>NC_139152.1:87751381-88351381 GCF_964270905.1 Leucopleurus acutus
GCCCAGCTGGAAATTACTGTTTGTTACTGAGGAGAGAAAGTTAACAGGAGTTTGGCTAGGCAGCTAGCAGTGTCTGCCATAGGAGAAGGAAAATAGGGTTTTTGAGCACAAACTACCTGCTAGGTATTTTAACAGACTTTGCATGTCTATTACATGGCCATAGCGCATGAGATATGCTCATATTAAAAGTTTATTTCTGGTGTATCTGAAATTCAAATTTAATTGTGCATGCTATATTTTTGTTAGTGAAATCTGGGAATCCTACCCCCTCAGGTGGTAAAGGCTAGCAATTAGCTGGGAGACTATATGGTTTAGCAGCAAAGCAAGCCGACTCCAGTGTCTGAGTACGAGGGTTCAATCCCCACGGGTGATGAGACCTTGAATAATTTCTTAGTGTTTCTAGTCTCTTCCTACGCTTCAGGTTCTTTGATTGTAAAATGAGGATAATCATAGGCTCTCTTAGGGTATAGTTGTTAGGATTGGATGAGCTATGTGAACAAAGTACCTGGGACAGGGTGTGTCTAAATAGATATGGGAAGTGGGTTTTGGATAAAGAACCCGGTCCATTATCTTGTCCCTCCTGGCTGTCACCCCAACAGGCTATGGTCCAGGGAGCCTCTGTTACCATTGACCCTCTATATTTCACAGTCATTACTATTGCGAATTATAATGATTAATCATAACAGCAGTAATTTTAATCATGCACCCACTGTGCTTTACAAGGTATGAAAACAATCTCCCTCATATTAGCTTGTGCGCTCAGCCTCCATTTTCTCATCTGTAAACTAGCAGCTGATGTAACTAGAAACTGAGATCACGTGTGTTGAGTGCTTGGCACATGGTAGGTATTCAACAGTCCTTGTGCTTTGTTACCGTGCTCTAATGCGTAGCCCTAGGTGTGCACCAAATATCGTGTTTATATATTGAATCTTTATTTCATATATATTTGGATATTGAATGTATATTAATATCTGTATTGAATATATAGGTTTATATTGAATATTTATCATAAATAAAGGTCTAAATGAACCAATCCTTGTCAGTGCCACTAGTCATCCTCAAAGATAACTTTTACAGGGGGAATCACCCGAGGCACCTTTGAATTGGGGTTCCCTCTCTCGGGGGTCTGAGCTTAGCTGTTTCCATTTAGCCTGGCCCTCACGCCAGTACAGTAACTCAGACCTTTTTTTAATCACTGTCCTGCGCCTGGTCGTGCTCCCAAAACCCCGAGTCAGAAAACAGGCTCCAAATGAGAGGAGGTTTTTGTTGCTGTTCTTTCTGGTGTTGGCCTGGCTCAGAGCTAAGAGCATGTGGGGCAGGAGAAAAGAGGATATGGTAAGGATGCTAGGTGGTGCCTGGGGTGCTGAGTGCACCAGGTGGGTCCCGTGACCCACGGAATGCTGTGACTGCTGGCTATTCCTGGGTGAGTGGGATTCTCAGGACTCCGTCCCATTTCCTGGCAATGCCAGGTGGAGAAAGACAGCGAAGGGGACCGGAGAGCTGGTATCCGGTGTGGGTGGGCAAGACAGACAGAAGTCTGAGGCTTCCCCATGGGGTTCTCACCAGAAGGGCCTCAGACATCCCTTGTCTATATTTGAGGTTGAGAGAGGGCAGGCCATGTCACACAATCAACGACAACCAAAGAGGACTGACTCAGAACAGATGTTAGAAGGCATATTTCACCAAATAGGGAAAATAAAGTTCTGCCACACCCAGGCCTCACAAGCCAATGGGTCAGAACTGTATCTGGCCAGATACATTTCTGCCCACATTCAATCTATCTACCCAGAGTTCTCCGGACCAAGGACCAAATGGTACGTACCTGCCTCATCTTTCCTCGGAAGGGATCAGAACCTTGACTTTCACCCAGCTGAAGTCACAACAGGGAGAACCCAAGTGATGGGCTCAAGACTTTGGTGGCCTGGCTTCAAGTTTTAGCTCTGCCCAGTGCAAGCTCAGGACTCAAGAAAGCAGGTTCACCTCCCCAGGGCCTCAGTTCCCTCACCTATTAAATAGGGATCATAGTAACCCCCTGCTGGGTTGTCATGTGGATGAAATGAGTCGATGTAGGATAATTTGTCATTAATTGTGAGTCATTTTGTGGCTTCCCAGCATCGGAAACTTCTAGGCCTATGACCCAGGCCAGAACAATCAGACACACCTGCCCAGGATCTCAAAACTCAAAATAAGGATCCTCGGAAGCAGGGAAGAGGGAGAATTCATTTTAGCAGCTCTGACCAGGGCCATTGCCTTTTCTAGGGCAGCAGTGCCCAGTGGCCGGAGGTCAGACCTGGCTGTGGTGGCAAAGCCAGTATGAGGGCAGTGTCCAGCCGTGGCCGCTACAGTCTTCTCAGCAAACAGGCTCTGTGGCCCAATTTTGGCTGAATTCTGGCCACCTTGCTTCCTTTATATCCCCAAGCTTTCCGTTTTCCAAGACTTGTTTCCCAGACTTCCTGGAGATTCTGGGAGCTGCCCCATATTCTTTCATAAATTCCTTTTCTGCTCAGATCAGCTGGAGTTTCTTTCCGTTGCTTGCAACTCAGAGCCCTGTCCCCGGCACAGCAGTGGGAAGGACTTGCCACAGTGCCTGGTCAGCAGCAGGCATTCAGCACATGCACATCTCCCTCGGGATTAGTCTTCCGGTCCTGTTAGTTTGCCAGGGCTGCCAGAACAAAGTACACCAAATTTAGGAGCTTAAAGCAACACCCAGTTGTTCCCTCAGGGGCTCAGGAGACTGCAGTCAAGGTGTTGACGGAGCTGCATTCCTTTCTGGAAGCTCTGGGGAAGAACCCACTTGCAAGCTCATTGAGAGGTTGACAGTTCAATTCCTTGCTTCTGTAGGACTGAGGTACGGGTTTCCCTGACCTGTGGTCTCCTCTATCTACAAGCCAGCAACGGGTATTGAATTCTTTTCATACTCCCGATCTCTTTGACTTTCCCTTCTGCTTTCTCCTGCGGTGAAGGGTTCGTGTGACTATTTTGGGCCCACCTGGGCCCATCTTCCTACCTTAATGTCAACCGATTCTAACCAAAATCACATCTATGAAGTCCCTCTGCCATTAGGGCTGGAATCTTACAGGGGCTGTAATTCTGCCCATCACCCCCTCGTCCCCCAACCCACTCTGCCATGCCTCAAATTTCTCCCCTTGCTAATGAAACAGCAGTAAAACATTGACCAGGTTAAACGGGGTTTGCATCCTTAAATGGGTTGATTGATTAGTCAAACCTCGAGTTATTTTGCAGAGACAGCACTGCACATGTACAAGACGGGAGGCCGGGTCTCCAGGATGACCCGGGAATCTTCAGTCTACAGAGCTCAAAGAATAGAAATGCTGCCACCAGAGCCCTTCACGAAGCGAGAAGTGCTTCAATAAGGAAATTCTGGCCTCCAGCAGCCCGAATAGCTAATACGGACGGATTGGAGACTAGCCAATCAGCCTCCAAGTTTGGAGACTAGCCAATCAGCCTCCAAGTTTGAAATTCCCCTGACCGTTTAAATTTCGCCCTGGACGCTGGATCGGGGAGATAGGTTTGCGAGCTTTGCCTTCTGTCTCCTTACCAGTGGACCTTGCAATACAGCTCTTTCTTTTCTCAAAAGCCAGCGCCATGATATTGGCTTCTTTGCGCATCAGGCAGCGAGCCCCTCCTCAGTAACACTAAGACTGTTGATCTCTCCTAGAAAATGTTTTCAAGCGAGGTCTGATCTGCATTTTAGAAAGACGACTCGGTGGCAGTGTGTACGAGGGAGTGGGGAAGGAAGAAAGCAGTCGGGGAAATCAACTGGTGTGGGAGAGAATGAGGGTGAAAACCGGGGGCCTGGCAGTGGAAGCAGATGGCATGGAGAGTGATGGAGAAACCACCTGGTAGACGGAGGTCGGGAGGCGGGTGGGGAGGAGAAGCCAGGCCGAAAGAAGGCTGGTTCTTCCCAGTTTCCATCCTTCTTATCTGGTGCCATTAAGCAAAATGGGAAACGAGGGAGGAAGAAAAGCGAGTTTGATGGGTGGGAAAAAATGGTTTTAATTTGAACGCATTGCATCGGAAAGGCCTAAAGAATATCACAGTGGGGCTTCCCTGGTGGCGCAGTGGTTGAGAGTCCGCCTGCCGATGCAGGGGACGCGGGTTCGTGCCCCGGTCCGGGAAGATCCCACATGCCGCGGAGCGGCTGGGCCCGTGCGCCATGGCTGCTGAGCCTGCGCGTCTGGAGCCTGTGCTCCGCAACGGGAGAGGCCACAACAGTGAGAGGCCCGCGTACCGCAAAAAAAAAAAAAAAAAAAAAGAATATCACAGTGAACATGCATCCCCAGGTCCCGGGAGGAAGCAGGGGGACCTTGAGAAAACAAAAGTTAAAGCCAAAAACAGTGAACACAAAGACAAGGGAAGGCGGAGGAACTCAGAGGGAGTGGAAAGTGCAGTCACGGGTGGAAAGTGCAATCACGGGAGGGAGGATAAGAAGAGTCTCAAACATACTGACAGCGCTGCTAAGGAGTCAGAACCTGCTGGCTGTGCCCAGTCCGACCTGTGATTTTGAAGTCTCCATCTGCTGCGGAATCATGCACGTTGCCTTCCTGCCCCATGAAACAGTGGAAAGATCGTGGGCTCAAGAATCCAACAGACTTAGGTTAGTACCTTAACCAGCTGTGTGGGCTCAAGCAAGTTACTTAACCTCTCTGAGGCTCAGATTCTTCACACATAGAATGAAATCAGTAATACCTGTCTCAATAGGCCTGTTGCAAGTAAATTGCCTATTACAGTGCAAAGTAGAAATCCAATCGATGTCAATCCCCATCCTCCAGCCTAGCACACAAGCCTGTGGATCTCTTTTCAGAGGCAGTAAGGTACAGCCAAAGGCCCCAGCGCCAGAAGGACCGTGGTGAGCACAAGCTTTACAGTGAGAGGGACTGAATTGCCACCTGTCTTTGCCACTTCTTACTAATATAACCTTAGACTCATTATCTAACCTCTCTGAGCTTTGGTTTCCTGGTCTAGGAAATAGAGGCAGTAGTAGCATGTGCCTCTGCTGAGGATCTGCCCTGCACCCGTCCAGATGTACTCTCCACCTTTTGCCATCTGCTCTGAGCCCTTGGAAGGTGACAATTACATCAGCAGACATCCCTGCCCGCTGGCTCCAGTTGAAGCTCAGCTGAGGGGGCGAGCTGGCAGATGAGAGGAAGGGAGAAGAGTGACGTGGCCATTTCCAAGTTTCCTCCCTGCAGGATCAGTGTAGAGCAGAGTATGGTGCCGAGGTTGCCAGTCCCAGGGAAGGGTTCTAAACACTTCTGCCCACTGCATCTTGGTGCCAGAGTCACCAAGAAGGACACGACGCAGTCAAGTACTGGTTGGAGCAAAGCTTTACTGACACAGAAAAGAGACAGGACAAGATCAGCTTCCAACAGTGGGTGTGGGTCCCTCCTGGCTGGCAGGTCTCTCCCAGTGGCTGATGCAGGGCAGTTGGCCTACGTGCACTCCTCTGTGCCACCGTGGAAGGAAGGACAGCTACGATAGTGGGGCTGGCTGGGTGCCATGTGACACACATGCTGTTAGACAAAAGAACACTCATTGTGCCTGAAGCAGGGAAAGCTGATCCCACCCAAAGTGGTAGGCCCAGCGCAGGTGGGGTGGGCCCTGTCTCTCTGTAAGGAAGCGGTCCTTAGGCAGCTGAGAGGAGGCTGAAAGACTGCCGGCCAGAGACTAACTTTCCCAACAGTCCCCTCAGGCTGCTGCTTCCCTCGATGACAGCTCCTATCCTTCCAGAGACAAGGACCTGCCCCCTTCCTCACATCATCCTCACTATCGCTCGCTACTTCGGAAATTGTCCTTTTATTAAAATCTCCAGGTGTCCTGGTTCATACCAGGCCCCTGCCTAAAGCTGATGAGGAATGAATTGATAGATGCCAAGGGCTTAGAAAATTTTCTGGCATAAACACTAAATGGCAGCTCTTATGTTATTTCATAGGGTTTTCATGAAAATTGAATGAGATAATTTTTGTAAAATGCTCGGTAGCGTGTCTGACACAGAGGAAGACCCCAATTAACGGCAGTACTAGGAGAGTGTTTATTCCTTTTGTGTTGACAAAGGGAGAGGAGCTCCTTTTCTACTTAGCAGAGGGAATGTTAGAGGGGCACATCTCATCCTTCTCTTCCCACTCTCTCCTGCGGCACAGAGTGATTGATTGTCTAGCTGGTGAGACCAGAAAAGGGGCACAGGGCAAGGTCACCCAAGGCCTTTTGGGGTCACTCTCTTGCTCAACACCCATCCACAGGAGTCCCAGCTTCTTCCCTTGGTCCCAGGTGAGGTACCCTACGTGGAGGAGGCGTCTCTGCCTCTGACAGCTAGACAAGTTCACCTGAAGGTAAGGAACAAAAAAGGCCGCCTATGGCCTAAGGGCCAAGCTGTAGTCTCTAATTTTGCCTGATCATCAATAAAGCTAACACCTGGGTCAGTTTCTCAATGGTGTTAGAACCTGGCGCAGAAAAAGTGAAAATTGTTATCCTATCCTAAACTAGAGTTGATTTGGTATCATCATCATCATCACTGTTATTATTATTATTATTCTACCAAAAGATAACTTGCAAACAAAAGAGAAGCAGCATTCATTGCTTGGCTTTTTGAGGAAATATGCCGTATGAGCCTGTTTTGCAAAGTCTGTCCAACCCGGGTCTTCCCACACAGCATACACCACAGTTCTTGTAGCTGTGGCTGAAGACGCTGTGTGTTCACACTTAACCTTCCTTAATATGGTCAACACTGTGATATTTGTTATCCTGGCTGCCGAACGTCTCTGAACACTCTTGCTTTGTCCAAAGAAGTCCCCATCTTATGAGGCTTAGTGCAAAGTAGAGGTTACCGTAGAAACCAGAGAGTCACTTCCCTTGCCCCTAGGGCACAGGCATGTGACCCAATCCCCACCAATTAGACAAACCCATGCCCAGCTTTGACCCACAGGCAGGCCCCACGTGTAGTCTATTCTAGGAAGGGCAGTGGCAGGTACCTCCAATTTTCAGTGGCATCTGTGACAAATATTGTATCATTAATGGTCTGCCCCCAGCATCACCCTGTCAGACGTTGGCAGGGCAAGGGACAATGTCTGTGACCACTGGGGCTGGCGGGGGTGTCTCCACCTAACGAAGTCTACAACAGAACTGTTTCTGCACTTGCAGTCTCAATGTCTGACCCTCTTGAAGGTTCTGTGTTTACTAAATAGTCTTTAACAATTTCCATTTCTCCATAAAAGAACCAGAACTTGTTTCTAATGTTTGAAGCTAAGAACTCTGACTGATATAGCCATTGAAATGACAGCCCCTTGGACCGTGAACAACATGAGGGCAGAGGCCAAGTTTGCCTTGATCACCATTGTACCACGAAGAGTTCCCTTTGGCTTTATCTCCCAGGTTATGCTCAGAGACTCTATCAGTCAGGAATTCTTTGGTTGCAAGCGACAGCAATCCAAAGCAAACTAATTAAGAACCCCCCTAAAAAGGGACTAACTCTCATAACTGTAGCCTTGGGTTAGTGTTTGTTTTAGGAACAGCTGAACCCAGCAGCGCAAACGATGCTACAGTGCATATTTCATGTACTTTCTTAGTTCTTTTTCTTTTTTCTCACTTGGCTTCATTCTCAGGCCATCTTTCTTATCACTTGGTTATAAAACTGCCACCATTAGTACCTCTAGGTTTACATCATTCTCATGATAATTCCAGAAAGAAAAGAAAAAGAACACAAACCTCTCTCACCCAACATTCACACCTGATCACCCAAATGGCACTGATTGGCCTTGTTTGTGTTTTGGAGTAAATCCAGGACCACTCACTGGGCTCAGGAGAACAGGAATTCCAACTAGGTAAGGGTAAGAAGCTTACCCCTGCAGTATAGAAGGCAATGACAGCTGGGTGACGCCCCACTGGAGTCGCGTTGCTTTGGGCGGGACTGTTCCCCAGAGTGATGCAGAAGTGACAAAAAGGGCAGATTTCCACCTCGGAACCATAAGTAGCACAGAGTTTGTAGTCTAAAAAAGCTACTAGAATGGAAAGGAAACATCTTCTCCTAAGATTAATACAGTTCGCTATCTCTCGTGCCTCACTGGCCCACATACACACACAGAAGGAAGAGGATTCAAACAGTTCTGCGGGCCCTGGAAAATGGCAGAGGAGCAATCCCAGTATTACTTAGGGGACAAAGCTAACGTCTCTTGTTACACCAGGAGGGAAAGGAAAAACCACGAACTGAAGCATAAACTTCCTAACTGTCAGGACCATGTCTGGCAGGCAGTGAATACCTCATCATTCTCAAATAGACCGTAAGCTTCAGGAAGCCTTCAGTAAATATCCTATTATATTGACAGGAATAAAGTTGAGAAGGCGTGGGCTATGTTTGAGGCAGTAGAGGCTGAAAGAGAAAAGAAAAAATCCTTGTTTCTGATGTCCCTTTGTATCTCACTCATATCCAGATACTGAAATTGAACCACCGCAATGAGCCAAGTATCATATTCCCAAAATATCTGCCAGACATTCTTGCCATTTCAGCCTCATTGAATTACTGTGTGGTGCAGCCTTAGAAATATAAATCATGGAGAAGCAGGAAATACGTTTATTTCATTAACCCATCTAGACCTTCATTTAAGGCCTGCTTAAGCCTCTCTTAGAAACAGCTCTGCAACCTCACCCTGCAAATATTGGGTTGGCCAAAAAGTCCGTTTGGGTTTTTCTGTAAGATGTTACAGAAAAACCCAAACGGACTTTTTGGCCAACCCAATACATTGCATTTTGTTTTCCAGCAGCAGCAAACCTGGTGATAGACTATCCTTTAATTCCTGCCTTTCCTCAAAAGTCCTCTCTTTCCAATATAGTTGCCCAAATGGAGTGCAGAGCTTTAAGATGGGAACATCTTTGTATGGTTTTGTTTGTCATTTCTTGGTCTCCCGGGCAGTCGTTGGCCAGACTTGCTTCTCACTTCCATTCCAATCAACCAGTCACAAAGGGGAAGAAATTATTCCCAAGATTGGCAACAAACATCTGGATGGCATGCAAGCGCCCAGATGACCTTCGGCACAGAACTTGGTGCTCCGTGGAGGGGCTGCACAGACAAAATGTTCAACGGATCGCACGAGTAACGAAGACAGATCATTCGGCCATAGCAAGCAACTTTGCATGCTTAGATGACAGAGCAGATTTTAGGATCAGAGGCCCTGGAGTTAGATGACCTGAGCTCAGATTCAGGCCATGCACTTACCAGCTGGATGACTTTTGAGCCCATGACTGCCCTTCCCTAGCTTCCATTTCCTCAGCAGTATTAATGTTTACCTCCAGGGACTATTGAGAGGCAGCCTCAAGGAAAAACTGTGTATAGGGGGAAACTATAACCTACAAAACATTACTCACTTTGTTATTATTATGACACCCAGACCGAGGAAGGCAGGAGACACATACTTAAGTGGCTCTGCTTAAGGTAACATTTCAGAGTGTATCCTTGCCACGTTTCCTGTGAGAATTCCCTTGCTTTCTCATCCTGTCCCGTTTCCCAAGAGGCCTATGCTGTTCTTCATTCTTATTCTCAGCACTTAATACGTTTCTCCTAAAACATTCATGGCTGGCTCAGGCTTAGTGGCTTGACGTGTGATTCCTCCCAGGGGTATTGACGTTTAATAGGGAAGGAGACCCTAACTTCTCTCCTAACCCCTAGAAGCTTCACCAGGGTCCTGGGAGACATCCTGAAAATGTCATCATCTGGGCCTTTCCCACATGATCATGTTAAAGGTTTGGGAGAGCGAACAAGGAGAGGAAGAAGAAAGCAAAAGAGAACCCCTTGGGAGTGACTTCTTGCTCCCCAACGTGAAGAAGAGCCTGGTGCCTGGAACGTGATAGCTGTTCCATAATCTTGAATGGATGAATAAATGATAGAATGAATGAACGAATGAACAGATAAGTGAAGAGCTGCCCCAATAGATTCTTCACTCACAAGGAAAAACTCAGTGCAAGCTCACTTTGGCAGGGCACCTCTGAGCAGTAGCCAACTACAATGGCAAACTCCCTGACTAATCCTTTTTACTGGAATTACCAGTAAGCAGAATAACTGACTTGCCTTTCACTGATTGGATTTTTACCTGCCTTCTTTCTGGAATGTGTTTTTAAAAAGAGGATGGGGGTGGTGAGGAAGAACACGATTTTCATAACAGTGAATGGCACAGGCTTTGAAGTCTGTCATATCCGAGGCTAAGACCCAGTTCAGCCATGAATTATTTCTGTGATTGGGCAAATGACTAAACTTCAACTTTTACTTCTATCCATGAAGGAGAAACTCCTGTGGGATACTCCTTTGCCCCACTGTTTTTTTTTAAAAAAACCCTGCAAGACAGAACAAAAATATTAAACAGTTGTTTTCAGACATTAGACAACAAGCAACATAGGACTATGATCTCCAAAGGAAAGGAAAAAATGAGGTAACAATTTAACCTGGAGGCAGTTTCTGGTGAGAATCACAAGGAGGGGGAACCCAAAGAGAGAAAGTGACAGCTATCAGGGAGACCAAGTCAGCTAGATTTGGGGCACAGAGTACTGGAGAGGAGGGCTCTATGCAAAGAAAGAGCTCCAGAAATCTGCAGAGGGATACCTTGAGTTTTTAAATACTAATCTGCTAATGTGTAGGGAGAAAGTCTATGAGGCTGGGCAAAGAAAAATAACATAATAAAGAACTTGCCGAGGAGCAGCAGGCCAAAGGACTTCTGAGATCACCCAGGGCTGGAAATATTCAAACTCCCACCAGCCAGAATACAGAGATATTGCTGAATTCATATATGGACCCAAGAGAACCTTTAGAGATGAAAATTTCACTGGATGGAATTAAAAGCAGATTAAATGCTACTAAAGAAAACATCAGTTGAACTTGAAGACATACCCCCTCCAAACAAATCCAAAACAAAGCAGAGAAAGAAAAAAAGACTAGAAAAAATGCCAACAGAGCCTCATTGTCAAAAAAAAGAAAATGTGAACAATATCAAGCAGTATAACCTATGTAACTAGAGTTCCAGAAAGAGAAGAATAAATACGAAGAGTATTTGAATACATAATGGCAATTTTAAAATCCAAAATTTGACAAAAACAATGAACGTATAGATGTAAGTAGGTCAATGAACCCAAAGAAGGATAAACACAAAGAAAACCGTACGAAGAGAAATCACAATCAATTCGCTAAATAAAAAGTAATAACTAGAAAACATGAAATGTTGCACAGAAAAAAAGACATACCATATATGGAGAACAAAGAGGAAAAATTTCACAGACTTCTCATCAGAAACTATGAAAACCAGAAGACAGTGGAATGATTAAAGAACAAAAGCTAAAAACTGTCACCTAAAATGTTATAACCAGAGAATATCTTTCCAAACTGAAGTTGAAATAAGATTTTTTTTCAGACAAACAAAAGCTGAGAGAGGTTGTCACCAGCTAATCGTCACTAGAAGAAATGTTAATGAAAGTTTTTCATAAAGAAGGAAAATGATAACAGAGAGAAACTTGGAACGCAGAGGAGTGAAAACACAGCAAACATGAAATTATGGTAAACATAAAAGATATGGCCTGATTTTTAATTTTTAAGATAATTAAAAACAAAAACAGTAATAATGTATTGTGGGGTTTAAAACACGTAAAAGTAAAACATGTGAAAACAGTAGCATAGAGAACAATGGGGGAAATGAAAGTTTTAATGTTACACATCAAGTGGCATAATATTGGAAGGTAGACTGTGATTAAAGATGGATGCAGTAAACCCTAGAGCCATCAATTTACAAAAATAAGAAGATCTGTCTTCACGCAGCTATGTAGTTGCAGAAGGTCTGGGGGATTTCTAGCAGTCCTCGGACCATACCTTGCAAACTGCAAGAAAAAAAATCTCTCCATATGTTCCATAGTGGGGTTCTGTGGCTTAAGATGCCCCAGCTACCTCTTTACATCATCTCTAGCCATTCTTCCTACTGCTTCCTCTGCTCCAGACACCCGGGCCTTTGTTGTTTCTTGAGCCCCTCAAGTGTACTCCTTACCCGAGGCCTTTGCACTTGCTGCTTTCCTCTGGCTGAAGACTTTTTCAATACGGAGCTGTAGGGCTTACTGCGTAAGTGTCACCTAGTCAATAAAGTTTTCCCTGTTGACCACTCTACCAAAACTACTGCCCCTCATCCCACCCCCATTTCCTTGTCCTGCTTTATTTCTTCCATTGACTTATCATCATCTGTCATATTATTTATTTGAATGTTAATTGCCTGCCTCCTCCCACCCACCACTATTCTGGATCCCCGAAAGACCTTACCATGTGATTATGAGTTGTTTCTCTCAAAGGGGAGGCATTTTTCCGTGCCTCTTAGTTCATCATCATTATGCCCAAAATGGTGTTTATGAGGAGTCAGCCTAGGCAGCACCCACTACCACGGACCATCTGTACTTCACAGGGGTTAAACCCACAACCATGTCTTCTTTGGAGCTAACCAGCAGGCCTGGTTCAGAGGTCTGTATCGGGCTTTCTGCTTTGCACACATCCTTTTGTGTAGACTCCAAAGTCTGATGGCTGAAGCTTCTGCAAGATCCTAGGCACTGCTGAATCAGATGTTTTTCAGCTTCAGTGATTCACAAGTTCCAATTTGCAGAACTTTCTCAAGATAGCTATTTTGGGGAGCTCTTTTTCTCCAGCTACCTCTGAAATGAACTGTTCCCCACACTCAGTTTCACCTAACAACAAGGTGTTCCTCTGGAAGCCCAATCTGGGGCCATGCCTGTATAATGGCCCTGCTCTAGGCCTTGAAGACATGGCGATGCTCTGTGTTTAGTGTGATAAAAGTTGCTGTTGCAGTGCCTGACCCCAGGCAGGTCCATGCAGCCAAGCCTGACATCCTGTGTTTTCATGTAGCTCCAAGAAGTTGCTTTGTGCTCTCAGCTCTCTAGAAGCAGGGTCCCCTGAGGCACACCAGCACAGGAAAGAATTGTAGAGCTCTCTTGGGGGGTACATGTGAATACACAGTTTTGGACAGAAGGGACCCAGCCACTGAAGACCTACTGTCCCATCTACTGAGTTCTAAGACACAGCAGGTTCTCAGGATGGGGAAAGACTCACTCTTCCAACCCATTTCACTCTAGAGTAATTCAGAAATCTGAATCAACTCTGTTAACTCCATCTGCTGAGATTGGGTCTTCTAGAAGCTGATACCAATGGGGTGCAGGGGGGACGGTTGCTCTCCTGTCCATGTTTGTTTGGAGAATGCACAGACTTGGGCCAGTGTCTTCATTCCTCATGTTATCTGCTTAGCTCGTGCAGGAAAATGCCACTTCCATGAACAGGGATGGTGACAGGATGGGGCATATGATCAAGGAGCCTGACTTGAAGAAAGATCATCCCGGGCGCACAACAGAGCAATTAAAATCCTGGGCTCAGAATCCGGTCAGCCCACCCTGTATTTGAATCCAGCTCCACATTTAACCGTTGGATGACCTGCGCGAGTTACTGCATGTTTCCAACACTGTTTCCCCATCTTGGAGATAAGGGAACACGAGGAACATTAAAAGAGGCGATGTATTAAAGGGTAGGCACACCACCTGCAGCTCAGTCAGCACTTGGTAACTATTAACAATAATGCTTTCTGTTTATGCTGGGACCACCACCCGCCAACCCACGGTAAACTGACAGAAGCTGTGACAGGCATTGTTATGTGTCCGATTCCATTTTACTTTCCACTTTCTAAGTACTATAGACTTGAAGACTATGCAGGAAGTTAGGTTGGGGTCAGGTGACTGAGTTCTGGCCAGTGGGATTTGAGCATAAATGATGGATGCCAAGTACAGCCCTGCTCCTTAAAAGGCCCTGACTTGTGCTTTCTCTCACCCCCATTGGCACAGCTGGAAATGAAGGACCTCAAGAAGGCAGGACCACAGGATGAAAGAACCGCAGGACGAAAGTGCCTGCATGGAGACAGCATGACAGGAAGAGCTGCCCAAGCTGTACTGCACTGGGTGAGAGTAAGAAATAGTCGTTTACCATATTGTGCCCCTGACATTTCAGGGTTTGTTACTTTCACATAACATAGCCCATCCAGACTAATTCAGAAATGAAAACTAGCTCAGGGAGTGGATGGAGGAAACTACTGGTGAAGATGCAGTGGATATTCCCAGTCAGGTAGAGATGGGCAGTGTAAATTTTCATCAATAAGAAAATAATTGTCATAATTTTCAAACAAAATTGATTGCTAATTTTCTATACAATTCCCTACTGGAACCAGAAAGTTGTAATAGCATGGGGCAGGTTTTATGACATGAAAACCTTAGACCCCACTTTCTGGTCTTTACAGAGCATCACTGCTGCTCCATTTCCATACCCCAAACTTCACAGGATTCTGAGGATTAAAAACATCCTCTCCATAAATTTCAGTAAATTAGCAGTGAATTTCTGCAGTGAAAACATATCCTCCTTTTAAAATTGCATGTGTCTCATCTGGGGACCACCTGTCAAAGGAAGCAGCCACTTGTAATTAAGGATACACAAAATCATAAATGATCACAGCCAGTTCATGTTAGAATGTGGCCACAGATGTTTAGCAAAACACCAGGCTTCCTGGACCATGGTTGTCATATACAAATGGACCAGATATTAACCCTGTAAAGCTCTGTTTTGAAGACATCAAGGCCTTTGCATGTACTGTTCCCTCTGCCTGGAACGCTCACTCTTCATATAGCTAATTCTTCACCTTCAGACCTCTCCCCAAGGGTCCCTCTTCAGGTTTGCCTTCCCTGACTACCCTTTATACAAGAGGTATCCCCTCCCTTAATTCTTGACTCTGCACCCTATCCATTTCCTTTATAGCACTTACACAATCTGTAATTTTCAGGGATTTTGTTTACTCGTTTATTATCCATTTCTCCCCCTAGACCTACGTAACCATGAAATCCACCATTATCTCTAAAATTCCAAATATATGAGCTAATAAAGCCCCTGTAGTGTTTAAACCAGTTTCAGCTGAATTTGCTGATGTTACACCTGATTTTTACAGCTAAAAATCTTCCTAACAAATATCTCTCCTTTCTATAGTATATTATTGTCTTTCCTGATCTTTTGTATATAAATTAAAAATCTTGTATGTGTCAAGTCCTGTATTAAGTGATTTACTTAATCTTCACAATAACTCTGAAAGTTAGGAATCATTTAATGCTACTTTATAGGTGAGGAAATTAATGTCCAAAAGTTGTAACTAACGTGGGTTACTTTTTGTCAAGCTTGCATCCCTTCTTTTGGGACAGGTGCCCTCCCCAACTCTGTGATTCTGAGGGAGTTGTCATTCAAGTATACCACAAGGGTAGGCACAGGATCGAGGCTAGCCAATTGGAGCATCTCTCCACCTGGACTCTGTGACTGGGCCAGAGGGAGACAAATGACCCAAAAAAAGCCAATCACAGTCCTTTCTTGGCACATAAATGCTAGGATAGGAAGAATCTCTCTCTGACTCTAGGATCACACAGTAAGAAGACCTCATAACCCTGTTACTACCGGGAGATCTCTTGCTGCCATGCAGAGAGAGCCTGCCTAAGAATGAAGCCCACATCCAGCGACAGTGAGTGAAAAATAGGCCAAGGGCATCACTTGAACTCCTGGATCCAGCTGTGCCTGAGACATACATCTTGGACCTCTCAGTTGCAAGAAGCAGTAAATTCGTCTTATTACTTAACATGGTCTAAGTTGGGTTTCTACCACTTGCCACTGAACAGGATGAAGTGAGCACCATGTAGAAGCTCAATAAATATTAATTCTCTTGATTTTCCTCAAAGTGACCACTTCCCATTAACCTCACTGACCTATCAGTTGACAACATGTCAGCTGTGCCAATCCAGCCACCCCTATTTCCTCTCTACCCCTTACATGTCACATTTGGTCCAGCCTCGAGAACAGGCATATGCTATTCCTCCTATCTGACTGCCAAATTTTGCCTTTCTAAAGGGGTTCACTTTTATTTTTTTACTTATTTACTTTTTTGTTGACGTATAGTTGATTAACAGTATTGTGTGTCAGGTATACAGCAAAGTGATTCAGTTTATTTTTCCAGATTCTTTTCCATTCTAGGTTATTATAAGATATTGAACATAGTTCCCTGTGCTATACAGTAAATCCTTTGTTTATGTACTTTATGTATAGTAGTTTGTATTATTAATCCCATACTCCTAATTTATCCCTCCCTCCCTCTCTTTTCCCCTCTGGGAGCCGTAAGTCTGTTTTCTGTCTGTGAGTCTGTTTCTGTTTGTATTATTTTTTTAGATTCCACATAAAGTGATACCATGTAATATTTCTCTGAGTTACTTCACTCAATATGATCATCTCTAGGTCCATCCATGTTGCTGTAAATGGCAATATTTCATTCTTTTTATGGCTGAGTAGTATTCCATTGTGTGTGTGTGTGTGTGTATATATATATATATATATATATATATATACACACACACATATGTCACATCTTCTTTATCCATTCATCTGTTGATGGACACTTAGGTTGCTTCCATGTCTTGGCTATTGTAAATAGTGTTGCTATGAACATTGGGGTGCATGTATCTTTTCAAATTAGAGTTTTCACCTTTTCCAGATATATGCCCAGAAGTGAGATTGCTAGATCATATGGTATCTCTATTTTTAATTTTTTAAGGAACCTCCATACTGTTCTCCATAGTGGCTGTACCAATTTACATTCCCACCAACAGTGTACTAGGGTTCCCTTTTCTCCACACCCTCTCCAGCATTTAGCCAAAGGGGTTCACTTATAGGTGAACTTCCCCTTAGTCTCTTACCCTGCACGACTGACAGGCCCATTTGCTAACAGCAGTAGAGACCAAAGCAAGAATTAAGAGTCTCCAGACCAGGCAGATTGTCTCAAACGTCCTGTTTTAAAAGTCAGTGAATACTGCCCTGTAAAGAAAGGACTACAGTTTCCCATTCATAATGAGTTTTACTCTCAGGCTAACTTCACAGAAATTCTCTCCTTCCTTCTTCAAAGCCCTGTTAGAGTGTGGCAAAGGTAGCAATTAATATACCCACGAGTCAGATGAGAAAACTGAGGCCCAAAGAGGTGAAGAAATTTGACTCAGTAGCAATCATCATGTCCAAACTGGAAAGTTGCACTTTCGTTGGAAAGTCAGACTTCTCTTGCTTGGACCCCTAACACTGATATTCAGTGCACAGCATGACTCTCTAATATTAGAGACTAGGGGTAGGATTGGATGTCATTTGATATCACGACGGGGATCCAGGAACTCCTCAATCTTACCCTGTTATTCATCCCTCTTTCCAAGAGCTTCCTGAGGGTCTGTTAGCACAAAAAACAATGGCAAATGGGACTAAGGACGGCATTTTATTATAGGCAGAGCAGTGGCCTTCCCCATTAGGAAATACGGCCCCATGATTTGGACTCAGAGCAACCATATGATCGCTTTGTCTGCCCTTGGGATAGAGGGAGGCCGAGGCAGGGGGCAGGCAGAGGAAACTGCCATGTGGGGAGCAAGTGTGGCTAAGGGTTAGCCTTTGATGCCATCTCTAGTCCAGACTGTGGGAAAAGGGTCAACTTTTTGGAAACCAGAACTGAGAACATGTAAATTTGGAAGCTATGGGGTAAGCCAAGGTGGGTCATAAAACCAGGGAGGAGAAAGTGAGGCTACAGAAGGAGAAGAATGAAACCGGCATGCAAGGAGGAGCAGAAAAGAGGGACTGGGTCCTACTTTTCCAGTTTCTGGTTGCAACTGCAGGGCCAGCTACATTTCCTCTTCTGGGAACTTCGAAGAAATTCCCCCTTTGTGCTTAAGCTAACAGGTGGGTTTCTGTTACTTATACCCATTCTGTCATTCTCTTAACTAAGAGAAAAACAACCAAATAAAGAAGCAACGTCCCAGTTCAGTTCAGTTCATGGCAATTTATTTAATTTAAAAATAAAAACAGAAACAAAAACAAAAAACAAATCAGTTTCCAATGAAAATACAAACACTTTGGGTGGTTATCCAGCTTTTTTTTTTTCCCCTGTAGGCTGTCCTGGGCTCAAACCAATCAAATGAATGAAAACCAATTTTGACTGGAGACATAAAGCATGTTGCACCGTTTAAATTACACCAATATATTATTATAATACCTTTGAAATGCCTTTCAGACCAATAAATAAAAAAAGACAAATTCAAATAAAAAAGTCAACTTTTTATTACCAAAAAAAAATAGAAATTAAATAAAAGTCACAACACGGATTAAAAAAAATGTGCAGTCAAGTTTCTCTCTCTCTTTTTTTTTTTTCTTCTAGGAATGATACCATGCCAGTAAATCCCTACAGAACATTTCCAGTTTGGCAATAAGCAGTCAGTCAGTCATTCACATTTGTACTCAAGACAGCAGGCGTGGCCAACACTCACCAGAGTCTCACCCTGAAAGATGCACCTTGTCATCTGCAGAAGCAGCACCTTATAACAGGGATGGAAATTCAGAGAGTACTTGGCATTTTCATTTTGCCTGGGGTCTTGAAGCACTTCCTGAAAACTGATCATGCCTTGAAATTTACCTGTAACAAGAAGTATAAGTCTACTCCTTTGGCAGATGTGTAAACTAAGACACTGAAAGGCCCACAGAGGCAAGGAAAGGACCAGGAGAGCTGACCTTGAATCTCCTGCTTGGTCCCCCAGGTCATCAAAGTGTCTCTCACTTGTAATTCCATGGAAATGAATCAAGCATAATTTCCTTGGCTGGGATTGGCTGGAAGGGATGATAGGACTTAATCAGGAAGCAAGGGAGCTGCTTTGAGGGCCTGTCCCTCTATTCCAAGTTTTTCCTTAAAAGGACAGAGTCAGCATCACGTCCAGAATCAGAGGATGTTAGCAGAATGTCAGAACTAGGCAAGGCCTGAGAGACCAGCTAATCTACCTCTCCAGCCCTCACTGAAGGGAAAACTCAGCCCCGGAAGTACTGCAGGTGCCTAAGGCCACCAGCACACCAGGATTAAACTCAGGGTCTCTTCCTCTGAGTGGAGGACTGGTCTTTACCACAATCCACTGTCTGGTTCTACTGACAAAAGAGAACATACATGTGTTTTGGGGGTGGGGGTAGAATGACGTTCCTTAATAGTGTCATTTTTACTTGAAGATTGTAAGGATGGAAAATACCAAACAGACACAATCACTTGGGCAAGAGGAAAATACACCAACCAGTAGGTAGGTGTTATACCTAAGTCATACTGACAGCTACCAACCAGGCTGGCTGCCATGCATGAGGGACCAGCAGTGTGGCAGTGCAGGCTGTCCAGAAAAGGTTGCGTAAAATGAGACAAGGAGGGAGCTTTAGAGATTGCAGAATGCCCTCTGCGCACCCACACGCCCCATACACAGTTTGCTAGCTACAGAATTTTTTTCCCTTTGAACCTATCTTGGAGTTCAGGAAGGAGGTGGAATTGAATGAAGGGAAACCGGAAAGCTTCCCATATTACACTACTCAGCTCAACCCGAAGGGACGCACAAGCCAAAGCCCCAGAGCTGGTGACAAGGGGAGAAATGGAGCCATCTCCTTAGGGAAAAGGGCAGTTTCATTCTAATCAATGTTCTTAGTACCTGAAGGTGAATGCCTTCTCTTCTCCCCATGAACTATTATCTGTTGGTTTTCCCCCAAATACCCCCAAGACTAGTTCTCCTTAAATGTCTAGCTGGCTTTCAGAAGTCAGCCATCCTGAAACAAAAGTTTCAGTTAGCTGGGGCCAGTAGAACCTGAAGTTGTCCCAAACTCCCAAATAAGACCATTAATTCCAAACTCGGTATCTGAAGATGCCCCACTGTGGGCGTGACATCTGATCACCTGTCATCCGGGTGTCTAGAAGTTACACTATGTTAGCTATGTTACTTTTCAAGCTAAGAGTCCTGTCACACCTCTTTTCTGCCTCCTCCAGAACCATCTGGAGGACTTCCAGGGAAGTGTTCCCTCTCCGCTCTGCTTCCTCCCAACCCACTCTGCTCTTGAAGCACCTTATTCATCTGAGTGGCTGGAACGCTCCCCCTAAAGCCTAGGAGTTCTAGGCAGGTAGGACACAGAATACCTAGATTCGTACGGGGAAACACCTTCTGCCTGACTTACCTTTCCTCATCCAAATACCCCACCTACACACTAACTCCCTAGAAGGAAACTCGCCTACCTCTGAGGATTCTACACTTAGTGGATGGGGAAACCGTCTGCTACGAGTAAACAAGGTTAATGGTTGAGCGAGTTACTCCTTTGGGGACTATGGACGATATCACATCCAATTCAAAACATTCACACAGGTCAGAACCCACAAGGCAGCATTCCAGTTAATATTGAGATGTTAAAGAAATGGAAAAGTTGTCCCCTTGCTGGTGTGGATCAACTTCCACTCATCTGCAAAAGATCACAGAGGGTTCCAAGCTCTGTTATACACCATAGTTTTGACCTCTGACACCACCTCTTTTTCCCTGTCTACCCTTGGAGGTTGTGCTGAAGAGCCAGGAAGACACCAGGAAAGAAGAGGCAGACAACAGAAAGCCAAAAACTCACCATGGGCTGGCCCTAAGTCCTTAGCAGTGTTCAGAGCACTCTCTCTCTGACCAAGGCCCTGTCTTCCATTCAAGGCAGAGTAGCAAATTAACAAATGCCACACCAGTGGCATGAAAGAGATAACATAGATCCCACGGGATCTACACTAGCACTCCCAGGGCTTAGCCAGGTCAAGGATGGCAACTACACGGCAAGAGTGCTACTGCACCCCTTCCCATCCCCATGGCAGCCATTACTATTCAATCACAGCACTCCTTCCCACTGTCTGGGCTACTCAAACCAGCACACCCAGCAGCCCCTATCCATCCATTACCGATTCAAGCTCAGATGAAATCTACATGCCCACCCCCTGCAGGCAGACCAAGCCTGCTAACGCCAGGAGAGAAGGAGCCAGCTCTGAGTTCACTCAGAGCAGATGGCCCCAGGCTGTCTTGCCCTCCTCCAGAAGCACGTGGATGACTTCTAGGGAAACGTTTCCTCTCCCATATGCTCCCTCCCCACCCCCTAAGTGCTGGCCAACACCACCTCCCCTGGACTCTAGGAGGTGCCGTAAAGCAAATGCCAATGAGGATCCCACTTCTGACTGGCAGTTGGCAGGACTGGCCAAGAGCCCACTTCTCCCTCATACGCACTGGCTCAAGGCTGCAAATTTGGCCAAAGCAAGACAGCACCGATCCTTTTTCAGTCTGTTGTCATGGCCAGCAAAGAGGTAACCAGCTCTGTCCATAGCCCAGTCACCACTCCCACTCCTCCCTTGTACCCACCCCGACCCACCCCTGCACCCTGGGGAGCTAGTTGAGTTTGTTACAGATCTCCAGCGCTTTCTTGTAGACCTGAGTCACATCGTCCATGTCCGTGAGGAGGGAGAAGCTACTGTCTCCCAGCCGGTTCCGGTACCGCTTCAGGTACTGGGGCCGGGGCCGGTTCTGGAGCCCCTCAAAGTCCTGGATCTGGAGGAAGTTTTCGGCAGAGACGCAGCTGCGGATGCGCTGGCGGGCAGGGCGATTCTCCTGCAAGTCGAGCAAGTCGAAGGAGTCGCTGGACAGGACGCTGTCGTCGCTGATGACGCTGGAAGGCCGGCTGTAGCTCCGGGAGAGGCCCTCGGCAGGAATGCCGGGCTCCAGCAAGGATTCCAGTGTGGGCATTTCGGGGCTGGCCAGGGCCGGGTCCATGGTGCCCTCTGAGTACTTGCTGCTGTGTTTCAAGATGCCCTTCCTGTGGCAGGAGAGGCTGTGGGACGTCACCCTGGCCGGATCCGGGGGGCTCGGGGAGGGGATGCCGCCACCCAGCCCGTCGTTACCGTCCAGCAGCTCCGAAGACTCGCTGCGTTCCGGGGACGAGTAGTAACCCGATTCTCTCTGCTGGGTCTTTTTCAAGATGCCTTTCTTGGGCATCGTGGCCGACTGTTTGGGGCTGAGTTTAGCGGGCACCTCCGCCTCGGGGGCGCTTGGCAGGGGCACGGCAGTCCGGCACAAGTCCTGCTCCAGCTTGAAAGCGGGGGGTAAGGCAGGGCTGACGACGCCTTCGATGAAGCCGGTGCTGTGAGAGCGATGCTCGCTGTTGCTCCGCTTCTTCAGGATCCCTTTGGGCCGCTTGGAGCTCACCTTGGATGGGCTCTCAGGCACCGAGTCCTGGCCAGACTGAGCAAAGTCGTTCTCCTTCTTGGACTTCTTCAGCGACCGCTGCCGCTCCAGCATGACCTCGGGGGCCCCGGGTTTGGCCAAGCCCTTAATTTTGGCTTCAGCCTCAGCCTGTAGCCCCGTGGAACGGTGGTGCCAGTCGATAATGCGGGCCAAGAGTGGGGACTCGGCGCTGTGAAGGGCATCGCAGTCGCAGACGCTGCTCTTGTAGCCCCAGTTCACCCACCAGTGGTTGGCAATGTCCTCGATGGTGGCCCGGCGGTCGGGGTTCACCATCAACATCCACCGAATGAGGCCTCGGGCATCTGTGGGACAAGAAGCAGAAGGAACGATACATTTTATGGGAGTTTGGGGCTTTCCAAAGCGGACGCTCCGGGGGCGCAAAGGAGACACACTCATTTGAGGAAAAGTCCAAATGGAGCCCTGGTGCAGCCACGCTATGGAGCAGGAAGCCGTAGCCTTCCAGACTGTCCATCAGAAAGCGTCATCAGGGCTCAGAGCCACAGGCCAGTGGGCTATCAGAGCCCGGCATGTTTCTCCACGCTACTGACGGAACGTCAGACTGCTGACTTTCCATCAACTCAGATCTGTATAAAATGGGGAAGGCCAGGTAACCAGGAAAGAATCCAGACCTGACCCCAAGCAGGGCCCCACCATTCCTTTGGTGGATATCATTTTACTAAATGGGAAAACAGGTATAGATTACCATGGCTTTTAGTCCTCCAAAGTTAGGTTTATATAAACACACAGCGCTCAGGTCACCAGGAAAATGTGTCAGCACAAAAAGGAAATTTAGGGCTGAGACGGCAAGGAAAAGGCTTCTTATCAGAGAGGGAGAGACAGAGAAGGATGGAGAGGTGTTCACACCTGGCACGCCTGGGCCTTGAGAGGGGGCCGTCCCCAAGGCTGGCCTGACCCGGGCCTTGGCCGGGCTCTGAATCCCACACCCAAGTGCTCACCTCCTGTCCCTCTCTGACATAAGCCATAGCCTACCAAGCTGTCAGATCAGGGAGCTGATCTCTATCTGCTATCCCTTTGCGGCCTGTCTGAAAAACTCCATTTGTCAATTTCTGCTGCCAAAGAATTAGGGGAAAGCCCCAAAGGGATGTTGAGGAGGCCACAGGAACCAACAGACTCTCACAGCTTATAAATCGCCTTTTAAGATCAAACCGTGCTCCCCAAATGGGGGTTGAATTATATCCTGGGAAGGCGCCACCTCCCCTCAGCTACTTATGTAGCTAATGAGTAGCTGGCCGGGACCTGGCAATGGAGCCAGGGGTGAGCTGCAGCCCTGAAAAGTAACAGGATGTTCATTCATTCAGTCAATAAATATTTTCTGAACCCCTGTAGTGTACCAGAAACTGTGTTGACACAAGTTAGCTGGTCAGGCAAAAAGGCTGCCATAGATTTCACCCTGAATTTTCTAAAAACAAACAAACAAAAATACTCGGGTTAGCTTATTGAAAAAATGTACAGATATAGATATCTGCATATCTATACCTGTTTATACATATGAAATACTCAGTGCTCATTATTCACAGATTCTGTATTTGTAAATTCGCCTACTCATTAAAATGTATTTGGAACCCCCAAATCAATACTCAAGGTGCTTTCCACAAACTGGCAAAAAATGTGAATCACCCCCCCACACAATGCGCATGTGTGTTCCCAGCTGAAGCAGAACCAGGTGACAAGGCACTGCCTTCTTGTTTCTGCTCTCATGCCGTAAGCAAGTGTCCTTTTCACAGTCCGTTTAGTTCATGCTTTTCACATATTTGCACTTTTTATTGGTGATTTCACTGTTTAAAATGGCCCCCAAGCGTGGTGCTGAAGTGCTATCTGGGGATTCTAAGGCCAAGAAGGCAGTGATGTACCTTACGGAGAAAACATACGAGCCAGATAAGCCTCATTCAGGCATGAGTTAAAGTGCTGTTGGCCGTAAGTCCGATGTTCATAAATCAACAATATATTTTAAATGAGGCGTCTTTAAACAGAAATATACATAAAACAAGGATATGGATTGATCAGTTGACAAAAACGTTGTGACCAGAGGCTCCCAGGAGTCGAGCCCTGTATTTCCCTATGAGTAGCGCTTCAGTATTCACAAACTCAGCGTTCATAGCAATGTTATAGGACACAACTGCGGCAAATAATGAGAATCAACCGTGTGTGTGTGTATACACATGTGGGATGCGCGGACTGCAATATACGAAGTGTCTGTTAACCACATTCCAAATATGGCCACCTGTACACACCCCTTCTGCACTCAAACAATGCTCTCCCATCAGGAGATGGAGCTTATGGCCTTGGTCGCTTTGACCAATAGAACGTGGCAGAAGTGACATCATCTGGCTTCCAAGCAGACGTTAAGAAGGCCTGGCAGCTGCTCCTTCCTCCATCTTCGAGCCCTGAGCTGCTATGTAAGAAGTCCACGCTCCTTCCTAGAGAGAGAGGCCTGGGGAGGCAGCTCATGGGGAGAGAGCCCACACAGAGGGGCCCCGACGTGTCCCCACAATCGGCCCCAACTCCAGCTACCATCTGATTGCAACTGTAGGAGAAACCTAAGGCAGGCCAGAAAAGCTCTAACCAATCCAGGGAATCAAGAGATAACGGCTAATAGATGTTGGTTAAACTGCTGAGTTTGTTTGGGTGTGGGAGCGGGATGGGATAGACTTGTTCTGTGGCAACAGGTCATGAAACAGCACCCATGTGCCACACCCCCCGGCCAGGGCAAGGTGTGCAGAAGAGCAGCTGCCACCCTTAGGGTCTACTGAGGGGGTCTCATGTCTACGTGGACTGGAAGGGACTTCACGTAATACCTTTTCCAAAATGTGGATTTACAGTGGAGAAACAGAACCTAAACAGGGTAAGGGCCTTGCCCAAGTTCACACAGCAAGCAAACAGGACTCCTAGCCAGCAGAGTAGAACAACTGTTCTGGAAATATCACAGCGGGAAGGTTTGGGGAAAGTGGCCTAATAAGCCAGCTCTGCCGGAAGCCAAAGATCTGGGGGGAAGAAAGAGGAAAAGCGGGAGTCTTCTTACAGACATGGACACAAAAGCAGAAAGCGTGAGCTGGCCTCGCCCGGCTTAGCGGCCGACCCTCCGTGGGCACACACCTGAGGGCTGCGTGGGCTCCCGGTACTCTCCGCTGCTGATCTGCCGAATGAGGTTTTTGTGATCGAAACCATCGAAGGGCATTGTTCCATACACGAGAGTGTAAAGCAACACGCCCAGGGCCCAGCTGTCCACCTGGAGCAGAGAGACAAGACATATAGGAGCTGGGAAGCAGATTCCCTTCCAAACCATTAGCATCACAGACCATGAGCAGCCACCCTCAATGACCCCAGGAATGGAATTTAGCACCTGGCAGACAGGTTCCCACCACAGCCTGACACCTGATACGCAGTGCACCTGGGGCCTGTTTCAGAGCCTGACTTTTTCGTTGCAAACTGAGACCAACGGTTCCAACCCATGGAAGAACTTTCTTGAATAGACGATATTCTTTGATCCTCACTATAATTTTGTGAAACAGGTAGGGCCCCGGATTATTTTCAGCCCTATTTGGCAGATGAGAATACTGAGGCCCAAGGAAGTTAAATGGTTTCTCCAGAGGCCCCTCCCCATCCCAGTGATGGAGGTAAGACTGGAACATGGGGTTCTTGACTCCTAACCCAGGAATCCTGCACCTTCTTCAAATGGATCAGGGGTTGCAAACTCAAGTGCTTACAAGAGCCAGGCAGACAACAAACATGAACAAAGAAAGAGAGACGGTGGGGTACCACGTGGAGTGTTGCTTTGAAGACAAACTGTAGAGGGCATTCACCCATCTTACACAGGCAGCCTCCTCTGGCTAGTTGCTGTCACATAGTAATATAGGCCCAGCACTGCTAGATCCTTTGTTTTTTCAAGAGAAGTCAGAAAACAGACTTTTATGTGAAATCTCCCATTTATTAAATGTTCAATTTTTTTTTAGAAAGATGGCCAAATAAAGCACTCTTGCTGGCCAGATCACAGGCTGCCAGCTTGTAACCTCAGAAACGGATCATCGAGGATCAAAGCAGCATTCATTATCTGTGATAAATTTACAGTGTCAGGTTTCTGCAATGTTGTAAATTGGACCTTAGGCTCCTCCCTTACATTCTTGTTTTGGAAAGACTTTCTCCTTACTGCAAGTGATGGAGGCTCTTGGCATCCATCTCTTTACCCTCTAGCCCTGCCCCAAACACTCTCAAACAGATAAATACTTGGAAGGAAACATTTCAACCCACTGAATGGCTGCTACTTAAAGTATCCTGAGTGGATGAATCTCTCTATAAATAGAACTATCTCTTTAAAAATGAATAATCAGTCACAACTCACCCATTTTCAAAACGATATTTTCACATACCTGTGTCTTACAGTGGCCCTGAAAGCTTTAGGCACACAGAGAAAATGTATTTCTCATGAATCAGAAGATGCAATTAAAATGTATTTCCTTGATCAGAAATACATGCTGTCAAAGATACACGCAAAAAGGTTCGCTGCAGAGTGAGGCTGTTTGCTTTCTGTTTTGCTTATTACAATAGGGAACAACTGAAAACAATCTGTCTAACACTAGGGAAGTGATTAAATAAATTACAGTATATTCATACAATAAAACATCATGTCATCGTTAAAAACCATGTTTTCAGTAATAACAAATTCAGAAAAGTCACAATTTTAAGTTAGTAACAAAAGGAGAGATGTACACCTATAATAGTGACCTCAATTGTTTGAAATACAAGATCTACACTGGAAAAAAAAGCCTAAGAAGAAGTCACATAAATATTACGTGGTTATCTCTTGTGGGGAGATTGCAGGCAACTTTATTTTCTCTTTTAGGCTGTTCTGGATTTTTCTCCCAGGTGTGTATATTATGGCTTTTATAATCATATAAGGAAACGGTTTTTTGTTTGCTTGCTTTTATGTTTGTTTGGTTTTTTTAAGTATTCCTAGGTTCAGTTCTTTTCTCCTCTCCAGCCCCCCACCGTACACACCAGACAAGCTGCTCACCTCTGGCCCTCGGTAAGGCCTCCCGTTGACAATTTCGGGAGAGGCATAGAGTGGGCTCCCACAGAACGTTTGCAAGAACTTGTCCTTCTGGTACAGGTTGGAAAGCCCAAAGTCGGCAATCTACAAAGAGGAGCAAGACCCAGGGAGCCTGTTAGCGTTACAGTCAGCGTCTGCATCGGCTCAGCTCACACCACACGGACCAAAGCAGCTGAGGCGCCCCTGCGTGGCTCTGCCAGCTGGGTCACCCTTTTCTTTTTTTTTTACTTTATTATTTTTTATAAACATCTTTATTGGGGTATAACTGCTTTACAATGGTGTGTTAGTTTCTGCTTTATAACAAAGTGAGTCATATACATATGTTCCCATATCCCCTCCCTCTTGCGTCTCCCTCCCTCCCACCCTCCCTATCCCACCCCTCCAGGCGGTCACAAAGCACCGAGCTGATCTCCCTGTGCTATGCGGCTGCTTCCCACTAGCTATCTATTTTACGTTTGGTAGTGTATATATGTCCATGCCTCTCTCTCGCTTTGTCACAGCTCACCCTTCCCCCTCCCCATATCCTCAAGTCCGTTCTCTAGTAGGTCTGTGTCTTTATTCCTGTCTTACCCCTAGGTTCTTCATGACATTTTTTTTTTCTTAAATTCCATATATATGTGTTAGCATACGGTATTTGTCTTTCTCTTTCTGACTTACTTCGCTCTGTATGACAGACTCTAGGTCTATCCACCTCATTACAAATAGCTCAATTTAGTCTCTTTTTATGGCTGAGTAATATTCCATTGTATATATGTGCCACATCTTCTTTATCCATTCATCCGATGATGGGCACTTAGGTTGTTTCCATCTCCGGGCTATTGTAAATAGAGCTGCAATGAACATTTTGGTACATGACTCTTTTTGAATTATGGTTTTCTCTGGGTATATGCCCAGTAGTGGGATTGCTGGGTCATATGGTAGTTCTATTTGTAGTTTTTTAAGGAACCTCCATACTGTTCTCCATAGCTTTTGCACAGCAAAGGAAACCATAAACAAGACCAAAAGACAACCCTCAGAATGGGAAAAAATATTTGCAAATGAAGCAACTGACAAAGGATTAATTTCCAAAATTTACAAGCAGCTGGGTCACCCTTTTCTCTGCAGCCCTGAGCTTTCATGAAAGGATCAGTTGGCATAACTGGGCCAGTGATTCCCGACTGCAGTCCCTGGCACCCACTGCATGCTCTGTTACTTAAAATCACTCCTTGCAAGGACTCTATTTTCACGTCAGTGTAGACTTGTCCTGAGAAATACCCACAGAATCACATGCTCGATGTTTCTGATGAATACTACAGTGTGTAACTATTAATCTGAGATCCGTCCGTCTGTGGCCTACCTAAAGTCTCACTGCCTTCCTCCACAGTGGTGTACGTACCTACCTGTGCACTGGACATCACCACCTTTTATAGACCTATGCACCAATCAGAACTGTATTCTGCCCACCTTGGGACCCTAGATGAAATGGACCCACAGCACCGGGTTCTGAGTCATCACACTGCAGCCCAAACTCTGCCACTAGCCATCTGTGTGACATGGAGCAGGTCCCTTAGCTACTCTGAGCCTCTGTTTACCACCAGAAAATGGAAACCCATGATCCCTATCCTCTTCTGGATCACAGGATTATTGTGAGAATGATTAAAAAAAAAAAAAGAATTAATCAAGGTGAACGAAAAAGTGCCTTGAAACTTTGTCTACAAGTTCCAGGCAAATGTTTTCCCTAACCTTGCTTCTCTTGTATCGCACACGCCTTGGAATCACTCTCTTCTCCTTTGGCTTCTTGAAGTGTTTTACTATCCTTTATGGCAGCGCTCTTCTGTGTGTGTGTGCACCTCTTCATATATACATATAATGTATATATGTTACATGCATATATGTATTATCATATATGTATAATGTATATATTATACATGTACATATCATCACATATATCACATACATTCATATAATATATATTACATATGTACTTACATATGTATGTACATATGTATATACAAATATATATATTATATGTATATAAATTCACCTTGCCTACTAGGCTGAGTCCCCCGAGGCAGGTGGCAGGTTCCACATCTGCCCCTCATCTCTGTAACATCCACTGCTTAGCACCTGCCCTCACCCAAGAAACACCTGTCACCAGAATAGGCATTATATTTTGAAAAGCACAAGACAATTAGTAGATAATACAAAATAATAATAGTAAACTTAGTTACCACTTACAGAACAACCTCCAATTATCAGGCATGGTTCTAAGCACCTTACACTCTCTAATCCTATCTAAAATCCCATTTACACAACCATGTGAATGTATTTCATGCCACTGACATGGTACATTTAAAAGTGGTTAAAATGGTAAATTTTATGTTATGGATATTCTATCATAATTTTTTAAAGACCCACTTAACAGATGAGAAAACTGAGGTTTAGGAAAATTAGGTTATTCGTCTCAGGAGAGCTACCTAGCAAGCAACAATGTAAACCGAGTGTCTCTAAAGGTTCAAACCACTGCCCAGCGCTGCCCCTGGGTAATCTGCAAATCTCACCCAGTCTAAGCCAGCCATCCACGCTGAGCCTCTGCGGACTTCTGCCCTTCCCCAAACTGATTTCCACTTGAAGCTTATAAATAGGATGAGTGATTCACACACAGCCCAGCTGAGGCTCTGTTTTGAAGGCAGCGCCCAGAAGAAGGCTACTTTGTAAAAGTCACCCCTGAATGAACGGAATGGCACTGAAAGCAGCTGGCGCACAACCGCCCTCAGAAAACGCAGTCTCGGAGCTCAGCTTGCACTTAATTGCCCTGAATTCCACTTTCTTATCAAGGACACTGACTGGCTTGCAGGAAGTTGGTTGCAAGCTTTATGAAGTGTGCCCTGTCAATCAGGACAGGAAGGGACCAGCTGCAGCCCTGGAACATCCCGAGAAGTCGGCTAAGGCAGGACACAGCACTGTGAACGTCGGCGGCATCTGGGGCACTGCATGAGCTTCCGAACACAGGCGCACACACACACACACGTGAGAGGCACCCGCCACCACCACGTGCAAAACCCCACACACACACCAGGAGTGCTTGAGTCTGGGCATCCCTGCTTTCTTTGTAGCCCTTCTGAGAAGTGTGTTTATGTTACGGCCCACTCCCATCCTCACAGACTAATGTTTATCAGCCTCTCCCAGTTAAACTGTCATTGTTGCTGACATAAGATTAATAGAAATCCAGATTAGTCCCTGTTCTTGGCACTTCAGTGGAAAAGAAATATTAGTCAACACACACACACACACACACACACACACACACACACACACACACACACACACACACAGTTCTCCATCCTTGAGCCACTTAAACTTGGGCTGCAGCTCTAAGATTCCACGCCGTATGGAGCTTATATCAACTATAAGACGGGAAATGGCCACCATATAAAACTTCTCAAAGCCTCAATTTCCCATCTGTAAAATGGAGGTAGGAATAGTATCCAGCCCCACGGTGTCACAGTGAAAATTAAATGATGTAAAGTATGTGCCAATTACTATTTTAAGCATTTTACAAAGTTGGAGCTCAAATACATGTCCCACCTTTAAATCCACCTGGGTAGCTTTATTAGCTTCATGATACTCAAAACAATACTGGTTTTCCATTGGAGGTAATTATGTAAGGTTTCTTTTTCAAATACACATGATTTCTTAAGTGAATTGCACTAAATAAAAGTATTAAAGTGAAATAGCACAGAAGATACTAGGAAAAGGCAAAATCCATGAAGAGAACAAAAGAAAAGACATTTGGGAAATTTGGGAAATAATGATTTTAAACATAATAAAACAAAAAGGAATCCCAGAAATGGTTCCAACCTGGAAGAGTCGTAAGCGGTGAACTAATCCTGCCCCTCGCTCTGTAAGTGAAGCAACTGAAGGTTACAGGACTTAAGAAGCTCCGCTGAAGGTCACAGACAGAACAGCTACGTGAACACTGGGTTCTGTACGATTCTCTGTAACAGAACATCAGTTGTGTATCGAGGGTGACTCCACCAACGAGGCATCCAGCTTTGCTTTCAAAGTTGTATTTTGCCGACACACTGGTAACCTTTGGAGAAAGGTAACCACTTTGCTGGTGATGGGCTGTTGCCCTGCCCCGTTCAGAACCACCCTCTGTCCTCACACTGGGCTATTCAGTTCAGCCTGGACTCTGAAGAGGATATCAACACTCATGTCCTTAATTTCTAGAGTTTTTGTTGTTTTCAAACCTTTCTACAGGTGTGCCCTGCTGGATGAAAATCAGAGTTATATAAAGTGGGAAGTGATTATTCACATTTCAAAAGAATTAACCTCACTACAACATGGATGAACTTTGAAGACATTATGCTAAGTGAAACAAACCAGACACAAACCGATAAATAGTAGAGAATTCCATTCATGTGAGGTACTTAGTGGAGTCAAGTTCATCAAGACAGAAGGTAGAAGGGCGGTTGCCAGGGGCTGGGGGAGGGGGGAACGGGGAGTTAGTGGTGAATGGGCACAGAGTGTCTGGTTGGGAAGATGCAAAAGTTCTGCAGATTCATGGTGGTGATGGTTGCACAACAATGTGAACGTACTTAATGCCACTGGACCGAAAACCTAAAAATGGTAAGCTTTACGTTACATATATTTTACCACCATTTTTTTAAAAGGGGGTTAACCTCGGATCACTGTGAATAATCCCTGCGAGCTCACCCAGCTTGCTGATGACTAACCACTGGGACAGGATGCTGATGTGGATGATAATAAAAGCAACGGTCTGACGGTCATTTGCAGTGTCTGACAGGAAGCACACTGCACAGATCAGAGGTTGTGGAGCCAGAAGCACCTGGGGCTAACCCTGGACTTGGCACTGCTAGATCATGGGTGGGAACTGCCACCAATTTCCTCGTGGGCAAAATGGGAATAATAATAGAACCCACCTCTAAAGCTGTTCTGCGGATTGAAGACATGCACGTAAAGCCCCTGGAAGAGTCCTGGTACTGGCTGACTCTATGAACTACAGCCGTTAGGATAATGATGGTGGTTTGGTCTACTTGACAATTGTTTGCTCAGAGCCGATGCCCACCGAGGACCCAAGAGAAATGACTATCATTCATTTCCGAAATAAGCACGTCCAGCATGAGAGGCTGCACCGTACGACAGGAGAAGTAAGGGAGGCTGGGTGTGAGTTCAGATCCTGGCCTCGCCTTCTACCAGCTGGACCAGCAACGTCAGCACCAGCTGGGAGCCCCACCCCAGACCTACTGAGTCATCATCTGCATTGTCACACGGTCCCCAGGGGATCTGCTGCATGTCAGTCACTCTGAACCTGTGTTCCTTCAACTGTAAAATGGGGGCGGGGGGTGAGGATTATAATGTAACCTACCTCACAGGGCAGATACGAAATCAAATGAATTGATAGATGGAACGTGCCTTAACCCACGCCTTACACAGGGTAGGCCTTCGGTCAATGTTAAGCGATCACTACTTTCACCTGAGTCTCAGTTTCCTTTGTTGGAAAAGGGAATTGCAATAGCCTCGACCACACGGTGTTGTGAAAAGCAAAATCAGATTAAATGAGATAATAATAATAACAGCAGCATTGCTACGTGCCAGTCATTGTTCTGTGAGCACTACGTATATTAAAACCTCACACCAACCCAATGAGCAGGGTTCCGCTGTGATCTCCATTTTGCAGATGAGGAAGCTGAGGCCCAGGGCAGGAAAGCGGCTGGCCTGAGGTGTGGGTGAAGAGCTGCACTGGCTGCATAAAGGGGATTTATTGTTCTCGGGTGGCTGAGGAGGAGACGGGCTTTCTGTGTCACTCTCCAGAAAGACACACTCCATAGCTCTGTCGGGCCCTGGAGTTCATTGCTGCGGCTTTCCCGTGACAGCCTCACTCAGGTCATCAGGAAGTAAAGGTACGGAGTGAAATGGTGAGCAAAAGTGAGTGGGGTCAGCTTGTATCGTCAGATCTAAGGTTACACCTCCTCTCGAGAGAGATGGGAAATAACGGATCCCAAGCCATCTGGGGAAGCTCTTCACTGAGGTACCTCCAAGAAGCAGCCTCTCAGGGGACGCGAACACACAACCACCCAGCTCATTCGACCCTGGCAGCCCCGCATGGCTACTCTGGCCACAGTGACTCAGGCAACCTGGCCATGGCCACCATCAGCACTTGGAGAGTCTCCCCCAGGGACAGCTGTCTGCAGGCTGCCTATATACAAGGTAAGGCCAGCTGAAGCAAGGATGAAAAAAGTGGCCACCCCTTGTGAGTGTGAGGATGCTCTGTTGGATTTAGGGCAAATCTGGGTGGGTGTAGTAGAGAGTTTATCAGGTGCCCGGTCTTTGGAGTCAAATAACCTTAGGTTTGTAAGCCAACCCCATTGCTTATTAGCTGCAGGAGCTTCCTCATCTGTAAAATGGGGGTAATCAGACCCACCCCAGTGGAGACATTCTGAGAACCAAATGAAATAAGGCGTGTGGAAGGTCTGCCACAGGGTTCTGGCTTCTAGCAGGGGCTCCAAAAAGGTTACTTTCCTTGTCTAGCCTCCATGCCCTGCCCTGCTCCTGTGCTTGCTGCTCCTTCCCCTTGGAAGCCCATCATCACATCCCTTTCTATCAAACTCCTAGCCATCCTTCAAAACCCAGTTCAATTGCCACTGCCTCGGCAAAAGCTTTCTGATCTGCCCATAGTTCAGACCCACCACTTCCTCCTCAGCACTTCCACGACAGATTACAAAGGGACTATGAGGCACACAGCAGAGTCACCTGGGCCTAAGAGATGAGGATCAGGGAAGGCTTCCTGGAAGAAGAGGCCTTCAAGCCGAAACTCTAAGGAGGGGTAGGAAAAGAGCAGTAGGAAGAGCATTCCAGGCAGAGGCAACTGTGTGTGCAAAGGCCAAAAAGTCTAGTGGATTTGAGGAGTTGTGTCCTAGGCAAGGGAGCTTCTCTGACTACCCCCCACCCCCCGCCCCCTATAGCTCAAATAACACCTGTCATTCCCCATACTCATCCCGCATGGATTTTCATCACCTCCAGAGAATTACACTACGTATTTGTTTATTGCTTGTGTCCCCAGCTGGAATTCTAAGTCCATTAGGACAGGTACCTTACCCTCCTCATTCACCTCTGTATCCTTCTCACGGCTCATTATTACTGCTGGTTTAACAACAGCTAGATTCTGAGCTCCAAGAAGACAAGGACCTGGCCATCTGGTTCACTATTAAATTCCCAGCATCCAGCACCATGCCAGGTACACCGTAGGAACTTGGTAAATATTTGTGGTCAAATAAATAGTGCTCACGGGAGGTATTCAATTTGCTGAATGGATAAGTGCAGGAATGGAAGAGTGAATGCAGGCATTCGTGGACATGTATGTATACACGCACGTACACGTAAGTGGACAAATGAACAAACAGATGAATGGATTCATTAATGCATGACTGCAGCATCCTCACATTCATATAATCAAAGCCCAGAGGCCCGTACCCTGAGCTGCCCTTCTCGGTCTTGTTAAGCCTCGGGGTTTCCATCTTGACTTAGCCCTGGCCATTCAAAGCTGCTCTTCTTATCCACAGCAGCAGGCATTTCCATTGTCATCAGGGGCAACGGGCCATCTCCCCTGTGTCCCTCTACTCTGAGCCCTGGGAGCTCACCAAATTCCCAGCCCTCTTTGTGGAGGTCTGCTGACCCTGGTGCCTGGCCCTCTTCTCATTGTCAGGCACTTTTACAGGAGCTGTCTATGGGAATTGTCAGCATTCCATTCTCCCAGAGAGTGGGATGTGAATCTGGCCCATTTTTATTAATTGCAAATTAATGCTGTGCTGGGTGTCTATTTTAGTAGACATGCTTCTCCGCAAAGTACGGAATGCAACCCAAAGAAGCACATTGCTCTCATTCTTTCTGCCGACCGACTGTGTGAATATTTTTAGAAGCCACACCCTCGCGCAGTGGCCAGAAAAATAATTCCCAGTGCCAGATGCGCTCTTTGCAAATCAACATCAGGCAGGGAAGGGGAGAGGAACAAGAGCCATGGCTCACACCAAAACTGCAGCGACAAGTTTCGACCAGTAGCATTTTTATAGGTCTTCTGGGCAAAAGCCCTCCACCCTCGAGATACGCAACATGGACCCACATTTTGAGAAGCACCTCACTGCTCATACTCTGCTGGTTGGTAACAGGCCTTCAGGGTCAGTGGTCCCCCGGTGCAGACACTGATGACATGGACTCTCTTGAGCATGGAGGCCAGCTTGTGGCCATGTGTCTGCCTGCCTTTGCTACGAGTGCCCTTTCTAAATATGTTTCCAGCAAAATGCTGAGTCAGGAAGAGTTGAGCATATGCAGCCGGAAGACAGATCAACAGCAGCTGAAACACATTTTCAAAAACCTTGGAAGTGGGTGTAAGACGATATAAAGAGAATCTGCCTGGAAGTCAAACATGTGAGTTCTAATCCTGGCTGTCACCCCTTCACTCCAGAATCGAATAGCTTAGAGTACCGACTTACGGCATGTGACAAGCATTGTGCCGCATTCCAAGGAAACAAAGACACAATGACATACTGATTCATTGTGTACGACCTTGGGCAGGCATATCACTTAGGCTTTCTGGGCCATAATCATTAAAACAAGGGGTTGGAAAATGACCCTCAAGGTTCTTTCAAGCTCTAGGATTCTCAGATCCTCGTAGGATTCCTTGAACAAGCAGAAGGAAGGAAGAGCGTCAGAGAAAGGGGAGGTTCGTGTGTGTGTGTGTGTGTGTGTGTGTGTGTGTGTGTGTGTGTTTACCTTGGTAAACGCCAGGAGTAGACATTCTTAAGGATTCAGAATCCTAAGGAAAAAGGACCCAAACCTTACTTTTTATAATGTTCTATGTATCTGTTATTTCCCTACCTAATGGTTAGGGACCCTGGGATGAAGGACTTGGTCCTGGGAGCTGGGAGGCCCCCATCATTGCCCTTTTGCTTTATGCAAATGAGCCGTTCTCCCAGGCTCCTGCCCATTGTTCCCCGCACAATTGCTTTCAGAATGGTGACCATTCTTCTCTTCCATCGGGGAATTCTATGACTCCGTAGGAAGCTATGTGCCTTATCACTTCTGGGACTACATCATGGGACCATGAGGTCAAGCTGTACCACAGAACCCGATCCCCAAGTGACAGGCTCACATTCCAGGCCTTGTAAAGACCACATTTCGTCTTGAGAGCTCAGGGGCAGGTGGCAGGAAGACTCTGCAGAGAAAGTTACCAGGGTGGATGACACAAACCCTTAGAACGTGCCCCTCAGACCAGAACCCAATTCTCCAGCCGTGGCCTGACCACCGCACCCCAGCACCTTCAGAGAGCTCACTTCCTGTTCAACGCCCTCCCCAATGGCCAGCCTTGTCAGCTGGGGCCTTGGATACTAATAGGTGAGTGCTAAGTGCTTTGACCACATATTGTCTAAAATCCTCACGTTTGTCACTGACTGTCCAGGGCTGGCATCCTTACTAGACAGATGTGGAAACTGAGGCTTAGATATGTGAATAATTAATCTAAAACACTGCCGTTCGTAAGGGGCAGGGTTGCACTGCAAACCCAGGCCACGCAACTCCAAAGCCACCGCTCTTAACCTTGACTCACTGCACTGTGCTTAGACGAAGCCAGAGGCAGAGCATCTTGTTCGGTCCTCAAAACAAGCCTGTGGGCATTACCCTCTCCCCATTTTATGGCTGAGGAAACAGGGTTTTAAGTGGCTCTCCCGATGTCAAACAGCTAGTAAACCACACAGGATGGAATTTTCTAACTCTGCAGCCACTGCTCCTTCTGGAATAATCCAACCACTTTGCCAGAAACGGAGAGACCCTGAGATTTCACTTCCTGTTCCTAGAAAGACTAATTGGACCAACTGTTTCCTCCTTATTCTGTGGGCTACGGAGAAATATGTGATCACGGTCAACCTCTCACAAAAAAACAAGAGGTCACCCGGATGTGGCTTCCAGGGGCCTCTCAAAGGACGATGGTGACTAATGGTTGCCACCGTGATCTGCAACCAGAATGCAAACACCAAAGCAACTCCAACCGTCCCAGCGAGGAAACAGCCTCCCTGTGATGCACTCCCTCAACGGAAAGCAACAACAACAAAAAAAGGGGATGATGCAAGGTCACTCCCATGCTTGGTCCAGGGACCAGGGATGAGGCACTAACGTCACCGGCGGCCAATGAGAGGGACCCCTGGTGCTGGGAGTACTAAGGCCATTTCATAATGAAACCCATGCGGCAAGCTCCAGTTTATTTTGAAATCGTATTTGCTTACTTTGCAGCCATGATCAAAAGGCCATTCGGAGTGCTCTGCAGGGGGCTCTTGAACCCTGTCGGCCAGGAGAGCTTTCTCTAGCTCCGTCAGCAGCCCGCATTAATACTCCCCGTGAGAGTCAACCCCATCACTTGCTGGCATGTTCTTTCCCAAAAGCCACCACCGCCACCATTTCAGTCGGCTTCCCAGTTCCACAGCTGGCGGGGAGCGGGTGAGGAGACAGGGGTTGGAAGTGACAGAGAAGTGGCAGGGACAGATAATAAATTGCGGGCCTGCGGGCAAATTCCAGCAGGATGGTTCAAACTTGGGCTCAGTGGGTCAGAGAGACAGGGGCTCAAACCCCAACTCCACTACCTACCACTGTGTTATCTCAGGAAAGTTACTTAACGTCTCTGTGCCTCAGTTTCCCTATCTGTGAAATGATGTAAATAACAGTATCTATCTCATGATTGCTGTGAAGATTGAATTTAAGTGATATCGGGCAAAGATGCTATGAAACACAAAGGCACTAGGTTATTGTTGTTAAGTATTTTGATGGTGCTAATTACAGACTATGAGCTTCCCGAGGACAGGGACTGTATTCTAGTCAACTTTTAGGACAATGTCTGGCATGTAGCTGGAGATCGATAAATGCTTGTTGAGTGAATTCAACCACTGGAACTGAACTGAGGGCTCAAACACAGTGATTCTCCCCACCCGCCTGCCGGGAAGGAAGTGGCCGCCTTATTCGTAGGCTGCAGCTTGGAGCAGAGTGTAAGCCTTCAACCAGCTGTAATCCCCAGGTCTGGCATATCAATCAATGAGGCAAGAGCTTTACCTTAATATTACAGTTGTCATCGAGCAGTATATTTTCCAGCTTCAAGTCCCGGTGGACCACACCATTCTGAAATGAGAAGACAGGCAGGGAATTGAATGGGAGCAGTTGGGATGAGAGAGAAAGTGGGAGAGGGGGAGGAAGGAGGAGAGTGAGCAAAGGGAAATCTTTGACAGATTAAAGAAATGCGTCAGCGCCGGTGGTCTTCACCCCCATCCTTCAGGGCCTCTCTCACTGTCATGAAGCTCCCTGCCAGCGACCAGCACAGCACCAGCGACAGGAGAGCATTAGTCACTTGCTGTGTGGTTAAGGGAAAAATGACAGGAATCCATTCTCCCCCAGAGTCTGTAAAACAGCGGGGGGGATTCTTTGTCGGAATGTAATTCCACTGTGTGAAAGCCGTATAGTCCCAGGCAGTGGCAAACATTGTCTGTCTGTGATGCGATTCCCAGGGAAGCAGCAGATTTCTCTGCTGGGGACTCGGAATGTGGGGCTCACAGACCTTGCTTGTCTTGTCTGTCTACCTGTCTCCCCAGTGCCTGGCTCAATCTGTTCTGACCCAGGAAACCATGCAGATCTGTCCTGAGGATAATAGAAGCATTCCCAAGGGTTATTTCCTAAGCAGCTGGAGGCAAGGTTCCTCTCTGCTGGGCAAGACTCAGTGTGGAGTGAACGGTGAAGGTGGGAGAGGCCACTGAGACCAAAGCAAGCTGCCGCCATACGGTGGGACCTTTCCATGCAAGCAAATGCTGACAAAGCTGGCAGAGGAGCCCGGTGACAAGCAGGCAGCCAGACAGCTGAATGGTGAAAAGAAGTCCTTAACCACCAGGCTGCTGGTCTATACAGCAGTAACAACTGTCCTGCTCAATTCTTTTCAAAACCCAGTGATCTTTTAAGGGGATGGGTGAGCAGGGGAAGAGGCACTGAAAGAACCAGCTATTGGGGCTGGGAGGACGTTTTTAACATCATTCAGCATAAAGGACCTTGGCAAGTGAAGCTGCCCTTTCAAGAAAACCAACTGGCTAGGAATTCTTTGTCTTTCATTCAGGATTTCTTTAGTTCAGAATCTGCATGTTCACAGCTAGTACTTTATTGCTTATTTTCCTTTCTATTTGACAGTTCCTAGTATCTCTAAAGACACTGAGACTGGAGAGGTGAAAACATATATTTCTACCACTCTTTCTAACCCAAACCTTCAGGGATTCAGAAATGCACAAACCAGGGCTCCTGGAGGAAAGATAACGGAATGCAAGGTAGCTGATTTTGTTTAATTTTAAATATTGGGAGTAGTTTGGTTTACACTGTTGCATTCCCAGTTTTCATAAGATGGAATGAGCACACTAAAGCCCCATTCATACCAAAGCCAAGTTTCACACCCTTCAAATAATGAAGACAGGATCTGTGGTGCTTTATGATGACGCCTGATGATAAAACACAAAACGCTGTGCGATCTGAATCATCAGTGCCTTTCGAGTCAGCAGAGAGAAGTTAAATAATGTCCACATGGGTTAAGGGTTTTAGATTGTAAGTAATTAGAAGATGATCATTCCAGAGTCGTTCTCAGTTAACCAGCGTATTTGACAAACCAGAAGGCCCCGTGCTGCAAGCATTCAAATGAAGAAGCTGACTCTATTTTGGATGGCATGTTGGATTCAAGTCACTACTGTCCTCAAAGTGAAGGACTGTTCCAGGTGTGCAAAGTATGAATGGGATGGAAATCAGGACTAAAATGATAAATAATAATTTGTTGAAGTATGGCTTGGAACTATCTGTGTACTTCATTCCCTTCTCCAGAGACCAAGGCTAGCTAAACTGGCTGGATTAAGAGCACATCCCATTAGTTGTGTTGCAATAAAATTGTACATGTGTGTATGTAACCTCTGTGGATATAACCTACGCAAGGAAAAGAAACCAGGGCATAGAAAGGTTCGGAACCTGTGGCCCGCTAATTGCACTTCTGGAATTTCTCTTATGTAAATTATTCAAATGAGAGAAAAAAGGTTAATGTATAAAGACGTCAATCGCTATTTCTAATAACCAGAAATTAGAACCAGCCTAAGTGTCCAACAATCACAATCATTCCAGAGACTTTTCAGTAACATAGGAAAATGTTTAGATTAAAATCCTAAGTGAAAAAGCAAGACAGAAATGTAAAACTACATGCAATGTGTACCACATTGATTGCATATGGATTGCATCCTGGAAGGGAGAAAGGTCACTGGTGTAAAACTGGCGAAATCCGAGTAAAATCTGGAGTTTTGTTAATAGCAATAAATGAATGTGGGTGTCTCCATTTTAGCAAGTGTCCTACAGTCCTGTAAGATGTTAGCATTAGGGTAAACTGAGTGAGAGGTGCATGGGAACTCTCTGTACTATCTCGGAAACTCTGCTGTAAATCAAAAATGATTCAAAATTTAAAATTTGAATGAAAAATAGATGTGAGGAGCAGGGGGAATAAGATTGGAAAACAACAAACAAAAATGTCAATAGTGGGTTATCCCTGGATTCTGGGTGACGGTGATTTTCTTCTTTCTGGTTTATGAATTCTCCATACATACTACTATGAACAGATGTCACCTTCATAATATGAACAGAATCACGTGACGCCATGAAAACCATCTGTGAGCAAAGCTGTGGTAGGGCCGGCCGTACCTTGTGACAATGGTGCACGGCGGAGACGATCTGCCGGAAGAAGTGTCTGGTCTCCCTCTCGCTAAGGCGCCGCCGCTCGCTGATGTAGTCATACAGCTCCCCTTTGCTGGCGTACTCCATGATGATCACAATCTTATCTTTGTTCTCGAACACTGCGGGAGGAACGGCGATACACAAACACCCTGTTTAACTGACAAGCTCGCTAATAACTACAGACTGTGCGAGAGGGGACAACAGAGATGTCGCTGGACAAACAAATCAGTCCACAGCGTCACGAGGAGATGGGCAAGTTTCCCAGCCAGGTGGGCAATGACACCATCGCTGCTGTTACTGGACTTGCGTCTGTAATATCACGGGGAATGTGCCTCTCTCTTCTGAGGACCCCACTACTCCCTTTACCAGGTTCATTTCCCACAAGAGCCTCCCACCAGAACTGCCTCCCTGTAGATGGGGAACAACAAACACGACTACCATTTATTAACCATTTGATATGGCCCAGCTACCCAGACCCCAAAACGGGTGGCGAAACTTGTCGTCTCTTTGCTCAAAACCTTCCAGACTTTCCATTTCACTCAAAATAAAACCCGAAGTTCCAAGTGTGGCCACCAGGTCCTACATGTCCTACGGACCCCTTTTAGCCCTGTTACATATCTAGTCTGTGCATTTATTCTGTCTACCTCACTAGCATCTAAATGAGGGTTGGTTTATTTCATTCACTGACGTATCCCCAGCACTCAATGCCTTTTGGCAAAGAGGCTCAATTCATATTTATTCAATGAGGGAATTCAAAACCTCACAAATGCATTCTGGACCATTCTACTAAATAACTACATGGCACTAAATGCTTCTCTCTCCCCAAACCTGATATTCTCTAGCAGTAATGCTCAAACTCTGCTTGACTGAGTCCTAGGAGTTCCAGGCAGATGCTCATGGGGGTAGGTCAGGGGAGATCATGAAGGACAGGCTCTAGGTCCTCAGCTCCACCCCAGCCAAAGCCACTCCACTGCTATCTGCTTTATAGCTGGGGCTTTACCATAAGACATCCTTTGAGCAAAGACAAAATAGTAATTGTGTTGAAATCCATCCTTCCAAGGGATGTGGTATAAAAACGTTGGTAGGGTACCCAAGACCCTCCTTCCCTGAAGGACCCCTGCCTACCTCCCTCCATCTCGTCGGCTTCTTCCACTGCCTGTCAGGCCCCCTATGCCCACTGATGCCAGACTGTTCACCGTTTCTCCCAATCACACACAAACACACTGCTGTTTCCCACCTCCATGCTCTGCCCTCTGCCTTTACTCCCACCTGTCTTACCTGCCAGGGACACTCCAACTCATCAGTCAAGGATGAACTCAAATCTGATGCCCATGTTGCCTCCCTTCTACTTCTCATAATGGATACTTGCAACACAGCACTTTCGAACTGTGTGGATATATTTGCTGATTTACATATTTATTTCCTCTGCCGGGACTGTGAGCCTGGACTTGGAGAGGTAAAAACTGTAGTTTTGGAATCAGACACTCCTAAGTAGATTCCTAGACCTCCCTCTTACTTGCTGTGTGACTCTGGGGGAATCGCGTACCCTCTCTGTGCCTCGCACTTTAGTCAATGGTAAAATGTGAATAAGATCAGTAAGTACTTCCTAGAATTGTTGGGAGGGTTTATTGATATCAGGTATGTGAAATGCTTACAACGAGGCTTGTACTTATGGCATACACGCAATAATGTTAGTTATTATTGTTGGTATCACTACTATGGGACCCCAGGGCCTAGCACTGAGCCAGACACACTCGATGAACTGGAACGTGCTCTCAGCCTGGGTCCCCTGTCCTCCCATACCTTGTCACTGGCTGCTAGAAGCTCAGGCTCCTCCAGTTCCTTTTTGGCTCCTTCAAGTCAAGCCAAACCTCTCTAATAAAACGATGCGGGGGCTTCCCTGGTGGCGCAGTGGTTGAGAGTCCGCCTGCCGATGCAGGGGACACGGGTTCGTGCCCTGGTCCGGGAAGATCCCACATGCCGCGGAGTGGCAAGGCCCGTGAGCCATGGCCACTGAGCCTGCGCGTCCGGAGCCTGTGCTCCGCAACGGGAGAGGCCACGACAGTGAGAGGCCCGCGTACCGCAAAGAAAACAAAAACAAAATTGGCTGCTCCCGCATCTGCTGGCCTCGGTGTGCCCTGCAGCTTTGGCTCTTGCCAGGAATTTCAGCCTGTTGTGCGCTTTTCATTAACAATAAACTTTGGAAACTGGAAAAGCTGCCTCAAGATGCATGGCTCAGCCTCTAAAAATGATAAGAGTGACAGGTCCTGGAGAGGGCAGTGGGTTTTCTAATTTTAAAAACCAGTGGGGTCAGGGCGGAGGAGGAAGAGGGAAAGTACTTCGACAGGGAAATAAACACGGAGCCTCACGCCCCCAAGAGTCTGATGCATCCTTGAAGGAGGTCAAAGCCACTGGCCCCTTCAGTGACCCTCAGAAGGTGTGGGTCACCGGCTGCAGGCAGACCAAAGGACTGTTTCAGTGACCAGATGTATCCCTTTCCAACCGGCTAACTTGGTATCAAGGAGATATAAACACAATTCAGTTCGACACAGTTCAATATGTCCAATGTTTTACTAAACAGCCTCCATCAGTAACTCCTTCTGGTCCTACCTCTAAAATAGAGCCTGATCCTGTCCACCTGTCTCAAGTCCCCGGCCACCCCCTTCTGAATGATCTTCCCTCTGTTCACTCTTGCCTCTTTGCTGACTGCATTTGGAGGGGGTGCTGGGGAACAGTTCCCAATGCATGTTTCATGGAACACTAGTCCCACAAGACATTCTGGAGGAAAAGAAGGGTTCCATGGTAAAACATAGGTAAAATGTTTGGAAAATGCTAATACTTGATCACCCCTTGGAGAACCTAGTTTCTTTAACTCTTGAGTTTTGCAGGGCGATTTGGCCACTGCAGTACTCCTACTGAACTAACTGGGAGCCAGTTTGGGAAACAATGGATGAACGAGGCGATAGCCTCACTGTTGCTGGTAGGGCTGGTGGGCAGCCGGGCGAGAGAACTGTCCACGGGGCCAGGCCTGGCTCTGAGATCCCACCCCCCAGTCCTCCAGCAGGAAGCAGCTGGAGTCAGGGTCAAGGCCCTGGTTGCAGCCCTAGATTAGCTAAATGCAAACAACATTTCTAGACTTGTGGCATCAGTGATTCATCCAGGAGGCTATGTGGTATTATACATGAAGCTTCCTGAGCCCTTCCTAATAACAGCAGCATTTCCTGAAGGCCTACTATGTGCAGGCACTGTACCCATGGCATTTTGCATGCATTATTTCATATGGCTTTGGTCCTATGAGTATCTCTGTTCTACAGATGAGAAAGCCCGGGTACAGCAAGGTTAATAACTGCCATGGTCACAAAGCAAGCTCGAGGCCTGGGCCCACGGTCTGATGGCACACTCCACCCTCTTAGCCCCTATACTGCTATCCATATACATCAACCACTCTGAACCTCAGTCTCTTCATCAGTCAAATGAGGCTAACAACTTCCTCACACGGTAATGGGGGATTCAGTGAGCTCATGGGCCTAGCACCCTGAGCACGGTGCCCTGGCCACTGCTCAGTCAATGGGAGCTATTCTCATAATTACTTCATCTGCCTCTTAGGCAGCTCTGGCAAACAAAACCCTATGACTTTCCTCTCCCGGCCGGCATCACTCTTTAAAACACACTGTGGCTCCGCAGAATCACAGGATTTTCGAGCAGGAAGAACCTTAGAGATCAGCTATTATTTTTCCAGAATAGCCCGGGATTTATCATGGATAACAGCAAGGCCTTGGGAATTCGTCCTGAAGAATGACCGGCTTCCGCACCCCTGGCCCACGACTCCTTGCCCGCGGTGAGGTCCCTATCCGCCAGGTGACAGGAACACTCACAGCCATTCTTCTGGCAAAAAGGGCTGCTTCCCTTGGGTACTTTTACAACTGGTTATTTATAAGCCCAGAAATCTTGTCTGTGTTTTTGTTATTAGTCACTAAGCAAAAGCTTATTTTCCACCAGTTGGGAAGGGTTTCCTTTCTGAAAAATGAAAGCCTGTGTCTCTTGGCCAGACAGTTCTACCCAGAAGCCCGGTGGCTCCAGAATGGTAGGGAAAACTATGGCCCTTGACATGCCAAGCCTACCAGGAAAATTAAACCCCTGAATAGAAACTGAGCTCAACTTGAGTCAGCCCGCAGCGCAGGGGCCAGGTCCATGTGGTGCAGACCCAGGTTTCTAGAAGAGCCACAAAAACTTTACAAAGCACCCATGACGTGCATGGCGCTGGGGATACTGGAAGAAATCTTTACCAGGGTAAGAAGGGGAGGAAAGGTCAGCCCGGCAGAAGGAGCAACATGAGTGAAGGGGGGAACAGGAGCGCCGTAAGCGGGACCCCCAGAGGGGACAGGTGCCAGGGACTAAGACAAGAGAAAGAAGCAACAGACTATGAATGAAACACAGAGGCCTCGAAGGCCCACAAGGAGCGTGACAGACACGCAACCAAACATCGCCAAGAACAATAAACATATGGAACAAGGGACAGGGTAGCAGCCAGGATCCTGGACCCATGAAAGAGTGCAGGGCTCACATCATCCCAACAGCCTCCCCAGTCCGTGATCTCTCCTCTCCTAGAAGGCTGATTCATAATCACCGTAGTTAACACTTACTGAGCAACTACTGCATGCCACGGATTGTCACATCCAACACTAACGATCCTATGAGACATTAATATCACCCCTACTTCCTGAATAGAGGACCAGCGCTCAGATCTAGAAACAATGTGGCCAGTGCCCCCCCCGCACGTCCTCTTCGGTCACTAACCATCTCCCCAAGGATATGTATATAAGCCAATATCATAGATGCGTTTTGGACTTTGAGTTTTCTAAAAATGGAATCATGCAGCATACAGTATATTCTTTGGCTTCATTCGTTCAATATTATATTTGTAAGAATAATCCATGCCATTCCATGTAGTCAGAGATCGCCCATCCTCGTTGCTGTAGAGTACTCCAATTTGTGTGTCATGCTAACTTATCCATCCTACTGGTGAGAGGCATTTGGGTTGTTCCCAGGTGGGGGTCACTACGAATCATGCTGCTACGGACATTCTTGTGTGTGTCTTTTGATGCTCCTCTGTATGCATGTCTGTTGGGCAGACAACCAGTAAGGATCTGACCCCAAATGTGGCTGACTTGAAAGCTTATATTCTCGCCATGACTCCCCACCACTTTCCTCCAGCATAGGTTTACTCTCCTTGCCTAATACTCAGTAAAGATTCTCCTTCATTAAGGAGAACCAACATCACTCCCTTTTCTGACGATGCTTGTTTATCAGCCTATCGGAAGCATTTACCTGAACATTTTGCTATGTGTTAAAGGAGATACAAACGTAGCATAAGACGGTCTTTGTTCTCAAGGAGTTGCTATCTAGTTGTATAAAACTAGTACTTATAAAATAAATCAAATGCTAACCTGTGGGATATAGACTTTAAGTCCCCAGATGAGCAGCGAGAACGATGGGTGGGGCAGCCTGAGTGGGCCTGAGGAGATTCCTAGAGAAAACAGGCATGGAACTGAACCATCAAAAACACCTTGGGCTCTGTTTGCACAAGTTGGTTTTACCACTGTCTCGGCGTATCCTAAAATACCCAGACCCTCTCCTTTTGCTTCTACTGTTCCGCAGAAGGGCCTTCTTCCCAGATACCCACTTGAATTATTCTTCTTGTTTTCTGTTTATTTTCCATTTCAAGGGAGAGTGGGAATTGGCTGCTATATAGTAACAGCTACTTCTCCCAATTAATTCTGAATTTCGTCAGATGTTCAGTTTGACAGTCCAGTTCTGCCTTCTGATTGTCTGGCTTTCACAACCACGCTAATTACCCAACTCCTAACCATTCCCTCCCTTGGGGTTAATAACACAACTTGTATAACTTGAGAAAATGCATACGATAAAAACAGTGGCCTGGCCTGGGAGAGACGCCGATGAGTGAGGAGATCTTGAGATTTCAACCATCCACTGGTCATTTAGAGCCAAATACGAGGCCATGTAGGAAGAAAATGGGCTTGGGGAGGGAGAGGGTGAGAATCAATTAACAGGACGTTCCATGAGAAGCAGGTTATAAAAAATGGAGGCTCTCTTTCTGCTTAACATGGAACCTCAAGAGAGGAAGACTCGTCCGTTGGTTTTAAGTGAAAGGCCAAGAGCCTAGGATGGACCAGTCTGAATTCTCTTCATGCCTTTGCCTTCCATCGACTCCATCTCCTAAATCACTTCCAGGGTGCTGCCATTCGCTCCATGGCAGGGCCTCCTCACATTAGCAGCATTTTTATTACTTTCCTAAGCCCTCAGATAGAAGCACCGTTCCACTCCTCAGGGTGCTCTTTTATTAAAGTTCAGGAGGATCCTCCCAGAAAGTCATTTTCTTTTTCATTTCAGAAATGGAGTGATCTTTCCTTGGCAAGAACTGTCTGCAGCCTAATTGGGTCATTTAGTCAATACAAGATTCATACTTTAAGAGTTCCCTCCCCAGAACTAAACTTCAGACACCTCATGGGCTTTGACCTTCATAAAATGGTCCTCTAATCCCTTAAGTCTGAAAGCCCAGGGCAGTGAGAGTGAGAAAATTAACCTAGACTGGCAGCTCTCCCATCATCAGTGAGTTGGTCAGAGTTGACTCAATGTGTTTCCTGGTTTGGACAATGAAAGACTCTTTAGTTCACTCATTGTCTTTTCTTAAACCAAAACTCTTTCTGGATGTCGGTTGGTATGCCCAGGGAGAACCAGAGTCAAGAAGGCCACCCATTGCCAGCAGTGGACTCCACAGAAGGCAGACGAAATGAAAGAAAGTGTATAAGCTGCCCGAGGAAGAGCAGATGAAAAAGGCTGGCCAAGTACCATTTATTAGTGCTATCTGGGGAGACCAATAGCAAACCCTAGGAGGGCAGGGGACATGACCAGGACAGAGGGGCTGTGTGGGAGAAGGAATCAGGGCGCCATGTAGGACCAACCATTGGACTCCACCCTCCTCCACAGTGAACTTCTGGAAAAAAGCATGCTCCCCCAATTTGCACAGTGAAGGGACAGAAATCCCACCCTCTGTGAAAACAGCCTTAGTCTCCCGCTCCTGAAAATCCCCACAGGTGGCTCTGTTATATGGTTTCACCCCACCCTTATCACTTAGGGTGGAAAAGACAAACTTGTGGGCATCACACCTCTGGCTCTAGCCACTGCCTGACCCTGAGGTATGGCTCAGGACCATCTTGTCAACCCTAAATTCTAGTCTGCTTCGTCGGGCAACAGAGTGCAGAGCTTAAGAGCTTGACTCCCGAAGCCAGGCTACCTGGGTGCAAATCCGGGTCCTGCCATTTACCCATCTGAGTGACCCTGGCAAGTTACTTAACCTTTCTGTTGCCTCAGTTTCTTCATCTGTTAAAATGAAGCTTCTATCCCCATTGTGAGGATTACCCCAGCACGCAGCAGTAAGCAGACATGTAAGTGTCAGCTGTTATTATTAGGCAGCAAATCTTAGTTTAAGAAAGAAGAACAAACAAAGACATGCCTGGCTCAAATCCAGGATTATTATGGATCTGCATTGGCAGAATCCACACTTGCGATTGCATTTGTGCCCTTGAGGGATGGGAGAGGGGTAGGAGAACAGAGGAAAGAGTGAACTAACACAAAGACATCAAAGGACTCCGCAAGCCTGGTTCTCTTAACTGCGGTCCATTCTTCAGTCCCCAGTGGTGTTCCAAAGCACAGATGTCAATCTTGGAGCCGTACCTACCAGATGAACCCACTGTCAGAAGTCACTGGAGGGGGCAGAGCACAAATTCCCAAATCAAAAAACCCTCAAACTCTGCAAGTTAGAAGTTATAGTGCATCTAGTCCAATCCCCCTTTCAATATCCAAATCTCCTCTGTAGGGTATGGTCACTGTAGAGACCCCCCCTTCTACACTCCATGAGCCTTCCTAATTTGCATCCTCGGCAAATTCACAGAGCCATCCCAGTTCATTTCAAAAGACCCTAAGTTACATGGCAATACAGTTCCTTTTTTTTTTTTTTTCTTTAAAAATCAGCTTCAAGTACTAGTGGTGTTATTTGAGGCACTAGAAAATATTGAATTCCAGGAAACCCAAGAGGGCGAGGCAGGACAGCCAGGGAGTAGCATTCGTGTTGGGTTGTTTTATTTCTAATCTCCAGCCTCTAGAAAAATGACTTGGGTGTAATCAAATGAAAACAATGAAAATAATACACTTGAAGGTCAAATAGCTAACTTCATAGGAAACTCATTAGAAACGTGACTGGACAGATTCACAGCCCAAGAGCTTGTTTGTCTGATTATAAGTGAAGAAAACTCTCTGGAGCTGTGTGATTAACGGGTGGGTCCTTCATTTGGATGCAGTCTGAAGAGACTTCATGTGGAACTTGTGAATCTGACAGCAGAGGGAGTGTGTTAAAATGCTCAGCAATTCGCCATGGGTTCAGAAGAGTAAACACAAGCATAATACACCACTTTGCCAAGTTCAACAAACTGTTTCATGGGGCTCTGAGTCCCTGATGAGGGCAGCAACCAAATGGCTGAGGAAGGAAACCCAAGCCCAAAGGTATTGCCCACGGCTCACTGGTGACAGCTGCCAGACACATGTTCTGCTCTGGAATCCACTGATGACAAATGATCGGACCAAGACAAGTTTCTAGAGCAGGGCTCACTTCCTCCTGGTTGGAGGATCAAGCCCATCTTTCTCAGACTGGCCAATTAAATTGAAATCCCTAGGGGTGAGGCCCAGGCATCAGCATTTCTTCTTGCAAATGCCCCATGAGGTTCTAATGTGCATCCAGAGTTCAGAATCACTGAAATGGACAATCTGGCCTCGACCTTCTCTGCTACCACCTCCCAATAGAAGTTTCTATTCCAGCCAGAAAGGACCTCTCAGATCTCTAACTCACGTCACATCAAGAATGATCAGTATGGTTTATTGAGCGTGTATCTGGGACCAAGCTTAGCCATTTTATTCATTATCTTAATCCTCACAATCTTATCTATAAAGTAGCTAGCTATTGACCCCATTTTATAGCTAAGGGAACCAAGCCTCAGAGGGGGTAAGTCACTACCCCAAGGTCACACAGTAGCAATTGGCAAAGCAATTGATTAATTCAAATCTAAGCCCATTTGGACAATGCCTACATATTCACCCTGCTAGACCAGTACCTGGAATATAGGTGCTCAATACACCTTTGTAAAATGAATGAATGAATGATTAAGTAAGCAAATGAATAAGAACACGGGGTAGTATTAGTGACCCACAGACCTTGTTAGATCAAATCAGCTGTCCCTTGGCTTCAAAAGAGCCTAAATCAGGATTTGCTTGCTGCCTGAAAACTCTGGATTGAGCCAGAGAAGAAAAATGTTAACTGCTTCCATTGTAGGAATTTCCAAATCACTGATGCTCGCAATGACGCCCTGCTTTAGTTTCTAACCTGCTGAGCAGGGGTTTTTCTAATATGGTGCTTCTCAAACTTGAGTGCATCAGAGTCACCTGGAGGGCTGGTTATCACACAGAACGTCAGGTCCACTTGCAGGGTTTCTGATTCAGTGGGTCTGGGATGGGGGCCCAGGAGATGCTGATGCTTCTGGCCCTGGGTCACCCTCTGAGAATCGTGCTCAAGTGTATTATTCGGCAGTTTATCGGGATCCTGCCATCTTCAAGGGGTTCTCTTCCAGGGGCAGCAAAAGTTTCTCACTCCAGGACCTCTGCTGAGTTCTGTGGAAACAACTTGCACCAGTCTCATTGCCTCTGGCCACAAGTTGCAAGGCAGGAATGCCCGTCATCAGAGCCTGGATTTTTAAAGCAGTGATTTTCACCAAGAGACAAGAACTAGATCCCCTTCCAGAAAGATCTATCGGAATCTCATAAGGCACAGGTAGCTTAAAAAAGCATATCGTAATGTATACTTCTAAGAAGCTGGGAGGAGCTTTTAACTGATAGTAAATTCATCCAAAACGTCTCCACAGTAGGAGTTCGGAGAATTTAGTAGAATATGGACTCTTTTACATCTTCTCATGGACAGCAGGTTTAAGGCTCATGGAGCCAGGGCATGAAACTCACATGATTATTAAAAGAAACACATTTGCTTGCTACTGTGTTTCTGAAGTTTGAGAGACTCTCCCAAAGGCAAGAGATCACAGCTGACAAACGCCAAATAGCCATCCTACTTTGTCCCAGAAAGCCAGGCTCACCCTTACCTAAGACAGGGGATGTGATGAAAAGGCTGGCCAGTCTGGCATATCACAATGTAAAAAAGGGCCGAGAGAGAAGATGTAATCTTGCAGGGCCAAGAAAAGAGATTTCCAGGAACAAAAAAAACACAAGAGCATAAAAGTGAAGGCACCGGTCCAATCTCCCCACTCCCCACCTTTTCGCTTTTACATGCTGGACTGTGCTGTTTCCCTGAAGCGTTGGGCAGCAAGATGCTGGGTCGTGGTTTTGCAGACTGAGTCTCCTGGGCTTCCAAAGGGGAAATGGGGGTGAGACAATGTGCCTTTGATGTTTGAACTTGGGTCCTGAAATCAGAACCCCAGGCAAAAAAACGTTTTTATCTCTTCCATCCTAGGCAAACCAAGTTGAAAGCTCCGGGGCCCTTCCTTTTCAGCTGTTCTTTCCTTATTGTCAATTACCTCCCTGCTGAGAGAATGGAATTCCTTTGACTGAAAACAGGGGTCCATCCCAAGATGGTGCCAGAGATTTCTTTCTTCCTTTTCTCTCTCGATTAGGTTACCCTTATAGCATCACACGCTAGAAGGTGTATGTCTATCCTCTTTTATTTACTTAGCATTAGAAGCCAGTTATGCTTTGTGTGTTTACACAGAGTTGACAAATTTGAGGGTCAATCACCTTCACCTACGTGTCAATAGGAGAGTAACCCCAGGATCTGGTTTGGGAAAGAAACATTTAAGAGGAATTATTTTTGAGATCTGGTGAACAGCAGCACTGATTCAGTGAAGCTGCAGGTTTTATGAGCCTGCAGGTACTGTGAATAATATACAAATAACTTACATTTCCATGAACTGCAGCTGAGGAAACACTTGACCTATGAATTTACTGGACGGGGGACCCAAGCTTCTTCCTAACATGTATGCAGAAATATTCTCTAAAATACCCACCAAGCTGGGATTTAATGCTCTCACATATTTAAGACAGTAACCTCTATGAAGGCCAGGAATTATCTGTATCACAGGGTTTAGGACAAGGCTTGCCCCCAATTAGGGGTCGCGGCAGACCACCAAATACCTGGTTAGTATCAGCAGCACAAGCTTCAGAGTGTCGCTAAGTTCAACTCTCAGATCCACCAGTTACTAGTAGTTGGTATAACCTTGGAAAATGCACTTAGCCAACAAGCTGAATTTTCCTTACCATAAAATAGGGATCTTAACAATTCATCTTTCATGGATATAAGGATTAAATGAGATCATACATACACATATCCTAGCACAGGGTAAACACTCAATAACTCCAAGCTATTATTAGTATTACTTTCAAGTGTTAATTTTAAAATGTTACTTCCTTCCTCAAAACCAGTGGCATCCCCCTACTCCTGGTGTAAAAAATCCATACTCTTTCCTTTAGCCAATGTGGTCAAAATATGGCCCTCTCCAATTTCCTCTCTCCTGCCACCCTATTCAGTCCCTCAGTCTCAGAGGCCCTCTGTCACTTCTCACAACACAAGCTGCTTCCCTCCTCTGAGCATCTGCACATACTGTTCCCTCTGCCTGGAATGCCCAGGTCTTCGAAGGGCTCACTCCTCATTCCATTCAGGTCTCAGCTCAAAAGTCACTTATCTGTTCGCCTGTCTATTCACTAAATTTCAGCTCCACAGCCCAGAGCCTGCCTTGTTCACCTTTGCATTCCTAGTACCTAGAACAGGGCCTGGCACGTAGTAGGCACTTAGTTTTTTTAATGAATGAATTATTCCTCTGGAACTAGTTATTACAATATCACCTGATTGTACAGTCCAAAATGGTGCATTCCCCCACATGAAACCCCAAAGGTCCTAAACGTACAGGGTTAGGCGCATCATTGCTTTGTCATGTTGCTGCTATTATTGTTATTGCTACTGCTGCTTTTGCTAGGATGTGTGTGTGTGTGTGTGTGTGTGTGTGTGTGTGTGTGTGTCTGTTTTAAATCACAAAGGTCCTTGTTGAAGAAGAAATTGTAAAGTTCACTTAGCTAATGTCCAAACAGCCAATTAGATGCCTGGGCACTGATTTTTCACTCAGAAAATTAACACATGTCTGAACTCAGCTAAGGCTCCTGACTGGCCCATCAAACGACCAATCAGCTTCCAGGGAGAAGGTTTCACTTTGTGAGCTACAGAGGGACCAGGGTATTAACTCACAGACTCAGTTCCCACCACCATTGCTACCTCTGCACTGCCCCTGCCACACCCCAGGGTTGAAAAGGAGGGAAAAGGCCAGGCTGAGGGGGAGGCCTGGGGCACAGTGGTGGGCTGCAGAGACAGCAAAACAAGACACAAGGTCAGAAATACAGGGCTGAGGCCTGGCAGAGGGAAAAAAACAAGTGGGGTAAGAAGACCTGTGTGCCAGGGCCACCAACTAGGCAGCATACCCAGTATTATAAGCTGAATATTCCCAGCCCCACTGCAAAACAAAAAACAAACAAACAAAAAACCCTATGTTGAAGTCCTAACACCTAGTTCCTCAGAATGCAATCCTATTTGGAGATAGTCTTTAAAGAAGTAATCAAGTTAAAATGAGGTCATTAGGTGGGCCCTAAGCCAAAATGATTAGTGTCCTTCTAAGAAGGAAAAATTTAGACACAGACACATACAGATGTGAAGACGCAGGGAGAAAATGGCAGTCTACAAGCCAAGGAGAGAGGCCTTAGAAGAAACCAACTCTACTGACACCTTAGTCTTGGACTTTCAAGCCTCCAAATCCAAGAAAAAATAAATTTCTATTGTTTAAGCCACCCAGTCTGTGGTAGCAGCCCTAGCAAACAAACACACCCAGCGAGTCATGAACCTTCCAGAGCCTCAGTTTCCACAACTACGATGCTGTCCAATATGGCAGCCACTAGCCAAATGTGGCCGTTGAGCCACTTGAAATGTGGCTAAAGTGTCTGAGGAACTGAATTTTTATTTCAATTAATTTTAATATCCATCTGTAGCCAGTGGCTTAGACAACATAGTTACATACTTAATTTCAGAGGATTTACAGACCCCCTGTAGCTCACTCATGAAATATCCTGTCAATGGACCCCAGATTAAGAACTACTTAGGATGATTATGGGGTCTTCATAACAATGACCTTTTTGAGCTTACCAGTATATGTATCATCTCATTTAATCCTACTGACAAACCCTAGGAGGGGGTAGAATTGTTATCCCAATATAGGTGCAGTCATTGAGGCACTGAAAGGCCCACCATCCTGCTCAAAGTCTCAAGTCTGGTGTGAGAACTCAAGCTCTTCCCTGACTCCCTAAAGCCAGTTCTAAGGGTTTTATGAATTGAAGCCCAAGCTCTCACCTGAGGCCTTGGTGAAAGTTATTTCTAGTCACCCAAAGAACTTTAATTCATGCTGATACCCATCTTTAAAGTTACGAGCAAGGGCTTCTCTTCTTGAAGCCTCCAGCAGGGGCTGGGCTAAGGCCTTGACCTTGATAATAGGATCTTCTTCCATTGAGGTTCATCTCTGGCCTTCCCTTGGAAGGGGGACAGACTCCTGTTCCCCATTCAGCCTGAAGGATTCCCAACGTCAAGGAGGGCATGATGCTAGTAAAGAAGTAGGCTTCTTGATGCCAGACTTCTGTGACCACAGACCCGTCTCCCAAATAAAGAACTGGAAACTTCATGCTGGATTAAAACTCTGCTTCCTGGTAAAGAAGCCTCCAGCTCTAGGCTAAGAAATCTCACAGAACTGCACACAGAGCATGTGACCCACACTGGTCCACACTATGCATGATGGCCTTCAGGTTTCCATGGCAACACAAAGAGCAAAAACACTCCACATTTAATAAAATTCACTCTCATCCTGCATTTTGTATCTCAACTCACTTCTCACTTCTGGAAATTCCCCTCAATTACCAGGCATATTCAGATTTGTTTTATCAGCCTGGAATTCTACTTTTGTCAATTCTTCCTCCAAAAACCTCCTTCAAGGCCCAGCTTGGATGCCATATATTTCCATGAAAACTTCTAAGCTTGGGCCTCCTTGGTCCCAGAATATATTGTTTCCATGTCTACGGCAGGTCCTGGGCAGGGCCTGGGACTCTGCATTTCTAACAATCCCAATTTATGCTGATGCTTCTGGTCCAGGGACTGCAGTTTGAGACCCACTGCAAGAGATGTTTGTGGAATGAATAAGTGACTGAATAAATGCAGATTTCCCCCTTAAAAATCCTATCTCCAAGGGTCCCAAAAATGAGCTTTAGAAAAATCAAGATAAAAGATATTACCAGCGGGCTTCCCTGGTGGCGCAGTGGTTGGGAGTCCGCCTGCCGATGCAGGGGACACGGGTTCGTGCCCCAGTCCAGGAAGATCCCACATGCCGCGGAGCGGCTGGGCCCGTGAGCCATGGCCGCTGAGCCTGCGCGTCCGGAGCCTGTGCTCCAGCATTTACTTCTACATGAGGAGCAAAAATAGAAATAGCAGGGGGAAAAAAGCATAGCAAAACCCAGCAGGGAACTAGAAGAAGGAAAACTGAAATATCAGAAAAACTTCAGGGTCACCGTCTGGTTTCCTCTTAGCCCTTACTGTATAAGTTATGATGAACAGACCAGAAATTAAAAATAGGTTTATTTTTCTGACTCAACCATATATTAAAAAATATTCTACAGAAATGTTTAGACTCAGTAAATCCAAGACTAGGGATTTTTCATAAGAAAATAATCAGAAATGAATGTAAACATGATGTACAAGGAGAGTCTTTAAAGCCCTGTTTATAATAACCAGAAATTTAAAACAATTTATATATTTGACAAAAGAAAATAGATCCAATAAATTATGGTATGTCCATAAATGGAACACTATAAAGCCTTTTAAAATGTCCTTATAGTGGAATATTTATTGATATAGGAAGAGATGCATGATATAAAAAATGAAAAAAAAAATCAAGCTAAAACCCAGTATAAACAGTATGATCTAACTCTGGATAAAAACCACATTACAGATATAGAAAAGTAGACTAAAAATATAAATATGTATAAAGAGCCATTCATCAAAATGAGAGAGCAGAAATTATTTTAAAAATTTTAACAGTTGTATTTCAATCATTTCTGCCATAAACACATGTTGCTTGTGTAATTTTTTAAAGGATATTTTTTTTAAATGACAGACTGGGAAGTTTATACTCTCCATTTCTTCCCATGAGGAACTAAAGAGTTGAAGAATGAGCACCTTTATAAGCTCTTCCCCTCCCTGTCCTTCTATAAACACCAACAACTCGAACTGCATCTGCAAAGTATCTGTCACACCAACAGATCCCTCTTCTTTCTTGGCATTTCTTGGACCTGCTGGAAGTTAATTCCTAACTCAGAAAGGCTAACTTTGAATAACTCATGACACCACCCCTGAAGCATCAGCTTTGGGGAATGACATTTACAATAGATCCACCGTTACTTGGCCACCCAGAAAACTGCCATTTTCCAGAAACCACGGCTGTCTCACATAGTGGTTTTCAATAAGGTGGGTTGCTTAGCAACCACCAAGAAATGGGGAAGACAGAAGGAGGCACCAGCCACAGCTACTTTATCACCAAAGTGCGCTGTGCTACATGTGTCTGGTTGCACTCAAGGTAACCAAATAAGAGATAACACCCAGCTATTTTTGCATCATGAGGAAAAAATACTTGGCTCCTGCCCAGAAGGGCAATTACCTAAAAATCTTGGCAGGCCCCATGGTATGAGAAATGGTAACTGATACGGGGGTGAAAAAAAAATCACTGACCTTCATAAATACTGATGATATGAGGATGGTTGAGGGATGACATGATCTCAATCTCTCGTCTGATGTGAACCATGTCTTGTTCATCCTTAATTTTGTCCTTACGAATGGATTTTATAGCAACCTATAAAGTCAGGAAATGAAATGTTACTCAGAGAACTAAACAGATGCAAATCAGCCATTGGGAGAGTTTGGAAAATAAATACAGATGTTACTTGTTGGCAGAACCGACAATAACCAAAACAAAGCTTCGAAATACCCCCGTCACATCTTTCATTTATAGCAAAAACACCCTTCTCCAGACAACAGAAAACATCAGGTTTTAACAGCCTGGGTTTGGGATGGTGGCTTTTTTGTTTTTTTTTCCACAAAGCAGAGGGCTGCTTCACGTGGCCAGATTCATTTACTCTAGGAATCCTGATCCTTTGAAAAAAGAAAAAAGGAGAGCTTGGTTACAGGGTGTCGATGACTAAACATGGAGAGGTGAAATTAGCATCACTCAGCCCCACCATGCAGCTGCCGCAGTGATGGATAGAAAAGGCTTTACTGCGTGGCCTGTCTCAAGGCCAGTTCTGCTCAAACCTTGGGTTTTAAGACTCCGGCTTATGCTATGCTGATGCAATTGCTCAGAAGCCAAATCCTTCCTACATCCTTCCTCTCACTAAGGCACCTTTGACAGCAAGTGATACGACCAAAAGGCCCTGCTTGAGAAAAGTCAGAGTAAAACCAAGGAAGCTAAGCTAGACTCCCTGCCCAGCCCCAGTTGATTCCAAAAGCTCCGTGCCAATGTTGTCTGCAAATCCAAACTGCAGAGAGTTGCCAGGGCCAAGGCGCAGAGCAATTACTCAAAAGAAACACATAAATAAAAAGACATTAAAGGACAATGGGAATCTAATAAGGAAGAAATATGTTTGCCAATGAATTCATCTCTGCTCACAAACAAGTTGGTTGGTAATCTAATCCGCCTTGGCTCTCAGGGGGGCAAAACTACTTTGGCGGAGGGGGTTAGCCATGGGTAACAAGGAAACCTGCCAATCGATTTGCTGCCAGCTCTGAAAGCCTGCTTAGTTCCCTCCAAACTGGTCCTCTTGTGACCTCGACCCTCACCTTAGCAACCTCTCCTGGATGAAAGGAAGTAAAACCACCCCTCGGATTGCAAAGGCTCTGGAGGAAAGAGTCCTTGTTAGCAGCAGCCCAGGGCCACACCTCGCCTATCACAGGGTCAAGCATGGGCGGCTGCAGCAGGAATGCACTCACACCTGTGATCATCTGCGGTTTCCGACTGGGCACCAGATCCCCATGCAGCGCTATACACGGAAATGTCTCTAAAATACAACCAGTCCATCTGTGACGCCACAAGACTTAGGAAGCTCTTATTATTCTTGATTTTGCTCTTTGCTGGTTAAATCAACCAGCAGGTCCCCGGATTTCTCCTTTGCAGACCTTTCCCCAGCTGTCATTAAATCAGTAGTGGTGTCATTACCTGACCCTACACTGGTGGGGATCTTGTTCACTGCTTTCTCTCCAGCGCTTAAAACCATGCCTGGCGCGTGGCAGGCCTGAGAAAACACTGAGTGTGGGCAGGGAGGCAGGTACATAGAGAGGGAAGGGGGAAGGAGGGAAGAAGGGCAGGGGGGCAGGGGTTGATGTTATTAGGTGGATGAGAGGCCAGACCAGGGAAGTGACAGTAGAACTGGAGCAAAAATGGAGGGACCACTCCAGTCAAACAGCACCACCAAGACAGGCACGTCAAGAAGGTGACTTAGGATTTCTTTGGCATCCTACTTAACGTGGGCAATTGAGGAATGGGGAAAGCAAACAGGAAACACAGGACGCCCTGCTGTAAACCCAGGGGCAGGTAGCACCCTCCCTAGAGTGTGGATGGACCACGCGTCTGGGGAGACAAGGAGGCTGCACAGAGATGAATGAGCTTCCAGCTTCAAGGCCCCCTTTCACCAGGGTGCCAGGCCCCCCTGCTCCCCCAGGCCCTCACGACAGCCCCATTCAGGATGCAGCAAGAAATGCCTGCCTTTGCTTACGTCAAATGTAAAGACATGACTTGAAGGCTTTGATTTATCTGAGCAGGGCCTGCGATCCTGGGAGCTCGCTCTGGAGGAAGCCGACAGTGAACACACTCAGGCCGTGGAGGATGTGGGTGGCTCTTGGACCAACTCCTACATTCCTCCAGGAACTAAAGATGGGCCGAGTGGTGAAACTACCCCTTTGATTATACAGCAGGCTGAACTTGGCCTTGGGGAGGCCCTATTGTCAAATGACAATAGAAATAAATTCTTTCACCATCCAAGGTCAGGGGAGGGTAGTGACATTCCGGGGGTTGAGAAAATAAGTGGACTTGTCAATCCCCCCAACCATGGAGCGAGAGGCCAACGGTCCCACGGTGTCTTTGCCAGAGGGATGTTTCCAGCCCAGTGTGAAGAGGAAAGTGCCCACATTCTAATCACACCCCGCTTGGCACTGAGGAAACTAAAAGGGCTCCATAAATGTTAATAGCCATGGTGGTTGTCCCTCCACAAAAGCTTCCCTCTTCCGACAATGAATCTTCTATTGAAATTGTAAAAGAGGGCTCATTCTGCCCCCTATTTCAAAGGCGTGGTGGGAGACAAATGCTAGAAATCACTGAGAACTGTCAAGGCCAGAGGGGAGACATTCAGTTCAACTCCCAAGAGCGGGAGATGACTCACCCAAGGTCATAGATCCAATGAATGGCCAACCACGAAAGCAATAAGGATAGAAATAATAGCGGCATTCACGATGCACTTAATATATGGTACAGACACTGTGATAAGTGCTTTACACACCGCGGAGCTTCAGCTCCGTGGTCCCTCAGGGAGGCCTTCCCTCACCCCTCTACCTGATAAGGACACTCCTGGCCTTATACTCTCCCTACACCTTTCCCACACCATCTGAAATTATCCTGCTTCTTTGTTTGATGCACATTCAGCCTGAGGCCAAATCCAGCTCCCAGGATGTTTCCATAGGAGCTAGATAGCTAAAAATGGTTGTCACATTTTTGAAGAGTTGTTTAAAAAGGAGAATGAGATCTAAAAATGCAGCTTCTGTAACGTAATGCAGTGCCTCCTTTGTGAAGTTGAAGGATAAACTGAGCCAGCACACGGTGAGGCAGCATGATGGTTAAGGACATGGCCTTGAATCCTGGCTAAAACCACTCACCAGCTGTGTGACCTTGAGCAGGTTGCAAAACCTCTCTGTGCTCCAGTTTCCTCATCTGTCAAGCAGGAAAATACAGGACCTGCCTCACAGGGCCCTATGAGGATTAAATGGCTTAGAACATGCCTGGCCCAGGATAAGGGCTTAGTAAATGTCAGCCACATTTAACCCAGAGACAATACCCCATAAATTCCTCCTGCTTCCTCGTGGGGCAGCAAGTGAAGGTCTAGGGAATGGAGACCACATTTGTTCCCAAAGTGCAAAAAGGGCAGGAGAATCTCTCTCCTGGTTCTTTAAATTGTACCCTCATCAGAAATGTCTGGAAGCTCAGAACAGCTGAGCCCACATGAGCATCCGTGGCTCCTGAGTCTGAGACCAGACAGGAGGACGAACAACTGGAACCCGAAAAGCAACCTCAGGACCACTTCCCCTTTCTCCTTCCAATAGTGGCCAAAGGCTACCAAAGAGATACACAGAGATGCCCGATATTATGGAGCAAACCTCCTCCCCAGTTTTCCTCAATCCTCACCCACATCTACAAAGAAAGACAGAGGTAAGGAAAGGGCCCAGCAGGAAGAGGTTACCAAATGTCTGAAATCATACACCCTCCAAAAAAAAGTCCAGTTGGTTCCTGCAGGCGCTGGAGAGATTTCACTCTGCCTTCAAAATGACTGAAGCTGGGAACTCAGGTGTTTAAGCCCAACGCACAGCCCAGCCCCTTTCCTAAGTGTTCCCAAGTCTAGACATCACCGTGTGCCTTATAAATGAGGCCACCCTATCGTTCAATGATTAAACCTTATGGCTGTGGACCTGCAAATTCCGCCCTGCGGTGCCTGACTGTTTAAGAGGCAAAAAGCCCAGCCAATGCTGATCCCTTGCTAAATATAACAGCCTTCTCTTCTGCAGTGGTTGTTTTTCCTTTTTTGAATAATCACCCAAAACTACCTGCTCTGCAGCCTGCTGGGCTTCCTTTTCCACAGTGGCCATTGTGAATGTTAAGAGCTCGGGGATCTAGGCAGGGCTACGGGGACCAGAGCAGTATGATGAAAGCTCAGGCTTTTGCTGGCTGGATGACCTCAGGCAAAACTGAACCTCACAGGTCTCAGTTTCCTCATCTGTAAAATGGGGTCAGCAAGTCCTAACTCTTGGGGCTGTTGTAAGGAGGAGAAGTAAGTACAGTGCCTGGCCCCCAGGTGTTCACTGAATGGCAGTGACTATAATGAGGCCTGTCAGAACGACACGGTGATACAGGGTCTTGGGCCACATTTAAAGGGGTGACAAGCCCACAGCACATCATCACATGGGCCTCTCCCCTCCCCATTCCTCCCACACACATCCTCCCCTTCCCCACATTTGTACTGAGGCAAGAACAGGTTAAATTTAATATCCAGCCTGCATGCCTACACAGAGCAGGGCAGCCAGCCATCTTCCCGGGCTGCTTTGGGGAGTGGAGAAAATTCCAGGCAGACTGTGTGTATTGTATTTGAGGCTCCAACCAAAAGAATCACTACCCTCTTCCCTCCACAGCCACCTCCCATGATGCTCATTGATTGACATCTGTCAGCCTAAAGAGAGGCTGTTCCAGAACAGTGCCTCTCAAAGGGGTCCTGGACATCTGGTCAAAATGAAGATTCTGAATCCACAGGTCTAAGGTGGGGCCTGGGATTCTGGAGTTCTAGCAAACTCCCAGGTGATGCACCAGTGCTGTCAGCCCAGGGACCACACTTTGAGTAGCAAGATCTTAGTGCTTTGTCTTTGGCCTAACAGATCAACACTTTTAAAGCAATGGCAATATTCTTAATAATAACAGTAACTAATATCTAGTATGTGTTAACCATGTGCCAGTGGACTTTATCTCATTTAGTCCTAACTACAACCCCATCGTACAGGGGCACCTAGGCACCGAGGAGATAAACACTGCCCAAAGCCACACTGCCTGGAAGAGATGGAGCGAGGACTTGAACCAGGCAGGCTGGGCCCAGAGGCTGCTGATTCTCGAGGCTGTGGATAAAGTCGGGATGGACAGCAAACATGGCAGGTGATAGAACCTCTCAAAGGATCCCAAACAGTCCCCAAAGTCCAGTGTGATGGGCCCCCTCCAAGCAGATGAAGTTTTTTACAGGGTCCCATGTGAGGTCCTGGGAGGTCAGGAGTCGGGGACTGAGCAGCAGGGAAGAAACAGGGCCATAAAACACGGCATTAGCATCACTTAGTGAGAACAAGTTTGAGATCTAATCCCGGCAACAGGAGCTGGCAGCTTCCCTGCCATTCACAGGTGTGATCTCACACCCGGCCACGTTCCACGGCTCCACGGGAGCTGCAAGGCACTGAGTCAGAGGCAGCTCAGGGGACCTTTTCTTACCAAGAGGCCCAGAGGCCATCTGCAGTGGGAATGAATGGTTAGCCAAGTCAAGTTGGAGGCCAGCGTAGGGCGTTCCTGCTCTGGCCTGGTTGATGGTCAGAGTTCAAGGCAAAGGCACAGCTCCGCGTGGGCCCCACGGGTCCAAAGCTCCCCAGGATCACCAAATGCCTTTCACTTAGAAAGGCTGTGCCCGGCCATCACCACGGTGACACCAGCCAGGAGGCCACCTTGCAGCCAAGGCCCCTGATTAATTAAATGCCCCCCAGCTCTTTGTGAGGAGTCTGGCCAACTCAGGACAACACTCTAGCAAGTTGCCGTGATGCAACCAGCCCCATGGGAACCCAAGGCAGCTCCACCGTGGGCCTCTTCCCCTCTGGCCTGTTGATTCATGTCAATGCGTGGATGTTTCTTCAGACAGAAGCAGGTTGGAAGCCAAGAGTTGTATCAGCAGGCTCTGAGGAGAGGCGTCCTGACGCCAGGGAGCACAGCATATAGAAGAAAGACCTTTTTCTTCAAAGAACATTATCCTACCATTCGCCACCACCAGCCTTTTAACCTTCTAAGAGGTTCTGAACATATAATCCTGTGTAAATCAGCTCTCAATCCTCGATTTCCCAAAACTCCCCATAAGAGATGGTGTTTCCTTAGATGACCCTGATTTTTTTTTTCTCCTGCCATGAAAAATGTGTTCTATCTCCAGAATTGAAACAGCAAAGCAGATTTTTATTTGACAGGGCCAGGGCCCACTTCGGAGGTCCTCAGAAGGGCCTGGGATGTTTCTATCTACAGATAGTCATCCCTTGTTCTGGACCTGCCCCCTTCAACGGCTGAGTGAAGAATGTCATTATTGCATGTGTCGATGCCACAAGGGAAGTGGAATTAATGACTAAGAAACTGCAGGCAGATTTACACTCCCTGTATGGCGCTGAGGTTTGTAAACAGGAGACAGTGGCCAGGGCTGACCGGGCAGGCACCGATGGAAAGTTAGCGCCAGCAGCAATGATAGAGCATGCGACAAGCCCACCCCGAGCACGCAGTTAGATTCCAGGAGACAGCACTTGGCCAAAGGCTGGCTGGTGTACCACCTGCGTCAGATCCTCCGTCTGGGGAGGAAAGGGGGATGCTGACTGCCATAATGCAGATTCCAGGGCCCAGCCCAGACCTATTGAATTCGAGGATGAGGACAAGCTGGGATGGGCACTTTTTACAAGCTTCCCCGGTGATTCTGCGGCACTCTTTAGTTTGACCTTAAACCACAGTCAATGTGGCCGGGATGGCACTCCTTCTGTAACTTAAATACTATGCAGTCATATTAAATGCTCGATGATTAAGGAAAATTCATGAACTGCCCATCTAGAAAGAGGGGAATTTAAAACAAGCTACTTCCTTGAAGGGACTCAGTGACCTGTATTAATTTGCCCCTGGGAAAGGGAAGGTTTGTTCCCAGAGGACATCTGGCTCATCCTAGCCTGAGGCAGGCCTGTGGATGCCCGGAGCCCACGGAAGCTGGCTGCTCATGGGTTACTTCATGCTCTGCAGGCCACCTGGAGCTCCCACGCCTGGTCAAAGTGAATGTGTCCAGAGGAGGAGAGAGGAGGTGAGCTCTGGAGCCCCCCATCCTGCCTGCTCTGTGAGAGAGGGTCTAGCCGGGGCTGTGAGAAGCCCCCTCTTACGGGGATCCGCTGGAAATCTCTTAAGAAACCATCCCAAGGCCCCCTGCAGGAAATGGTCTCCAGTAGCACAAGAGATGCTACACAGGCAACACCAGCATCACAAAAATACTGAAAACGCGAGGCTTGTTCAGCTGGGACTCGAGTGGCCAAGCAGGGGGTTATTTTTGGACTCTCGCATTCCTGAAAGCCAAACGCAACACCAACTCAGAAATCTAAAGCTCAATGACTCTTCTTCCAGGTTTCAATAGCTCTGGGGGGAGGACAGACCAGATCAGAGGGCTGAGGTTACTTCTAAGTTGGACAGCCTCAAGTAGTAGCATCTGATCAGTCTGACACTGTTTATACCACAGCTTGAATAAGCTCAGGATTGTGCAACTTTGATTTATCAAGCTCCAAGCCCAGCAGAGCCCCAGCCAGAACTGCTAAGAAAGCCAGCCTCAGCCCCTTGGCCCTGTCATCAGTCACAGGGACTTGGCCCAGGTGCCCCCTGCACAGGGAGGTACTCTGACAAACATGTCACAGCCTCAGTTTCCTCATCTGCAAATAAGGTGACAAGAGCACTGACCCCACGAGGTTGCTGTGGGGATCGTATCAGATTGTGTATATGATGAAGGGCGAGAAGGCATAACCAGCAACATTATCACTGGCAGATGTTAGAGCTACAAGGGCCCCAGAATGTTCTATGCCAGCCCCCTCGTTTTACGGATGAGGAAACCGAGTCCCAGGGAGATTAAAGTACAGGCCCAAGTTCACGAAGCTAACGGCAGTACTGGAACGGCAACAAGCGTCCTGATTCCCACTCCACTCCTGGATACATCATACCCTGGGTGGGGATTCCTAACCAAATTCCAAACCACAGCTGGCAGCAGGACTGAAACTGCCACCCCAAAAAAAAGGGTTTAAATTCACATTTACATGTGAGGCAGGCCCCAGCACAGCGAAGTCCCCAGAACTGCTGCATTATTAATAAACTGAGATGGGGGCGTGGGGCGGAGGTGACAGCCACTCCTAAGCGTGTTGGCACTTTAGGACCCGTTTCACAGCACGATGCGTGATTTCATTTCCATCTGACGCCAGGGGGCTGTCCTCACACAGACCTGCTGGGGACACTTTTCAGTCCAATTCAGTCCGATCCTTGTTCCAATATCTGAAGCCTGATTTGATATCACACGTGAGTAGGCATACCTGGGCGGTTCTTCTCCCATTATTTCTTAATTCACTGAAAACATTGCTTTTAAATATTAACTTCAGGCAGCCACTGAATCACTGACCTTGGGAACCAATGAAAAAGGGACACAAAAGACCGAAGAAACATTAGTTTTCCAAAGGGAAAGGAAATTAGCCAACTGAGTTTAGCTGATCCAGGTAAGCAGAACAAAGAAAAAAAAAAAGTTTTTTAATTTCTTAAGATGGTAGGATACATGTAACACACACACACAAATTAAAGGGCAGGGCTTTAAATTTTATATTTTAACCATGGGTGATTTTAAAGATAAGTGAAAGAGAAGAGTCCTCAGAGGTTATTTTTATACTGACAGAATCTCTCTTAGGTGAAAAACGGGCATATAGCAATTAGAGCGCAAAGACGGATCAGAGAGGGAAGAGATATGGGGACGTATGTATATGTATAACTGATTCACTTTGTTATAAAGCAGAAACTAACACACCATTGTAAAGCAATTATACTCTAATAAAGATGTTAAAAAAAAAAAAAAAAGACGGATCAGACAGGGAAGGAATAAGAGCCCGGGCTGCAGTCTGTCCCCGCCCCCACCCCCAGAGGCCTCATTCATCATCTCCTCACAAGCAGCAGCTTCTTTTCCTTCCAGGGGAAGCTCTCAGCTCTCAGTGTCCATTATCCAAGCTCCACAGCCGCTTCTCCCCCCGCTGGAACCCCCCATCGCCCTCCACTCCCCCCCACCCTCCTCTCCCCACCCCCCCACCCCCCCACCCCACCCCCCCCTCCCGGCACAATCCATTTGGATGCTTGTCAGCCCGCTAATTACCGCCCGGCCAACCTGCTACCAGGGATGTTGTCACAGAAGCACCTCCAGCTACAAAGGCACAGCCCCCACCCAGCTCTGCCAGCCCAACCCCCAAGGCGCATGCTCAGTCCCAGGTGGAAATTTCCTGCCACCCCATCAGGCCGGTTGCCTCCATGGGCCTCACCCACACCCATCACTCAGTGCCTACCCTCAGGGCGGTTGGGGCAGGGGTCTGTGGTCATTACAGGGACTTAAGGAGCAGCCTGGGTGTGTCCATGCCCCTGGACATTTATGCTTGTCATTTCCTCTGCCCGGATCCCCCCACACCCTACTGTCTGCAACTAACTTCTCCAGCTGACCCCCTCCTCTGCACCCACCCCCTGCAATAAGCCCCCGAAACGCACATATAGGTCCCCTTTCCTAACCTTGCTCACCATTACTTACAGGCTTCATTCACACAGAGACCGTTTCTGTTTTATTCATTGCAACATCTCCACTGCCTGGCAGGTAACTGGTGTTCTGTATACGCCAAAGAGCTGTGGCTGACATGGTCCCCAAGTATAAAGATGGACCTTTATGAAACCATACAACAGTAATAGGGCATCTGATTCCACCCAACCCAGCCCCCAGGCCCCTGCCACTGAGTCTTCTTTGACCTGGCTAAACTCTCAAGTGTTGAATCCCTGCTTGTCCCAAAATCATTGAGCCTCAACTTGCTCATCTTTAAAATGGAGCAATAATAGTGCCCACTCCAGAAAGGCTGGGAGAGAATTCACAACAATAGCTAGTGGTAATCATGCTAATTCCCAGTTATCAAGCCCTTACTGTGTGCCAGGCACTGGGCACCATCCTGTTAAACCTCTCAACAGCTCATTCATGAAATTCTTACTAAAAGAGTATTTCTGCTTTCTCAGTGAATTTAAACTGAGTCTGAGGAAGGTGAAGTAACTTGCCCTAGGGCACACAACTAATGAACAGGAGAGCCGGGTCTCCCGAAACCCAAAGACCACACTCTGAAGCTCGGTAGCAACACTGACAAAGCACGTAGCACAGCGCCTGGCGTTTAGTGGGTGTCTGTAAAGAAGGCTGAATCGGAGTCTCCGGAGATGCAGGCGCCACCCAAGCCACACCGCACCGCCTTGTCCCCATCCTAAGTCTTTTCTTATTCAAATCAGTCCCATCTTCAAAAGCACATCCACTGGTGTTTCTTGCTGCTCTCTGCAGGGCCAGGCAACACAGCTGAACAAAAGGCAGAATCAGACCAGAGGGTCTGGGAAGCACATCCCTAAAATGATGCAACAGTGAGTCAATTCTCCAGCAAGCAATCCTGGGAAATCTGCTCTAGATAAGGTACCGATCAAGGTCCTGCAGATCATGGACCGACCCCTCAAGTTGCTTACAATCCCATGGAGAGGGCAATGGACAGGCTCTCCCTGCCCTGCACCCATTCATCCTTCTACTAGTAGGAGCACCCTGACATTGCACTGGGGCCCACCCCTACCCCACTGTTAAAGAGACTGACAGTCAAGATACTGCACCCTCCCCATGCCAATGGGGAGACACATGACCTACAGTTTGGCCAAGGAGATGCTCTTCCTAGGACTCTGAGACCCTTCCCAGCAAAGTGTTCTTTTGTGAGATCACAGGCAGAAACTGATGTAGAAGTCCTTCCAGGCCTCATTCTCCCATTTCCACCCCCAAGTCTCCCTCATGCTCCTAAGAGGAGAATTGAGTCTCACTTTGCCCAGAGTATGAATTTTCCCATCCCTGACAAGAGCCAGGAGAGAATCTCCCCTGTCCTCTTTGCTCACTCATGTCATGTGCCTTACACTCCATCATCCCCTCCATAAGATGGGCCTCTGACTACTTCACTTGACTGGTACTAGTTGAAATACCGTCTTCAGGACCCATCCAGATTAATTCTTACAAAAATTTCCTCTCTCACCCTGATAAAGACATAGTAAATTACTGTGGAATTTGGCCTTTTTTTCTGGCTGACTGGGGGTTCAGTCAGGTTGTTTTGACCAATCTTGCAAGAAAGGTGCAGAAAGTCCAACGATATTCCCTGCCAAATAATATTCTACCCTATAAAATATTACCAGTTGTTATAAACTGAATTGTCTTCCCCTCCCCCCAGCAAATTCAAATGTTGAAGCCCTAACCCCCAATGTGACTATTTGGAGGCAGGGCCTTTAAGGAGGTGACTAAGGTTGAATGAGGTCATAAGGGTGGGGTCCTGATCTAACAAAACTGAAGTCCTCGGAGGGAGAGGAAGAGACCCCAGGAGCACGTGCTCACTGAGGAAAAGCCATGTGAGGCCACAGGGAGAAGGCAGCCATTTGCAAGCCAGGAAGAGAGGTCTCACCAGAAACCAACCCTGCCGGCACCTTGATCTTTGACTTCCAGCCTCCAGAACTGTAAGAAAATTAATTTCTGTCATTTAAGCCACGTAGGCCATGGTATTGTTACAGCAGCCCAAGCAGACTAATATGCCAGTCATTGTCTGTACTACCTAAATCACAGTCAACACATAATATAACAAGAGGGAGAGTCATTCACGGTCAATACCAGGAATAGGAAGCAGAGACGGCAGGATAGGAACCCTCATTCACCCCTGCGTCCCCAGCAACTAGGGGAGAGTCCGGTCCCATAACAGACATTCAATAAACACGTGTTGAGTTGAACTGAATTAAACATGCTGAATCCCATCAGTCATAATTTTTATAAGAATGTTCACCCAGGGCTTCCCTGGTGGCGCAGTGGTTGAGAGTCCGCCTGCCGATGCAGGGGACACGGGTTCGTGCCCCGGTCCGGGAAGATCCCACATGCCGCGGAGCGGCTGGGCCCGTGAGCCATGGCTGCTGAGCCTGCGCGTCCGGAGCCTGTGCTCCGCAGCGGGAGAGGCCACAACAGTGAGAGGCCCGCGTACCGCAAAAAAAAAAAAAAAAAAAAGAATGTTCACTCATCCACCCACTACCACCAACCTGGGCCAAAATCTACAAGTTGCTGATGTCAGATTCCCAATTCCACTCTGGTCCACGTTGACTCTATACTTGCGGGTGAGATCGCAAACCCGTGTATGCAATACCAAGGTGTTTGAATGACCCCCCCCCCATGGATACAGTGCCATCTCACTTTATTTTACTCTCCCTACCACCCATGATACAAATTACTTATTTTGCAGGAGAAAGAAACTGATCCTGCAGAAAGGAACTCTCTGAGTCCCCACAGGTCATAAAGGCAACACCCCAAGTTCCAACCCAGGTACTTGGATTCTGTGGCCAATACTACTTCCACTGGGCCACACCTGTTTCCAAGTGTCGTGAAATCCATGCAACCACGGGGTGAAGGAGAAACACCCCAAGTCCTGGCACTGTGACGCTTCTTTTCTCCATTGTTTAAACCCTGGGGAGAACGAGCTCAGATATCAGACTGTTCAAGTGTCGTGGGCGATCTGGCTGGGGAGCTAATCAGAGCAATTTGAGTGCACGGCTAAACGAGGACACCCCTTCCTGGACCAAGCCCTGCCTTTATGGCAACACTTCATAAGAACCATTCCCTTACAATACAACTGTCAAATCCAGCAACCGCAGGCCAGAAACATCCCAGCTGAACCCCGCCAAGCTGCTTTCTGATGTACTGTACACACAAATACCAATATTCCCCAGATGTTCTCCATGTAAAACATTTGGTTTGAGACACAGCCCTCCTTTCCCAAAAACTCTTACATTTGTTTAATGGACTCATACAGTTCAGCTAAAATATCCTGGAGCAGACATCTGAAGCCAGCCAGGCTCTGATGCAAGCATCCCATCTGCAGAAAAGAAGAACAAGTAAATAAGATGGTCCTCCCCAAGATTTATGCTCCCTGCATCTTTAAGCAGGTCATAAAATGTAAGCTATGTACGGATAATAATGCAAGTTGCTTTCAAGTGTGTTTCTGAGTCCATCTCGGTACTAATCTAAGACTGATGTTCAAAAGGGCAGTGGGTCTGGCTGGCATGCTAAGGAGGAGGCCACATTCTGTTTCTTACTCCCTCAGAAAAGAAGTTAAAAAAATCTGTCACTTGAGCAACCTAGATGATTGAGGTGAAGGTAGGTTTTCTCTTGGTTTTAGTTTTCCAAATATAGCAATAGCTCCTTTATTCCAAAGTCACTTGTCCCTCCGGAACACAGGTAAGACGTGGCAAAATGGGAAATGTACTGGACCTTGAATCAAGAGACTCAGCTCAGCTCATACTAACTGAGTGAGCCTGGCCAGGCCAACTCTCCCCAGAATGGCTCATTCTTTTACAAGAGAAAACAGAATCTCATTAGGTTCATTGTCAGGGCCCATTCAGCTCTGAAGACTGTATGAGAAAGGAAACGAACTCTTAGAAAAGCCACCCCAAGAAATGGCACAGAATCCATCCACTGAGCCCCTGAAGATGGTCACCCAATGTTTTCCTGCTGACACAATTCTAACAAGCTTGTCATGGGAAAGCTGTAGAGAAGTGGAAATATGGAACTAGAAAGCCACTAGAGACAGCCTCCCTGGTGGAATCAAGACAGGACGACTGGCTTTTACCTTTCGTCTTTAACTTTTCTGTGTCTTGTGAGTTTTCAGTATTGAGCATGCATTATTTTTGCTAGAGGGAAAAGAAAAATGTTATCATTTAAAAAAGGGTCACAAAAAGGCATGGAAGCTGATGAAGGAGCAGATAGACAAACTATAAATAGTAGACATGAGAACTCCAAAATACAGTACTGAGAACCATTCAGAAGTTCCCCAAAAGACTTCGAGAAAAGGTTTAACTACCTGCAAGGTACTTTGTTTTAAGAAAGCAAGGAAGTGTGCATCCAACTGAGAAAGATTTCCATAAGAAATGGCTACAATTTTTTAAAAGATTGGCTTGTAAATAAATGAGCTTCAATTACCTGGAAAACTATATTTAGAGCTCTCTATTATAACCTTTCAGTATTTCCACTTAACCAATGCATCAGATTAACAAGAATTCTCCACTTTCTTGACTGGGCTCATGTCACGTTGAACCCTAGGGGCCGCTGGGCTGCTCTCTGCTTCTTCCACCCTCTTCTGTTTTACTAGCCAACTCCCCACCACCATCCCAGCCAAGCCAACTGCCCCAATACGGCAGCTTCTATAGTCCATGGAGCACCTCATCCTCCCAAAACGCCAGCAAATCATGATATAATTGTAACTTCCTCCATTTGAGGATCAAGATCCCCAGTTTCATCACTGCCAAGAAAAGGCAAAATGCAATGAGACAACATACAAAAAATGCCCAATACTGTCCAACATACAGTACATCCTGCAAAGCCCCTTTTAAAATTATTATTATTAACAAATAGGCCACACGCAGAAATGTGTGTAAGAACCCTGCAGGGAGACCTTCAAAATACGAGGTTGAGAGGATGGTGTCAGAGGGCAAAGTGAGACAGGGCTTGGGAGAAGAGGAACAGCTGTAGCCTCTTTTGAAAGAGGACATTTCGGGTCACCCCAGTAAAAGAAGTCCTTCCAAATGTACTTCTGTAACCCCCAGGTAATCGATTTTGCAGGACGGAATTATTTCCCTGAAATAAATAGACACACAAAAGTCACCACAACTGGAGCCTAACAAGAAAACAAGCCAGCTGCTGATTTACAAGCAGCGTCTGATGCAACAGAGCAAAAGGTCCGCGGCTCAGGTCCAGTGGGATGGCTCTGGACACACCAGCCCTCAGTGGCAGAAGCACACTGGGAGCCACATAGGGGAGGGGCCTCACCTTGCTGTGGGCAAGGTCCCAGGTGGACCAGGCATGGATGGGACACCTTCAGGAGTGCAGACCCTTGGGCCTCCGTCATCACCCTGCTCCACCATGGTCTCAGCTCCAGCCGTGCACCTAGGCGTCTGTTTAAAGATGGTGATGCCCGGGCCCCACCCACAGAGAGCTGCTAAAAGGTCCCTATAGGTGATTCTAATGCTCCGCCGGGACTGAGAACAAGCGGTGTAGCTGGAAGAGCCCACAGAGGGGTCAGACAGACCTGAGTTTTTAACTCTGGCGCTACCTTGCTTACTTGAGCAAATCAGTTACCCTTCCTGAGCATCAACTTTTTTAACTGCAAAGTGGGAATAACGGTCCCTTCGTGACAGAGCTGCTGTGAAATAAGATGATGCACGTCAACGGCCTCAGGGAGGGTGATTATTCTACAAATGTTCTCTCCTCTCCCTTCGCTCCCCTTCTTTCAAGGTTCTCCCAAGTGGGTCAGGAGTTCTGGGCATCTCCCAACTCTAAGGGGCTTCCTGCCTTGCTAGGTGGGAAAAAAAAGGACGGGAGGGAGGCACATCTTTCCTTATGTTGGATGCCCCCCATCACACATACAAAATACACGCACTCAGAACCCCTACTGGTGAAGTAGCCATATTATTCAACAGCAAAACTATGCAAAGAATGGAGAGTCACAAGAAGCAAAATGAGGGAACACCTAGCTTGTAAGATTTGCTTTGCTTTTCCTGGCGAGAGGAAGACCTAACCTGGGTGTGACACTTTCTCGGGAAGTCCCTGCCTCTGCCTCTGTCTCTCCTGTTAGCTGCGAGCCTCGTACACCTAGCAGCACAGGGGTGAGGTATAGTAGGCCCAAGGGAATGTCTGAATTAATTATGCTCTTTGAGGCCAGGGATGGGCATTTGCAGATCAACAGAGCTCCTAAGGCCCACACATGTTAATCCCCTCAAAAGGCATTTCCTAAATATACCTGACTCTGATTCTGAGCAACTGGCAGAAAAGGATATAAAGGCACATTCGGCATTTGGGGGTCAGCAGCTCAAGGTCTAGTGACAGAGCAGCAGCCCCGCAGCACTTCCACGCTGGCATTCCCCTTCAAGTAGTGCAGATGTGGGCCAGTGACTTCATTTTCTGTGCCTCAGTTTATCCGCTGTAAAATGGGGATGATAATGCTGTGCATCTCTCAGGGTTACCATGAGGATGAATTAGGTCAGTGATCCAACGTGCTTAGACCACCGTGCTTACTATATACCAGGCACTGTTCTAGGCACTGGAGATGCAGAGAAGATGATGAATGAGGTTGTTTAGAGATAATTAAAATGGTGACAAGTGCTGTGAATGGAGCTAATAAAGCAAGGAAACGGGTGGAGCATGTCTCTCTGTCATTAAACTCGGCCTCTAGAACAGCGCCACCCTTTAGAACTTTCTATGATAATGGAAATGATCTTTCCTGCATTGTCGGATGGTTGCCACCAGCCCCATAGGGTTATCCAGCACTTAACGTGTGGCTAGTATGCCCAAGGAGTTTAAGTTTTCAATTTTATTTCACTGTAATTAATGTTAACTTTAATAGGCACGTGTGTCCACATGAGACAGCACAGGTCTAGGGGCGGAAAGAGATTAGTAGACTGGAAATTATAACACAAAGCACTCAGTGCTATGAGGGTGAGGGAGGCGGGCAGAAGCACCATGTGTTATCAAATGCCTCTCATCCAATTACCAGATGACCTAACGTTCTCTGGCTCTCAGGATTGAAAGAACAAGGTGAGGTACAAGGCATTGTACTTGGGCTGGAATTTTTATAGGCCGTGATCAGTTGGAAGTGGTATGCAGCCCGGCCAAGCCCCAGAGACTGTGGTTCAAGAACACACCACCATCCACAAAGCCTGCCCACAGCTGCCAGAGAGATCTCTCTCTTCCCCGTCATTCCGCTGATGGTCATTTTGTCCTTGGCTACAACGTCCCACTGGGCCCTGCATGGATTTTACGAGATTTCTTCGCTTCAAGCATAAGTACGGATACAAGCCTCCTAAATTCCACCGGAAAATTGGTGGCTAATCCAAACATTTCATAAAATTAGAACTCATTGTGGGGCTGAAAGGAATTCAGACTGTGCCGCCACCAGAGAAATGCAAAATATTTGTTATAATTTTTTCCTTCGTGAGCTGTTTCAAGCAGCAAGTGCTTTTTCAGCTTGAAGTTAAAGGAGGCGCTGGGGCGGCAGGGGGAAGGAATGGGAGAGTTTTTGTTTTTGTTTTGTTTTCTCTGTGGTTTGCAAAAAGTATCACCAGATGATGAAAAATCGAGGAATCCTGCTGACTCCCTAATCCCTCGGCCAGCAGAGATAATAAACTTTCCCCAGCTCGGCTGCACCTTGCCTTTATAAAGATGGTGTTTTTCTTGGAAAATGGTACATCTGCTCCTTAATTTTCTTCTTAGGCTTTAGCCCCAGAATCTTTTCTATGCTGAGATCTCATCAGCAAGAGAGAGACGGCCATCATTCATTCAGGCATGCGTGCAGGCACGTCACCAATACTGATTTGCCAGGCACCATGCTAGGCACTTGAGATAACACCAGTAAACAAAACTGGTGAAAATCCCTTCCAGGGAAGGAGGACAAACAAGGGAGGAGTTGGTGACTGCCACTTGCAATTTGGAGACAAGACCTGAAGACTCACCAAATGCAGAAACTGGATGGGGCTGGAAAGTAAGCTCCAAATCAGTCCCAGAACTCTCATCTCACAGAGGAATTAGCTGAAGCCACAGAAGAGGCGTAATTCGCCCCAGGTCACACAGCTCAAGTTGTGGCAATGGTGGGACTGGCCCCCAAGCCTCCTGACAACATCCCCAGACTCCTAACACTCCACAGCCATTCCACAAACACGAGGTGCCTTCTTCTTGTGCACCAGGCACAGAACCAGGCACAGGGAGGACATAACTGAGTAAGACACGGAATAACTGGCTTCATGGAACCAAGGTCCTCCAGCTGCTATTTTCACAAGCCTGGACACAACTTCTCTGAGCAGTAAGTCTGGGTTCAGTGGGAGTCCACCCCACAGCGTGCGGGTGAAGGACCAAAGCAGGAAGCTGCACAAGCCTCCAAGGATCTGCGCCCATGAGAGGCCACGGAGCCCAACGATTACAACCTTGACCCTGAAGTCAGACAGCCCAGCCCTAGGTCCCAGCTCTGTGACTTTGGGCAAGTCTTGTGACCTCTCTAAGCCTCTCCTTCCTGGTCTGCAAAATGAATGTACTAATAATACAGGCTCAAAGGAGAGGTAGCACGTAAAGTAGTTAGAACGGTGCCTGGCTCACACGCGCCACTCAGTAAATGTTTCCTGCTATTACAACCGTTAGGGAAAGGATCCTCCTTCCGCTCTGGACCTTCCTACACATTCAAGAAGGTGGATACGACTCAGTGGAGATTTCCACTTCATTCCTCCCCTCTCCAGGATTTCTGCCACGAGCTGCCTGCACACCCACTCACACACCGGTTCCTTCCCCGAGCATTCCATTTGATTCTGCCTGGGAAACAGATTATCAATTAACCACAAGGAAGATGCAAAGCGGGGTTCTCCCTGGAGCAGGTGCATCACTGCCCTGCCTTTCCACCCAAATACATTCACGTGCTGGGCTCTGAGCTCACCAGATCCACCCGAGTAACAGCCTCTTCCCTCCCACGGCTTCTGCTAGTTGGAGAAATAATTCATTTTCTAATCTACCGAGAGCTAGACAAGGTAGTAGCGTTACATCAAGGACCACTGAGAGCTTCTCAAAGTTTGCTGTCTTCTCTTCTAACTGATACTGAGAAAATCATGGCTGCATAATGAATGTACTTGATGTAAAAGGATGAAATTCTAAGAGACTAAAGCACACACAAAAGAAATACAATAGGGAATCGGTGTCCTTAAATGGACCAGCAAGGAGGGGTAAGCGTTGACCACAAAGGCTGGGGATCTAGAAATGACAAGGGGCAGCTGCACGTTCTAGAACCAAGAGGTGGCTGAGCTCCTTTGGGGCAGAGGCTGTTCCCTGTTGCCATTGCCCAGCCCCACCCCACCACCTCCCTGGTGCCCACACAGGGCCTGGCACAGCGGTGGAGCTCAGCAAATATTTGAATAAATGTGTTTAAACGTGCAACCTGGGAGAGGCAGAAGGAAAAATGACAGCTATTTCTACTCCTCCTTGGAAGCCGTCTAGGGTCGTAGCCGAGAGCTCAGACAGATGTGAATTTCATTCCTGCCATCATCCCCCGGTCACAAATAGTGTGTCCCTGGGCCTCAGTTCCCTCTGCAGTAAAACAGGGGTTGTGAGAGCATCTCTCTCACTGGGACGGGGGGTGTCCAAGAACGACCGGGAATTCAGTGAGACGATGCAGGCAACACACTCACCCCAAGGCCTGGTGAATAAAGCGCTCCACAGAGGTGAGCTTGATAGAGTGATTTCATCTTTAAGGATGAAAGACTAGTAAACATACCGGTCAATTCTCCCTTTTAAGTGAGGATGCCAAAAACATGCCTTCCACTGGGGAGAGGGCCCCTCCTTAGTCTTCTCCTCCTGCCTGGAGTCTTGCCTCCACCCACCTGTCCCCAGGTAGAAGGAGCTCCCTGGATGCTGAACGCCCCCCCACACACACCCCGTCGATGCTAAAAGCACTGGGAGACCCACATGCACAATGGAGAGCAGAGGCAGCCACAGGCCTCCAACCTCACTGGGACCAAAAGCAAAGTCCCCTAAACGCGAAGTAGCTAAGGAACGAGTGAAGATCCCTCCGAGCAGCCCAGCAGGATATGAGTTTGCCTTCCTCTGCATCCCGAATGATAACGGCTAATTTTTATCGAGAACTGGCTACATGTCAGGCACAGTTCTCGGCACTGTCCCTGACAACCCAGGAGGCAGGTTCTATTATCATCCCACTTCATAGATGAGAAAACTGATGAGGTTCTTTGAAAATGAGAACGGTCTAACTCACACAGAGCCTAGGCCAGAACTCACTTCACAGACATGCTTAAAAAGCAATGTCTGCCTTGAGCTGAATGGGAATGCGGACTCTCCTTACACTTGACAAAGCCTGCACCTAACAATCTGAAAAAGGTTTTGGGAGCTGAAGATACTTCCCCTTCCCGCAGCAAGAACCTCCTGCCAAAAACCAGGCAGTAGGAAATGAAGTCTACATTTCACCAGTTGCATTCAGCGAATCCCAGGATTCTCTTCCTATGCGCTGGCAGGGACCTTGGAGAGCATTTTGTCTTGGCCCCTAGATTTACAGGTGAAGAAAGGGGCTTCAACACCTGGGTACCTACTCTGTGATGCCCTGTGTCCAGGCTGCCCAAGGTACAAAGACAGCTGAGACCCCATCCTGCCTTTCCCAAGAGGGCTCCTTCCAAGGATAACATTCTCTGTGGGCCACACACTTTTCTAAGAACTTGACGTACAACTCATTTATCCTCACAACCACTCCCATTTCACAGATGAAGAAACCGAGTCAAGCTGACCATCTCAAATTTACACAGGAGGTTGGAGCAGGGTCTCAAACCCAGGCGCTCAGAACCAGCCCACACTCCCTTTGGATTCCTGGATTGGATCGTCCACTTCCCTTCCACCTTCCTGTGAGTGTCATTGGCAGCTGGGGTGAATCATACATGAGCTGAGCCCAACTCACAATGAAATGACAACAGCCAGCAAGGATTCCTTCCAACCTGCACCCATCAGCTGCTTGTGTGGCTTTCGAGCCACGTGAGCTACAAGGAGCATGACACCAGCGAGAGGGAATTGGGGACTTAAGGAAACACTGACAACACAGCAGCTCCCTTTTTTTAAACTCCCTTTGGCCACAGAGTTGCAAGTTGCGCCCTGAGCCATCTGGACACCGCCCTTCCCCTCCCCTTCCAGGGAAGGAGGGAACCTACCACAGCAGCCTCTTAGCACCCTCCCACTGGAAATATCCAGCTGCCTCTCAATACCTCTAATGAAAGTAAGCGAAGTGGCATTCTTTTCTCGAGTTTAAAAGGCAAATCACGATGGTGTTTTTTCCAGACATACATTAAACTCCGCACTCCAGCCGGTTTACAATTCCTTAAGTACTTGATTTACAGCCCAGGGAGAAAATGTTTTGAAAATCTTGCAAATGCATTTCGTGTCTCCAGCTTGCCTGCTCTGCAGAGCTGATCACCGGGGATTCTCAGATGGGGGGCGGGCGACTCCCGGAAGTGTGGGAGTGACCCAAGGAGGCCACAGAGCTCCGAAGAACCACGGGGAGCCGCCGCCGAGGGTGGGAACCGGCTTCCCTCCTTCTCCCTCCAGCCGTTCAGAGCCGCAATGGAGACACACCTGGCCGCGTGGGCCCTCCACCGCGGTCCACCTGGTGGTAAGGAGAGGGGTGACCCAGAGCAGGGTCACCCAAGGGCCCTTCCCCACCTTCTCAGGACTGCTGGTGCACTCTCGATGCAGCTATTCATTCGTGCATTCATTCATCCATTCATTCATTCTTACTGAACACCTACTGTATGCCTGGCACCCGGCTACAGGCCAGGATGCCGTGGTCAGACAGTGACCCTGCTTCCCTTCTAATGGGGGAGGAAGGGGAAGCTGTATACAGACAAAGCATCAAACCCACAAGCTCTGAAGGAAACCGACACAGGGCCGAGACAGGAGGACAAGGGAGTGAGAGTTTGGACAGCCGGTCAGGACCTGAAGGGTGTGGCAGATTCAGAGTTTAAGTCCTCAGCAACCCATGGGAGGGTTTAAAGCAGGGACAGCCACGACCTGGTATAAGAAGGCCACCAGGTGCTCGATGCTAGTACTTCTCAACACAGTAGTAATACCAGCTCTGGTTTTCAAGATACTATGAACAGGATCTGCGTTGCAAGCTTCCAAATCCTACTTCTCGTGGCGATCGCACTTGGTCGGATATTGGTCGCCGCATTTTCAAGATGAGAAAACAAAAGCTCCGAGGAAACGTGCGGCTTGCCCAGGATCCTCCAGCCGCCGAGCCGCAGGGAGGCAAAGGAACCCAAGTCTGCCTGATTGTGCAGCCGTGATTTCTTTCTCCTCATTTATATACTCCCTTGCCTCATTCTCAGACTCTTCCAGATGCGCTCATGACACGCCCCAACTAAGTTCTCGGGACCTCGATGGCAGGTCATGTTCTGCTCTGAAACTTCCCACTGTCCTGGGCACTTTAGGAAGCCCTCGTGAAATACACCCCGTTTACTGCCAGATTGAAAGGAAGAGGGGTACCACCCCCAGCGGAGGATGTGTGTTCATCATGGGGAATCTTCAGCCCAGTCCCGGTTTAACATGCAGTTAACAGCTTACCAGAGAGCCTCGCTGTGAAGTCAACATCTGGCTGCTTCTGGACCATTTCCAGAGAATTTTATCAATACAGCCAGACTCCACTCACGGTGGGTCATCTGGCCCAGCCCCTCCTGTGCCGGGGCCTGGGATCTTCTCATTCCTGCGCTGTACAGTGGCGTCTGGGCCAGCGGAATGATAAATGCATTCTGCTTTAAAGCAGATACTTCACAAATCATAACTTACAGATGCTCCAGGACTTTCATGTGGGAAAGACAAATGAGACTTAGGCTGTCTGACTCCAGAGCCACTGAGGACAGGAAGCCACAGCCAGGAAGGCTCTCTCCCCCCTAACAAGCTCATGAGCAAATGTAACAGAAAGAGAATTCGTGCAGGGAAGGGTCTGCCTGGCTTTGCAGACTATGCTACGTAACCCGCCATTCATTTCCAGCCATTGTCTTTCCTTGCCCACAAATCGGAAAGCTCTTTGAGGTCAGGGGTGGTGACCTCCAGCCTCCACACCTCCTATAACAGTCCCTCGCTCACTGTACTCACTGTATTCCCTTCTGTGCCATCCTACAAGCCTTTGCGCGGGACCTACTATGTGCCTGGCACACTGCTAGGCACAGACAGTAGGTCCAAGACGGTTAGAAGGGGCTTCCCAGCAGCCAAGACACCTCAACTCAATCCTTATCTCCTGCGGCTTCCCAGGAGGAAGTGAGATCAGACGTCCTGGAGTGGGGTGGGTGCATTTCTGTCTGCAGGCCGGGAAGTGAACCAGCTGACCGCCAGAGGCCCCCTAGGGATTCCAGAACCTGAGGCTGCTGAAGGCGCAGAGAACAAAGTGTGTGCCCAGGAGGAGAGCTCTCTGACCTGCTTCATTAAAACAGACCCGTGGCCCAACAAGCAGAGGTCTCTCTCCCCCAGCACCGTGCTGAGCCTTATCTTCTCACAGCTCAACTCCTGCGAAAACCTCCAGGCTGGCTCCCTGCTCCAAGCCGGCACACCAGACCCACGGGCTCGGAGCCCCCGCTGCGATCAGCGCCCAGCTCAGCCCACCTAGAGGAAGGGAGCTGGCCAAGGTCTCTGCATTCACGCTGCCTGGGTCCAGACCCTGGCTCTGCTGCTGCGTGTGACCCTGGCAACTAGCAAACCCCTCCGTCTCTTCATCTGGGAAATGAAACGATTGCAGGATTATCACGAGAATTAAATTAGTTAAATGGACCTGGCACATTAGAAGCACTCAAGAAGAATTAGCCGCTATTATTATCATTATTATTATTAAATGGTATTATTATTCCCCCCATCCCATATCACCAACCTTGCCTCCCACTATGTCCCAGCATATACCCTGCATTCCAAGAGATCTGGCCTGCTCACCCTGGAATCTGCCCTCTGCCCGAAAGCTTCCATATTTCAGTCTTCGGAAACCCAAATCAAGGGTCATCTTCAACAGCCCCTGCCCTCCTTAACCCTACAGTACGCCCTCTCTCTATACCCTTCCTGAATAACAAGAAACGCCCCCAGGAGAAGAACCTCCCCACGGCTAATCTTCCGGCACATGAGTGAAACACCGCACCCAAATCCAGAGGTCACCTGCTGTGCAGCAAAAAGAAGGTTTTCCATTTCACCAGCAGCAATGGGTCTCAACATAGATAAACCTGTCTGACACTGCCTAGCTATTTGATCCTGGGCAAGTTACTTAACCTCCCCAAGCACTGTTTTCCCCACTGGTTAAATGGGTCTAACAAGAGTGCGCACCTCTTAGGATCGTGGTGACGATCAGAAAATGTCCGTAAAGCACTTAGCACAGCGTGACACACCACAAACTCTCAAAAGTATCCGCTGGTAGTAATAACAGCGGCAGCAGCAGCAATACAGGAGGGGGTGTTCCTGTCTAGCACGGAACTCAGTTTGATGAACTGATCTTCGATGAGCTACATTCCCACTTGAAAATCTTCAGAAGTAATCAATTCCTGTATAGAAGAGGTACCCATGGCCTAGCAACTGCTCACTCTGTCTCTTCCACCAGACTGTAAGTTCCTCGGGTCTTATCCATGTGTATGTCCCAGAATTTAACATGGTGAGAAGCATATGGCAGATGGTAATAAATCTTTGTTGAACTGAGCAGAATTAGTTCAATAGTTGTAAGTACATTTCATCTTTGCTACTAGATTATAAGCTCTTTAAGAGTGAGGCTCGTGTCTTGCTCCAGTAAAGATTTATTAAATGAGTGATGGAAAAATACCAAACTAAGAATCAGGTTTCTTAGACCCAGCCCAGTCACTCACCAGCTGTGCAACCTCCGAAAAGTCACTTAACAATTCTGTACCTTATTTTTCCCGCCTCAAGGATGAGAAGTTTGGACCACGTGTCTGCCGAAGTCCCTTCCCCCCTGAAACTGGGTTTGGGCCTTAGCTGCGACAGGGCACCTCAGCCACCATGCGTATGACAGCCATGCGCAGGCCAGCTTACTAATTTGCAACCCCGATCTGCAATTTTCCAGCACCAGGCTATCAATAACTTTGGGCCAGTGCTTAAAACACCCGTTTTTAGTCAAATCAGTCCCTTTGCTGGGCAAGGATGCCCCATCACCCACGCACCATGGCAAACTGGGGGCACGATTTGCCCGCCAGCCCTGCTACTCCCATGCCAGACCCCTCCCGGAGACCTGCTTCCTGCTCACACCACGTCACGTACTGCTCACAGGAGCTAACCTGGTGCAGAGGGACAGTTGAACTTAGCCCTTGACGGTGAGGTGATCGCATAACACCTCTCCCCAAAACGTTGTTTGTTTTTGCCCTTGAATTTTTTGGCAATGCTCTGTGCAGCCTGAGGGTCCAGGGAGTTTGGCTCAAAGAAAATGCCATGTTATAACATTGGGGCTCACTACACAGCCCTGCCTGAAACTGTATCAAAACAAAAGTTGTGCAATAAACAAAGCCCAAATTCAAGGCCTTAGAAATGTGTTCAGATCCTATCAGAATCTGGCTGACTGTCGTGGCTTCCTATGGGTGCACTTCCCTAATTAACCTGAAAAGTTGATGATTTCTCCTTCTTCTCTCTGAGTGAGTTAACTGTCCAATGCATCATGCCTCTCTGATGGTCTTAAAATCTAAATGAAAGTCCAAGCGATATGAGAAAAAACATCTTTCAAAAGAGGAAAGTAAATTTGCTAATTTCCCTTTTTGAGGTTTTCTATAGGTTATTTTATTCAATTCTCACAACTAGTCCATGAAGTTGGTACTATATTAGCCCATTTCACAGATGAGGAAGTGGAGGTTTCTGAAAGTTACATAGCTTGCCCAAAGTCACAAGGCTAGTCAGGGATCAGTCAGGACTTGAACGTAAGCCAAGACCCTTAGCCCTTCTGCAGGAGTGCCTCCTTTGTGGGGCTTGTTAATCTCTGGAAGAAGCCACTTTGAGTCCTTTCTCGTGGACATGCTCAGGAAGCAGCAGCAAGACTACATTTGGGATGAAGAGGGGAAGATGCCTGGACCACGCAGAGGGCTGGACTAGACAACTCCAAGTTCCAGACTCTGCAACTCTCTACGGAACTGCCTTTCACGGAGCGCTGATGCTGCGTGGTATTTTGCTTGATTCAGAAGGCCCTTGCAGACGTGCAATGAAAAGCCACAACATTCTTAAACACTTCTCTGTCTCAGGGGGGCTGATTTCACAGCATCTCATGGAGCCTGACACCCAGCACCCGATTTCCGCCACTCGCATTGGCAAAGGAGCTGAAAGTCACAGCTCCTCTCGGAAAGTGCTCTGAAGGGCGTGGGGACAAACGAAAATAAAACATCACTTCACAATTCTACCCAAAGACCTAAAAGGTAGAATTGAGACAGCGTGCTCTGAATTCTCCTAAACTGCACCCCAAAAGCGAATTGCGGATGTTTAGTGCATCCTCAGAACCAGAAGAAAACTCCAAGTTCACACTTCAGATGAAAATTCCTTGCTGCTCTTGACAGCTTCTGAGTCACCAAGCACTGTACAGGCAAGAACAACTTGCTGACCAATTTTTTTGATGTTTGTTTTATTTTCTGTCCAGTCAGGCACAGGGAATTTTCCACCTGACAATTCTTGTTTCTCACTTAAGTTCTGACACCATCTGTGAGCAGCGTGCTCAGCAGGGGAAGGACTTGAGGCCAAGGAAGGCTTCCCTTCACCCAACCTCGGTTTTCCCATCTGCTTAATGCAGGGTTTTCACCAGATGATTTTGCTAACATCCTAAGTTTATCTATCAAGTAGAAAGCAGTCTGGGGATTGCCAGTTTCTGGATGTGGATATGCTACCAGAGTCAAAATCTTTGCATAATTTTTGAGTAAAACATGAGGTGGAGCTGAAATGAATAGCACAATGGGAAACTGAACTAGGACTGGACAATACCAGAGCAGGACTCAAATCTTGCGGCTGTGAAATGAGCCTCTTCCGTTCTCAGGGCGCCCCCTAGTGGCAACTCGGCTAAATCCCGACGGAATGCTCAGAGTTTCTGCAAATAAAGGGAAAGACACCCACCAAAAGAGAAAGGCAGGCTCCCGTCTACTGATGCAATCCCTTTCACTCTACCCTAGTCCGTGGATCAGACAGCAAGACAAATACCTGAGGCCCCAGTGAAGCTCGGAAAGATGTCTGCCATAAGACAAGCTTTCACTCTTGCAGTTAGTGGCAGCTCCCCAGGCTTCTGGTATCTGTGTCCCCTCACAAATCCCAGACACACCCTTACCACTCAACCCCTCACAAGCTCACATCCTCAACCTGCAGCTCCAACTGCGTCTGGTTTTCATTACTCCGCTTTCCAACTTCCCAGCGCGATTCTTCAACAGCTATTAAGACAACATGAGCAAGGAGCTAGGCTTAGTTTTTGCTTATTCAACATCCAGCCTGGGGAATATCACCTCAGACGAAAAGCATGAATGAAGTGCACGTTTCTCAGCCTCCTCTTCCACGGACCTGCAAGTGTGCTCCTCAAAGGTCATCTTTACAACCATCTCCTCTGGAAATTTTCCAACCTACAAAAATGGCACCTGCCCTCTCAATGACTTGCTTGCTATGGAATTTGTTGATAGGCGACAGCTTAAAAATACAAGGTACAATCTCTCAAATTTCCAATTAACCTATAATAGACTTTTTTTAGGCTATAGGATAAAGCCGTATCAACCCAAAGAGTGAAGCCTAGAATGAGGGAGTTACCCAGGTAACCAAATATTTGAGAATTGGGGGGCTGAACTTTCTGACTGATGCCCCATTTTGTCCACAGAACTGTCCCTGCAAAGATGCAAAAGAAAAATACTGACATGAACCTACCACTTCATCCAACAGTCCATTTTGCTTTTTCCCTATGGTCATTTGTTAAGTTTATAATCAACCTGGGACCTGAAACAGCCCCCAAAAGTGTACACAAGGAGTGCCATAATTAGTTCCTGACTTTGGCCCCAAATCGATTAAAATCCATCTGATATGCTGCAAATCAAAGAACCATGTTAATTTCCTGCCACACACCACACAAAATCTTTCTGCAACAGTCAGTCACTTTGAACCCAAACCTCCAGCCACAAGCAGTGTGGATTTCAAGGGCCCGTTCTGCAGAAAGGAAAATGACAACACACCGAGGTTGGGACAATGCAGAGACCCCAAGGCACTCGAGGCGCTACTTGGGGCTGTGTAAATGGTCTTGGGACCCTGGCAGGGTTTCAGCTGTCACAAAGAGTGGGGGTGGCTGGGGCAGACCCCTTAAGCAATGTAGTAGCCCTGCAGCCAGGGCCTGAAATGCCATTGAGTCTGCAACTCAACGTCCGTGTGGCTGTCCATGCCCTAGGCATTTCAGTCCTCCCAGAAGCCAGCAACAAACTGTCACAACCCTCAGGCATGCAGCAGCCTTTACTTTTGTCCCCTAACCTTCTCTCTTAAAAACAGGCAGGAGTGTGTCCTCCCTTGCAATGACAGCAGCATCGCGGTAACGGGGAGTGGGAGGATGCAGGGGAGGGGGGTCTCATTCATCTACAGGACATGGGGCTTGGGGGACCAGCTCCGAGCTGAGTTTGTGGTTCTGTCTGGAGTTAAAGCAATAAGGCATTCCAGGGAATGAATGCGTGCCCGCGAGGGAGACCCCAACGGTCCCGACGTTGCAAAGTGTTTGCAAATCATAAACACTACTTTGCTGATGGGATCAAAACCCCCAAAATATGCGCAGACAGGATGTAACAAGTGTTTCGGGAGAAAGACACGCCTGAGCCACGGGGAGCTGGGGGGAGAGTGAGGAATCTGTCTGGGGGTTCCCGGGAAGCCCCCTCTCGGACAAGAGACCCTCCTCTGCGCCCCAGACCCCGCCGCGCGCGCGCTGGGTCCCCAGCCGCGTCTAGCCTGAGCCCCCCGGGTTTCCCCCCAACTCACCACTCGGCCCGAAAACCTCTCGGTGGCCCTCTTGACTTTGCCGTAGGTGCCTTTGCCCAGAGTCTCCTGCAGCTCGTAGCGGTGTTTCAAGTTGTGCTTGTGGTGATGCCGCTTCACCCCGTGCGGCTTCCTGGGCTCCGGGGCCGCCGCCGCGGGGGCTACTGTCGCCCCCGCCCCCGCCTCCGGGGGAGAGCCCGGAGCCCCCGGCCCCAAGTCCGGGCAGTCTCCGGCCGCGGGCGCAGCGGCCCCCTCCATGTCCGAACGCGGGGCGAGCCGGGCCGGAGAGGGCAGGACAGGGCACGGCGCTCGCGGTGTCTGGGTCCCCGCCGAGGGAAACCTGGGCGCGCTCAAGGTTGCCCCCGCAGCATTGGGTAGGCGGCCGGCTCCCGCCCGGGCTGCGGCTGGGTCACTGGCGGCGGCGGGGACCGCACATCTGGCGCCCCCGGCGCGCACGATCCGCGCACCGCCCACCAGCCGCGGCGAGCTGCGGCGCGTCGGGCGAGGTGGCGGCGGTGGCGGGGGAGGCGGTGGTGTTCGCAGGAGGGAGGGGAGAGGGGTGGCTCCGAGCGCAGGAGGGGGAGTGTTATGTGGGGCGCCGCGCCCCCGGACCCCTCCCCGGGAGGACGCGCAGACGGGGCGGGGGCGGAGGCGGCGAGCGCGGGCCGGCCCCGGGGGAGGGGGCGAGGGGCGAGGGGAGGGGCGGCCGGGGCTTCCCCCACCTCCCGGGACCCGGGGCCACCCCGAGCTGGGAGGGGGACGGGTGCGTGTCGCGACTCGCCCTTTGTGCCGCGCCGCCTAGGCCGCGGCGGCGGCGGCGGCCGGCGTGCTTTGTCCTCGCTCGGCCGGGACGGAGACAGGGGATTCCCAGCCCGGGCGACCCCTCCCCGGGCTCGCCCGCCGCAACTACCGCGGGCCCTCCGCCGCCGCCGCCGCCACCGCCACAGCCTCCTCCGACTCCTGCTCCGGCCGCTCGGCCTCCCTTCCTGCTCGCGCCCTGGCGGCGGCGGCGGCGGCGGCTCGCCGAGCCCCGGGGCCGGGCAGGCGAGAGCGCTCGGAGCCGAGGGCCGCCGGGACCCTCTCGCGATCCGGCCGGGGGCGCCGCGGGCTCGGGCGCCCCTTCATTTTCTTTTGGGTGTCGCCGCGGCCGCCAGGCCGGAGACTGGGGAGAGGCTGGGGGAGGGGAGCAGCGCGGGTGTTGGGTTACAGGCGGTGAGTCACGGCCACCCCGGCCCAGCCGCGGTGCGCACCCCCTCCGCCCCACCGGGGCTGGCACCCCCGCCTCGCAGACCCCCGCCGCGGCAGCGGAAGGGCTGCTCGCCCCGGGCAGCTGCGCGCCCCCGAAAACCCCAAGAGGGGCGCGCTGAGCCCGGCGCCGCGCCCTCCCCGAAGAAAGGCGGAGTCGGGGAGGGAGGGAGGCTAGGAGGCTGAATCTGGGGCCCGCCGCCGCACTGCCGACCTCCGACACCATCTAGAGAGAGCAGGGCGACGGCTGACAGAGGAGGAGAGCTGGGTGCCCACCCTGCCCGCCAAGGCTGCCTTTGGAGGTGGGCAAACCAGGGGCCTCGAATGGAGCAGGGTTGGGGCCTGCTGAAGCCAGAGGTGACTTGCAGGCCTCTCGGCCCCTTGGGCCGTTAGAGTTTTCCTTTAACTGAAATGGCCAGATCCTGGACATGGTACCAGGCACTCTACCCCCGCCCCCCCAAGCGAGGGTCAGGCAGGAAGGGCCTACGTCTGCAGCCAGGCTGCCCCGTTCTTCTAAGAAGGAGCAATGAAAAATAAAGAAGGCAAAGGGAAAAGAAGCCTTAGGAATTTTTTTTATAAATGGTTCAGTATACCAGACTAGGATGGGAAGAGTGAGGTATGAAGGATGTCTGGTGCGTTCTGCAGATGGCTTGGTGGTTCTTACTTTTTCACCAGTGAGCTGGGCTCGCCCTTTCTCTGCAGCTCTCAGGTTCATCCCTTCTGCATTCCTGCTGTCTTCACTCCTGTCTGTCCCTTATCACCTTACCGAGGACTCCAGCAACAGCATGTCTTCCCCGCAAACCCCCTCCCTGCTGCCAGAGTCATGGCCTATAACACTGCAGTCATCATATCCTCTCTGTGCCACACTCCTGTGCTTGGTATTCTTCTCTGTCCAAACTTCTCTTCTACTGATGCTTGACATAAACCCCGCTGTCCCTTCTTGCCTTCCCCAGGAGCACACTGGTTATCGCTTAATACAAACACAAAGGCCATGTTTATTCAATTCCTATTCTGTCCTCCACGCTTGCAGGGCCTCTCTGCCCCCATCCTGCAACTATTCTGCTTTTATACAAAGTCTGTAGATGTTGTGTATGTAGATTAAAAAGTCAGAGTGAGTAACATGCAGATTGAGCCTGGCTTCCCAGTGGATAGGCTGTGTGACCTTGGTCAAATGACTCAACCTCTCAGAGCTTCAGTTTCTTCTTCTTAAAGTATAGATTAGTGGGTCTGTTTTACAGATAAACAGATCTTGTCTGTAGCGGTAATTAAAACGGTTAACCAAATATTTTCTGGGTCTTTCCCTTCCCAGGGACATGGTAAGAATCTACTACCCCATCCTCTTGAAATTAGATTTGGCCGTATGACTTGCATGGGCCAATGGAATGAGAGCAGTGATGTGCGAAGCTTTTAAGGATCAATGGGCAAATGCCCATGTCTGGACAATCCTGCAAGTTCAGTCTTGGCAATCTTATCGTGACAACCATGAAGTACAGAGATAGAGCCTCCGTCATCCAGCCTGGGCCTCTGTAGAGATGGCAGAGCTGTCCCAGTTAACCTGCATTGGAAAAGTAGTGTGAGCAAATATTAAACACATGTTAAACCAGGGAGATATAGGGGTTATTTATTATAGCAGCGTAACGTTGCTTATTCTGGCTGATAGAGATGCTCCCAAGTGCCTGGGACTTAATCAGTATTTGTTGCATGAATAACACCTACCATGTACGGAACCTGTTTTATGACAGGAAACCCTGTTTTTGGTTGAGGAAACCATATCAGAAAGGTTAAGTAATTTGCCTGGGATTACACAGGCTGTAAATAGCAGTGCCGGGATTTAAACACTACCTGTCCAGTTCCGAAGTGTATGTTGTTCTTCCACATATGCTGTGCTACCTCTCCTTAAATGGGAAGGATGGAAACAGTACAATGCCTGGCACACAGTCATGCCCAAGCACAGAGAGTTCCTCTCCAGACTGAATTCCTATAGCATTTATAATTTGAACCACACTTCAGCACAATGTTCTCATGCATTGTGCTCAAGTGTTTTCACATAGATAAAGCATTTCCTCCAACAAGATCCCAGGCTCCTTGGTTAAGAACTTGAGTTCTGGAGTCAGACTGCCTGGGTTCAAATCCCTGTTCCACCACGCATAACTGAGCATCTTGGACAATTCTTTTCCTCCTCTGCCCCTCGGTTCTCTCATCTGCAAAATGTCAATGGTAGTAACATAGGAGGTATTGGCAGGGGTAACAGTATGTCCCAGGGGGTTGGTGTGAGGATTAAGAGACATAATGTATACACTCAATAAGTCATGGCTATTAATATTATACTTATTTTTCGTCTTCTTAGGGCTCCTACTAGAATTCATGCAGTTACAAGCAGGTTGATCATACTGCCTGATTAGACTCTGATTTCTGGCTTCATTCTGGATATGGGACAAATGTTGTTACATCAGCAGTTGGAAGCATGACATCCACACTGTCCTACAACTTATATTTACATAAGGCTCCCTACTTGTTCTTTACTACACTTTCTATTTTCAAAGCAATTTAAAAGAAAGAGTGTTTGCTCTCTTGAGAAATCTTTGTTCAGAAAACATAGTAATACCAGTTACGGTTTATCTACTGTCTGCCACGACCTTTATATGTATTACCTCTAATCATCATAAAACCGCAAGATGGGTGTTATGATCCCCACTTGGCTGTTATGATCCCCCACTTGGCTGTTAACACTGAGTCTCAAAGAGGTTAAGTTACCTGTGATCAGGCTTTGCTCTGACCCCCGTTCCAAGCTGCCTGACATCCCAGCTCATGTCAATGAATGCAGATGCTTTGGTTGACACGAGTCTTCCATTTTTCTAGATGAGGCTTTGGAACGTTACCTAAGGTTGTGACATTTCTAACTTATGTTGTCTCGTAGACAACCTACAATAAAAAGCAACCCAGGCAGACGCTTATTCTTCACAGTGGCGGATTTCTAGATGCCCGCCAAATATTCATGCTTCCTCCACAGCTGCTCCACTGGGGGTATATTTCCCAGCCTCCTTTGCATCCCACTGTGGCCATATGACTGGTTATCTCTAGTGAGATGTAAGCAAAAGTGATATGCATTACTTCTAGACCAGGGTGTTGAAAAATGGGTATACCTTCCCCACTTTGCCTAGCTGGAAGCAGAGGACTCCAAGGCCCCAGAAGATGATGGAGTCAGCAAATAAAAGAAGCCTGTGTCCCTGCATCACCTTGAAAAATAAAGTCACCCTCTGACCAGGATATTAGACTGGTGCATGAGTGAGAAGTAAACTTCTATTGTGTTAAGCCCCTGAAATTAAAGGGTTTCTTTGTTACAGCAGCTAGTACTACCCTAACTAATACATAGAGCTTATACTGTCTGTATTTACATATAAAAAGCAAAATGGGAGATTGTAACAACCTCTGAATAGCTGGAACCCAAAATGCCACTTTTATGTTCTCTGTCCACTTGCTTATTTAAGGAGAAAGCTTATTATTTGGAGCAGGAGTTTTTCCTTTAATTTTTCCCAGGTTACAAGTATCTGTGATCAAACAAGAGTAGTATTCAATAGTCATAAAACCAGTAAGAAACAAATTTAGTCATTCAACAATATTTCTTTTTTTCTCACTACATACCAGGCATCTGGGGCTGAGAATGCACTGTAACGAGACAGGCCTAGTCTCATCTTCCTGAAGTTTCTAGTCTGTGGGTAATAAACACAATTTACAACATTCAACTGACCTCCAGCCACCAAACTTCTTGGGAGAGCCCAGGCTATTTGAATGTGGAATATATACTTAAAATAAAAACTAAAATTTCCTCAAAAATCGAAACAGAAGCTGTGTTTCTCTCTAAGCTAAGTGGCTAGAGAAACAGTAAAAACGGTGGTTAAGAGCGTAGGCTCCAGAATCAGAACCAGCTGAGTTCAAATCCTGGCTCTACCACTTTCAAACTGTGTGATCTTGGGCAACTTCTTTGTTTCTCAGTTTCCCCATCTTTAAAATGGGACACTAATAATACCTAGCCCAAAGGGTTTCTGTTGAGGATTGATTGAGTTAATGCAAAAAAAAAAAGGCACTAAGAACAACACAAGATGACACGAGATAGCGTCCAATAAATGTTGACTGTTATTATTTTTTGCCATTTTCCCACTGGTATTACATTATGTGTATAAAAGGATACAAGGGAAGACCTTTTCAGGGGGGCTGACAGATGACACCAGGAAACAGAATTTTCAATAAAATCCATTGATATTACAAGGATTCAACTGAAATAACCCAGACTGAGATCCTACTTTCCATTCTCCTCATCTCTTTGGTGACTGAGGGGACAAAAGGGTCCTGTTGGGAAAAGCATCACTTTGGGTATCCACCGGAGTGTGGGGACAACCAACGGGACAAGTGACAGCGCTCCTGGCCCCTACTGTACCCAGAGGTGGTACTTTGGGCAGGTACCTTCGCCTCTCTGTGGAATCCTGTCATCAGGCGAGATGCCCCTTGGGGCTGACAATTTGCGATCCCTTTTGGAGATTTCAGTTTTACATTCCCGGCACATTCCTTCTTTTCCTCCCTTCTTCATGCACGTGTGAAGAGAATGGGGCAAGTGGACGATTGGCAGCAGCTCCATTTGCTTTGTTTTCTCTGTCCTAAACTTTATACTGAAAAATAAGATACCGGCTTCCTGTGGGAATACAACAGCGGGGATTCGTTGGAAGGTTCTGTTATCGAGAAAAGAAACTGAAATGTGATAAATTCCCCATCAACAGGGAAAACGCTGGCAGGACTCCAGCAGGAGCAAACAATACCGTACCACCCTGGAAACAGTGGCTGCCAGAAAGTCAAGAGAGTACACGTGTCACATGCAGGGATGCACTGGGGTCATGTGGGAAGAACTCTAACTGGCTGCAGTGGAAGAGCCTTTGGGTTTCCTTGAGGTTACATGGGGCGTTCGGGGCAGGTTGGGGAGATACAAAGAATTCTCTACGTTTCGCTCCCTGCATGGGCCAGTGCACTCAGTCACGTGAGCTAAGTGCTTACCATGGGCTCACCGTGATTCTAGGTACTCGGGATACAGAAGTGAACAAAAACGAAGCCCCTGCCTTCGTTTGCTTTATAGATAGACGAATAAATGTATCACGAGTCCGGTGACGGTAAGGGCTAGCAAGAAGAATAAAGCAAGGTAAGGAGGTAGAGAATGATGAGGGCAGTAAGGAAAAGGCTTTCTGATAAGGGGACATTTGAGCAGAGGCTCCAAGGAAGAGTGAGAATATACCATCTAGGTCTCTGGGGAACGATATGCATATCAGGGGGAAGACCCTCCCAGCTATAGGGTCTAGTAAGTGCCTTGAGGCAGGAATATCCTTGGCCTGTTGATGGGACAGTGCGGCGGGTCACTGCGAGTAGAGTGGAATAGGAGTCCCGAGAGTTAACAGAGGACCCAATCCTCTAGGGCTTTGTGGAGTAGTGGGAGGACTTTGGCTTTTATTCTTTTATTTTATTCAGGCAGGAAGCCATTGACCAATCTGATGAGAGCAGTGACATAATCAGATTTGGGTTTGAAAAGTCTCCCTGCAACCACTGTACTGAAAATAGGCTTGAGGAGGGAGGGAAGTGATTTGGAGAGGCACAGGGGAGGTGACTCTGACAGGGGCTAAGGAGAGGCACCCACGAGAACTACAAAGCAAGGACTATAGCTCTTTAGGCAGTCTCCTTTCTGCCATCCTTCCCCCACCTGGTCACCATATGACGTTCCTAAAACAAACGTCAATCTGACCCTGTATCTACCTCTTCTACTGATCTCCTGTGGCCTTCAGGGCAAAGTCCAAATTCCTTGGCCTAACATACAGGCCAGCTTGACAGGGTAATGAGAGCGTCAGCATTAGCATCAGAAAGACCCAGATCAGAACCCTGGTCCTACCTATCACCAGCTGTGTGACTTTGCCCAAGGCACTCGACCTCTCTGACCTTGGTTTCTTCTCCTTCCTCCTTGTCCTGTATATTATGACCTTCATGTCTCTGAAAGCAGAGACTTTGTCTTGTTCCCTCTGTATATTCAGCATCTAGAACAATGACTAGCACATAGTAGGTACTCAACAAGTTTGTGTGGAGTCAACGAATGAGCTAATATAGGCTAATACAGGAGATAGCATCTGGCATAGTGGCTGGCACGCGGGGGACCAGCCATGTGTCTTTCTCTGCCTCAGCAATGCCGGCTTCTCTTTCCCTGCAAGGTCTGACCGTAACGACCCTCTCCTGATTCAGATCCACACCACCTCCTTCCACCAAGCGCGCATTGTCTCTGGGGTACTTCTCTCCACCTTTATACCTGCTGCACCCGATGCCTGGGACACCCCCCTTCCTGTCCTCCAGATGACAAACTCCTACTCACCTCGGACACCTAGCTTAAGATATCACTCTGCCTCCGATCCTGTGCTAATCAGAACTGAAGGCTCTCGCTCCAGAACACTCAGTTCCTGAGTCTCTTACAGCGCTTGCCTCATGGTAGTACAGTTATTCGATGATGGGCCCAGCTCTGCCCAGTCGCCTGAGAGCTCCAGGGTAGTCAGGTCTAGAACAGCACCGTCCAACAGAAATATAATGTGAGCCATGTATAGCATTTAAACTTTTCTAGCAGCCACATTAAAAATGAGTTAAAAAGAAAAACAAGAGAAATTAATTTTAATCATATATTTTATTTAACCTAGTACGTTCAAAATATTATTTCAATATGCAGTCAACATGTATTCAATATAAAAACTTATTGATGAGATATTTTACATTCTTCTTTTGCATAATTTACACCTACAGTAAATATTAATTCAGAGCTAAGTTTGCAATGGTTAAACTGAAATGTAACCCTAGCAAAAAAATAAAGTTGTATTTAACAGAAAAATATTTTCCACTACTCCAAGGTTTTATAATTTGAATTTTAGTTAATTGCATGAAATTAAAATTTTAGTTCCCCAGTCACACAGCCGTATTTCAAGCACTCAATAGCGACATGTGGCTAATAGCCATTGTATCCAGCGGTACAGAGCTCGATCTTATTCTTCGTTCTAATAGAAGTATAGATCTGCCTGATAATGTGTACCATATAAACATCGGATGGATGGATGGATGGATGAATTTGACTACCTTTACTTCCTCCCTAGTTTACCTTATTTCTTACTCTGGAAAGGCATACCCCCAGAAAGAAAGAATGAACTTAAGAGAAAGGTAAATCCGTAGAAGTCTTCCTTGGACTCCAATTTTTCAATTTGCCCCATGGGGCAAAGTTCAAAGGCATTAAAGTTATACTCTCTGACTCACTTCCACACAACTCAGCAACCCAGCAGCACCTTCTACTGTTGCTCAGATGTAACCTTGCCAGGGGGGTCTTTCCTGATCATCCTGTTTAAAATCGCAGCCCACCCTCTTCTCCCTCACCCCACCACTGGTGCTCCTTACCCCCTTTATTCTTCGCCATTGCATTGACCAGTGTATAACATTATACAATCTACTTATTTGTTGTGTCTGTCTGGACAAAGCAGAGATTTTTATCTATATTACTTGCTCATGAATCCCCAGTACCTAGTATATAATAGGTGCTCAATAATTATTTGTGGAATGAATGAATGGATGGATGAATAATTTGAGTTCCAGCTCTTTCATCTGCTAGCTCCATGACCCCGGTAAGTAATTAAAGATTAAACCTCAGTTCCCTCGTCTGTAAAATGGGTATTATAGTAATACTTACCTTTTAGAGTTGTGCGATGTGATCCTGCGGGGTTCATGCTTACCTTATATGACTAAATAAGATGCTGCCTATGAAGTGTTCAAGTATAATACCTACATAGGCATGTGGTAAGCACTGACAAACTGGGAGCTGCTATCTTATGGTTTAATTAATAATATTATTAAATTTATTCTAGCAGCTATAACAACCATGTAAAGCAATTACAGTTTCCCAAGTAATTCTGTCCCAAACAAACCAACAAAAAAAGTTAGGTCAGGGAAAAATAGTCCTGGGCTCTAGATACCCTACATAATTGCCTATATTTACCTGTCCTGTTTTTGTTTGTATTTCTAGCCTGGGATATGGGTCCTTCAGCTCTGCCCTGCCAAGACCCAGGGCAGCTCAGTGTCAGGCCCTACGTCCATTATGTTTACTGTCACCAGGGACTTAAGCTCTAAAAGCAGGCTCGATAGGGAGGGCATTCCAGGCATGTCACCGGCCTGCCTGTGATGGCAGAAGTTCTTTGGTCCACCTGCTCTAGAGCAGTTCCCCAGGCCTTAGACAGCCCGGGGCCTGACAACTGGGTCCAACCGGAGCCAGGCTGCCCAGGCAGCCAGCTGGTGAGGGATGCGTTAGCTGCCTTCCCAGCAGATGAGGCAGGTGCCCCAAATTCCTCTCAAGGGTCTGCTGTTCCAGCTCCTTCTGCAGCCTCATCCTTTGAAACCCTTAATGTAACAGGCACATTTCCAGTCTCCCCTTCCCTTCATGCTCTCTGCATCCACCGGTTTCATTTATTCATGCAGCAAATGTTCCTTGAGCATCTGTAAGATGCACTCCTTGTGCCAGGACTGGGGATCAAGAGTAATCAATGGAGTCCTCTGCTCTCGGGAAGTTTCTAAGACCTCCCATCAGTATCTTGCTTGACAGTTTACAAAATGCCTTCACACAACTGGCTTCTTTTCATTCTCATAATGATATTTTACTTGGGATTAGAGATTTTTACTTTCCCCACATACACTTGATGTGCTGAGAGATTGAGTACCTATCTAAGTTCTCGCAGCTCACAAATGGGGAGCCAGGACTCAAACTCAGGTATTTTGGCTCCACCACAGCTAGTATCCAAGCAACATCACATCTCGCAAACAGCAGTTCTATAAAAACCACAAAAAGTCAGCTCACTGAAAGATAAAGGCCATTTGAGTGGCTCCAAAGAGAACTGCGTGTTTTGTTTGGAGAGGAGAGAGACTGACTCCCTCCCCCAACAAGACAGAAGAGGGGACATCTGGGAAACAGCCAGGAATTCGGATGAATTGGGAGTCTCCCCAGATCTGTCTTCCCATAGCCCCTCCAATGCAAGCACCCCACTAGGGATTCCTGAAACCTCAGAACTCAGAGCCCTGACTGCCCAAATTAACAGGATGTGGACCAAGGCAGAAAACTCATGCCCAGGTGTGAACCACACTCTTTTTTCCCCAGAAGTACCATTTCTTGTGTTCCTCCCTTGAAACCTGAAGTTCTCTGGGAGAAATTCCAGGTGGCTTTATGAGAAGAAACATTTTCCCACAGCACCACCAAGTGGCTGAGCCTCTGCCCACGAAAATCTCTATGAAACAGGCAGAAGAACTCTAGTTCACTTCAGGGCAAGCCAAGATACAAAATACCTAATGACCAGGACAGAGGGAAAAAAAAAAAAAAACCTTGGCAAAAATGGAAGTGGAGTGGAGAAATTCAGGGGCGATCCAGGAGGCATGGATGTCCTCAGGAACAGGAGAAGGCAGGCAGTCAAAGCTCTTTATCAAGAAGCAATTTGAGGGACTTCCCTTGTGGTTCAATGGTTAGGACTCAGCGCTTCCACTGCAGAGGATGCAGGTTCGATCCCTGGTGGGGGAACTAAGATCCCGTATGCTGTGCAGTGCGGCCAAAAATTTTTTAAAAATTAAGAAGCAATTTGGCAGAAATTCACAGACTACTAGGGCTGCAAGTGGCCAACACTTCCCTCTTTATAGATGGGGAAATGGAAGCCCAGGGAAGCCCTGGAAGAGTGGAAGCCCAGGGAAGCCCTGGAAGAGTGGAAGCCCACTCTTACAGGTGGGTTATAAGAGCGATGATGTCCCCTGTGCAAAGCGCACCCCCTGTATGATCTCATTTAATCCATACAAGCCTAAGAGAGAGGCATGTGTGCTCCCCAGTTTTATGAATAAAGATAGAGCAGGGACCTGCACCACCTTTTTTGTCTTATACAACCTAAGGCTGATTTTCACATTATTAAGTGGTTGGAAAAATAAAATAAGAACAGTGCTTTATGATATCTGCAAATTATATGAAATTCAGATTTCAATGCCATAAATAAAGATTTCTTGGAACACAGCCATGCCCATTTATTTATGTATGTCTATGGCTGCTTTTGAGCTATAAGAGTGGAATTGAGTAGTTTCAACAGAGGCCATATGATCATCAAAGCCTAAAATATATACTACCAGGCAGAAAAATTGACCAGCTCCTAGGACAGACTCAAAGAACTTGAAGAACTCAGGGAGAAGTGATGTGATGGAAAGAGAATAGAAGATGGAGTCAAAGGACCAGGTCTGCCACTAACTGTGTGACCTGTAAAATGGGAGGCAACAATACTCCATCGTAGGGACATTGTCAAAATGAAAAACAAACGTGGGGGGCATGTTTGTGAAAGTCACTTGTGAAATACTTTCTACATAGTTCGTTGCAGGGTCTCGATGTCCTTTTTATAAGGAAATGGAATGCACGGAGCTTTCAGCCTCCAGATTAGAATACAGTGAGCCAGAAAAAAAGGGCAGGACAAAGAACCCCTCCCTGGCTTCAGCTTGGCTTCCCGCTCTTTCAAAAAGAACAGCCACCTCCGAACTTCCCTGGTAGCTCAGTGGTTAAGAATCCCCCTGCCGATACAGGGGACAGAGGTTTGATCTCTGGTCCGGGAAGATCCCACACACCACGGAGCAACTAAGCCCGTGCGCCACAACTATTGAGCCTGCCTGCCACAACTACTGAAGCCCGCGCGCCTAGAGCCCATGCTCCGCAACAAGAGAAGCCACCGCAATGAGAAGCCCGCGCACCACAACGAAGAGTAGCCCCCGCTCGCCGCAACTAGAGAAAGCCCGCGTGCGGCAACGAAGACCCGACACAGCCAAAAATAAATAAATAAAATAAATAAATTTATTTTTTAAAAAAAAGAACAGCCCCCTTGACGTTCTCTGAAAAGAGCAGCTGACTGGCTTCTCCACACCTTCGTTATGCTGGAAGGGCATTTAGGGAAGTTAATGCATCCTTGGAGTATTTTCACCCAGCAGTCAGTCCCCTTCCAGACCCTCACTCTGCTTCTCACCCCTGGCCTTCTCCCGTTACCAGCGGGCTTTCTCTTCAGCGGCAGGGCCAGCCACTCCTATCAGACGTGGCGGGTGATGAGTGGCCTCTGGCTGGAGGGACTGGATCCCCACACTGACAAAGAGTGGACCATGGGTAGCCCCCCAGGAAGTTCATGAAGAGAGGAAAGGGTATCCTGTGAAGCAGGAGCTGGGGAGCAGCCGGCTTCATCACACCCACCCACAGAAAGATGCAGTGATTATCCAGAGAGTCTCGGCCCCCAGTACCTAAAATGTCCCAGCAGCTCTCACCAAATTGCTTGGGTCCTGGGTCTACCTGCTGGTCAGAGCTCCATTTGACTGTGTGGCGCCACAGCAGCCAGCTGCATCTACCTAAAACAAGCGCAGCCAATGTCGAAGGGAATAGAGAGCAGGGGAAGTCCAACGTAGGAGAGGCCACGTACATGGAGAATGAAAGTTCTGGATCTGAGTCAAAACCCAGCTCCCTCCATTGCTAGCTGTGTGTCCTTGGGCAAATTGCTTAATTTCTCTGGGCCTCAGTTTCTGCATCTACAAAATGGGAACAATACCTAACAAATAATTTGGGGAGGATTATATTGAAGTGTGCCTTGCATCTGGCACATAATAAGGGCTCAATTAAAGGGAGATATTGTTACTTTTTACTGTTGGGACAGCAATTTCTCCTCATGCATCTTGGTAGCCCTCTGCCCCTCAGATCAGAACTATGAGGACCCACCTGCTAAATGTGAATGAAGGAACTAACAAACGAAAGAGCAGCACGCTTCATTTGGTCCTCCTGATGACGTCCAGGAGAGTTGTGTTATTGCATTATTGTGTCCAAGTTTTACGGGAGCAATGTGAGACCCGAGAGCCCACGTCATCCATAGAAATGTGGAATTCAAGCCAAGGGTTTAGATTTTGGCTTCTGTTTCCTCATCAATTAAACAGGTATAATCATCAAACTTATCTTACTGGGCTGCTCAGGGCATCCAGTGAGAGGAAGGAATATGAGAACATCACTTTTGTGACTAGTAAATGTAATGGTTCACTCTCCAGGCAATGTACTTAACAAGGCACAGATTGCCTGGTTGACTTCAGCCAAAGGGATGAAACTCTAATTACAGAATTTCAAGCATAGCCAGATGAGCTCAAGAAGTGTCAGTGCAGGTGAAGGAGAACTTCCCTTTTGCAAATAAGTCCCATATGGCAATGTTGGCCAGGGGTGATCTTGTCCTCTAAGGATGTTTTCCTGGATTTGTAAAGTCCAACCTTGATTATGGCTCTGGCCTCTTGAGTGAAACCTATAAACAACCGAGTTGCAGGGACAGTGGACCCCACAAGCTCCATCCTCATTACTTTAGAAGTATCTGGCATAGTCCCTGTTTACAAGCACCTGGTCAGAGCTACAGGGGTTTAAGGCTACAGTGAGCTGGGCTTTGTTCATTGCACTGGCTCTGTAAGTAGAAACCCATCAGAGGACGCCTTTCAGATTACACCCACACACACACACAAGATTACTTAACATTGAAAGATCTTGCAATATAAAATTATCTAAACTGTCTGGACTAAACCTTCACCTTAATGCAAACACATATATTCCTTTGGGATAAAAGGCCTTATCGGTGCCTTAATGTCCAGTAAGGTACCTGTAGGAATCAGTCACCTGTAAGAATGGACGTTCTCCCTCTCACCTCAGCAATTGTCTCAGCCATCAGTGTGGGTTGGATCCAGTACAAGAGTTCTCATGAGAGCATGATTCAGAGGCTCTGACGAAAGTCTCCCAAGGGTTCCTTAGGGCAGTGGGGAAGGGGCATGCAGAGGGGCACCACACAGCCCCCATCGTGTCAACAAATGCCGTCCAGCTTTGAAAGCTCATGGTTCCCGGGCTCCTTTTCTGTGATTGGTTTCACTGGAGTGCTGCTGCTCACACTTTTGCTCTGATTGGCTCTATGCAAATAAGCAAACCCTCATATGTTGATCCTAGGTATGTTGATTAGTGTCCATGCTGGCGGTGCTTCCCCCACCCATCTCTCTGTCATTTATGGAGGTATAAATTAATCTACCTTAATCTGCTGATGTTGAAAAGATGAGGCAGAAAGGCAGTTCTCATGAGATGATCTGGATTCCAGAACCAGGACTTCAAGATAAAAGCCACACATTCATACACTCTGTACACCCCATAGTAGGTGTTCAATAAATATTCTCTTTCCTGGTTTGATTTGCTATCCCCATCATCTCCCCCAACCATGTGGCTGTTTCCCCTCCTTTGTACTTCCATATCATCATTGAAATGTCCATTTTTGGAAACTATCTGTTTATCTGTTTATCCTCCCCCCCTGGACTGGGCAGGGTCTGGGTCTCTTTTTCACTGTGTGTCACTAGTGCTATTACTATGTTTGAAACAATTGGTGCTAAGTAAATATTGAAATAAGCTGAGCTAAAGCCCAAGTGTGTAACTATAAAGAAATGAGACTGATTTTTTTTTAATTCATTAAAACACATAAATCCGAAATGAATGGTGTCCATTTCAGAGCAGTCACCATAAAGGCGGAGTACACTTGCTGGACCTTTTTTGGGAAGAACCTTTTAGTATGTGGCACATTGTTTTGAACAGCCTTAGTGAAAATGCACCGTCCTCCTGTAATGAGAGGATTTATATAAGAATGCTTTTAACAACAAGGAACAAAACAATGAAGTAAAAGTGACAAACAATGAAGACATGTTATTATCTTGCATGACAAGAAGACTGGAGGTACATTGTTCCAGAGCTGGCTCAGCAGTTCAACAAAGACATCAAGGACACAGGCTCTTTCAATTCTTCTTCTCTTCCATTCTTAGTTTATTGGTTGTTTTTTTTTTTTTAAATTTCCTTGGGTTATTACCTCATGGTCACAGATGGCTGCCATAGTTCCAGACATCACATTCTCATACTATGGCTTTCAAAGTAAGAAGCGTTGGGGTGGTGTGAGCCCCTTCATATGTCTGTCTCTCCTTTTGTGAGAGATGCAAATACTTCCCAGCCCACCCCCTCGACCAGAACTTTGTCATATAGTTACATTTAGCTGCAAAGCAGGCTGGGAAAGAAAATGCCAGGCATATTCAGGTTCCGTGGAGGGAGGCAGGGAAAGACAAAAGGGGGGTAGGGGGGCAAGCAAGAAAGGTTCTCAGAATTTTTATTTCCAGTAGATTCAAAATTCAGTTATAGCCCAAGAAATCCAGTAGTTAACATCAAGGTGGAATCATAAATAATAACCTGTTGAACCCTAAATATATGCCAGCTTTATAGGAAGGAGCAGGAAAACCACGTCATCCTCAAAGCCAAGCTGAGATCTCTAGTCCACCTTTAGCAGTTACAACACTGATCCTCTCACCTCCACCTGATTCCTGTGTTCATTTCTCAGTCGGTTCACAACTAAAAGGGAGGAGAATGCAGTAGGGTCTCACCAAACCCCCAACATCTAGAATGCTCTGACCTCTCGCAAGCCCCCATCTGGCTAACACCTACTAATTATTAAAAATAATTGATAATAATAATAGCTAACACACAATGCTTATTATAGGCTAGTCACTGTTATAAGTGCTTTTCAAATATTCGTTCATTTAAAACTCATGCAAACACCATGAAGTAAGCACTGCTTTTAACATCTGCATGTTAAAGATGAGGAAACTGAGGTATAGAGAGGTCAAGGGACTTGCCCAAGGTCACATCCAGCATCAGAACTGGATTTCAACTTGGGCAAGATGGCTGGAAACTATACTCTTAACCACTCTACGTCACTGCCTCTGGCTTCCCCACACCCCGCTCCCAGGCTGGGTGAGGGGGACCTGTGTCTTATCGGTGTCTGCAATACTCCATCCAAACTGCTAAGGCCACATTGACCACGCTGTATCAGAGTCATCTGTTTATGCATCTGTCTTCCCTCTTGGCTCTGAGATGCTTGAGGGCAAGGACTGCATCTTATTCTTACTTTCATCTTCTCTGCCTAATAAGATTTTTTTTTTTTTTTTTTTTTTTTTTTGCGGTACATGGGCCTCTCACTGTTGTGGCCTCTCCCATTGCAGAGCACAGGCTCCAGATGCGCAGGCTCAGCGGCCATGGCCCACGGGCCCAGCCACTCCGCGGCATGTGGGATCTTCCCAGACCGGGGCACGAACCTGTGTCCCCTGCATCGGCAGGTGGACTCTCAACCACTGTACTACCAGGGAAGCCCAAAATGTTTTTATTTATTTATTCAGTATTTCCTGAGCATGACAAATGGCAAGCACTGTGCTATTTCATTATTTCTCCCATTCACCTGATGTCCCAGATGATAGCAGACTTGTAAAGTTAGAATGATAGATTGTTTACAAAAAACGGCCTGCTATCATTCCCCTCCTTGAATCAATTTCCCCACTCCTCAGATCTGGGCTGGCTTTGTTATTCACTCTGACCAATAAAATGCAGTGGAAGTGACGTCCAGCCAATTCCAAGCCTGGACCTCAAGGGACCCTGTCCATTTCTATTATCTCTCTCTCTCGGCCTTGGACAATTGCCACAGGAGCAAGCCTGTTGGAGGATGGGAGGCCACATGGAGCAGAGATGAGCCAGCCCAGCTGTGGCCACCCTAGGCCAGCCAGCCCCCAAGTCATCTCACAGCTGACCACAGATGCATGAACCCAACAGCTGTAAGTCATCCCTGGCCCAGATAAGAGAAACAGCCAGTCACACCCAGTCTCATGAGCTGAATAAATGGCTATTGTTTTAAACCACTAAGTTTTAGAGTCATTTGTCACACAGCAAAAGCTAACTAATACAATTGGCAACCGTGGTGTGCACAGAAGAGTAGTGAAATTTGCAGTAACCACACACAGACCCTCTTAAGGACAAAGTGAGGCAATAAACAGCCCATCTGCTGCCCTTGTCAGTTAGGTCAAAGACCCCCAGTTCTGCCTCTTCCTTTTTTCCTCTCACTCCAAAGATGAGTCACATGGTCTACAAGATGAGAAAGGACCACAATGGTTCCAAAGGCTCTGTGAAAATAAGCCAGACAGGCAAACAGGACTTTCATTCCAGTCTCCAAGGGTTTTAACCTACTAGCTCTCAAACCCTGAGATAAATCTTGCTCTACCAAGAAATGACTATTGTGTACCCCAAAATTAGAACATTTCAAAGGAATGTTCAACGAATAAAACAAAGTGCCAGGAAAGCCTCTTATTCCTGAGGGAATGAAGCCGGTCTCTTTGGAAGTGACTCGAATCTTGGAGAGGACACTTCCCTGTTTTTCTGGTTAGTGATTAAGGACTCAGCATTTCTGTAAAGGGATGAAACCTTGCTGTTCTCTCACCAAGTCTTGGCTCTTCTGCCTCAAAGCTTTCGATTTTCACCTATCAGGTTCTATCTCAATAAACTGAGATAGCTCTGATCCCTCTGAAAGAGAGGAGCTGTCTTTTTTATCAGCTTCTTCATTGCTCTGCTGCCTTTGTATAACCCACATCAGTAGCCTCAAGATGCATTTCTAGGAGTATAAGTGAGAGAACAGAGACAAATCTTTTCCTAGGAATAGGCTTTGTCATTTTTTCATTGAAAAAAAAATTCTAGTAAGCAGGCAATGTGCTAGGCTCTGGAAATAAATGGGGAAAAGACCCAGGACCTGTCCTCCAGAAGAAGAAGGAAATGGAGAAGGAAGACCAAGAGGAGGAGATGATCTTACAACTACCAATGGTTTTTTTCATTAGAGCCTGGAACTGCCCTGGGCTGGGAAAGACAAGAGTGTTAAGAAACAAGATCCACTTTCAGAAAGATAACAGTAATTGTTGTTAACAATAAGGTTGTTATTGTAACTTCCTTGGTTTGGTTTGGTTTGCTTACTTTTTTGTGGCAAAATATGCGTAGCATGACATTTACCATTTTAATCATTTCTAAGTGCACAGTTCAGCGGCATTAAGTACATTCACACTGTTGTGCAACCATCATTCAGCCATCCATCTCCAGAATTTTTTCATCTTCCCAAACTGAAACTCTGTACCCATGAAACACTAACTCCCCTTCCACCCTCCCCCCAGCCACCACCATTCGACATTTTGTTTGTGATTTTGACTACTCTAGGCTTCTGGTAAAAGTGGAATCAAACAATATTTGTCCTTTTGTGACTGGCTCATTTCACTTAGCATAATGTCTTCAAGGTTCACCTGTATTATAGCTTTTGTCAGAATTTCATTCTCTTTTTGAGGCTGAACAATGTTCCATCTTATGTCTATACCACATTTTGTTTATCCCTTCATTCATCAATGGACACTTTGTTGCTTCCACATTTTGGCTACTTTGAATAATGTTACTATGAGCATGAGTGTACAAATACTTCTTCGTGATCCTGCTTTCATTTCTTTTGGATGTGTACCCAGAAATGGAATTGCTGGGCTTCCCTGGTGGTGCAGTGGTTAAGAATCCACTTGCCAATGCAGGGGACACGAGTTTGAGCCCTGGTCCGGGAAGATCCCACATGCTGCAGAGCAACTAAGCCTGTGTGCCACAATTACTGAGCCTGCGCTCTAGAGCCCACGAGCCACAACTACTGAGCCCACGTGCCACAAGTACTGAGCCCGCGAGCCACAACGACTGAAGCCTGTGCCCCTAAAGCCCATGCTCCACAACAAGAGAAGGCACCGCAATGAGAAGCCCGCGCAGCGCAACGAAGAGTAGCCTCCGCTCTAGCCCCCACTCACCGCAACTAGAGAAAGCCCGTGCACAGCAACGAAGACCCAATGCAGCCAAAAATAAATTAAAAAAAAAAAAAAAGAAATGGAATTTCTGGATCAAACGGTAATTCTACATTTAATTTTTTGAGGGACCACCATGTTGTTTTCCACAGTGGCTGCACCATTTCACATTCCTACTCTCAGGGCACAAGTCTCTATTTTCCCCACATCTTTATCAACAGTTATCATTTTTTAAAATAATAGTCATCCTAGGGAATTCCCTGGCAGTCCAGTGGTGAGGACACTACGCTTCCACTCCAGGGGGCACGGGTTCCATCCCTGGTCGGGGAACTAGGATCCCGCAAGAAACGCGGTGCGGCCACACACAAAAAATATAGTGATGATAATAATAATAGCCACCCTAATGGGTGCGAGGTGATTTCTCATTGTGGTTTTAATTTGCATTCTCCTAATGATAATGATGCTGAGCATCTTCTCGTGTGCTGATTGCTCATCCGTATGTCTTCTTTGGAGAGATGTCTATTCAGGTCCTTTGGTTTTCTTTTACATGACCATATGCTGCCTTTGTGTTTTGTGCCAGGCACTCAACAAGCTCCACAGATGCATTACTGTATTGCATTTAACCTCACTACAAGCAAATGGGTTATTGTTCCCATTTTACAGGTGAGGAAACTGAGGCTCCTTTCATGACATGCTACCTAAGAAGGGCAGAGAGGGCCTTGAGGGGGGCCTGGCTGAGACCACTGAGCCTCAATTCATGTCAGGCAGGGGAGCCCCGTGGAAAGGCAGCCAGGTGGGGTCAGGGGACAGGGACTCAGTGCACCCTGGTCCAGAAGAGCTGGTCTTGGCGTCTCACGTGCTCCTTCCTGCCTTTTGCAGAGAAACTCTTAGCACCTCGGTGAGAATAGCTCCTACCCCCAGAGGATTTTCATTTTCAAAGGCTTGAACTAGAATAGAAGTGCCCAGAAAGACCCTCTAGAGGCCCTGACTGGGAAATCTGAATCTAACGTGGGGTGAGACACTGGAGACAGGGCAAGCCAACCCCAGCCCCGCCCCCATTCCCATGACCTGGTGACTGGCTCTTTTCTTTCTTTGCATGAGGAAGCTTACCCAACTATTCACCAGGTCTTAATACAACTTAATACAATGGGCTGTTGGCATAGCTACAAACTAACTGACACCTACTATATTCCAGGCACTGTTCTAAACATTTTACATGTATTCACGCATCTCATCCTCCCACTGGTCCCATTGAGAGATGCAGAAAGTGAGCCTCAGAGCAGTGAGATAAGCAGCTCAAACTCCCACTGCTTTCTTTTCCCCCACTGCTCTCAAGTGGTCCAGCCAGCACTCCAACCCAAGTGGTCTGGTTTCAGAGCCTGAACTTAGCTGCTACGTCATACCACCTACAACTTTCTCCTAGAAGAATTTAGAGACAGATAGACACAATAGTTAGATAGGTAAACAGAGAGAGAGAGATAGACAGACAGACAGGTGGGGGAGGGGAAGGGGAGGAAGAAGGACTTTTCCCCCCATTCCTGACTTTTACTTAGCTGTGAAGTAGATCCACCATCAAAGTCAGCCCCTCGCCAGCTCCTCATTCACTCCCCCACGGGGGAGGAAGTTTCTTTTGCCTGTTGTTTGCACCGCCCACTCAACCCCTATCCATTCTGTTCTTTCTCTGACCCAGGGAGGCTGACTCCCCTTGAGTTCTGGCTTTCAGTTGGGTGAAGCCATTGGAGGCACCAGCAAGGGTCGGAGGATGACAAGTGCCCTACTGCTAGCAACTTCTGCATCCTTCTGTGGTCAGGGATCCTGCCCTATAACCCCCTTCATGGCTACAGCTCCTCTAAATGGAATCCCTCTGCCTTCCTGGCATCCGTAGGGGAGGTAAGTCCTTCCAGCTATTGCTAGCCTTAGAGCGCCACACCACTGAGTATCTGTTCCTTAACTCTGCCCACACCTCTGTAATTCTCCCTTCTCTTCTCTTCATAGACTTTCCGTCCCAGCTCTTCAGACTCTCCCAAGGAGTTCAGACATCAGATGGGGAAGAGGGCTATTTTTGGTGGACCCTACACACACGCGCACACATACACATATATACACATGCACACAACCACATGTATATGCATACACACATAGATACATATGTACACACACGTTTGAATACACGCACACGCATGTATACATATACACCCATGCATACACATATATTTACAGATGCACACACACAAACACACACACACACACACACACACACTCACAGCCCAAATACTGGGAGGACACAAGCCAAAATGTCCACGGTGCTTGTCTATGGGCAATAGGACTATAGATGATTGTTTTTGTTTTTCCTTTATGCATTTCTAGATTTTCTACGATATTCATGACAAATTTTTTTTTAATGTTCTTTCTTTTTTCAAAGAAATGCTGATCCATTGGTGAGAAGGCAGAGCCAATGGTGTGGGGGGCAGGGTGTGGATATATTTAGGGGTCAGGGCTTCTTCTGGTTTCCCCTGAAATAACACTAGGAAGAGAGGGACCTTCCCTGCCTTTGCAAAGACCCCTCTTCAAGACTTCCCATGGCCATGATGGAGATCTAAGCCCACCCCTGCTTCCCCACCAAGGGTACCTTGAGGCCTTGAGCAGAGGAAAGGCCATTATGAGCCCTTCCTTGCCCCCCAAAGTGGCCAGAAGTGTCTGCTAGCCCTCTTCCTGGGCCCTTGTACCCCTGTAGCCCCTGTGCTCAGCTGTGGAGCCCACCCTGAAATCCCCTGCTCCCCACCTGTGAGAGGAGTCAAAGGTGGGCCCAATTCTGAGGATAGCCCGGGCTTCCCAGGCAGTCCTCAGAACTGGGGAGTCAGGTCAAGGTCACTGGGCAAGAAGGGCAAATGGCCCTCACCCAGGCAGGGACTGGGCCCAAAAGCCCACCAGCCCTCACCAGAGTTGTGCAGCGAGAAAAAGGAGTTTCCCACGCCTCAGTCCTCACTTCCATATTCTCCCTGTCACCCTACCATCCCCCTCACTGCACCCAGTTCAATTCTCTCTTGGGACCAGCTCTGAGATCAGAGACACTCCCTGACAACAATAGCAGGTCAGATGGAAAAGTGTTGCCTCCCGGGGTATTTACATTTTAAATAGAGGAATCTTAGAAAGGCAGCTCCAAAGAGGGCCTTTCAATGGAGCACTTCCAGGCAGTGGTTGGGGCAGTCTGTTGAGAAGCAGAAGGTGTCACAGTGCCCTTGCACCAGACCATAATCAACTTTCTACTGCATTTCAAAGCAGGGTCAACCAGGGCCGGCCAGGTCACTGCCCATGGCTGCTTCTGAGAAGCTAATCTAACAAGGATCTAGCAACACCAGAGGTAGGAACCAGCTATTGAGATGGGAAATTGCGTCCAAGCAAATGAGTCTGCACTCCACCCAACTCCCCAGCTCTGCAGAACCTTCCAGGAAGCTGCAGTCAACAGTTTCTGTGGGTGGCGAACAGCCCCAGGCCTAGAAGTTTAAAATCCTGTGTTCTGCACCCAGCTGTCTCCTAATTTGCTGTGTGATGTTATTAGGCAAGATAAACCTCTCTGAGCCTTGTGTCATGACGGGCAATAGGAAGAGAGTGGATTAGATGGCTCTAAGGTCTCCTCCAGCTCCAGTGTGCTATGATCTCCCTCTCCTTTCCCTCCCTCCCCCTCCCAGTCCCCCTGTCCCTCACATACCCCTGCCCAAAAGAATGCATATCAAAATGAAAGCAGAGGGACTTCCCTGGTGGCGCAGTGGTTAAGAATCTGCCTGCCAATGCAGGGGACATGGGTTCAAGCCTTGGTCCGGGAAGATCCCACATGCACCACAACTACTGACCCTGCACTCTAGGGCCCACAAGCCGCAACTACTGAGCCCACGGGCTGCAGCTACTGAAGCCTGTGCACCTAGAGCCCATGCTCCACAACAAGAGAAGCCACCGCAGTGAGAAGCCCGCGCACCACAATGAAGAGTAGCCCCCACTCGCCGCAACTAGAGAAAGCCCCCACACAGCTTCCCAATGCAGCCAAAAACAAATAAATAAAAATAATTTAAAAAAAAAAAGACGAAGGCAGAGAGGGGGTTGGGGGGAGGGATAAAACAGGAGATTGGGATTAACATATACACACTACTATATATAAAATAGATAACCAACAAGGACCTACTGTATAGCACAGGGAACTATACTCAATATTTTGTAATAATCTATAAGGGAAAAGAATCTGAAAAAAAGAATATATATATAACTGGATCACTGCACTGTACACCTGAAACTAACACGATATTGTAAATCAACTAGACCTCAATTAAAAAAAAAAAAAAAGACAAAGGCAGAGAGTTTGGCTCACCTCAGCCCAGAGACTTCTGGAAACTGCAATAAGCCTGCAGCTCACATTGGGTCAACTGCAGCCAGCTGTCCTAGGGACTGAAAGAGCTTCTCTTCCCAGGTCACGCAAAGGTCCAGGCCTAGCTAAAGGGCCTGCCCCATGCTCAGCTTGAGTTGCTCAGCCCACATCCAGGATTAACCAACGCTCCTCACTGGCTCTCTGGTTTCAAAACAAAACTTTTGAAAGAAAACTGCATTCAGTGGAAAATCCCCCAGTAACAAGGCTCCTGGGAGCATTAGCGGAACACCATCTGTCAAGCATTGGTTTGCACAACCTGTGACCAAAAACAGCCTTTTAATGTCAATACCAATCATGATCATCTCACCTTGTGTATTTGGACAGCACTACTGACCTTTCAAAGCCCTTCATCTGGGCTCAATTTGGCCTCATGCAACTTTCTGAAGCAGGCAGAGCAAGAGACTTGCAAATAACTCAGTCCTGTGCTAGAGACGGAGAAATTGAAGCCCGACAAAATAACAGAGCTGGGAAGAGAGACACTCAGAGCTGGAAGAAGTCCCCTAAGCAAAACTCAATGAGTTTCCCCACACCAGTGCACCCCAAATGTCATCTTCTGATGGCTGCCCAGCTGGCAACATCACAACCATCTGAGCCCCACCGCAAAGACGCTAGAGGTCTTGGATGCAACCTCCAAAACAAGCATTTTTTAATTTCCCGTGCGATGCACAGATTCGTGGACCACTGCCCGCTCTGCAGTGTTCACAGAATCTGGGGATCCTGGAAATTCCAGGCTGGAGAGATCATCAGAGCTCACTAAGCACAATCACCTGCTCAGTGCGTACCACCCCCTGCACCTCAACAAGTTCTTGGGACACAGGTTCTGTCGCAGTGAGAGAGGCTGCAGATAGCTCAGGATTAAATGGAGGAGCAGAGTGTCTTTCTTTCTCATATCACAGTAAACAGTAGAGGTCGATAGGGCTGCCCCCGGGGGCCAGGGACACAGGATTCTTCTCTGCTTTGGGTTCTTTAGGGTGTGTTGCCCTTTGAACTCCTCAGGAAACAGACTCAGAAATGGAAGTTAACCTGCAGGATGAACACCTGTGGAAAAGGCTACAGGCTGGATTGAGCAGAGGGAGGAGTGGGGCTGTGAAACAGTCACGACCAAGGCCTCAGCCACCCCTTTGGGGTGCCCTGTAGCTGCAATGGCTTTTCAGGGTTGTCCAAGTTGAGGTAATGGGGCTGGGCCTTTATACATACACACAGAGACTGGTCATTGGTTACTGTCTTCCCCCAGGGAAGGTATGTGACCTTGGAGCAGAAGACTCTCTTCAGCTGAGGGCATGTCTCAGCAAGGGCTGAAAGCGGCGTCGGTGGGTGGGGGCTGGCAGCTGTGGGTATAAATCCTTCGGTCCAAAAAGGTAATCACAGCACAGCATCCACTGTGAGGTGGTTATGGGCTGAATTGCGTCCCCTCCAAAATTTATACATGGAAGTCCTCACCCCCAGTCACCTCAGAATGTGACTTTATTTGGAAAAATAGGGTCATCGCAGATGTAATTTGTTAAGTTTAGATGAGCTTATCCCAGAGTAGGGTGGGCCCCTAATCCAATACGACTGGTGTCCTTATAAAAAGGGGAAATTTGGACAGAGAAATGCACACAGGGAGATAGCCACAAAGGCAAAGATTGGGGTGACGCTTCTCCAAGACAAGGAATGCCAAAGATTGCCAGCAAACCATCAGAAGCCAGTCTAGAGACATGAAATAGAGCCTCTCTCACACCACTCAGGAGAAACTAACTCTGCTGACACCTTGATTTTGGACTTCTAGCCTCCAGAAAGGCAAGACAATACATTTCTGTTTCTTAAGCCACTAAGTTTGGGGTACTTTGTTACAGCAGCTCCAGAAAACTAATACAGAGATGTTGCCTTCATCTACATGGTCCAAAATGGTTTACCACCGTGTCTGCATTCTGGCCAGTGGAAAGGAGAAAGAGGGAGGGGAAGGCAGGCAGACCTCCTCCCTCACTTCCAGTCATAGCCCATTGGTCATAACTTGATCACATGGCCATATTTGCTGCAAGGAATGCTGGGAAGTGAAGTCTTTACTCTGGGCAGCCGTGTGCCCAGGTAAAAACTCAATTACTAAAAAGAATGAGACCACAAATAAAGTGAAGTCAATCCCTTCAAGGAGCTCAAGTGAGCTTAGGGGAGCCAGACATAAAAACCAACACTTCACTTAGAGCACCTTGCCAAGAGACAGGTATTGCACTGGTGAGAAGCTTCCTGCTCTGGCACCCTGACAGGTAGAACTGCTGCAGCAGTTAGGTAAGTCTGGACTCCAACCACTCTGGCAGAAGCAGCTCTTTTTCAGCAGTCCCAGCCCCCAAGGAGATACCACTTTAACTGACTTAGATCTCACTGCAACAAGCTCCCCAGGGAGGCAGTGCTTCCTGCCAAAGACACCAGCAACTCTGGGTGCCCAGGTGTCTTCCGTTTTGTTCTCCCTCCCATCTCCTTCTTATTTCTGTTTTTCTAGCCCTTTCAAGATCTTTATAACAATACCCTGTATTAAATTCCCTGTATTAGAAATACCCAGCATGTTTTTTTAATTTCCTGACCGAACCTCTTCAAACTCAACATACATTTTAAGATTTTTTTCCCTTCTATTTTTTTTGGGTGGGGGGAATGAAAATTTATTTAACTAGTTCCCTTTGCTTCCAGTGAGTCACACTAAGATCTGTGTGCATGTTTCTCAGAAAAATATATATAGTAAATATATATATTTACTATATTTCCAAATATAGTACTTGGAACACACCTACAAGTAATAGTCATTCAATCATTGGGCCATTCTTTTTGTTTAATGTTCAATTTAAAAAGCTAAGAGGGGGCTTCCCTGGGGGCACAGTGGTTGAGAGGCCGCCTGCTGATGCAGGGGACACGGGTTCGTGCCCCGGTCCAGGAAGATCCCACATGCCGTGGAGCGGCTGGGCCTGTGAGCCATGGCTGCTGGACCTGCACGTCTGGAGCCTGTGCTCCGCAACGGGAGAGGCCACAGCAGTGAGAAGCCCGCGTACCGCAAAAAAAAAAAAAAAAAAAAAGCTAAGAGGGAACCATTAATGCTACCTCAATTGAGGTTTGGGAGTTATTATCTGATATCATCCCTCCAATAGTATTTTCCCCAGGAGACTTTATAAAAATATCATCTCCCCCTTTGAAGCAGATATCTATCCACTGTGGAAAAAACTCTGGATATGCCGCTACCCAGACTGGGACATCTCTTCAGACAGGTCACAAAGGAACACGCGTCCCAAGGTGAAGACTGAAGTGGCATGGTAATAGCCAAATGTTGGTCAAGTTGATACTGACGGGCAGGAGAACAGTCTTTGAGTGGTTGTCACATCTTCCAGTGTCCAGAAGCTTCTTCTTTGTTACTTATTTTAAAAGATCAAAATGTTGGGCACAGCCTGGAAAAGAGAGCCACCCTTGAATTTGGTGAGTTCCTAATACTCTTGGTATGAACTTCAAGGGGTCTCCCACCAAGTAGTTTCATCAGTTTTCACAAATATATAGGTCCTTTCCCCAAAAGGAATTCTTCTCTGATCAGCTACTAAGACAAGAGTTTTCTCCAGGGTTTTATTACCGCTTAAACCAGGTTGCCTCTACTGCCCCAAGCAAAGTTCCATAAAGGGGTCTGGGGATGGTTCAGCGGCTGAAACCATGAACATCCAGGCCTATTTAGATTGCCCTGTGGTCATGAAACAGATGTCTCACATAAACCTCCAAGACTTCCCATCATACAAGTGTCTGAGAAAGGCTTAGTTCTGTTTAGTAAGTCCTATATTGTCAATTATTTTGTATTGAGGAGCAAAAGATGCAAGTTGGAACTTTAGTGCAGGATGGAGGGCAGGGTGCCTTCGGGGGTCTGGTTGTTACATGAGTTGGGGATGGGATTGAAGGAGGAGAAGGTTGGAGAGCCAGCAGATGAAGTACCATGACAGGCTCAAAAAATACTTTAAACTGGGACCTAAGAATGACCCTGTGTGAATCAGAGCATACGAGCCTCCACAAAAGCTTGGGAAGCACACATGACCTTCCCCTGTTCCAGTACATCTTTCAAAGAATGGTGATTGAGTCACTCATTCCTTCAGTCGTTCCTTACATTCAGAGAAGCAATAAATATCTTACATGCAATACTTCCTGGTGGTTACACTTGCCTACTCTGGAGTCAGATAGACCTGAGTTCAAATCTCACCTCTGGCTCTTATTACCTATGTGTCTTAGGAAAATGGTTCCATCTCTCTGAGCCTCAATTTCCTCATATGTTAAAAAAAATGGGGGTAATAATGTCTCCCTCAAAGGGCTGCTGTGACAATGAAATGAAATTGGTGCGAGGCACAATCCCTGACTTCCAGAAACACTCGATTAACAATGGTTTTAAAAATCTGATCGGGTCATGGCAGTAAGCACACTGCCTGTACTTAAGGGATTATTAAATGCTTGTTGACCACTTGACCCATGGCCCCATGGCCCCATGGCTCCTCTCCAGGAACCCTGACCTCAGCTAAGCCAATTAGATTTTGTCTGTTTAAAATTTGTGACACTCAGAAATTCTGGTTCTTCTCTGTTGGTGTTTGAACAGAGAGGACAGGTAAGAGCTGAGGTAGCTACTGCATGTCCCGTGTCCAGAGAAACCAAGAAAGCCTAAGGGAGGAAAGGAAGAAGAAAAGAGACTGGCAGAGTGAAAAGCAGAGATGAGAAGCCATTGGAGTGGGAGGGGTTGGGGATTGAAGAAAAGCAACAAAGGAGGAGAGAAAAAGAAAGAGAGCTCATACTTGGTTTTCATGAGACACCCCAGGATGCTCCTACTGACCCCCCTTTTGCTTAGACTACTTGGTGAGCCTGATCTAAGACATCTTCTTTCAAGTCTCTCCTTAGCTCACTGACTCTTCTCCCATCCCTCTGGTTATAGGCATCCTAGTTCTTCCTTCTACAGTTGAAGACGTGAAGTTTGGAGCACATTGTCTGGTAAGCATAGAGTCAAGACTCCAACCGCATCACTCTGTCTCCCTGGGGAATGAGCATGGCTCCAGGACTCAGGAGACCTTGGGTGAAGGGGTAACTCTGCCCCTCCCCAGTCACGTTACCTAATCCAGCTACTCAACCTCTGAGCATCCCACCTGCCTCTTCTGTAAAATGGGAATAACAGTCTGCTCCCCTACCCTCCAGGATTATGGATGAAATACTGTATGCGAACGCTTTTTTAACTGCAAAATACTAGCCATTCATTCGTTCATATATTTTTCTATATCTCTGCCTGTCTTATGAGATTTGTAAGTTGAAGATCCCATGTCTACTTGAATGCCCCTCAAAATCACCTGGAAGTCTGCTGGTCCTTGGAAAATGTTAAATAACTCCAAGTTGAGAAATCTCAAACACATTTATCTTTCTAAGGCAAAGGATACAGATTTCATAAGGAAAGTAAATATGTTAAGAAATCACTCAATTTCTTAACTCACATTCCCAGCTGTTCATTGGAAACATTGTGGATGGCATTTGGGGTGATTAACAAAGAAGAAGTAATTTATGTGAATGTCTGCGTGTTGTTTCTCAAAGTAGCTATTAAAAACACAACTGAATAGCATGTGTTTTTCCATTCTCTGGAAAGCAAGAAATACAGAGCTGTTTTTACTCAAATATTTCCAAAACAAATCACCTTCTGTGATGGAAAATGTTGCCCTAAGGAGAGAAATTTTCAGAAAAATTCTGAGTGAGTGAAAGAAAACAGAGAACCAAGTGGAAGTTCTATTTAACAAGAACAAAAACCTTGGCCTGTAGGCCTGAATCCTTTCGCAGCCTGTGTCACTCAGCTGTCATCTACAGGAGCATTAAAGTCAGACAGACCTGGGTTCAAATCCAGCTATGACTGTTAGTGGAGTTGCCTGGGCTATCTCGTCACATCCTTGAGCCTCGGCTTCCTCTGTAAAATGAGGATGAAATACTTTCCTCACAGGTTTCTGGAAAGATCGAATAAGATTACATATTTAAAGTACCCACCAGGGACTTACCTGGGGTTTTGTGGTTAGGACTCCGCACTTCCACTGCAGGGGCACGGGTTCGATCCCTGGTCGGGGAACTAAGATCCTGCATGCTGCATGGTGCAGACAAAAAATAATAATAATAATAAAGTACCCACCATGTTGTAAACTTTGAATATCCGTCATTTCTCTAGTTGCACTGGACACATTTAATCCCATTGAACATACCACACTGCCTATACAGCATCTCCTAGGTCTAAGAACCACGCTCTTCCTAGTGATGTCTACTAGAATATTCTAGTCCCCAAAACTGAGAGTTTTAAGCCTCTCATCCTGGTATCTAAAAGAATAGGGATTGGATAGAGAAAGGCAAAAGGATTTTGTTCTCAGGCTTCCCTGGTGGCGCAGTGGTTGAGAGTCCGCCTGCCGATGCAGGGAATACAGGTTCGTGCCCCGGTCCGGAAAGATCCCACATGCCGCGGGGCGGCTGGGCCCGTGAGCCATGGCCGCTGAGCCTGCGCGTCAGAGGCCCGCGTACCGCAAAAAAAAAAAAAAAAAAATTTTGTTCTCTCATTTTTATTTATTATTCTAAACTACATTGCCAAATGTAACAAAGGTGGAAAGGAGACCCACCAAACGAGGGATATCGGTGCCTGTGGTGTGTGAGGAGGGTAAGGAGGGGAGAAGAAAGAGGTAGAGGAGGTAGACCGAGAAAGAAGGCAGAAGAGAATTTTCACTGTATCTGTAATTTTAAAATTTCATTCATATAAAAAGATTTGAGGGAAAAAAGATAAAATGTCAACAGCAGTTCAAAGTAGCAGCTACATGAATGTTTGTTGTAATATTCTTTGTACCTTTCTGCATGTTTCACTACCAAAATTCTTTCCAACTAAACAAATTTTTCATTATAACCATAATTGATTTTTTAAATTTATTTATTTATTTATTTTTGGCTGTGTTGTGTCTTCGTTGCTGTGCACGGGCTTCCTCTAGTTGCAGCGAGCAGGGTCTACTCTCTGTTGCGGTGCGCAGGCTTCTCATTGCAGTGGCTTCTCTTGTTGCAGAGCATGGGCTCTAGGCATGCGGGCTTCAGTAGTTGTAGTGCGTGGGCTCAGTAGTTGTGGCTCACGGGTTCTAGAGCGCAGGCTCAGTAGTTGTGGTGCACGGGCTTAGTTGCTCCACGGCATGTGGGATCCTCCCGGACCAGGGATCGACCCCCCATGTCCCCTGCATTGGCAGGTGGATTCTTAACCACTGCACCACGAGGGAAGTCCCCACAATACATTTTTAACGGCAAGAACTTCACCAGTATCCTGGCTACTCTAGTAACTTATGTCGTTTGTATCCTGTTTCTTTTTCTCAGCTTTGCACCTGGTTTACAGACCATAATGTATAATCCATCGCCACATAGGGATGTGCCAGGATAGCAGAATAGCGGCCCCTGGTGTGTTTCGTGGGGCAGTGTGCTTAACCCACGTAACAGGGCAGAAGGCAAATGGTTCGCGCTACAAACAGCCAGGTGCCTGTTGTCTTAAGTGCAGCCAGCTTCAAGGATTTTTGTTGCTGTTTCTGGTCCTTGGGTTTGCAAGTTCTGCATCATAAGATAACACCTGCTTGCTTCAGCTCTTCATGAGTCGCCGACTCATCGATTCATTCTAGAAGTCTATTTAGTATCACTCTGTACGTGGCCCTGTGCTGGGCCCAGGGAAAGTGAATGAGTCAGACCAGGTGGTCACCCTCAATAACTCAGGGTCAAATGTGAGAGATGGACGGGGAAGCATCCCACGAGAGGTTACACAAGGTGATGAGATATGAGGATAGTGGAGAGAAGCAGAGGGCGTGGGTGGCACAGAGGAGACTGGAGGACAAGGGGCGACTCCCAGAAGAGATGAGAGCTGGAAAGGGTCTTGAAGGAAAAATAAGGGTTTGCTAACATTTCGAACTTGGAAGATTATTTTGTGTTTTTAAATCCAGATGTTTGAGCTTATATTTTAAAAATCAGAAGATGTGGCAATACTGGGGAAGAGTTCTACAGAGTGAAAGTCAGCTGGACCTGAGTGGAAGGCTGGGTGCCTGAGCAGGTGAAGGGATTCTGCAGCCAAACCTCGTCAGACTCAACTGACAGGATACAGGCCAGTGGGGGCTACGCACACCCCTTTGGTTTCTCTCAACTTTGGAGGGAAGGAAGGGAGCATTGGCTCCTGCAGGCTAGAGGAGGCTGGATTCAGAGAGGCTCCTTCCTGGGACCTTCCAGGGCAGAGACAGATTGCAGACTGCACCCTCTTGTGGTAAGGCCAGAGCTCTTGCCTCTGGGCCAGAGAAGTCCCTGTCATGGTGAAGATATTGGCACCAAGGGAGGCCAGCTGGGGAGACAGGTTGGGGGGCAGAGAATTTGGTTCTGTGTAGGTTAGATCTCAAAGCCCACTTCCTTCCCTATGGGCTCACAGAGAGGTGTTCCTAGGTACACGAAGAGAGAGAGGGGCCTAGGTAAGATCTTCCCAGGCCCAGAGTTAGCTGAAATGAGATGACAACTGGGAAGAGTAAATAAGAGATGCCTTGACCTATAAAGCCTATAGAATGTCCCAAATGTTCGTACCCTCAAACTCAATAACACGATATATTTTGTCGTGGTGACTGTCATTCAATACTACCTACATACCAGGCGTTATTTCAGCACTTACCTCTGAATCGTTACAATAAGGATAGGTTATGCGTTCTAACCCGTATTGTAGAGACGAGAAGCCAAAGCTCTGAGCGGGAATGTACTTGTCCAGAGTCATCCAGCTAATGAAAGATGGAGCTGGGATACTGCTCCAGTTGTCTGACTCAGAGACCTATGATTTTTTCCACTAACTACAGCCAACTGCCCCCAACTTCTAGAAACCTAGCCTAAGAAGATCATCTCAAACTTGAAAAAGAATTTATTATGTAGAACATTGTTCATGCCAGGACTATGTACACTACTAGAAAAATGAACACAACCTAAATGTCTAATTGTTCACAAAGTGCCTGACCCAGAGTAAGCCCTCAACAAACATCTCCTAAATGAACAAAAAGAAAATAGTTAAAGAAACGATGGGCCACCACTCTTGATGGAGTATTAGATGCCCTTTACTAAGTGCACTTAAGAAGAGTTTGTGATAATAGCTTAAATGCTTATTATAATGTTATAGGAAAAATAAGGGCACACAATTATATATACTATATTATGTTCAATTATGTTATGTCCCAAATATGTTCAAACACATTTCATGTAGACAAAAAGAATGTGAGAAAATATGATATTACAGTCACTACATTTGGCTGTCAGTTTTAGACTGATGAAGATTTAAGTTTTTCTTCTTCTCCCATTTTCCAGATGATCAGTTAAAAGCTTAATTGCTCTCATAATAAAGAGGAAACACTTTGTTTTATTTAAAAGAAAACCTGACTTTCAGAATTCTAGTCTCAGACAATGAGGACCTAGAACCAGAGCATGTGGGGAAAACTGGCCCTGCCAAACGGCCAGGCCAACAGGCAGGTGCCCAGGAAGAGGCAGCTGCTCTGGAATAAAGGCTCAAAGGAGAAAGCAGAGTGGACAACAGGGACAGCATCGAGGGACAAGGGTATTTGGGGGGGAGGGCGTGGTAGAGAAAGGGCCTGGGGTTAAACTGGAGCAGGCAGCTGCACTAATACACACACAGTAAGTAGACAGGCATTAATTGGGCACCTACCTTGAGCTATTGCTATCTTATTAAGCATTTACTGTGTGCAGGACACTAGTCACATGATCTCACTTAACCCTCACTATGAGTCTATGGTCTATAAGTTTTATTATTTCAGTTTCACAGGTTTAGAAAATAACTGACTGGAAACCATTTTAGAGGTGAAAAACACTAAAGAGTTGAGTGGCACCAGTGATTTCCAGGCTGATCTGTATATCACAAACGCTGGGATACTCTTTCAAAGTATGGTGACGTCATTGGGCCAAGTCACCCAGCTAGCAAAATGGCCAGGCTGAGATTCACACCTTGTAACCACTATGCCACCTGGTCTTTGCAAGATATGGCATAGCATCCAGAGTTGGGGGAGCACCTCTAATGCTCTGAGGTTGTTATCATGAAGGAGACCTTGTCTTCCCACAGACCGCCACTCCCAATACGCCCCCCAGACCCAGCACCCCAAGACTGATCTCACCAGCAGTCCTGAGTTTGTACCATGTATTTATTTATCCCATGCATATACAATAAGTTCGTAGTTATGGAATATTAGAGTTGGAAGGCATCCAAGAAATGACCTGGTTCAACCCTCTCCATTTTTTTTTTTTTTTTTTTTTTTTCTGTGGTGGTGCACGGGCCTCTCACTGTTGTGGCCTCTCCCGTTGCAGAGCACAGGCTCCGGACGCACAGGCTCAGCAGCCATGGCTCACAGGTCCAGCCGCTCCGTGGCATGTGGGATCTTCCCAGACCGGGGCACGAACCCGTGTCCCCTGCCTCGGCAGGCGGACTCTCAACCACTGCGCCACCAGGGAAGCCCCCCTCAACCCTCTCTTTGACAAATGAGGAAATGGACACCCAGAGAAGTGAAAGGACTTTCTTAGGGGCACACATCTAAGTGGTGCCTCTAGTCCTAACTCTGACTTATCTCTGCTAGAACTGGACCCCAAATTCTTTGGCTTCTAGCTCACTTTCCATTTTTCCTCTCTAGGCTTCATTCTCCCGAGCTCCATTTCATTCTTCTAAGAACAATTATTAGTCCCAAAAGAGAAAGGAGGCAAGTTTGTCCCCTAAAGATTTTATTTCCAATATTCAAGGGATTATTGCAAATGACAATAAGTAATATTAAGTTATTAAAGCAACCCCATGTAAAATGAAAACATCATCTCTCAGAAACTGGCTGCAAGATCATTTTTCAGAAATTAAAGAGAAAAAAGAAAAAAAGACTAGAACAGGGCAGGAAAATCACAGTCGATCCAAACTGAACACATGTAAGGCCCAGCACTTAGCCAAAGGAGGCAGAAATAGCCAATTTCTTTCAATTATGCCCCATTTTCCATCCCTTAAACTGGATGAAGACTGTCATTTTATTGGCTTGTCAACCTTTAGGAAACTTGACCCAGCTCTTTATTTATTCAATTATCTCCCCAGCCCCAGCACTTAGCCAGAGAAAAGCATGTGGCCCAGCTAACTCACTTTTCCCCCTAGGGCTCCTCTATTTACACTTCATTGCCCAAGAAGCTTCTCATTTCTCTATTTCATTACTTTTCATTTTCTGACGTCCCTAAAGTCCGCGCTCATACCACCCCTCCAAGCATGCGGACTCTGGAGTCAGCCTGAAGTTAGATTTTAAGCCCAGCAGAGCCATAAACTATACAGGTTGCCTTGAATATTTGAGCCTTCTGAGTCTCAGTTTCCCAGTCTATAAAATGGGGTTACTAAAATGGCACATGACTTTTGTGAGAAATAAGTAAGATTATGTGTGTAAATTAACCAGCACATAGTAAGCCCTCACTCCGTAAATGCTGGTTTTGTCCCCCATGACACCTGGCGTGACACACATATAATCATCCCTTTAGCTCAGGATACCTTACTCGTTAACGTTCAGAGTACCACAAGAGATTCCAGGCACTCTAAGACTTAGAGGACCCAAAGGGTAAGCAGTTATCAAAAAATAAATAGGAAAGTCATGTTCCTTTTTAAAAAATCAGAATTGGGAATCCTAAGAAATAGGCCTAGAGATGGAGTTGAAGAAGAACTCAACTAAAGGCATTGAGAAGTTCTGTAGAAAGAAATCGGCATCCCTTGAATTTTCTAACTTATTTGGCCACAGAAACTTTTGTCAGGTAATATTTCTTTTTTTTTTTTTTTTGCAGTACGCGGGCCTCTCACTGTTGTGGCCTCTCCTGTTGCGGAGCACAGGCTCCGGACAAGCAGGTTCAGCGGCCATGGCTCACGGGCCCAGCCGCTCCGTGGCATGTGGGACCTTCCCGGACCGGGGCACGAACCCATGTCCCCTGCATCGGCAGGCGGGCTCCCAACCACTGCGCCACCAGGGAAGCCCCCGAGTCCTGATCTTTTTTTAACATGTGACTGAAGTAGAAGTTAAGGACTACTTCCTACACAGCTCCATCTCCAGTCACATGTATGACCTTGAGGCAATCCTCAAGATTCCACCTCTCTAGATTTCTGAGGTTCCAGCTATACAATGAACAGGGTATACGTGATAGCTAATCTTTGGGTCTCCCAACATGCACGTGAGGTAATCTGGGTTTATTATTTCATAAAGACTTAGGTTCTGAAGTCCAATTACTTGGGTTGGAATCCTGGGTCTATCACCTACTGTGTGACCTTGAGCAAGTTACTTAACCTCTCTGTTCCTCAGTTCTCTCATCTGTCAAATGAGATTAAATCAGAGAACAACTGTTGTGAAGGGTTTCAAGTGCTTGATAAGTGTTAGTGTCATTATTATCACCACTAGCCTTGTTGCAAAGTGCTGCCCAAGAGGTTACAAATCCCAAAATGCCCTGGTTTCTGGACAGAGCTGACCTCTCACCCACAAAGCTCATTCCCTCCTCCCCTTCTCTCCTGCCTCTTCCCCACTCCCTCCAACTCCATCTCCCACCCCCTTCTCAGCCTCCCAGTCTGAATCCCTCAGAAAGGAGTCTCCAACAAGCCTAAATGGAAACCACCCTGCTCGAGGATAGAGGGGCTGACCTCTCACAGCTGGACAAGGCTCACAGCGGCCAGTAGAGCCACTCAAGGTCGGGGGCAGCAGCAGGGGCAGCAGAGAGATTGGCCGGGGCGCCAGTCCATTCACTAACAGCTGGCACCCTGCCTGTCCCCAGCCCCAGGGCCTCTGGGGCCATTGTGAGGGAGGAGCCCTCCTGCTCTGCTGGGCTCAGCCACCTGGACCCCAGAGCTGCCCCCAGAAGGGGTTCACACCACCAGGGGGGCTGCACTGCTGCAGCTGGACCAGGGAGAAGCTGGTGGGGGGTGGGGGAGGGGAGGAGGGCACGAGGATGGGGGTGGGGAGGTGGACAACGGGTAAACACTAGGATTTTCACCAAGAGCTGGGGCTTTTTACCTGATGATTAAGAGGGCGTGCTGGGGAGGGGAACAGGTGAGCTCAAACAAGGCTGCACCACCGTGCCATCCCCCCCGCCCCCATCCCCATGTCACCTGGCCCCTCCGTGCCTCAGCTCACTGAAAGGACCAAGTAAAATGATACGTAGAAAACTCTTAGAAGGCATGGCAATAAACTCCCAAGAAATCTTACCTATTATCATCAGCAGCTATTCAAGCATGCCTCACAGTCCTCGGAGATAGCAATTATTACCATCTCCATTTTCCTAATGGAAAATTCCCGTTTTCACAGAGCTTATATTTGGAGGCTGGGTTCAAATGCAGCTTTGCCCCCAGCGTCCACACTGTTGCAAAGTCACCCTCTGCCTGGGGGTTTCAGACTGCCCTTCTTTAGCACATTCTTCTCTGGTGGAAAGAAGAGAACTGTAAAGTTTGTCCATTCAGGCATTATCTGGGATGGGCCAGGCACTGACTATAGGGTCAGGGATACAGTGGGAAGCAAAGGAAGTCATGTCTACCCTCATGGAGCTTATGGTCTGGGATCGAGACACGCAGATCAAACCAGCAGGGGTGAGAGAGTGTAATTCCTGCATGAGGTGAACAATCCAGAGCTGTGCCATCCAAGACGGTAGCCACTTGCCACCAGTGACTATTTTGATTCAACTTCGAATTAATTAAAAGTAAGCAACATGAATAATTCGGTTCTTCAGTCACACCAGCCCATGGGGCCAGTGGCTACCTTACGGCTCATCACAGATCGAGAGCATTTCCATCATGATAGAAGCTTCTATCGGAGAGCACTTCTCAAGAGGAAAGGAACCAAAACTATGAGTTCTGGGGGTTCAGACACCTAGAGGCTTCCCTCAGGAAGTGGCGTTTGAGTTGAGACTGAAGGATGAGGAAAACTCCAGAGAGCTGGGGAAGGGCAGGAAAGCATGGTAGGCAGGGTAACAACACCCATGGGACAAGCCTGTGATAGGAGGGAGCTATGTGACTGGAATGCAGAGAGAGGGGCTGGAGTGCTTAGGAGTGGAGACTCCAAGGGGCTGGCTGGCTGGCTTGAATCCCAGCTCTGATTCGTCTTAGCTGTGTGTTATTGACAAGTTACTTGACTTCTCTGTGCCTCACTTTCCTCACCTGTAACGTGAGGACAGTAAAAGTACCTCCCTCCCGGGGCTGTCTTGAGGATAGTCAGAGCCTGGCATACGTTTAGCCCTATATGTATGTGTCCTGTTATTATTCCTGGCACAAGATGAGGACAGGCAGGTAGACAAGAATCAGGCTATTCAGGCCTTGTGGGCCCTGGAAAGACTGTTGGTCTGGAACCTGAAAGCACTGGGAAGCCTGAAGGGTTTTAAACATAGAAGGCAGAGGGTTACCGTGGGCAGCGGTGGCAGCAGCTACTACTCAACACCAGCCAGGTATTGGAATGTGAGACAGTGAACCCAGCATTGCCAGACCTTCCAATTTTCCAGAAGAAGCAGGAAATTCAGACGTTTTAATGTAAAATATCCTGTCTTTTAAAAATAGGCCTCTTATTCCCAAATTTTTTAATATCTTGAGGAACAAACCAACCACCTGCTAGGACTTCTGGTCTACCTGCTAGTCTGGTCTATCTGTGACTCCCAAAACCTCCATAAACCAAAGTCTATAACTAAAGCTACGTCACCTGGTGAGCCAGGTGGCTCCAGGAAGAAACCAATAGATTGCCTAGAACACAAGTGGCACATCAAAAGAGTCACCAAATTAAATCTGATCCAAATGGTTATAGAACTGGGCTGGAGGCCCTCAGAGCCTGAGCAAAAGGGCCCAGTGACAAGAACGTGCACAAGCTTCACAGCCCTTTTATTTTTATTTTTTAACCTTTTGGTGGTAAGAAAGAAAATATATGAAAACCTGTATTCTCTTCTCTCTTCAATTGTTAAATGAATGTATTCTCTGCCTCTCCGTAGAGTCTGTTGTCCTTTCACCCAAAAAGTATAGCGAGCAGGGGTTCATTTGGGAGGTCTGTGGTTCATGTCATTTCCTGGTGCCAGGTTATAAAGCAAAACCGCTTAATTAGGACATGATATAGGGTGGGAGAGCAAGGAAGTCCAATAAAGGAGAAAGACTGGTTTCATGAATAAAAATGTTTGAAGGAAAGCCTGAGGACTGAGCAGGGATCAGGTATTTTAGGTTCCCATTCTTGACATCTTAAACTTTATTAACCATTGCTTTTTTTTATAGAAGTTTTTCTTCCCAAAATATTGAATGTCTAATGTATACTAGAAACTGGGACACAGAGCCCTGGGTCCCGTCCTCAGGTAACTTACAGTCAACTAGTCGGTGATTACCATTCCTCCACATTAAGAGAGAGACCCAGCTAAACACTTGCTCTAGGTGGTAAAACATTTGTAACAAAGAAAATAAAGAAAAATCTGACTGGCTTGAGCATCTTATTAACCGCCGCCCTTCCCCATCCACACCCCTAATCAGGGAGGAAAGGTGGGCATTGGGCTCCTTAGGGAAGATTTTATGAATATACCAGGAAAGTGTAGAAACTGTCTCTTTAGAAAGAGGCTTCTGGCGCTTCTTCCAGTACTAGACCACCAAGGGTCAAGCTCAGCAAACAGCAATTTAGAAGCACTAGATTTGCTCTCTAAGAAGGGCATGGATTTTATTGGGTGAAGTATGCCAGTTTGGGCTGGCACCAGGAGATGAGGCTGAGGGCTGCCAGCAGAGGTCCAACCTCCTTTCCATCTTCCCCCATCACCCCCACCCCTTCTATAAGTAGATGTTGGGAGGGCAGGTTATGGGCTGCTTGAGGATGCCTGTATGTCTCGGTCCAGCTTTGAGAGCAGAAGATATAGAGACAAGATACATGATACAGAGACATAGACAAAATGCTTCCAGATCTTAGGTCAGGGCCATCTAAATCAGACTAGGGCAGAGTTATTAACTTGCAGTCTGTAGACTGAACTTAGGGGCTCCCTGAACTTGGACAAGAAAAAATTTTTATCTTAATTTTCACCAACCTCTAACTGAAATGAAGAAGGCCCTTCTATTAGGAGTGTAGGCAACACAGTGGCATGAGTGGTACCTGTGACTTTACAATGAATTATAATCCCAAATATTCTCATATCATATTTCATTTGTGGCAGAAACTTTGAAATAACACTTATTTGCATCACGACATCAAAACAATGGTAGTTATTAGACTCGCTGCTGGATCTTGTCATCTAATACATTAATAAGAAGCATATAGATCACTAGATCACTAACTCTTTTTTTTCAGTGGGGTCCAAGGCATTAAAAGATTAAGGGCCCTTGGACTATGGGATGCAGGTGTGGTCTTTTAAAGGATCAGTTGCTGAAATTTAAAGGGCATGAATTAACAGACAAAAGAAAGGGGCAGGGGAAAGGCATTTCAGCCTAGGAAACAGCATTTGGAAAATCACATGCTTTTCAGGTACAATAGCTGTTTGGTGAGGCTGCTGAGGACCTCTTAAGCTGTGGAGAGCTGAGGAAGGCAATTCAGAGGCTGAGAGTGTAGTTGGAAGCCTATTCACCTTGGCGTCACCATCACAGAGGGCCCCAGCTTCAGGCCTCTGATCCTAAATCTTCTAATGAGAGTATATCCCCATTGAACTTCTCACGCATGTGTTGAAAGTGTTAACCAAAACGTTTTTTGTTTTTTTTAAAATAAATTTATTTATTTTATATTTATTTTTGCTGTGTTGGGGCTTCGTTTCTGTGCGAGGGCTTTCTCTAGTTGTGGCAAGCAGGGCCACTCTTCATCGCACTGTGCAGGCCTCTCACTGTCGCAGCCTCTCTTGTTGCAGAACACAGGCTCCAGACGCGCAGGCTCAGTAGCTGTGGCTCACGGGCCTAGTTGCTCCATGGCATGTGGGATCCTCCCAGACCAGGGCTCGAACCCGTGTCCCCCGCATCGGCAGGCAGACTCTCAACCACTGGGCCACCAGGGAAGCCCCAAAACGTTTTTATTTTAAAAAAAAAAACCAGTATTCCTAACCTTACTTTGACATGTCTTCATTTGGCTTCAAGTCACCTCTCTCGACTTCTGAGGAAGTGAACCTGGCCAAGAGGGAAGGACTTACTGAAGATGGGGAGGAAGATGAGGTCAGCAAAGTGAATGAGGACCAGATCAAAGAGTTGGGATTTGGTCCTGAAAATTATAGGGGGTGGGGGGGGTAATTTTTTTTTTAACTGTCGTACAGATGACATAGTGCGTATAATGCTCACTTGCTGATTTCCCTCCCGACAGACATCCCCTTTCTCCCGGCAGTAGTAGCTCAGATTTCTTTAGGAGAACCACCTCTCTACAACTCTTAGAGGTAGAGGGAGGGCATGTGACCCAAACCCAGCCAGTCAGAGCACAGAATTCCCCAAGCCACAGTGATTGATTTAGAGGTAAGTTATCCCAATAATTCTGTCCTCCTGACTTCATAGGGGTTGTTTCAGGAATATTCACCCAAGTTGTTCCACTCAAAGTGACTCTTGGGATTCGTGCAAGCACTATTGGTAAAAGAGTGCCTTTTTTAGGCTAGATTGGACCTAGAAGGGTTTAAACCTAGAGAAGGTGGTTAAAATAGCTATCTTGCTACCATAGAAAGCCTGAAACTAATGCAAAAAATGAGAAAGCAGGAAAGCAGAGTCAAGAGATAGAGAGACATGGAGTCCCGATGATAATATTGCACCTCTGGGTAAAGCAGGGCCAAATTTATCCTGGACTTCTTAGTTAAATAAACTTTCAACTCCTTTCTCTCTTTTTTTTTTTTTTTTTTTTTTTGGTCTTTTGCCTGTTGAGTTGGGTTTTCTTGAACTTGCAGCCAAAAGAGCCCTAATGGATACAATCAGATCTAGTTTTAGAATGGGCATGCCATCTGTTCGGAGGGGAACGACCAAGAGGCCCTGGAGGCAGGAAGACCCGGAACTTCAAAGCTAGAGACTATACTAACAACCCACTTTCTCTAAGAAAGGCTTGCATAACAGACAGCTGCAAGCTTCCGATGGTCTACAGCAACCAAAATTCATTTCTCATTCATGTTGCTTGTTGGCTGCGGGTGGACTGTGGCCCTGTGGTTCCACTCCAGATGTCTTCCCCATTCCAGGATCCCCAGAATTATAATTTCTTAGACTTTGTTTGATCACCCCTAACCTGCTCTCTCTTCTCACTAAATGCCTGGGAGAAACCAGCTCAGATAATGATTCTGGAGAATGTTCTCTTTTTCCCTGACCATCATCCAGCAATCAGTGCAGGGAAACATACTGTGCGAGTGAGCGGAAGGGAGCAGAGGACTGTGAACATCTCACCTCACTCACCAAAGTGGAACTTCAAGGAAGCAGCCGGGGCGCAGAGAAGAGCTCTAGACTGGGACACAAGAGACCTGGGTCCTCGCCCTCACTCTGCCACTGGTGACCCACGTGACTGCAAGCAAGTTACTTTAATCCGGGACTCAGTTTCTCTATGTGTCAAGTGAAGTGCTTGAATCAAATCACCTCCAAAGTCTTTTTTTTTTTAAGGTTTTTTTAAAATTTATTTATTTTTTGGCTGCGTTGGGTCTTCTTTGCTGCACGCAGGCTTTCTCTAGTTGTGGCGAGTGGGGGCTACTCTTCGTTGTGGTGCACGGGCTTCTCATTGCGGTGGCTTCTCTTGTTACGGAGCACGGGCTCTAGGCACGTGGGCTTCAGTAGTTGTGGCTCACGGGCTCTAGAGCACAGGCTCAGTAGTTGTGGCGCATGGGCTTAGTTGCTCCGCAGCATGTGGGATCTTCCCGGGCCAGGGATCAAACCTGTGTCCCCTGCATTGGCAGGCGGATTCTTAACCACTGCACCACCAGAGAAGTGCTACGTTTTTTTGGTTTGGTTTGGTTTGGTTTTTAATGTGGACCATTTTTAAAGTCTTTACTGAATTTGTTACAATATTGCTTCTGTTTTATGTTTTGGTTTTTCGGCTGCAAGGCATGTGGGATCTTAGCTCCCTGACCAGGGATCAAACCCGCACCCCTTGCATTGGAAGGCGAAGTCTTAATCACTAGACCGTCAGGAAAGTCCCACCTCCAAAGTCTTGACAGTGGATCCTGTTACTGTTCCAATCAGTCGCTGCCTTTCTCGTAAGCGGATTAAACATCCCTGCCCATTGCCACACAGCTTTTCGTGCTTCCACTGATGTTGGGCTTGGGCAGATGTGACAGAGCCACCATTGAGCAGAAGCTTTTAGAGCCATCGTGTAGTTTAGTTACTGCTCTGTTATTTTCTGCCATGAGACTAATAGGAACTGTTCCTCAGTTATAATTCTGCAACATTTAAAAAAAATGGATTTAGATTTGGAATTGGGGGTTGGGGGCTCCTTCCTTTTATTGTGACTTGATTTTTTTTTTACCACCTTTTAATGCCACAGAGGAGAAGAAAAAGTAATAGTTCTTGAATATCTAGAAGGTGTTAGACACTGATAGATTTGATATATGTGTTAACTTTGTTGTATTAGCTTTCCTGGGTAATTAGGAATTTTAAAAAATATTTCTGAAGTGACATGCTTCTCTCCCCTCCCTAATTCCTTTTTGTAGAACCTCTGAGGTTACACAAAATATAAGAGAAGCCCTACCGTCGCATGGTACTACCATCTTAGACTTCTGAACAGCCAAATATTCCATATAACATATTTCAAACACTAACCACAGACATTAAGAATTTTGGAGAAGTCACAGTCTGAAAAACTCATTTACCTTGGTGCCACCAGGACTGATCTTCCAGATCTGGGCAGGGCATTCGGGGTTGTGCTCAGCTTCCCAGTGTCCTGGGATTCCACTGGACCCAGTGACCTGCATCCTGTCCCAGAATCACTTCCAGCAGGGACTCCCTCAGTGGAGTCAGGCAGGAACCTTCTCCAGTCTCCCTAGCTGGACCTCTAAGTCTCTGATCCAGAAAGAGAGGGTAGACCATGCAACCAGTAATGGTTACCAGCTGAGGGAAATGGATACATTCTATACCCTTCACTGGCCCTCACTGTATCTTTGCCTCTCTTCCTACCGTCTCCCCTCCAGCTCTGTTGTCTCTATTTTAATTTCTCCCAGAGTCACCATCAGTTCTAAGGGTCTCTCTCTACCGAATCTTTTCATCAGCTGGTACATTAGCTCATCCAACCCTCAAGATAAGCTCTGTGTGATGGATACTGTTAGCTCCATTATGCAGATAAGGAAGTGAGGCTCAGAAAGGAAACTGATCAATTTTGGCCACACAGCTGTGGAGCCAGCCTTTGAAACCACACCTGGCAGACTCCAAAGCCATAGATGCTGAAATTCATTCATTCAAAGATAGGATAGAGTCCCTACCATCTCCAAATCCTGCGTGAGATGGAAATAAATGGTCGATGAGACCCACTCCTCATGTAGTTTATTCCAAATTCACTCAACAGATATTGCCTGAGTTCCCACCAAGTGCCTGGACCATAGTGGTTTATAAGCTACTAGCAAATCCAGACAAATTCCCAAGCAACTAACAGTACGATTGGCTAAGTGCTACAGTGATGGTAAGTCAAGGGGTGATAACAGAGGGAGTAAGTGAGATCCACCTTCTCCACCACCTGCATTGTACTGGGTTTGACAAACCTTGGAATAAGCCTACCCAGCCCCACTCTCTCCAATTCCAATCGTCCTCTTCCTTAACGGCTCATCAAAAGCAAGGGACCTGCAGGGATTTAGGATATGCTGGCCTTTGGCCTATCCTCTTCAGCTATAGAAAACCATATTGGAGCAGTGCCTTAGGCCAGGATTAATTTCCGTCCAAGAAGTCAGGCAGTGTACTTGCAGCTCAGTCGTGGGAGGGTGCAGGGAGTAAGTCTGAGATGGTTCTGGAGAAATCCAGAGGTGGTTCTGCAGTCAATTACTAATGGTGAGTGAAAAATGAGGTCAGGTCCCTGACAGCAAGGCCCAGGAGAAGCAGCAAAATACCACAGAACCCCCATTCTCTGTGGCCCTGAGGACACAGCGTCTAAAAATAGACACACAATACCACTGGATCTGCTGTGGATTTCACAACTGCTGGCCCAGCACAAAATGTTTGGCTTGGGCCAAGTCAGGATGCAATGAAAACCAGCCGGGAAGCTGAGCATGACCAAGATCAACATTCACCAGGACAACAGCAGCCCCTCCGTCCATCAGGACTGGACCGTGAAAGCAAAGTTACCCACTGCCCTCGGTTCTTGTTCAACTTACAGAAAACTTGCCTCGCGTGCCAGGGACTTTCTAAGACATTGCATTTCAGGGACACTGGGGTGGAGGTACTGGTGGGAGTTTGCCCTGAGAACTGGAAAATTAGTGAGCAATGTCCATAATTTCAGTGTAAGGCGAAACACACTACAAGCGTGGGATGTGGCTGGATGGGATAAGAAAACATTTTAAAGAGAAAATAATTACAAACACATGAGAGGGAGAAAGGGGATTGCCCAGGCTAGAAATGTGTAAGAAAATAAAAGGAAAACAGGAAAAGATTTGGCATTATACTTGTGGGCTTAAAACCCATTTTAAAGTTGACAGCTGTACTCTACTGGCAAACCTCTATTTTTATACTTCGTGAGATATTATTTACTAAGTAGGTAGCATGTGCCAGAAGCTGCTCTCAACTCTTTCCATGTATTATTTCATCTAAACCTCATACCAACCTTGGGGCAGATGCTGAGAATATTCCCATTTTTCAGATAAGGTAAGCGATTTGGACCCTTTAAAGCCTGAAAAGACCTTAGCAATCATCTTACCCAGTGGTTCCAAAGCTGACTGGTATATCAGAATTATCCAGGAAACCCTTCAGAATCTGGAACCCTATTCTAGATACCACCACCCTCAGTTGGAACAAGGATAGGAGAGGGTCCAGGAATCTGTGTTTACAGAGCACCCCAAATGATCCTCATGTACAGCCTTGTTTGGAATCTGCTTGCCAATCCAACCGACCTCTTCATTTTCCAGATCAGAAAACTGAAGCCCGGAGAGTTCTAGTGACATGCTCAAGGTAATCAGCCTGCTGGCAGCAGAATCAGGCCTAGAACCCAGGGCTTGCAATATGGCGCTCTTGCCATCCTATCATACATTCCTCACTGGATCCTAAATGGGGGAAAGGTGGCTTCTTTCTCTCCCACTGAATCACTAGATTTGGCATCACATTCACCCAACTCTTGCCCACACCCTGAGTTCAACTCAATTCAGTGCAATTAAACAAAATTTTGCTGAACACCTGCTGTGAGCTACACACTGTCCTTGGTGCTAGGAATCCCACAGTGAAGGAGACTAACATGCACTCTTGCCCTCATAGAGCTTAAAGAGCAGCAGAAAAGAACCATCTTTTAAAAGGTAACCAGATTCCTGAATGAACTGAAATCAGTCGAAAGCAACTTTATTTTCTCATCGCTGCCTCTTCAAACCTGCTCTATCTTCCTATTCCTTGGAAATCTTAGGTATCTTCAATGGATCCTATATTTATTCTGGCCACTGTTAGATATTAAAGAATAATCTCACGTTCTGGGTAATTTATAAAGTCCCACTTAGTCTAATGGCAAAGTTCCAATCTTTCATCCAGTTAAAAAGTCCTTCCCCAGCCTCATCTTGGTACTGGCTCAGGCTGGGAAGCTGCAATAGGGAAAGGGATTGTATGGGCTCCTTTGCTGACCCTTGCCCTTCTTCCCCACCCACTGTTTCGCTGGCAGGAAGGAGAGGTGAGAGAGGTAAAGAAGGTGAGACGGTCGTATGGAGCCAGGGTCATCTGTACTGGTCGAATGTCCTCATTAATGCAGATGAGCAAACACTGGTTCTTTCTCCCACAGGGACTCCCTCTCCACTCCCTTCTGCCATTGATGGAATTGGTCTCCTGTAATTCCCTGATATGGGCCATGCCTTCCCCAGCTGACCTCTCAACCCCTCACTTCCAGCCATCTGTCCTATTCAGACACTCTATTGGAGTCACCTTGTGCCTCACAAGGGATCTCTTGGATGGAGACCCCTCTCAAGATAACTCAAGTTTGGCTCCTCCTTCTTGGGACAATACTCAGGCTCCCATTGCCATTGGGAGGACTGTTCATACCAGCGTGGCCCTTCTTCCTCTTTCTTTTTTATTTATTTGTTTTTGGCTGCATTGGGTCTTCGTTGCTGTACGCAGGCCTTCTCTAGTTGCGGCGAGCGGGGGCTACTCTTCGTTGCAGTGCATGGGCTTCTCATTGCAGTGGCTTCTCTTGTTGCGGAGCACAGGCTCTAGGCACGTGGGCTTCAGTAGTTGTGGCTCGCGGGCTCAGTAGTTGTGGCTCACGGGCTCTAGAGCGCAGGCTCAGTAATTGTGGCGCACAGGCTTAGCTGCTCCGCGGCATGTGGGACCTTCCCGGACCAGGGCTCGAACCTGTGTCCCCTGCATTGGCAGGCAGATCCCTAACCACGTAGCCACCAGGGAAGTCCCTTTCTTTCTCTTTCTCATCAAGGCAATTCCAGTCTGACTCTCTCTTTAGACACTCCAGGCGTAGTTGTGCACCAGTCACTAAGTCCCTTCAAGGCCAGGGACTTTTCCAAGTGATTCTCAGAAGTCCTCCACATCTGGTTCCAAGGAAGGAGAGAGAAGCATGCCCCTTCCTCTCCCCACTCTGACTACTCACTCTCCAGTCTCTCTTCCTTGATCCCCACTCCCACCCCATTGTTTGTCTTCCATGTGTCTTAGCTCATGTGGGTGATGAGCTAAGAATTTTTTTAAACAAGAACTGATTTCACAATCTCTTAGCATGTACTACACAGATGGTCTCAACCTTGGGTACTTTGCCAAAACACCAAAAGTCAAATGTGACATCCTGTTACACGAGAAATTACAAATTCAGCGTGCCAAGGGAACATACAGCAAGGGCATCTGGGGCCAGCCCACTTTGGTTTACTGAGATATTTCCCTCACAGCCCTCAGCTGAGGAACCGAGTCCCTCCTTTTCTAGGCCTCAGTAGAGACTGGCTTTCCAAAAGGCAAATGAGTAGGTCTTGCTAGAGCGCACAATTCACCCATCCCACTCCACCAAAATAACAGCTGCTTTGCATTCTACAGTATAGATTTAACTTTATACACGTGTGGACTCTATATACATCTGTCCCTATCTTCACAATCATAGATTGTAAATACCTGCGAAGGTGGTCGAGGACGTCTCTAGAATGATGATGACGCTGCTGCTGCTGATAATGATGACAGTAATACTGACGATATCCATTAACCATGACGATAATGATTAGGGGTGAAGAAGCAAAGAGAAATGATTGACTCATACTTCCTATCACTTCTAACTATTAACATATTGCCCAGCCTTCTAGATCCAACTCAAAAATCTAACACTTCCATCGATACCGTTCCAAAGATGTGAAATATCTTACTGAGTACCTTCTCTGTGTCAAAGAGCACATTGTAGTAGCCAGCCTCCAAGATGGTCCCCAATGACCTTCATATTCTGATATTCACACCTTTGTGCAGTTCCTGTCCACACTGAGTAGGGCTGACCTATGTTACCAAAAGAATTTTGTGGAAATGGTGTGTGACTTTTTTGAGTCTAGGCCGTTTTTTTTAAACTGCAATTTCTACCTTGATCTCTCTTTGAACATTCACTCAGTAGAAAGTCAGCTACCACGTTGAGAGGACATAAGCAACCTTCTGGAGAGGTCCACATGGTGAGGAACTGAGGTCTCCTGCCAACAGCCAGCTCAGACCTGTTAGCCATATGCATAAGCCATCTGAGAACAGGGTCCTCCAGCTTCAAGTAAGCCTTCAGACAACTGCAGCCCCAGCTGACACTTTGATTTTAACCTCATGAGATAACTTTAGCACCCAAGGTAAACAGCTCCTGAGTTCCTTACTTAGAGAAACTGTGTGAGATAATAAATATTCCTTGTTGTTTTAAGCTGATAACTTTTGGGATAATTTATGACATAGCAATAGAAAACTAATATATTACGATGGTTAAAAGCATGGCTCTATAATTACAGTGCCTGGATTCAAATTTCATCTCGATCACTGATTACTGTGTGATTTGGACAAATTATTTAATGTCTCTGAATCTAAGTTTCCTCATCTGAAAAATGAGGAAACAAGAATACTTGCTTCATCGACTCAGAGAAGATTCAATTAAATGAGATGAGCCAGTAAGGCACTTAGCACAGGATGTGGCATAAAGAAGGCACCAGATAAATATTAGTTATTATTGTCGAGCCCTGCAGCAGCTTTCCTGATATCCCACATGAAATGAACCCTTCCTTCTCTGAATTCTGAGAGTGTTTGCTACTGTTTTGTCAAAACAGAAAGGGAATGGGAATGGAATTGACATTATCTGACCATGAGTTACTTACTATACTGGGGACTTGACATATATTATCACATTTGATCTTTGCATAGTCCTAGGAATGTAAGGGAGTTGCAACAAAGGCACTTAAGTCTTGTTCAATCTAATATGTTGACGTGTGTGGCTTGTTCAGCAGATCTATGGGACTAGCCTGGCAGAAGTTGATTTGCGTGAGGGACCGGGGAGACCCCTAGGAAACGGACCGCTTAAGAAGCAAAGATTTTTAAAAAGCAAACATTTTACTGTCACCTGATATGACAGATGAAAGATAACCATAAATTCTTTGACACTTCACCCATTGAGAGGTGGGCTCTATTTCACCTCCCCTGACTCTGGGAAGGCCTGTGACTATTTGACAGTAGAGTACAGTGAAAGTGATGCCATGCCAGTTCTTGGTCTAGCCTTCGAAGAGGACTCATAACTTCTTCTTAAAAGCTCTCGGAGCCTCCAGATCAGATTAGTCATAAGACAAATGTCACCACTAAGTGATTCTAGTTCATACCATGTGGAGCAGCAGAATAAAACAGTATTGCTTGAAGCCACTAAGTTTTGAGGTAGCTTATTATGCAGCATAATACATATCTGGAACATCTGGGGTCCACATATCCCGAAGTACCTATAAATAGAACTCAGAGACTCCAAAAAGTTGGAGAAGGAAAACATGCATCTTTATTTTCACTAACCTAGAACTGAAATGTAACATATTTGTCATTTAGAGCGTAGGCAGCAAACCACAGTAGTATTAGCTGCATCTATGACTTTGACACTGAGAAGGGATTTATGGGCTTTTCCAAACCACCAAATGGGTTCAGAATGTGTGTACATGTGAATGTGTGCGTGCACAGACACACACACACAGCTTAAGAACAATGGAAGAGAGTGAAAGCACGGCAGAGAGGGTCCAGAGTGATAGGCCAGTGTTATGGGGGGAGGGTTGATTCTGGGCACGAGGTCCTGTCCCCAAACTGTCTCTGACTCATGCCTGAGACCCGGAAACAAGGGGGCTGCATTGCAAGTCATTAAGGAAGCTGTTTATTGACATAACTGCAAGACTTTAAGAGTCTACAGAGGCACAGATGCAGCAGTGCAAACAGAAGCAGACAACTCAACAAGAGCCAGAGAGAAAAGGAGAACGTGGCCAACATCTCTGGGTGACTACAAGGACTCTGTGAACACAGGATTGATTTGAGGGGAGCTATTTGGAAATCATGGAGGAGAACTCTGAACTGGTCTGTAGTTCCACAAAATTCAAGACAGAAAGAATAGACAGAGATTCTTTGGGACAATTTAGTGACACCATTTTTCTCTCATGGGTTATATGACACAGGCAAAAGTATTACCCTTTTGCAGGGACACAAAAAGTTTCAATCACTTAACAGAAGGCATCCAGGCAGTAAGTAGCAGAATTAGGATTCGAACTCAGGTCTGCCTGACTCCAGAGTGCAGGTTATTTCCACAAGGTTGGTCCAGCCTCACCTCCTATGATTCCTTCTCAAATATTCTTGATCTCCTTAGGCACATCATGAGTTCCCAAACATCTGTGTCTTTGCTCAGTTTGTTCCCCTTGCTGAGGGTTCCACCCCACTCCCTCCTAACCCAACTTCCCCCTCTGAAAATCCCCTTTCGTATGAAACTTTTTCTCAGTCCATCAGAATGTATTGTTCTCTATGTTTCCTTAACCCTTCATTCATTATAGATTGTATCACATTGTAAGATTTGACCTATTTGTCTCCCTGATTAGATAAACAATAGAATTATTGCTAATAATAATAGCTAACATTTACTGAACACTTGCTAGAAACTATTCCAAAGACCTAACAGTTAGGTCATTTTAATAACAACAACCCTATAAGATAGGTCCTACTATTATCCCTACTTTACAGACATGGAAACTAAAACACTGAGTTGGATCAACTTGCCCAAGGTCACCCAGCTATGGAGAGGGCAGATCTGGGATTTGAACTCCCCAGTTCATGTTCTTATCCACTAGGTTATAAGGCAGAGACTGTGTCTTATCAATCTCTGCTTTCCCTGCACCCAAGCCAGGGTCTGGTCCTCTGTGTACACTCAGTAAATAATCATTGAAGGAATGACGGCAGAAATATGTCATCTCTATTTGTGCACTGCTGCACCCCAGTTCCAGGTCTGGTGCCTGGATGAGTGGAAGATGCCATTTGTTGATTCGATTGACTAAATAATTTCATTTTTAGCTCTGATGCCCTGTGATGGTGGGGCAGGAACACAGAAATGAAATCACCTTCCCAGATAAGAGTTGCTATAGCTCTTGATTCCAAAGCCTCTATTCTCTTCTGGAGCCATCACGTCACCACCAGTGATTTCTTTTTTTTTTTTTTTTTTCTGGCCACACTGTGCAGCAGGATCTTAGTTCCCCGACCAGGGATTGAACCCAGGCCATGGCAGTGAAAGCACCAAGTCCTAACCACTGGACTGCCGGGGAATTCAACAATAATTTTTAAAAGCCTAACAGAACCCAAACCCTATCAAGTTTTTGGACTGACTCCCTGATACACTGGGGAGTCCAGTGAGCAAATCCAGGAGGAACTGAGTGTGTAGTCTGTGAAGTTCACGCTCAAGTTCTTTTCCAAGCCAGACCCGGAGGCCTGGTCTTGAAGCAAGTCAGTGTTCATAAAGAACAGACTTAGCATTCTCAAGTCACTACTTCAATAAAACAATCGTAATAATGAGTTGAAAGAATAAGCGCTCTAGGCCATTATGTATGAACCCCTGGGCCAGCCAGGCAGCTTCAGTATAAAATCTTCTAGGTGTCACATGTGACAGGGAAAGATGAGGTGTGAATACAGACAGAAAAGGAGGCCCACTTGGCCCTCTTGGTGTTGTCTTTTCTGGTTTTGCCAGAGGTGCTGGTCCCAGCCAGACCCACATAACAGCCCATTTTTCCTAACCTGGTTTTCATCAAACACCAATGTCCCAGGAGCACCTTTTTACCTGTCAGGTGCACTGCTAAAGTGGGTGCAGAGAGAGGAAAGGGGAGGCCAGGAGGAAAAAGAGTGTTGGGGTATGCAATTTGGGATTATTTTGAAATAAAACAACATAAACCATAAAGTTAAATAATAGGCCCAGCCCAGGACTGGCACCAGGTGAAATACTCAGGAGGTGTGAGTTCCCCTTCCTTCAGCTAATTACAGAGAATTAGCCCTGGCAATGCCTGTTCCCAGAACATGCCTATTTCACTGCAAAAGGGAGAGTATAAGATTCTCAGATGCTGCATTTAGTGTCCCAGCCAGGGCTAATGTTCAGCCAGAATGCCCAGTAGGACTGTGCTGGTTGTTTATAGCAAATATCTACCCCAAGTGGATCAGGCCTCTACTTTCTACTTAGGACATATTTTGAATATTACATCTGGTTCCAAACCTTCATTTATTGAATACACATGCATGAATGCCTACTGTATACCAGAAACTGATCAAACAGCAATGAAGCCTGGACCAAAAAAAAAAAAAAATTGAAAATGCTCTCCCTCTTTATGAAGCTTATATTCCAATGGTTGAGACAAAGCAGCACAATACATAGTTGGTTATATGGTGATAAAAGCTGTGGAGAAGAAGGAGGAAAGAAGACAGCAAGGACAGGAGTACAGTTTTTGAACTTTTTACTGAAATATCATACATGTATGGAAAAGTGAACAAATCATACGTGTTCAGCTCAACAAACTTTCTCCAAGTGCACATACTCAGGTAGCCAGTTGAAGACACAGAACATGACCTGTGCCTATGGGGTTCCAGTTCACAGCCAAGTTCCCCAAGATGTAGGAGTCTCTGGGGATGTTGACCAAATATTTCCGGCTCTCTGCCTCTTGGACCTGAAGACTGCACTGCTCTGCTCCCCGCTACGTGCGGCCATTTATTTGCTCTGGCCTCTGTTGTGTGAGCAGAAGTGGCGAGGGTCACTCCCCATGGTCCATACCAGGCTGTGGTGATTGTGGAATCCATGTGGCCGTGGAACCTCCATCAGCCTGGGTCCCGGGGGCCTCTGATGAGCAAAACACCCCTGCTAAACCCCAGGAGGCATGTGGCATGGGGACAAGTAAGTCTTCCTTGGTTAAGTCACTGAGATAAGCAGCTTGTTACCTCAGCATAACTAACCCATCCTGACTGATAATGAAGGTGATATCTCAGGAGAGATCTGAGGAGGTAAAGGAGTGAGCCTTCTGGAAACCTGGGGGAAGAACAATCCAGAGACAGAAAATGCCAAGGCGGGTGTGAGGTGTGAGGAACAGTGTCTCAGGATGGAACCCCCAGAAGCACTCCCTGAGACAAGGATTTGGATGTGAGTGATTTAGTTGGTAGTCAACCCCAGAAACACTAAGACGAGAATGACGAAGAGAGCCAGGGAAAGGAGGAAGCCATTAGAGGGAGGGTTCTTTCGTGAGCAGGTTACCCCTGGGGCTCAGTCCCACTGGGGGCATCGGGAGATGGTGCAGAAGAGGCCTCAGAGCTGTTCCCCTGGGGTACCAGGAGGCTGGGGGGTTTGTCCTCCAACATCGACTGCTGGCTGAGGCTGCTCCCCGCGTGTTAACTCCAAGGCAGGCCAAGAGCTGTGGGTACCTGTCCCTACCGGGAGGGACAGAGCCATGAACAGAGCACAAACAGCACCCGCTACAAAGAGCAAGAACAGAGGGGCTAGAGGACCAACTGTACGTGTAACATGTATACATTACATCCAAAACCCATGCGCAACATCCCCAGATGTTATTCAGGTTCTCACCCGCTCATCCGGACCATGCAACTCCAATCCTACCTGTTTATCCCTGCTCCAGCCTTTCCCTGATCGAATCCATGCTTCCTACTCAGCCAGAGTGGTCAGTAGAACATGAGAATCTGACAATGACACATCCCTGCCTAAACTCCTTCGTGGTTTTCCATCTCTGTCAGGATAAGCTCTGAGCTATTTGGGTTGGCAGACGAGACCCTGCGTCAGCCTGCCCCACCCAACTCAACACCCCATCTCCTCCACTCACCATCTCAACATTGATGGTCCAGCCACACCAGATGGCTGACTACCCACTGCCCCTTGTTCTCTCAAAGCCCTCGACCTTCACAAACGCTCTTCCCTCTGTCTAGAGTTCTAGTATGTCTCTCCACCACCTGTATTCACCTGGTTGACTTTTATTTGTCATTCAACAAACATTTATTCAGGGCATACCATCTACCAGGCATTAGGAGACACAGCTGTAAATAATCAAACCAACCCTCCTGCACTTAATGAAGCTTACGGGGTGGGGGGGGTGGGGAACGGGACAGGGTAGAGACCAATTATAATGGACTTGAGGACACGGGGAGGGGGAAGGGTAAGCTGGGATGAAGTGAGAGAGTGGCATGGACATATATACATTACCAAATGTAAAATAGATAGCTAGTGGGAAGCAGCTGCATAGCACAGGGAGATCAGCTCAGTGCTTTGTGACCACCTGGAGGGGTGGGTATGGGAGGGTGGGTGGGAGACGCAAAAGGGAGGAGATATGGGGATATATGTATATGTATAGCTGATTCACTTTGTTATACAGCAGAAACTAACACAACAATGTAAAGCAATTATACTCCAATAAAGATGTTAAAAAAAAAGTAAGTAGGAAAATCAAATAGTAGTAGGGACTTCCCTGGTGACTCAGTGGTTAAGAATTCACCTGCCAGTGTGGGGGACACAGATTCAATCCCTGGTCTGGGAAGATCCCACATGCCGCAGAGCAACTAAGCCTGTGTGCCACAACTACTGAGCCTGCGCTCTAGAGCCCACAAGCCACAACTACTGAGCCCGCGGACCACAACTACTGAAGCCGCACGCCTAGAGCCTGTACTCCGCAACAAGAGAAGCCACCACAATGAGAAGCCCACGCAGCGCAATGAAGAGTAGCCCACACTCGCTGCAACTAGAGAAAGCCCGTGCCCAGCAACGAAGACCCAATGCAGCCAAAAAAAAATAAATTAATTAAAAAAAAATCAAATAGTAGTAAATGCAGTGAAGCGAAAAATAACAATGTTCCATGACAGAGAGTGATGGTTAAGGTTGGGAAGTGTTGTGATAATTTTGATTGGGTGATCAGGGAGGGCCTCCTGAGGAGGTGATATTTGAGATGACTGGTTGGAATGAGAAGAGGTTGTCAGCCATGTAAGAACTGGGCCAGTGTGCCCTAGGCAGAGGGGTAATGAGTGCAAAGGCTCTAAATTAGCAAGAATTTTGGAGCGTTGGCATAACTGAAAGAAGGCCAGTGTGATGGGGTATGGCAAGCCAGGGGAGAGAGGCAGGACACGTGCTTGGCAGGTAGAAGCCAGGCCATCATGGAGGGCTTTGCTGGCCATGGCAATGGTGATGCACTTTATCCTACCATCTTCATCCAGGTGACGCCTCTCTGTGCCTCCTTCTCTATCCTGCAGAGAAGGTTGAGGGAGGGAGGAGCCAGTTCTCCTAGTGTCCCTTTCATACCATGAATAATCTTTGACACAGTGGTCTCCACAGAGGCTTCAGGCATCTATTCTTGGCCTGGCCTCTGCCTGGCTGTGTGAATTTTGACAAGTTATTCACCTCTCTGTACCGCGACTTTCTCCATAAATTTCTGTTCTATCCTCTGAGTGGTACTGAATTAACTCAGCCTTGCAGGTAAATTAGGAGGAACAGCAAAATTTTCTCCTGGCAGGAGAGTGTTTCATGAGTCCTCCCTTTGTACCACAGTCATTGAGAACCTGGGTGTGTTTTTTTTTTTAAAGGTAATTTTAATAAAGTTTAATTAATGAAATGGGAGCTTCATAAAGACAGGATTTTATGGGTCCATATATGAGAGACACCTGAGTAGGAAAACCAGGGATTATTTTAATTATTTATTTAGTTAGTTCTTTCTTTATGGCTGTCTTGGGTCTTCGTTACTTTGTGCAGGCTTTCTCTGTTGTGGTAAGCAGGGGCTACTCTTCACTGGGGTGTGAGGGCTTCTCATTGCAGTGGTTTCTCTTGCTGCAGAGCATGGGCCCTAAGAGTGCGGGCTTCAGTAGTTGTGGCACATGGGCTCAGTAGTTGTGGCTTGCTGGCTCTAGAGCACAGGCTCAGTAGTTGTGGCACAGGGGCTTATGTGCTCTGCAGCATGTGGGATCTTCCCGGACCAGGGCTCGAACTCTCGTCCCCTGCATTGGCAGGCAGATTCCTAACCACTGAACCACCAGGGAAGTCCAAGAACCTGGGCTTTGAAGTCAGACAGACCTGATATTGCATCCTGGCTTCACTGCTTTCTTGAGCAAATTCTTTAGTCTCCCTTAGCCTTGGTCTTCTTAGTTGTAGCATGGAGCTTATAATTATCCCTACTGCAGTGTTTTGTCAATGATTTTGTGAAGTAAGGCCTTTAATCACTTACCATAATCTCTGCACAAAGTGAAGTCCAATTATAATTTTTTAACAAACCCTTCCAACGCCATCTGGGCCGTCTCATTGCTTCCTCTCTATGAAGGCTAAGATTTGCTTGGCAAGGATCCCCACCCATCCTCAAAAGGTTACTGTCAAATCCAAATGCCGTGGAAAGACAGGGGTCCTAAACTAGGATTCGAGTCCCATCTCAGTCAATGACAGGCTGTCTGACTTAAAGCCAGTCCCCTCTGTCCTCTGAGTCTCACCACATGACTTAAGGCAAATGCCTTTCCAAGAAGCCTGTGGCAGACAGAATAATGGTCCCCCAAAGATACCCACACCCTAATCCCTGAAGCCTGTGAACATGTTACCCAACAGGGCAAAAAGGATTTTGCAGAGGTAATTAGGTTCAAGACCTTGAGATGGGATGGGGAGATTATTCTGGATCATCTCAGTGAGTCCAATGTCATTACAGGGGTCCTTAATAGAGTTAGAGATGCCGTGATGAAGCAGGGTATCAGAGTGATGCCATGATGATTCGAAGATGCTACGCTGCTGACTGTGAAGACAGATGATGGGCCCATGAGCCTCTAGAAACTGGAAAAGGCAAAGGAAACAGAGGCTCCTCCAGAGCCTCCAGAAGAAACACAGCCCTGCTGATACCTTGATTTCAGCCCAGTGAAACCAATTTACACTCCGACTTCCAGCACCGTGGGAGAAGAGATTGGTGTTGTTTTCAAGCGCTACATTTGCAGTCATTTGTTACAGCAGCCGTGGGGAACCAATACAAAGCCCCTCTGTGCATGTTCTCTAGAAGTGCCTCTGCCTGCTGGCTTTCCTGCCCCTAATTCCCCACCACTAACATCTAAGGTGAGTGACCTGGCAGGTCAGCAGGTAGTTCAAGCTCTCGTAGAGGGGAGAAGTATAAACACAGAGCTTTATTACCCAGAAGCCAGGGGTCACTGAACCTTCATTAGACCAGAGCCAGATGGCACAGAACTGAACCGGGAGCTTCAGAATCTCATCTCCCCAGAGCCCCAGAGCCTGGAGAAGGTCAAGGAATTTATGATCTTTCCAACAAACACTCATTATGCTTTCCACCCTTACTCAGAACAAAAAGAGTTTGCCCCAACCAGATCCATCCTGGCAAAAAAACAGGACCGTCCACAGGAATGTAGCAGAGCCGTGGCTCTTTTGCCTCCAAAGTGAAAAGTGCTAAGGAAAAAAGAAACGACAGCCTGCTTTCACATCACTGACAGCGTTTCCCTCATCCCCCGTCATTACCCTGTGCTGTTGTTGGTTCCATGTGGTTTTCTTTTTTTCTCTATAAAAAATGTAATTTGCCTTTGCTTTTGAGAAAGTTCTTGGAGAAAGTGCAAAAAAAAGTTGTTTTTCGGGATCCCTCCCCGTGGTTTAAAAGTGTCAGGTGCCAGATTTTTCTGCGGAGAAGTTCCATAAGCATTCTGCCACGCGGAGCGCTCTCGCCCGGCACCAGGAGCATTGTTTTTGGCAGCCAGGCGGTTCACCAGGGGCACACCTGCTAAAGGCAGCCGCCCCTGTGCTCAGCCAGAGCTGAGGCTGATAGAGAAAAGGAGTGGGCAGGGCAGCTGGGCAGGGCGGAAATGAGAGCTGGGGGCCGGGGCTGGGCTGGTGGGGTGGGGTGCCCTGGGCTTAATGGGACACACCTGTTGGAAACAGCCTCGCAAGGGAGCCCTCGAGTCAGCCGGGCACTTTTTAAGACCATGTACTTGGAAACTACAAACCAAGAAATAGTGATGATAAAGAAAACAAGAGTCTCCTGTAAGGAGAGAAGGGTGCGTTGGTGGAAGTGGATGGAGCAGGAAAAGGAGTGGGAAAGAGAGACCGTCAAAGGAAGGAGGGAAGGAAGGATGGAAGGGAGGATGGAAGGGAGGAAGGGAGGGAGGAGACAGAAACCATTAATGTTGGGATATACAGATTATTTTTCAGAATGTATAGCTGGGAAAAGTATTCACCCCCCAGCTCTGACATATTCTGAGAGATACAGCGGTCTGTGTAGCTCACATCATTTCAAGATTTTCTCTTTTCTGGGACACTTGAGACATGGGGGGAGGAAGGCAGCCAGTCCCCCTCTTCCTGACTCACCCACCACTGCCGAGGCACTGGGCTCTGCTGGGAGCTGATGCATTGGGGGTGGGGAAGTGGCTCCCAGCCTCTGGGTTTTCCTTCCCTCCACAGGGTTTGCAGTGGATGAAAAATGCTGCCCTGGAGGATGGAAACCCAAATTCCAGGCAAGCCCCTAACTACCAAAATGTGCCCACTGGAATAGGCTAACCAGACCCCATCTAGAAAGATGCTAGGTTAACTGCTGGCGCTAAATGCCCAGCAGAGGATTCGGGACCTCATTAAATTATAGATGATGGGGAGCTGGAGAGAGAGATGCCTTTTAAGGGAATGAAGCTGGTGATCCTTGGCTGGATGGATTACAGAAAAGGTAAAGGAAAAAGTATGGAAAACAGGAGAATTTCATGAATTTTCAAAAGGAGAAGAAAGATACAGAGGCTTTACAAAAACAGATTCATGGGCTTTCTCTTTCCCATCTTCATTCTGGAAAACTTAGAGAAGGATAATGAGGAAAATAAAAGAGATTCATAACCTTACCATCAAGAGATATCGTTTTCTAAAAAAATTTATTTATTTTATTTATTTATTTTTGGCTGTGTTGGGTCTTCGCTGCTGCGCACAGGATTTCCCTAGTTGTGGCGAGCAGGGGCTACTCTTCGGCGCAGTGCGCGGGCTTCTCATTGTGGTGGCTTCTCTTGTTGTGGAGCACGGGCTCTAGGCGCATGGGCTTCAGTAGTTGTAGCACGTCGGCTCAGTAGTTGTGGCTTGTGGGCTCTAGAGTGCCGGCTCAGTAGTTGTGGCGCACGGGCTTGTTTGCTCTGCAGCATGTGCGATCTTCCCAGACCAAGGCTTGAACCCATGTCCCCTGCATTGGCAGGTGTATTCTTAACCACTGTGCCACCAGGGAAGCCCCAAGAGGTATCCTTTTTAATAGCTTTATTGAGTATAACAAAGGGCATATGTTTAAAATGTGCAGCATAGTAAGTTTTGATATATATGTATATACCCGTGAAATCATCACCACGATAATGTAATGATCATATTCATCACCCCCGCCCCAAAGTGTTCTCCTACCCTTTTGGAATCCCTCCTTTCTATCCCTTCACATTTTGTCTCCTCTGTTAGCTTATTAGCTATAATTTAACTCTTTGTATTGTAATTTAGTGGATGCTCTAGGGTTTATAATAATCATCTTTAACTTACCACAGTCTCCCGCCAAGTGATACAACGCCACTTCACATATTCTGTAAGAACCTTACAACAATATCCTTTTATTTCACCCTCCTCCTTTTGGTATACATTTTGCTTCTACATGTTATGAATCCCACAATACATTGTTATTCCTTTTTAAGCAGTCAGTTATATTTTAGAGGGATTTAAATAATATCTATCCATGTAATTAACATTTCTGGGGCTCTTCATTCTTTGTGTAGATCCAGATTTCAACCTGGTATCGTTTTCCTTCTTCCTGAAGGACTTCCCTTAATATTTTTTATAGTGCAAGTTGGCTAATGATAAATTCTTTCAGCTTTTCTGTCCCCTCCTCTTTCAGAGATTCCGATTACATTTACATCAGGTCACTTGTAGTTTTACCACAGCTCACTGAAGCTCTATTTATTTTTTTCAGTCTTTTTTTCTATGTTTTTTGGAATAGTTTTCATTGTTATATCTTCAAGTTCATTCATCTTTCTTCTCAAAATTTAATCTGCTATTAGTTCCCTTTGGGACGTTGTCACTCTCATCTCTAGAAGTTCAATTTCAGCCTTTTTTTTTATAACTTCCGTATCTCTACTTAATATGTTCAATCTTTCCTCTAGCTTTTTAAAAAACATAGAATACAATTAAAATAATTACTCTAATATCCTTGTCTAAAACTTCTAATATCTGAGGCATTTCTAGGTCACTTTCAATTGATTGATTTTTCTTCTAATTATGGTTATATTTTCCTGCTTTTTCAGATACCTCCTAGTGTTTTATAAAATGCCAGACGTTGTGGGTTTTACCTTTTTGGGTGCTGGATGTTTTTGTAGTCTTATAAATACTCTTGAACTTTGTTCTTGAACATAGTTAAGTCACCCAGAAACAGTATGGTATTTTCGAGTCTTGCTTTTAAATTTTGTTAGGCAGGACTCAAGGAGAGTTTAATGTTTAACCTAGGGCTAATTTCTCCTACTACTGAGGCAAAACTCTACTGAGTACTCTACCCAATGCCCTGTGAATTATGAGGTTTTCACTTTGACTGGTGGGAACAGAGACTATTCCCTGCCCTGAGCGAGCTCCCATCTATTTGAGGAGTTCTTTCCCCAACTTTGGGTATTTCCTCAAACATATGAGCTGAAGGCTGTTCACCTGAAGACTTAAGGAGGACTATCTGCAAAATCCCATAGCTCTCTCTCATCCCCGGTACTGTGTCCTGTAAATGCTAGCCACTCCGGACTCCACAGAAGGAGACCTCTGTCTCCTCAACTCGGGGAGACTGCCAAGATCCACCTGGGGTTCCTCTCCCTACACCACAGCCTGGAAACTCTCTTCAGGCTGCAAATTAGGGTAGGTCCAGGGCTCACTTCACTTGTTTCCTTTCTCTCAGGGCTCACTGTCCTTTGTTGTCTGATATCCAATGTCTTGAAAATCGTTGTTTCACACATTTGGTTCAGTTTTTTAGTTGTCTTAGATGGCTGGGTAAATCCAATACTGTTACTCTACCTTGGCCCAGAAGCAGAAGTCGAGATGATGAGGGGTTTTGTTTATTTTCTTGTGGAATTATTTTCCTTGCAAATATTAGTCTCTGTAATGTATACATGTGTGTGTATATTCAACAAATCTTTATCCAGTGCCTACTATGTGCCAGGTACTATAGTAGTATTGAGGATACAGTGCTAATCAAGACAGACATGACTTGCAGTCTAGGAGATACATCAGGCAAACCAATGAATGTATAATTACCGTAGTTCATCAGCTCTAAGATGGCACTGCTTGTAAGTTGCACCATTATTTTATATACAACTAAAAAACAAAAACACTACCAATGATACTTCTGAGGCACGTCCAATTGTAAGATGCATCCTGATTTCAGAGACATTAAAGTGCTTAGAAATATAAGTATTGAAAAATCAAGGAACTAGAGCAATAATTAATAACAATTATGACAAGAGCTGAGACAGAGAAAGCCAGAATGCCAGAAGACCATATATCAGAAGGATCTGACTTAGCCTTGAGAATCAAGGAAGACTTCCATGAAGATGCAGCATTTGAGCTGGGGTCAAAAAGATGACCAAGTGTTGGCCTGGTGAAGGTGGGTAGTGGGAAGAGTATTCTAGACAGAGGGACCAGATTGTGCCAAGTTGCTGAGGTGATAAGGAGTTTTGCATTGGCAGGAAACTGAAAGGTTCATGTGCTTCTAGTGTGAATTTAGGGACTCCAGTGTAATCTTGGACTTTACCCTCAAAGCAACACAGACACTGTAGGTTTGAAGCAAAGGAGTTATAAAATTAGATTTGTCTTGTTAAAATGTCACTCTGGCTTCTGGGGGAAGGATGGACTGGGGAAAGCAAGGACATCAGGCAGGAGGCAATCACAAGAGTCTGGGCAAGAAATGACAGTGGTTTGGACCATAGTCATGGCAGTGGAGAGCAGGAAATGTTCTCGAGAAATGTTTAGAAAGATGTATGAGTGAGATCTGGTGACTGGAGGTAGACAGTGAGGGAGAGGGAGGTGTAGGACTCGTGTTTCTGACCTAAGAAACCAGATAGATGGAGAAGACATTTACTCTGATACAGTTCACTGGAGGAGGAGAGGGTTTCAGAGGAGTAGATAATGGGCTCGTTTGAGGCACAATGAATTTAGTAAGCTTGTACATTTCATGGTCTTGGCTACAATCACCACAAAACAGCCCTGGGTTGGAAGGATAGCTGGTGGCTCACTGGTGCAAAAGAAAGGCTAGAGACCCCGTCACCAAAAACATTCAAACAAGAGAGAAGCAAAGTTCAAGTGAAAACAGCATGTTGTGGACGCTGCCAGGGACATCGCCACCCCTGGATACTTTCCATCTGAGCCCTAGACACTCGATGTCTTCAGTATCACTGTAAATGACCTCTGATTATCTCTGCACCTCAAAGGCTGAGCTGAGAGTTCAACGCTCTAGGCTGAGAGTTTGTAATTTGCTGAGAACTAGAAAAGAGAATATCTGTGCCTCTTCCCCCAAATAGAAAGTGTGTTCCAAAGACAGTCTGCTGTGAGGTCTTTAAATGCCAAGTATGTACTTAAGCAGAGCTGGTCCAGAGCTCAGGAGAGAGGTCTGGGCTTGAGAGAAAACCTTGGTGTCCTCAGCCTATGGAGGTGGCATGCTGAGCCCAGGAGCAGGTGGCAGCACCCAAGAAAAGAGGATAGAGCAAGGAGAAAGGACTGTCCATGACCAAGCCCTTAGGTCTGGGCAAGGAAGAGAAGCAGGCACACATCCCCAGAGGGAGCGGCCAAGGAAGTGAGAAGAAAACCAGAAGCATGAAGTAACTCGGCCACCAGGGGAGGGAGTGGGCACTTGTAGTGAACACAGCTATGAGACGAAGATGAGGATGAGAAGATCTTGGACTTGGAACCCACTGGTGGCTTCCACAGGAACCATGTGACAGCACAGAGGGGAACTCAGATAGCAGGACTGAGGGACGATAAAGAGACAAAAACTGGTGACGCCTTCAAGAAGTTTGCCTGTGGGCAGAGGCAAGAGGTGGAATGGGCACTGGAGGTTTTCTTTTCTTTTCTTTTCTTTGTTTTTCCTGAATAGGAGAGAGAGGAATGTGTTCAAGACTTGACTGGGTAGAGTCAGAGGAGAAGAGGCTGAGGATACGGGAGAGGAGTGGGAGGATGGAGAGTGTCTCATTCCAGGTTGTTGGGGTCATTCATTCAACAAATATCACTGAACACTTGGCTACACACTCAGACATGATAGCACAGTGGTCCGGAACACAGCCTCTAGAATGTTCAGGTCTTGATTCTGCCTCTGACTGACTAGCTAATGGACCTTGGTCAAGTCATGGAAACTCTTGGTTTCCATGGTGGTGCAGTGGTTAAGAATCTGCCTGCCAATGCAGCGGACATGGGTTCGAGCCCTGGTCTGGGAAGATCCCACATGCCATGGAGCAACTAAGCCCGTGCGCCACAACTACTGAGCCTGCGTGCCGCAACTACTGAAGCCTGCGCGCCTAGAGCCCGTGCTCCGCAATAAGAGAAGCCACCGCGATGAGAAGCACATGCAGCACAACAAAGATTAGCCCAGCTCGCTGCAACTAGAGAAAGCCCGCGTGCCGCAACGAAGACCAAACACAGCCAAATAAATAAATAGAAAAACAATTTTAATAAATAAAAAAAATTAAAATGCTTCACACACTTGTGACGAATAAGTGAGTTAAGGCATGAAAACAATAATATTAGCAAATATTTAATAAGCACTTATTATATGTTAGTATTTAGTTGTTTCAGGCAGATGGGCAAATGCAGTCCCCGTATCCACCTCAGCCTGATGTGGAAGTGGAGATAATGGTTTTTTTAATGTGTTTTCTTCTAGGATTTTTTTTCTCTGCATACTTTAGAGTCTGCAATGTAGACATGAATATATATGTTCAACAAATCTTTATCAGGTTCCTACTTATACTGTGCTAAGCACTTGCAACCTCACAAATACTCTGTGAGGCAGGTACTATTATAATCACCCCCATTTTACAGGTGAGGAACTGGGGCAATAAGTTAGGTAACTTGCCCCGAGTCACACACCCAGACAGCTGAGCTCCAGAGCCTGTGTTCCTAGCTACTAGGCTATCCTGTTCCCACTAGCTCCAAGAAGTCCAAGGGTAATAAGAGGAAGTGAGGTAAGAGGTCCACAGCCAACAGATGTAGGAACAGGCTGGGAAATGCGAAGCTTGGTAGGAAGCTCCTGAACAAGGCTCCCTGCCCAGAGTTTATACTTTTACGGCTGGCTTTTGGGTGAGTCTGGCAGAATTAGAGGCCAATGGAGATGCGTAGACACCAAACCACCAGAAATGCCCCTTCATCTCCTAATGACAAGCTAGACCCTTAGTGCTCTCTTAAGATACAACCTCACTGTCCCTGACTTCTGGGGCACCTGACCAGGGCACCTGATCAAGTGAATTCAGTGGAAAAAGACCCTGCCCAAAATTAGCAGGATGGGGTTTCTAAAGCATAGCAAGGCACTTTTAGTGGAGCTGCTGAGCCAGAAAGGGTTTTGCCTGCTGACTTCACTTTTTATCTCTGCCTAGGGGTACCTGAGGCCACCACAGGCTCTGCATCAGCCATTTCTGGAAGGAATTTCCATCAAGAAAAAAAATAGGCTCTGCTGTTACACAATGCAGAGATGGGCAAACCAGCAGCATGTGGTACTTGTAACTGTAAATGTTTTTTCAGGATTAAACAGTGACACCAGCAAGGGCAGAAGCAGGCTACAATGCTGGATTCCAGACGCCTTGGGGTGGTTCGACATGCCTCCCAGCATGAGCATGTGACCCTAAAAGAGCCGTTTTAAGCCTTTGCCCCCTGCTGGATTCACGTAAAGAGGTTTGAACCCTCACAAAAGAAACTTCTCAGCTGCACATACCACCACCCCATTCTCACCCGTCCCCCCACTCCCCTCGTCCATTTCTGGTTTCTTACTTACACAGGCCGACTTGAGTTCTTGGCTAATTCATCCCAATTCTCTCCTGACAGGATCGCAGAACCTTAGAGCTGTACATCAGGAAAAATGAGGCCAAGCTTATTGTGCAGATCACAGCGATGTCCTTCCAAGCAGACTCTGGACTTGAACCTGTGTCTCCCAGACCTAATCTTCTCTGTCCTCTGCACTGCCCTCTTCTGGCAGTGGAGGGAAATTGCCTTTTTGGTCTGCGTGTAGTTTTCAAGACTCTTGGGGCTCTGACACCTCCTCAGGGCAGCCTTTCTCTGCAGAGCGACTGCAGGGATTGGGGCTCTCGGCTGTGTCTGCAAATCTCACTCACTTTCTCTTGTACCCCTTCTTACCTCCGGAGCCTGGTTCTTCCCTGAGAAGGGTGGGAGGAAAGTAGACATCTGTGGAAGGAGGTAAGGTGGAGCTGGAGCTGGCCCTAGTTCGTGGCTAGCAGAGCCCCTGTTCTTGGCAGGAGAAACCATATTGCACGACAGAAGAACCCAAAGGTCTTCTCTGATGTACAGAGCTGTGAATTTGCAGGCCTTGAAAGAGATTTACAAAGAGCCCAAAGTTTCCATTTCTCGGGGTTGGGAGTTTCCATTAATTCATCTCATACACTGCAAGGATCAAAATCCCAAATGCCTTTGAGAGCCAGACAAGGGTCCTAAATGGATGGAGAAGCAGAAGTGAGTTAGTGATGGGAACCGTGAGGATCTAGAGGACACAGGCCCACCTAGAGGTGCTCGGACCCAAAATTCTCAGCCTGTATTTTGTCGGCCAACAACAGGCGAGCTCGTTTCACAGGACTCATATTTTCAACTCCCTGCCTTACAGTCAATTTTGAAGTAATATTTACTGAACACCTTATTGTGTGAAGGGCACTGTTCTCAGCACCTGAGATGTAGTGACTATGTTAAGGGTCACAAAACCCTATGAGGTAGGTGTTATTAGCATCATCCCCATTTATAATGGGAAACTGATGCATGGAGCCCTTGAGTAGCTTTCCCTATGTCCGACAGATAGACATTGTTATGGCTAGGATCTGAACTCAGAGAGTCTGGCTCCAGAGCCCAATCCCTTAACTATCAGTACTATATAAACAATACAAGTATGTAAAGTTGTATCCTTGGACATTATGGGATGCCAGTTATATCACTAAGGCAAAAAGAACGTGATTTTTAGTAGGCGGAGAACAGTCGTTAGAGACAGACCAATGCGAGTCTGAATCCTGGCCCTAACGATTACTGTGTGATGTCAGGGCAAATTAATAAAACTTTCTTAGCTGCTGTGAATGACCAGCAAATCAGAGACTGCCGTTCTCACTTTCTGGGATAATCTCTAGGATTAAGTGAGATAAACGTGTTCTACCTAATGCATGACATAAAACACAGATACACAATTATGAGTGACTGCTACTTATGTTAATGACTAAGCATTCAGCATTGGACTGCTCTAAGGGTCAGCGCCTGCCCTTCTGAACTAGCTGGACGTGGGAAGGTTAAGTCCTTTAGGACTTACTAAGCCTCAACTAACAAAAGATTCCTATTAACAAAACCCTTTATCATTACCTAAGTTTTCAGAGGGAGCTCATTTGGGGGAGAGTATACATATTTTAAAAAGTGTTCATGTCACATAACAATACACTCATGAGTCTTTTAAATAGTGGGTTTTCTGGGTACATTTTAATGGTACAACTGGATTTATCCCTCCTTTCTGAAACACAATACCTAAAAAACTGAAGAAATCATTTCTATGATCCCCAACTTAGACACTAGATGGCGCTAAATTCTCGCTTCAAGTGGCACCTCTGGTTCCTACAGCCATCAGCCCTACAGATTTGGGGTGTGCTGAAAGTTCAAGAGTTTGAGTTCCTGGTGCACCCGGGTATCTTCTAAAAGTTAACAGACTTCGGATAAGGTTATACAAGCTGTCAGCCCAGCCTGGAGGCTATCGCCGATAACAAATCTAACAAATCACTAGCCCCACCCCAGTAAGAAAGACAATATTTGAGCATCCACTGTATGCCAGACACTGATGGAAGCTAGGACCACAGCCTCGGTTAAGACAGAAGTTATCCTTGACCTCCAGGGCTTTCCCACCCTCTAGTTCTTTTTCCCTCAGACCTCCTGCTGCCCACAAGATGCTCCCAAAGAATCATATAAGACGATAAAGTCAAGGAAAGTTGGAGCTGGAACAGAACTTGGAGATCATTTTGTATTTATCACCCACCTCACTTCACACACAGCACGGCAGACAGGGGCCCAGAGAGTGATGAGTTATCCAAAGAAACACTGGCCAGCAGACCAGAACTAAGACCAGCATCCTGACCCCAGGTCCTTTTCTGCCCTGCCTCCTGTCCTTAAAAGTTCAGCCGGGGGTACTTCCCTGGTGGTCCAGTGGTTAGGACTCTGCACTTCCACTGCAGGGGGCACAGGTTCGATCCCTGGTAGGCGAAATATGATCCCACATGCGGGCATGGCCCAAAAAAAAAACTTCAGCTGGGGACTCCCCTAAGGAGAGCAAACCAAGACAATACCAGCTCATGAGAAATGTAGACCTGTGTTCCTGAGTTTCTAAGAGTGACTCCATAGGACAGTAAGCATCTTAATACCAGGCAGCTACACCCGATTGATAACAGGCACTTCAACAGAACATTATCAGGTATTTATACGCACATAGGCTGAGGTTTCCCCACAGCCCATTGCCCAACATGTATTGCTCCTGGCTGTTCATGACCAATACGCTCAGCACGGCCAAGGGGCCACTCGCTTTCCTGCGCAGAATGCAGTTCGCTGCCTGCAGCAACTCAGCTGCCTTGATCCTTTGCTTGCTTCTGGGCATTTCAGAAATTTGCTTAGGCCTGGGATGGAGCCAAAACAACTAGTGGAAGAGAAGAGAAGGAACTAGGCCCTGTCTCCTAAACAGCTAGTCTGTGACTTTGCGGGAGCAACTTCCTCTCTCTGAGACTCAGTCCCCCCTCCCCTGATCTATAAAATAAGGGACATTGGAACCCCTTTTCAGCCTTAGCTCTCTAAGGCCTGCCACATGGCTATTTAGCTTGGCTATCATGAAAAGTAGTTACGTTTAAATATAGCATCTCATGAAGTAGAGAGAGATGATCATTTGTTTTCTGATCTACACTATTTTAAATGATAAAAGTGTGGTTTACGGGCTTCCCTGGTGGCACAGTGGTTGGGAGTATGCCTGCCGATGCAGGGGACACGGGTTCGTGCCCCGGTCCGGGAAGATCCCACATGCCGCGGAGCGGCTAGGCCCGTGAGCCATGGTCGCTGAGCCTGCGCGTCTGGAGCCTGTGCTCCGCAACGGGAGAGGCCACAGCAGTGAGAGGCCCGCGTACCGCAAAAAAAAAAAAAAGTGTGGTTTACCACCTCACACCATCAGAATGACTATCATCAAAAAGACAAGAAACAACAAGTGGCGAGGATGTGGAGAAAAGGGAACGCCTTCCACCGTTGGTGGAAATATAAAGTGGTGAGGCCACTATGGAAAACAGTATGGAGGTTCCTCAAAAAACCAGAAATAGAGCTACCAGATGATCCAGCAATTTCACTTCTGGGTATTTACCTGAAGAAAACAAAAACACTAATTTGAAAAGATATGTGTACCCCTATGTTCACTGCAGCATTATTTACAATAGCCAAGATATGGAACCAACCTAAGTAGATGAATGGATAAAGAAGATGTATATATATGTGTGTATATATATATATATATATATATATACACACACACACAATGAAATATTACTCAGCCATAAAAAAGAATGAAATCTTGCCATTTGTGGCAAGACAAATGTGGATGGGCCTGGAGGGCATTATGCTAAGTGAAATGAGTCAGACAGAGAAAGACAAATAGGATCTCACTATATGTGGAATCTAAAAAACAAAACAAACAAAACAAAGCAGAAACAGAGTCATAGATACAGGGAACAAACTGGTGGTTGCCAGAGGGACAGGGGATGGAGGGAAGAGATGAAACAGGTAAAGGGGAATAAGAGGTACAAACTTCCAGTTATTAAATAAAGAAGTCATGGGGATGTAATGTACAGCATAGGGAATATAATCAATAACATTGTAACAACGTTGGACAGTGATGGATGGTCATTAGACTTGTGGCGATCATTTCATAATGTATAACAATACCAAATCACTGTTGTACACCTGAAACTAATATAATGTTTTATGTTAATTATAATTTAATTTTTTAAAGTATGAGTGTTTCCCTATGTGTTTCATGCCCCTTTTTAAAAATTTTTCATTACAAAACATTTCTGACATGCAAAAAGTATCAAGAATATGAAGAGATTGGGAGTTCCCTGGTGGCCGAGTGGTTAGCTTTCCAGGCTTTTACTGCCATGGCCCAGGTTCAATCCCTGGTCAGGGAACTGAGATCCTTTAAGCCACAGGGCATGATCAAAAAAATATATATGTATGGGGAGATGGATATATATGTGATAGTAAAATGTTCATTGCAGTATCTCAGTGGTAAATGTATGTGTTCACTGCTCAATTCTTCCTATTTTTTGTCTGAATTTTCATAATAAATTGCTGAGAGAAGAAAAAAGATATTAAGAATAATATAATGAATGCCCAGGTAGCCCCCACGTAGCCGAAGAGATCGACATGAATGTGGATAGTCAGTATCCTAGCCATTTCTTGATCCTTTTACTATAATATATAGTATTACTTTGTATGCTTCCTTAATTTTATATACAAGTTTTCATACTATGTATTTTCTTCTGCAGCTTTTTTTTTCATTCAGCATTTAGTTGAGCAATCCATCCACACTGATACACAGGATTCTAGTTTAATTCATTTTTATTATTGTTTTGAGATCCATTGTATGAACAAGTGACAAAGTAGTTATTGATCAGGTTACCAGACTTTTTAGGTGTTCACAATTTTTTTAGTCTTAAGCAGTTGCCACTATGCCCGTCGTTTACATGGTTCCATGTCACCTTGTGTCCATATGAAAGGCACGATGGTGTACAATTCTGTGTGGTAAAGAACATGGCCTGTGGAGCTTCAGGCACAGCTGGATCCAGGTGCTCATACTATGTCATCAGGAATCTGTCTAGTACCATCTCTTGGCTTTGCTTTCCTCTATGCTGGCTTCATTCTCAGTGGTCTCTCCACATAGCGTGGCCCCTAGCAGCTCTGGGCTTATATCCTGCCAGTGGACAGAGGTCACTCCTTTCTAGAAAGTTCCAGCAGCAATGAATAAGATTGGGCTATGTGTTCATCTTGAACAAATCAGACCAGGAGAATGGGATTTCTCACTGGCCGATCCTGGGTCATGTGCTTATTCCAGCCAGTCTCATCAAAGCGCAGTAGACTGAGAATGGGGAAGGGGTGATGTTCTGAAGAAAAACAGAGGAGTTGTTGCCAAACAAGGGAGGACTGATGCTGGGCAGGCAAAAACAGAGGTCCAGGACCTCATTAGTCCCTCCTGTATGCACCCCTTTACCGCAGCACATGTCACACTACATGTGCCATTTACATATCTGTGTCCCTTTTTCAGCTGGGAATCTCTCGAGGAAAGGAGACCTCATCCTTCGTCTCATCTCCCAGAGCGAATGCAATTCTGCCTGGTTCATAATAAACAGCCACTTGTGGAATCCACACTTTAACCAAACACAGCCTGAGGAGGGGGAAGGACTGTCAAAGCCCCTGCCCCTGTAGTTTTCACCTCCTTCCCTGTGGACCCAGCCAGAGAGGCGAGAGGAAGAACATTTCCACCACACCTCACCCTCTTTTTTCATCTCAGAGTCATTGACCAGTAAGATGGAGACCCCAAAATGTGTTATCCAGCTCAAAAATCCTTATGCACTCAAACAGATGCTGTTTATTGAGCACCTACTATGTGCCACATTTTTTTAAATAAGTGACAGAGGCAAGATTTATCAAATAAGAATGTGTCCAGCCTTCTGTAAATATACTAAGAACAATTGTACATTTTAATAGGGTAGATTTTGTAGTATGTGAATTATAACTCTTCGTTGTGGTGCGCAGGCTTCTCATTGCGGTGGTTTCTCTTGTTGTGGAGCACGGGCTCTAGGCGCACGTGCTTCAGTAATTGTGGCATGTGGGCTCAGTAGTTGTGGCTCACAGGCTCTAGAGCACAGGCTCAGTAGTTGTGGCACATGGGCTTAGTTGCTCCACGGCATGTGGGATCTTCACAGACCAGGGATCGAACCCGTGTCCCCTGCATTGGCAGGCAGATTCTTAAACACTGTGCCACCAGTAGAGTCCCAGGACTAGGTATTTTTAAGTGAAGAAAATAAATCAGTTATAGAGTAATTCAGAGCACAGGTTTTTAACTGGGATTTTCTTCTGAAACCAAAGGGGAGACACTGAAGGATTTAGTGGGGAAAGGACCCAGGCTAACTTTTGAGAAAGTCTCTTTCTCAGAGCTTTTGAGAAAGATCACACCAGTTACCCATGGAGGATTCCCTGAATGGGAACCAGGCTGGGGACAGGGGAGGCCAAATAGGGGCTGTTCGAATCCTTCAAGACACGGACTGCAGTTTGTACATTTAGCTCTGTTTCTTTCCACATTTACTGCTGGTCTCCTCCCACCTGGACTGAGCATCGTGAAGGCAGGAGCCCGATCTGTCTTGTTCCTTGTCATCTCCTCCTTGTCCAGCAAAGAGAGGTGCTCTCCGAGTATTGTTGAATGAATATTGAGTGCACAAACCACGTTTCTGTGTTAACAGGCAGGGGGTGCAGTCAGGGGTTGCTGCTGGAATTCAGGCACCATCTGGTGATGGAGTGAAGGCTGCAAGGAATGGGATGGAAGTGGCTGTGTCTGGGCTTCAACCTGAGTGGATGTGGAGGGACAGGAAAAGAGAGAGGTGGGGAGACATGGGTGACTCCTGACCTTCTGGTTCAAGCAATGAGGGAGCAGTGTTTCCACTGACTCCAGGGGAAAGTGATAACTTCGGTTTCGAACCCTGTGAGATGTTAGGCAGTGGGGGCAGGGTGTCCAGATGTTACTGGAAAGAGATCAGTAGCTCAGAATCATGTTTTGAGGAAGACATAGGGTGATTGCAAAATATTTAACCCCTGGCAAAGCATGGGTGCCCACCCATGAGAACTAATGCTTCCATGAGGGTGGAGCACAGTCCTGGAGACCTCACTACACCAAGGTTTTAGCCTATTAGTTGTTGGACTGTAAGGAGGTTAGTGGTCCCGAGGGAGGGCACTCAGGGGGCTCAGGGCTGCAGCTATTTACCAAGCAGCACAGAAGTATTGCAATCTTTCACCCTCTGGTGTGGCTGCACATGAATGAGCACTGGAGCTCTTACTATGTGCCAGATGCTGTGACAAGCTAGACCCTCTCCATCCATGGCCTCATTCAACCCTCACAATCATCCTGTGAGGTGTCATCATCACCATCACCATCATCATCACTATTCTAAGTGACATGGGATGTGGTGGAGCAGTCTCCTTACCAGCGTGCTGCCAGTCTTGCTTGGGGAATTTCACCGCAGCCTATTATCCTGGTGCTGGACCATCTGCAGTTTAATCAATACCTTCAATTACTTGTGCCTATCGCCTGTTCAAAGGCCGGGGCAAACTCATGTTTCCTGAGGGTTCCCATTACTCATGGACACATTCCAAGAGACTTCCCATAGGCCTTTGCAAACCTCTTCTAACCACCCCAGCCCAAGCCTGGCAGAACTGGCCACTCCCTATTCTGTACCCCATTACACCTGGCTATAGCATCTATAATTCCTTATGATATCTACCAGCTTACATGACTGTCACTCCCACTTGGTTACAGGTCCTTTAAGGATAAGGATCCTGTCGAGTGCATCTTGAATTCACTGATACCTAGCAAAATGTCTGGCTATGGGCTCAATAAATGTCCACTGAATGAATGAGTGAGCAGACACGAGCAAGACTGAATTGTGATTGTTATTTGGGGTGAGATCTATCTCATAATGCATTCCTTTTATTTTCACCACTTGAATTTATATCTGACTACTTCTCTGACCCTTGTTTTCAACTATTAATATTAAATGAGAATATATTAAACTACTCCACAGTCTGAGGTTAGACTGCAGAAATGATGGTAAAAGAGCAAGAACATGCCTGATGCAACCAACCAAGCTGAGAAGAAACAAGAATTTAATTGGCTCCACACATGGGAGTTTATGCTGTTCAGCACCTTCCCCCAAAGAGGGCAAAACAAGCTGTTAAAACATAAACTCTTTGACCTCAAAATAAAAATACAGATGATTTCTAACACCTATAAAGGGCCCATCCTGATTGCAAACTGCTTTGGGAGAAAGAGCTGTGAAGCCTTAAGGATCTGCCTCCCTCCAGGACGCAGATGACTGGCAGAGAAGTTCAAAGATGAGGGACCCTCCAGCCAGAAAGGAGGCTTAAAGCTCCGTATGCACTCAGGTCTTGGCCTCCCTCTACTCCCTGAGTGGGAGAGAAAAGAGCTCCTGTAGCCTCTGGCTCTGAAACAATGGACGGCAGGTACTGCACAGGTCAATGTGACCCTGTACTTGTGCTGCTGGAAGCTGGAGGATGCTGTCACAGCTAAGAGCAGGGACTGGGCTCAAACCTCAGTCCTGCCACTTCCTAGCTAGTGATCACACATGATGCTTCTCAGCCTGCTGCCCCTCTGTAAAATGGGGAATGATGCTGCCTACCTCCTGGGAAATATTAGGATTAATAAACAGAGGCCTATGAACTGCTAAGCACCACGCCTGGCATACAGGTACTCAATTCAGTAAACAGTGTCCCTTATTAAGTGGCAGGTGGATGGCAACCTGGCAAGTAAAGGAAACATGCCCAGGTTTACACGGGGGCCAAAGGTCACCAAGATAGTCCAAGACCGTGGTCCTTAAACCTGGCTGTGCATTAGAATCAGCAAGGGAGCCTTTAAAATGCTAGTGCCAGCCCTCTGTACACCCACTGAATCTGAATCCATGGGGATGGGCCCCAGGCATTTCTAAAAGCTCCTATAAGATTCTAACAGGTAGCCAGGGTTGAGACCCTCTGCTATAGCTAAGAGTTGGGGTCAAGCAATGACCTATAAATAAACCTGCTAATAATCAATCAAAACTATGCCCCCAGGCCTAAGAGGGAGTCCGTCTTGGTTTTAGAATTGGAAAAAAATAGTCTTAAAATTGAACACTTACCCATCTTTCTAATCCTGAATACTGCATGTTAATAACATACATCGTTCAAAGTTACTAAATTCTCAGAAAGCAACCACTCTGGAAAAGTCATAACAAAGCTCAAGTGTTTATTAAGAATTAAAAATACTGTAAATAAGCCATACAGTTCATTTCACAGTAAACTAAACAAACCTTTTTTTTCCTTTTTCTTTTCCTTTTTTTTTTTCTTTTTTCTTTTTTAAAGGGCAAGACAGCCATTAAAGGACAGTACAGCTCAAAGGAGAAGGGAAACAGCAAACAGCTACAGAAAATGCACGTGTTCCTCACTGATGGATGGGGTCTGCTGACAGCAAACCTCTTCAGGGACATCGCGGTAAAATGAAGATGTGGCCTCCATTCCCCAGGGAGGCAGCCCATGCCTTTATGAGCAGCTCTCATAATACATTTCTTTAACGAATCCAAGGATTCCCTTTTCAGGAATTCTAAACGCTTACTCTAAACACATTATTTGGGGACCCTACCAAGAGGCGACATAGGTCAGCCACAGGGGACTCTGGGCGGGTTGTGCCTTCACATTCTGAACCGTCTGGATTCTTTTGCATAGTTATCACTGAGATGGAGAAATGGTTCAGGAATGGAAAAGACACGTACCCCACAGACCACCAAGCAGCTGATTCTTTTCAAATAAAGATGGAGGGGCTTGTCCCCCTCCCAATTCAGAGCTGCCATTTATGAACTGTAACCAGTTTAAAGTGGAAGACAAGAAGTGAGTGACATCTCATGAAAACCTTGGCCAAAAGGACTAAAAAAAAAAAAAAAAGTGAAATGAATTTTCCTTAAAGACAATTAGGAAAAAAAATACCTCCTCCCCCTTTTTTTGTTACTTGAAATCCTCCAGCCAGGCAGGGTTTTTGAGGTTAATCTGCTTCCGTTTATCCTCGGTTGCAGCCACTACGGTTCTTCCCTGACACTAGGGAGAAACATCCCTTCTAGAAGGCACCTCTGATGCACAGGGGCTGGGCCTTCGGGAAACCCAACCAAAGCAGAAGCAGAAGGCCTGCGCAACCGATAGCGCGTGGTAACCATCGTAAATAAATTAAACGGGCACAGAAACACAGAAAGCCCCAGTGATCCTGGTGGTGTGGCCGGCTCTTCGGGAGGGACCAGGCCCTGGGGGGAGGGGCGCGGGAGCGAACAACACATTTTTTGGTCGTGAGAAACTGGACTCGCCATCCGCGCCCTGCCCACGCAATCCATTTAGACTTTCTCGTGAATCTTTTCCACTTTCACAAACAACCTATCCAGGTCATTCCTCAGGTCCTCTAGCAAACTTTTGGCTGACTCCAAGTTGTTCTCGTTGGTCTCAATCTTCACTGAGTACGCGACCAAACTGTCCACGGCAGTCCTGAGCATTTTCAAGTCCGACTCCACCTGGCCCACGGAAGCTCTGAGGTTGTCCAGAGAGGAGAGTCTGTCCAGCAGGTCCTGGGGGGGCGCGGCGGCAGCGTCGCGGGTGAGCAGTGTGCGGACCTGCTCCTGCACCTTCTGCAGCGCCTCCACGGCGCCGGGAAGCTCAGCCATGCGACGCTTCAGTTCGTCCACGTCTCCGACCAGGGAGAGCTGGGCCTCACCGAGGTCGCGCACCCTGCCCGCCAGGCCACCGGCGTCGGCGTCAACGTCTGCGTCGTGGGCGGGGCCCAGGCTGGCCACGCGCTCCTGCAGGTCCGCCAGGTGCCGCGCCTGCTCCTCGCTCTGCGAGCGCAGCGCCTCCACCGTCTCGCGGTGGTGCTCCCAGGCCGCCCGCGCCGCCTGCACCCCATCTTCCACGCTCTGCAGCCTTGAGTCCAAGCCCTGGCTCTCCTTCTGAAGCGTTTCGAAGGCCTCGGAGGGTCTGAAGACCCCGTCTTCTTCCGGCCTGAGGGGTGCGGCCTTCAGCTGGCCGAGCTCCTCCTCGAGTCTCCGGATCTCCTCGGGCAGGCGGGCGGCCGACTCCTCCGCCCGGAGGACCTTCTCCATGAGCGCCTGCAGGGTGTGGTGCTCCGAATCGGCCGCCTCCTTGAACCTCTGCTGCTCCTGTTTGAGGCTCACCAGCTCTTTGACCTCCGTGTAGACATCAGACTCCATGGTCTGGACTGTGCTTCTCAGGGCCTCAATGTCCTTCTCTTTGGACTTAACCGAGGTTTGTATTTCCTTCACTGCTTCCCTCAAGGCTTTCAAATCCTGCTTGTATCCCTCCGAGTCTTCCAGAGAGGTGACCTTGGCCTTCACGTCGTTTATTTCCTTCTGGCTCCTCTTCTGGACCTCGGTGAAGATGGCGATGTTGTCGTTGATGGACTTGGTGAGCTCGGTCAGCCTTTCCTCCACCGTGTTCTCCAGGGACGTGAAGTCCCGCTCCCGGGCGTCCTTGACCACGTGGATCCCATCCGAGAGGTCTTTGAGGATCTCATTCTGGAGTTTTTGCAGAACTTCACTGATGCGGTTGATCTCGCTCTCCCCTTGCTTCACGGCTTTCTCTGTGAGATCTTGTTTATGTTGGGAGCTTCTCACGAAGGACTCAAAAGTCCCGAACGTGGCTTGCAGAGACTGCACCTGTAACCAAAATCCAGATGTTAACCATGGAGAAGAGCTGATGGGTTTTATGCAATTCAGCTGTATTTCTTTTCATTTGCCCAGCTTACAGGTCCCTCCTCTTCCAGAATAGTACCATAATTTTTCCTTTAGGGAACCATCCTTGCACATAGCCCATGTGGTTTGGGGGACCAACCCCAAGGCCAGCTCCAAGTGCTCCAGGCCTGACCAATCAATGCTTTCTGTCCACCCACTTCCCACCCGCTCCTGGAACCATAGTGATTAGCCCTTGGATGGGCATGTGGCCTAAACCAGACCAACAAATCGATTCCAAAACTTCTCTTAAAACTATTGGGAAGGGAAACCTCTTTCTACTGGGATTGCTACCTATAGGATGAGGGAGGCCTGGAACAGCTCAGACCAGCACATGACCAATGCCTGCCTACAAATCCAGCCAGCACAGAGGGAAGCAGAACTAAGAGATGGCAAGGTCAAGTTCTGAAGACACAATTTAAATCTCTGTATACAGCTATACTGAAGGAACCTACTCTGGAACTTTTTTGTTTGAGCCAATAAATTCTTTCCCTTCCTCCATCTCTGTTTATGCCAGTTTAAGCTGAATTTTTAGCTCTTGCAACTGAAAGAGTCTCAAGTTTTTGTAGAAACAAAGCTGAGGCACATGGGAGACACTGGGCAGGGAGGCAAGAGACAAGGTTCAGGTCTCTGCTCACTGCCTATAGCTGTGTGGCCCCGAACAAATCACTGTCCTCACCTGAAAATGTGACCAGTGGACCGGTGACCCTTAGCATTTTCTGGCTTTGTGAACACACTATGATCCTATTTGCCACTACACCTTCATTCTAAATAAATTCTACCCTAAACAGGGTCTGACCTGGAAACCACCCCCGGGAGCAGGTTTAATGTACTGAGAGGCTGAGTATGATGATTAATGGTCTGGGCTTCATCCTGATGTGGCACATGGTACCACCTAAAATGCTTTCTTGCCAAAAGAAAGAGAGAGAAGAAAAAAGAATCCAAATCTGTCAAGTTTCTAGCTCTAACCACCAATTCACAGAAAAAATATAAGAGTAGAACATGCCATGAGGATACAGTCAAATCCACAATGTAGAAAATTCTGCAGGACAAATAATCAGGATCTTCAACAAATAAATGGCATATTTAAAGGAGGAAATATAAGAAACTATTACAGATTAAAAGAAACTTAAGAGATTTCTCAATTAAATGCAATGTGTGGACTTATATGGATCCTGCTTCAAACAAACCAACTGTAAAAGAGACATATTTTTGAGAAAGTCAGGGAATCTGATTTTGGACTGGGTATCAGGTGATAATCAAGAACTACTGTTAACTTTGTTAGGTGTAATATACTGTGTTTTGCCAAAAGAAACAAGCAAAGGAGAGGGAAAGGAAAGAACAGAAAGGAACTCTTTATTTGTTAGAAATAAATCCCAGAATACTTTGGGTCAACTAATGTGTCAGTCAAAATTAAAATTAGATCACTATCCACGGGGTCTGCCAGGGCAACAAGGGCCCTTCAGAGGGTCTAGAATTGAACTGACGGTATTTTCTGAAGCCCTGCACCCACCTGTGCCCACTGAATCTTCCAGGGAAGGACAGGCCAGCTTCTCTGCCCATGCTCACGCCGTTCAGCAGACCTGGGCCATTTCCCAATACTGAGAGCATCAGAGCATCTGAGAACAAGACAACCAGGTGTGCATCCAACACGGTGGTGGAATAGAGTGCTTCAGACCCATACTGCTCCACCTCCAGCCCAAAAAGAGCACAACAAAATGGGAGGAGGAAGGGCTGGTGAGGGGATGAAATTAAAATAGCAAAAAATTGATAATTATTGAAAATAGTGTTCCCTATATTGATCTCTTCTTTTGTTTATGCTTGAACATTTCCATGATGGACAGCTAAAAAAATAAAATAGCATGGGTTCTGGAACCAGACTGCCCATGTTCAAATCCTAGCTTGGACACTTCCTATCTGTGTGATCTCGGGCAAGTTATTTAGCATATCTGTGCCTTGGTTTCCTAACCCACAGGATGGAAACAAAGATAGTACTGTTACCTAAGTCATAGGCTTGTCTTGTGAGGATTAAGTGAGCTTAATCCACTTTACGTATTAATATGTAAAGTGCTTAAATTGTGCCTAACACATAATGATCAATAAACAGTAACTGTCACCTTCGTTATCATTTAATCTTTCTTCTGGAGTAGCTCAGAAGTCTGGAGATTCCTAGCCCACCCTTGGCCCAATGCCAAAGGGCAAATGCTATAGGTATGTGAACAGGACCCCGGGCTCTAGTTCCAGCACCAGCTCTGTGAGCACAAGTAAGTCACACTCATATTCCAAGTCCCGAGCTCCTCATCTATTAACAAATAGGTTTCTAAAGTCCTTTCTGGCTTCCACCGGTCTGTGATTTTAAGATAGATTAGAATAAGATTCTCAAGGACTCCAGAATACTAGACGATTTCCCTGCTTAACCAAATATAACCTAGAGCTCAACTCTGAAATTAGGTTATTCAATCACAGAACCTGCCTGTTCTGAGCACAGCATTCAGAACAAAGGTTTGAACAGGTAGGCACACTACCTGCAACATGGCAGGCGTTCATCACTGTTTCCTGAATGAATCAAAGAATGAACGCGTTTACAGAGAAAGGCCTGACGAAGACGGAGCTGGTCCATTTCCCCCGACCCCGGACTGTCACTCCTAACCTGGGCTGGCTCTTTACAAATGGCTAGGAAGGGGACTAGATCAGAAATTATGGATGAAACCAAACAAATCAACCCGTGACACTGAAAAGAGCACAAAAAGTGTCTCCCTATGATGGTGTGAGCTGTTCACCTTCACATGCAAAGACCTCATTATAATCAATATGCAGGGAACTTCCCTGGTGGCACAGTGTATAAGACTCCACGCTCCCAATGCAGGGGGCCCAGGTTCGATCCCTGGCCAGGGAACTAGATCCCACATGCAGGCCACAACTATGGAGCCAGCGAGCCACAACTATGGAGCCAGCGAGCCACAACTAAGGAGCTGGCAAGCTGCAACTAAGGCGCCCACGAGCCACAACTAACACCCAGCGCAACCAAATAAATATTAAAAAAAATAATTATCAATATGCAGTGGATACATGTTTCCCCAACATATGGGGGATACCCACTAAGTAGTGGACAAGATGCCAGAGCAAAGTAATGCTAAGACAGGTTCCCTGTCATCAAGGAGTTCACAGCAGGGGGTAGGAGAAGAGAACAGTGGTGGCTCACATTCAACAGGACACTTGATGTACACCAATGATTATGCAGAGCACTTCAGAGACATCATCCCAATCCACCCTGATAATAATCTCATGAGTTGGTAGCTCCTATTAATCCCCATCTTACAAAGCAGAAGCCTGGGAAGTGGTAGAGCTGAGCATCAAAATCCAAGAATGTCTGCCTTTAGAACCTGCGCTCAGCCTCCAGTGATACGCTCAGGCAGAAGCATGTCCAGAGTGCACTGAGTGCCTGGAGGAGATGCTGCCTCAGCCTCAAGCCTTGACTCCTAGCCCAGAGTCAAGATGAGAAAACAGAAATACGACCAGAGAACTCACTCGTCCACAAATAGCTTTTAGTCTCATTAAACTGTCCCCACCAGGCCTAAGCCTACTCCTATACTCTACGCCACCCTGGATCTGCCAGAGCAACCCAGGCCCTTCAGAGGGCCTACAGCTGAACTACCAACATCTTCTGAAGCCCTGCACCCACGTCTGCCTGCTTAATCTTCAGGATAAGAACAGACCAGGCTCTTGGCCCATTCAGCAGACCTGGGCCGTGTCCCAATACCGAGAGCATCTGAGAACAAGAGAGACCAGGTGGGCACCCAAAAGGGCAGTGGAGTAGCATGTTTCAGAGTCACACTGCTCTGACTCCAGCCCCATCTCCACCGCTGAGGGTCTGCACGTCCCTGAATGAGTAACACAACCACTCCAGGCTCAACTGGCCCATCTACGAAATGGTGCTAACGCCTCAGAGGGTGGCTGGGAATGCCTGACCCACAGTGAAGACTAATTATGAACAAAATAATACAGTAAGAATATGTCCCTGTGAAGAAGCAAACCCCAGCCCCCAACAAACCTCACAGAGAGGGCTGTGAGAGGCTCAAACTTAGGTTGTCAGAGGGCCCATCCATCACTACTCACTCCTCAATGCAGAATAACATTTCCTGGCCACCCCGGAGGTGCAGAGGGAAGTGGCCACACACTGTGGAAGATCCTGTGTGCCAAATGCCCCCGTTCTGGGCATGTTCTGAGTTCCAAGTCAATGAAGTAAGCATTAATTGAACACCTACTAGGTAGCGGGCATGGGAAAGACAGCACAATAAGCAAGCGACTAGTTAAGAGTGTTCTAGGAGTTCACTGCGGTTTGAGTCCTAGCCCTGCCACTTGCTGGGTGTGTAACCACGCAGAGTTCCTTAGCCTCCTTGTAGCTCACTTTTCTCATCTGTGAAAGGGGGATCATAACAGTCTGTACCTGTTGGGCTTGTGACAGTCAAAAGAGATGAGCGCACAGTAAATATGAGGCATTAATTATTAGCTTGATTACGCCACTAAATTAAAAGAAAGGTCATGATTTCAATGGTTTACAGCCAGGTGGACTCTTAAAAATCTGGACAGAGCCCTCCCCTTAATGTGGACATGGGAAAACTGAGTCCCCGAAAGGAAAGGAATCTGTACAAAGCTGTGATGGAGGAGGGGTGGGAACCTGAAAGGAGAATAAGGGAGGGGCAGGGAGGAAGCAGAGAGAATAAAGTTCAATTTCTTCCACCTCAGTTCAAGACCTCCACCATCTTGGCCTCGACCTCCCCCTCCTCCTCACAGCTTCCTACATGTTCCTCTGCTACAGGCAAGGTAGCCACGTGCTGTCCCCCAAACAAACCTGTCTGTTCTTCACTCCTTCTCTCAACAGTTATCCATTACCATCTAGATCTAGACTGGCACTACCCTGGCCACCAGGATACAGGCCTGGGCAAACTCTACCCTCTCTCTCTTCTGAACTCGCACAGCAGTTACCCTCAACTGAAACCCACCTGTGCGCTGCTTCACAAATAGGATTTGTCTTCTGCACCTTCGCACCCTCCACAGGGCCTACGAGGAGCCATATGACCATCAGACTTCACCAAATATTATGACTGATTGGTAAGTGGGTGGATCGAAGAGAGGAAACTGAGAGGCTAGTGATTATACTCCAGCAGTATGTCTACTTTTTAAGAATGATTTGACATTCAGGATAGGCAAAGCAGCACTGCCTACTTAATTCCCTTCGAAAAAGTCACCTCCCTTGGCCTGCAGCATGGAGATGACTCACTCCAGTCGCTCTGCCAGTCTTAAGAGGAAATTCCTAGTCCTGCATATTCCACACAAGTCGATAGAAACTTGGCAGGGCAGGCAGCATGCTGGGAAAAGAAGGCAGCAGTTCCGGGCTCAGAAGTGGTGGCGGGATTTTTTGTTTCGATCATGCAACCACCTTTCATTGAGCAATGACATTAGGGGAGGACGCAGGAATGAGGCTGAGGGAGCTGCACTTGGTGTAGGAAAAAAACAGAAAGGGTGGAACCTAAGCAACTTCGTGTGGAAAGGGAGGTCCATCCATACCTGAAATAGGCCCCTGTGGACCCTGCACTCCGCAGTGGCCTAGACACTGTCATGCAGTCTGCCATTCAAGAGCTGGGGTCTTTATCAATTCACTTGATCTCTAAACCTCAATTTTCTGATCTGGAAAATGGAGTCAAAACTGCCAGTCCTCCCTCCCAGGGCTGCCATGAGAATTAGATAATAAGTGAGTAAGCCCTCTAAACACCATATAAATGTGGTATTATTCACCAGTATGACCTAGTATTTTTGGCTTTTCCTTTCCTCTAAAGCTGAAATATGCTACTTCCAAGGCCCACATAGGTACACTGGTCCAATAAAGGGCAAGGAGCCTAAAGAGATGAGCTATTTCATTAGAACTACACAAATGAGTAAGACTACTAGCTTTTCTTTCCCCAGGCTCCAGGTCTATTGAAATCTGGCTCAGATGTCTCCCACTGGGAGAGGAGAGGTTCGGCCTTGCCCGAGGCTTCCAGGGATGCGCTGGCTTCCCTTCCAACCTCCTCTTCAGACAACTCTGCCCATTCAGCGATTCCTAATCCAAAAAGAATGGGCTTCCCAGAGCCTGCCGGCTTCCTTACAGGTCACCGCTAATGTCCTGTGACAGGCCCTTGGCCCACCCTCCCGGACCGGCCAGACCATCCTCGAAGCGGTCCATCCCTCGGGGCCGATACCTCCGCGGCCATTAACAAAGAGGGTCTGGGGACTGCTTTGGAACTAGGGGGCCGGGGAGGGGGCACCCCGGGCCGCTGGCGGGCCTAGGCCAGAAAGGGGCCCGGCCGGGAGGGCACGAGGGAGCCGGCCGTGGGTGCGTGGGCAAGACGCCGGGCGCACGGCGTTTGGGGGGCCGGGGTACCCACCTTCTGCTCGACGCCCTGCAAGCCCTGACCCAGCTCCTCCCTCTGCCGGGAGAAGTCCTGGTGGCTTCGCTGGACCTGCTGGACCTCCTCCAGGACGTTGTGGACACACCAGCCCGAGAAGGCGGCCGCCGCCACCAAGGCGAGGTAGAAGAGAAAGTTGAGCACCCGGCCGAGCCTGCGCGAGCAGGACGCGGAGGACGAGGCGGCGGCGGCGGCAGCGGCGGAGGACTTGCCTCCGCGGTGGCCGCCCTTGCCGTGCGCTTGGTTCTGCGGAAGCTGCTGCGGGTGCTGCTGCGGGTGCGGCGCGGGCGGCGGCGGCGGGTGTTGCTGCGGCGCCGGCGGCGGCTTCTTCGCCACGTCATCCGCGCCGCCCGACGGGTGGGCGCCCTTCTCCGAGGGACTTGCGGCACCGTGGCCGCCCTTGGAGCCCCTTTGTTTGGCCGAGGGCATGGCGGGCGCGGCGGCGAGTGAAACCGCGGGCTGCGAGGCGAGCGAGCGGGGCGCGCGGCCCAGGAAACTTCCTCGGGTTCCCCCGGGGCTGGGCGAGCGGCACGCGGGCGCTGCTGGCGTCGGAGCGGCAGGGAGAGAGAGAGCGAACGGGCGGGCGAGGAAGGAGGCCGGGCGAGCGAGGAAGGAGGAGGGGGCCTGACTCCGCCGCCGCCGCCGCCGCCGCGGCGCCGACCCCGCCTCCCGGGAAGGGAGGCCGGCAGAGCAGAGCCGGGAGGGCCTGCCACGCACGCTGGGGCCGGCGGGCGGCCCCTCCCCCTGCCGCCACGACCCCAAAGAGGGAGGGCCGAGCGCGGGGCGGCTCCGCAGGGCCTAGGGGGCTGGACCAAGTCGGGGGGAGGGGACGGTCGAGGGAAAGGTGGCGGCCCGGCGGGGTCTACGGGAGCCGGGGTGGGATGGGGGTGGCCGAAGGGAGAGGGACGGCCCAGCAGGGTCCGGGGGTCGGGGGTTGGGGGTTCGGCGGAGGGGAGGGTAGTGGCCGAGCGCGGTCTACTGGGGCCCGGTGGGGGCGGGGGGGCGAGGGTGGTGTCCCAGCAGGGTCACCGGAGGTCGGGGCAGGCGGCTGAGGTGGGGGGGGGGCAGGAGGCAGCCGAGGTGGGGAGCGACCGGGCTGGGTCAACGGAGGCGGGAACCGGCGCCGAGTGACCGAAGGGAGTGGGCGGAGGGCTGGGTCGACTGGGACCGGGACTGGCGACTGAGCTGAGGCCACGGGGGCCCCGGGGATAGGCGGCCGAGATGGGGGTGGCCAGGCGGAGCGGAGAGCCGGGGAAGACCCGGTGCAGTGGGCCACGTGGGAGCCCCGCTCCTTTATGGACCTGTGCGGAGAGAGGAAATGAAGGGGGGCGCCCCAGGAGCCTTGCCCCTGGGAGTGGGAGCAAAGGGGCGGGAACACCCCCCCATTCCTTTCTGCGGGGAGTTGGGGAAATCCCCACCCCCCTTCCCCCATCCCACCCGCCAAGCCTCCGGTGGTTGGACCTTGTCCCTTTCCTGGGGTTTGAAGGCGGAGGCAGAAAGGGCTTTCTGAAAACCAGTTGGCTCCAGGGGCATGTTTAAGGGAAGTTACCAAAGATTCTCGGACTGCGTGAAGACTGTTGAAGAGAAGACTTGAGCGGCCCACTTAGCCCAGCCAGTCCGCCGTCGACGCTGTTGACTTTTTTCTGAAGGCCTTTCAGCTCAATTTTCTCTTTGGGGGCCCACGCTCTGGCGTTAGCCCCTACCACGGACAGGCTCTGGGCTGTACGCTGGGAAACCAGCAGCCTCTGCAATGAGAGGGAAGCAGATCAGGGTCACCCCTCCTTTGGTAGAAGGAAATATAATAATGCCAGGCTCTGTGCTTAGCAACTTACATATATATTCTCCAGACTTCACTGATAGCTTCTAAGGTAGGAATTATTTTACCCACTTTATAGGAAGGAAACTGAGGCTGAGCCCCGCCCCAACTGATTGGCGCAAGGTCTCACACACCGTGATTTAAACCTTGCTCTGCTCCTTTCAGAGCCTGTGCCCTTTAATGGGCCCCAGAGAAATTAAGCAATTTGCCCACTCTCAATAAGGCTAGTTAGTGCTGTGGCAGGGACAGAGCTCCACTCTACAAGCTGCTTTACCCCTGAATCTGGTGTCTGTGTGTGCTTGTGCGTTAGGAACCTTGTTTCTTCTGCCTGGAAACTTCTCCCAATTCCTTCTTTTTAAAAACATATTCCCGGGGTTCCCTGGTGGCACAGTGGTTAAGAATCTGCCTGCCAATGCAGGGGACACGGGTTCGAGCCTTGGTCCGGGAAGATCCCACATGCCAAGGAGCTACTAAGCCCATGCGCCACAACTACTGAGCCTGCGCTCTAGGGCCCGTGCTCCGCAACAAGAGAAGCCACCACAACGAGAAACCCACTCGCCGCAACTAGAGAAAGCCCACTCGCAGTAACGACCCACTGCAGTCAAAGTATAAATAAATAATTTTTTTTTTAAAAAGACGCTTTTAAAAATCACTCGTGAATGAATGAACACATGTGCCTGCCCTCAAGGGGCCTGCATTACATTTGGAGAAATGTGCGAAAACATTTCGAAGACTAAATTGTGTAGTTGAGAATATAAATGTAAAGGGAACTTGGAAAGCAAACCACTGGGCAGCATGTGGGGAAGTCTTCTGAGGCGGAAAGTTCTTGAGCAAAGCCTTGAAGAATGGATTTGCATAGGAGGAGCAGGGGGGATATTTCTGTGGCGGAAATGGGGTGAGCCCAGGACACCTGTCTGACACAAAGGGTGTGAGCTGCGATTAGGAAAGAGAGAGTTGAGCTGGGTGGAGTGGGTCCAGATTGCAGAGGTTCACAGAAGCCAGCCAGCCAGGCGAAGAGTCGCTATTCGTGTGGGAGGCCAGAGTAGATTATAGCAGGTTCTAGACTAGAACTATAATCATTTGCCCCAGACAGAGAGGAACGTTCCCACTCCTGCTAAATACCAGGAGCTCTTGTAGAAAACGCCTAGCTCTGGGCCTACAGCTCTGACCTAGGAGGGGGGAAAGGAGATGGCAGAGGAAATCAGAAAACTAACTCATCCATGAAGCTGCTAGAAGAACCTTGTTTAAAAACTTCAGCTAGGGCTTCCCTGGTGGTGCAGTGGTTGAGAATCCACCTGCCAGTGCGGGGGACACGGGTTCGAGCCCTGGTCCCGGAAGATCCCACATGCCGCAAAGCAAGTAAGCCCATGCACCACAAGTACTGAGCCTGTGCTCCAGAGCCCGCAAGCCACAACTACTGAAGCCCGCGAGCCTGGAGCCCGTGCTCCACAGCAAGAGAAGCCACTGCAATGAGAAGCCCGCGCACCGCAACGAAGAGTAGACCCCCACCCACCGCAACTAGAGAAAGCCTGTGCACAGAAACAAAGACCCAGTGCAGCCAAAAATAAATAAATAAAAATTAAAAAAAAAAAAAACAATTTCAGCTGAATTCAGATTGTGTTTCAAAATCTCTAGTGCAAAAAAAGTAACCATCCTCCTTCAAGCAGTCATCCGTGTTAGGGCAGAGGTAGTGATAACTTGCAAAGCAGCTTTGGGGGCCCAGACAAGCTCTGGCCTGGGAAGCAGGTGCCCTGCTTTTTAGCCTTAGTTCTGCCACCAAACTAACTCTGTGACCTTGAGAAGTGTACTTAACCTCCTCTCTGGATTTCAAGGTCACCACTTCTGTATCTCTAAAGGCCTTTCTTATTATTAATCTATTTCTTAGAGAAAATAGTCATCTGATTACTATGAGAAATAACTAAATTTTTAAAAGTTGATTCAGAACATAGGCCAGATATAAGAATGACAGGTTTCTCAACTTTCTGCCTCTACTGAGCCCTGGAAGAATGAAGGGAGGGGGGAACGCACTGTGACTATCATTAGTGTTTCCCTCTTGCCCTTTTCCTTTGGGAGGTAGTGAAATATAATGGTTAAGACACAGGCTCTGGGATAGACTGACACGTTCAAATTCAGCTCCATGACTGACTGGGGAATGTGACCTCTCTGAACCTCTGTGTCTTCATCTGTGAGATGGGGGTAATAAAACCTACTTCACCTGGTTGTTGTGAGGGTTAAATGAGAGATACCATATGATACTGGGCCCATAGCAGTGCTCAGTGAATAAAGGGTAGTTAATACAATTTGCAGAGTCACTGAAAGTCTAGCTGTACAGAGCTTCTATGTCTAGATTCCAACGATTTTCTTTCATCATTATTTCTTGGCGCTCCCAGCACCATATGCGGCTCATAGACCACAGGCTTTACGTGTTTAACTTGAAAAAGCAGCACTGTTTCCCCCTGGAGTGTGGTTCCACTGTGGTGTTCGGCTACACCCAGAGAAGGAGGTTGGTAAGTAGTCGTGGAAGCGCACCTTCTAGGGCAGGAAGGCTCCAACGGTTCTTCTTGGAGATTACCATTCTTCTACCCCATTTTCTGAGTGAGCACAACAAGCATTTAGAGGAAGTTCCCTTCTTTTCCTCCTGATTTCTTCTCTTCTGTCCCTTTTCCATTTCATCCTCCCTAAAGTGTGTTCGATGGTCAGGAATGCAGGTGGAAAAGAGAAGGAGCCAGAGACATCTCTTCCTTTCCCCCAGCTTATGCAAAGATGCTTCTGAACACCCTTGAACGACATGGATCTTAAACTACATGGAGCTTTGTAAGCCTGCAGCCCTCTTGGTTATCTGCATTTCAGTTAGAAGGTCTAAATAGAAAGCCCCTATTACTTCAATTGCTTCTTCTCTGTTCCAGGTTAACAAGACCCCCAGAGGCCAAGGCATGAGCCCAAATGCCCCACAAACAGGACCTGTGTTAGCCTCAGTGGTTCCCAGTCCCAGGAGTCCCCCAGCTCCAAACCCTGAGCTCCATGCAGTAGGGGAATTCTTTCTTGGAACTCCCAGCACCATACAAGGCTTTATCTCACTGAGCCCCAGTTTTTATGGCAGAAAACCATAGTCCCTACCTTACAGAGGCAATGTGAATACTCACTTGATTTTCTCCTCCACTCATGGTCTTTCTCATCCCAGCACATGCCAATAACATCTGTCCAGTTGCTGAGGAATCATCCTCAACTCCTCTCCTTCTCTCACCCATCCCCCCACACCCAATACAATATGTTAGCAAATCTTGTTGACTTTACCTTCAAAATATATCCAGCATCTCTGACTTCTTGTGACCTGCACCATTATCCCACAGATCCAAGTCACCACCCAGCTCACACTTGAGTTACTGAAATAATTTCATACTGGCCTCCCTGCTTAAGCACTTGCTGCTGCGCTGTGGTCTTTTTTCAATACAAGAACCAGAGCAATCCCTGAAAATATGTCAGATCATGTCACACCTCTTTCCAAAACCCTCCAATGACTTTTCAAGATAGTCGGAGTCAAAGGCAGTTTCTACAATGACCTCCATGGTCCCCGTGTCCTGGCTCCCTACTGCCTCCCTGATCTCATCCCTTCTCACTTGCCCCCTTGATGACTGTTGTCCAGCCACACTGTCCTCCTATTGCTCCTCCATATGCCAGGTATGTTCCTACCTTGGGGGCCTTTGTAATTTTGTCCCCTGTGCCCAGTGAACTTTACCCCCAGGTATCCACAAGGTGGTGTTCTTCATTTCCTCAATTCAAATGTCACCTCTAGGCAAGCTCTTCCCTGACCATCTTATATAAAATAACAACTGCCCAACCTGAGACACTGTCGATCTCCCTTTCCCTGATTTTTTCCTCTGACCTACTATATATTTGCTTATTTAATTATTACTGCCTGTTTCTTCTCATTAGACTGTATGTTCCATGATTGGGAACTTTATTTAACTCACTATTATATCCCCAGTACCTAGAACAATGTCTGGCACATAGTAGGAGCTCAATGAATATTATGAATCTCACATTATTTAGAATTTATCTATGTAGGGCCTTCTCTTTCATGAGATAACCACAGTGTCTTATGAAAGGAAGGACAGTGGAGGGGAGGAACCCAGTGAGAAATGATCTCCTAGAACTTCGATATCAAGATGATGGGGATGATGATGATGATAATAATGATGATGACGCCAACCATGGTGGGGAAGGGGATGACCCAGAGAGGATGGCTGCTGACACTGTGAGGCTGTGGGGGACCTGCAGTGTCACAGTCAGCTGACATTTACCGCTCGCTCACCGCAGGCACTATGCCAGGAATCTCACATGCTTCCCCCCGTCCATGCTCAGCGAGTCTTTGATGTAGGCACCACAGTGGTACTGATCCAGTTTACCGACAAGGGGGAACCACTCTTACACAAGGTGACGCATCTTGAGAATGGTGGGAGTCGGGCTAGAATCCAGGCGATTGATCCTGGAGCTCATACCCTCAACCAACACATGAATGTGTAGACCAGTAAGAAGACAAAGCCTAGTATGATGAGATAATTTATCCAAGGCTAGCCAGCCTTCTGATGAAATCCAGACTCTTAATAAGCACCATGAATCTCAGACCGGGAAGGACGGGGAGGGCTGTATCTCAACCTGACACTGGTGATTTACCTCCACAACTGCTTCTTCTCACCATGCTGCTGACGGACCTATTGTTCACCCCTCAGGAGTGCTGTAGGAGAAAAAGAATTATGAGAACCACTGCCTTAGCATGACATTAAAAAATCCTTCATAATCTGGGCCCTGCTTCTCTCTCTCCTCTAGCCTCATGTCTTCCTCAAATCTCTTCCTACCCTACGTTTAGCCAGGCTCAGCTTTCCTATAGTTGCCCCAGTTTGCCATATTCTCTCAGGAACTCAGCTTCCTTGACCCTTTTCCTGCCCCACCCCCAGTCTGGATAAGATGTCCCTCCCTGGGGCTATCCCAGCTCCCAGATGGGTCATAGCACTTACTATGATGTACTATAATTGGCTGTTTGCTTACTGTCATTCACACTGAACCTTTCAGGGAAGAGGCTGTCATCTGTTCCTTTTTCTCATCCCTGGTGCCAGGCAGTTTGCCTGGATTGAGGAGGTGCTCAGTCCACAATGGATTGGTCATTGAATGGCTACAACACTGTGTGACTTAGAATGCCAGACTTCTGATTCTCAGCATCCCCCCTTTCAGGGTACCCACTCTTTAGTGGGTGGGGGTGTTGGGAAAGTCTCAAAGTTTTGAAAGTTTAGAAGTGGGTACTATGTGGAAATGCAATGTTTTGTGATAGGCTCAGATAATTTGTTAATTTAACCAAAAAACCGGAAGAGGTGTGTGGAGATGATGGATTCCTCAGTGAATGGAATGGAGAGGTAGCTGCAAAAACCGTACTCTTCAGAGACCATTTTCATCCTGCCCTGCCTTGCTCAAGAATCTCCCAAGTCTCCTTATTAGAGTCAAACCACAATGGCCAGGAGTGTGTTGGGGGGATGGGGCTGTGAGAACTAAGCCTCCCCACTCACCAAGGATTCTGCTCAACCTACCTCTCCCTGACCTACAGCCGCCTGCAAGCCTTCATTCTTTGTTCCAGCTCTTCTCCCCAGCCCTTCCGCCTGGAAGTTCCAACTGCCTCCTTCTCTAGGAAAATCTAGTCCCTGACCACCTCCTCCCACCACCCCAGTTAGTCCCTCCATCATGTGGGTTGTTCAGAATGAGGAAGGGTGGTAAGGATACAGATTGGGTTTGATGCTATGTGGTTGTGTCCCTCTGGAAAGTTGTTTAACTTCTCTAGTCCTCATTTATAGTGTAGGATGAATACTTCACAGGATTCATGGGAAGTAATGAGTATGAAAAAGACCATTATAACTGTAAGTTACATGTACATAATTATCACTAATGTGTGTCAACTAGATAAATCCAGCCCCTCTATAATTCAGAGCCTATCTGTGTATTTTCAGCTAGAAAAAAAAAAAAAAACATCCATAAGCTGTGGCTTATAGTACCAATGGCCTAAGGTTGTGGTGAGGTTTCAGTGAAATAATATCAGTAAAGCACCCAGCATACCCTATTTCAGCAGAATGGAGATTATTATGTGATTAGTGTGATATCTTATCCCCACTAGGCCATGGACCTCCAGAGGGCAAAAACTTTGCCTCATTCACTGCATTATCCTTAGTGCTTATTGTTGTGTGGATAATTGACACTAAGAAAGCATTTCATGTGATTCATGCATTGGGCAAATTTGAGCATCTGACCTAGGCAAGGGGGCCAGAGCAGTGAACAAAGCCATCCAAAGTCCCTGCCCTCATGGAGCTTTCATGCCAGCAAGGGAGACCAGACACATAACACATGAATAACTACAGCATGCTGGATAGTACTAAGTGCTAAGGGCAAAAAGTGTAGCGAGGAAAGGGGAACAGGATAGCCATGGGATTGGGAGGGGGGTTGCAACTTTAGATTAGGTGGTCAAGGAGGTCTCACTGAGAAGGTGACATTTGAGTCAAGACCTGAAGGAAGCGAGGGGGCCAGCCATGCAGACATCTGGAAGAAGAGTCTCAAGTAGAGAAAAGAGTGAATGCAAAGTCCCTGAGATGAATCTGGGGAGCAGAGAGGAGGTCAGTGTAGCTGGAGCAAGTGACTAGTTCAGTCAACAAGTATTTATGTAGCCCCTACTTTTTTTGTTTTGTTTTGTTTTGTTTTTTGCGGTACGCGGGCCTCTCACTGCTGTGGCCTCTCCCGTTGTGGAGCACAGGCTCCGGACGCGCAGGCTCAGCGGCCATGGCTCACGGGCCCAGCCACTCCACGGCACGTGGGATCTTCCCGGACCGGGGCACGAACCCGTGTCCCCTGCATCGGCAGGTGACCTCTCAACCACTGCACCACCAGGGAAGCCCGAGCCCCTACTATTTATTGAATAAATGAATGCATGAGCACAATGCCTGGGACGTGGTCAGCTGTGTTGCTGTTATTATCATCACTGTCATCATCACTCTTATCTCTAGGTCACTCCCACCACCACCCAGTACCCAGCCCACAACCCGGCACCTAGTTAGAGCTCAGTGAACTGAATCTCACTATGTCCCTAACCATTAACACCTGGTTATCCCTTGAAGTTTGGCTTCATTGGAGATATCATTTCCTGACGGCTGACCTTTTGCTCTGAAAATCCTTAGGTTTTAAAGTAATACCAGAATTGTATGTAAGTGCAGTATTGTATCACTTGGGTTGAATTCCTCAACCTTCAGAAAGGTAGACAGGGCAAACTCTACAGTTCAGATTCTGTGACTTCTGATTAGTCCTGGGCTTCTTCGTTTTATAGGGACAAACAGCAAGTGTCTGGGCTCTAGGCCCAGCATCCCCATCAGATCTGGGATATCACCTGGAACCCAGTGGCCAGAACGAGCAGCCTGCTGTCCGCAACTCAGATTAGCCTCTGAAAAGGTTTCTGCCTAAAAGGGGGTGGATGAGAGTGAGGGAACTAGGAGCTCACCAGGAAACTTTCAAACACAGCGATCCTCACGGTGATTTGGGAGGCCTGTCCAGTGATGTGGAAACGATGTGGAAGAGCTTAAGAGTCACTAATGAACAAACGAACTCCTCTCTGAGTCTCTGCCAGCCAGGAGATTTCAGGTCACTTAGGAAGGAGACTCCTTGGTGAGGTAGGATAATCTCGTACTTTTCTCACAGCCAGGAAGTCAGTATTACTAATTTAAGCCCCCCTTGCTTCAATAAGCCTAGGTCCCCTTGTTCTCTCTTCAACTGAAAAAAATACCACCCCTCTCTTGGTCTATTTCTCTGACGTCCAATGAAGGCAAAGCAGACTTCTAATTATAGGAAGCTGGCAATTCAGTTGCAATGTCAGTCTTAATGCATTCATCCCTTCTGCAGCTCAAGCCCCTCCAGGGCCTTCCAAGACCCCTGTTCTAAAGTGGACTGTGACCAGGGGGCAGAAGAGCCCTTCTTTTGCTGTCCCAATGTTTTCTCTCGTTGTTCCCAAACACACCCACCCCATAGGCAGCTGAGCTCTTTCTCTCTCCTCTGTGGTACCACACAAGTTCCTGCCTTCTAGAATGAATGAATTCATTCCTCCTCTCCACCCAAGAAAATACAGTTCTTCCAAGAAGAGAGCACGGGCTTTAGAACAAAGAAGACATTCTCATTTTAAAGAAAAATAAGGATGGGGCCCAGAATGTTTTAGCGATTGGCCTAAAGTCACACAGCTTGTCCCTATAGTGTCAGGGTTTGAACCACGTGTGTCTTATTCCAAACCCCTCTCCCTTTCCACCAGTCCCCACTGCCTCTTGGATGAATGACCTCCAAGGAATACTGATTAGCACCCAATCCCAAAATAAATATTTGGTGTCAATTTGAAATGCAGGGAAGCATGGAAAACTGGTTTAAATGAGTACTATGTAGAGAACAGAAGTGATATCAAACAGAAGTGATATCAATAAATATTTGTCAAACCACTGAATGAATATCAGTGAAATGAAGTTAAGGCAGGTGGATCTTCTGAGAAGGAATGGCGTTTTCCATCCGCGAGAAAGGAGATTCTTTGCACTGTAAACAGATCTGCATGAGAAGGTTTTTTTTAATGACTACGCCTGTGTTATTTTCACAACAGCTGTCCTTGGTTTACAGGCTAAGCTGCCCAGGGGCTGGGATTATCTGTGCCACTGGGTAGAGGTGGGCTGCAGTGGAGCCAGATTTTGCCTTTGCCTAGTTTATGAAGGCAAGGCCTTGGTAAAGTTCAAAGCGTCTCTCCATTTCTCTAAAGGAGAAGGGTTCCTTTCCTAAAAGGTACAGCATCTCTGAAGGTTTCTGAAATCTCTGGGATTAAAGGACGACCTGGACCTCTTTCCGTTTCTCATCCTGACATGTATTTGCATGTTTTCTCTGGAAATGTCTTACATCAGTTCATCCTGAAGCAGCCCTGTGCAAGCCAAAGATTCATTCAAGAGGAAGAGGGGAGAATTGTTTAATGTGTCAGGTGCTGAGCCAGGCATTTTATACCTAATTTCCCATTGAATCATCACAACCCTATTAGGTAAATGTTATTAAGTCTGTTTAGGGCAGAAAAATAAGAAGACTCGGTGCGGACAAGCGATCTGCCTAGATAACAAAGCCTGCAAGTGGCAAAAATAGGATTGAAACCTACATCTGCCTGAGTCCAAAGTCCACCCAGCTCTTTCTACTTCTTCCCCAGAGGCTTCCTGGACGTGCAACTGAATTCAGCTTGGCATTGACAACTCTCTCCATCAGCTCCCTACTTATCCAATTAGCTTTATTCTCCACAGTTTTCTACATCATCAGTGCCCAGGGAGTTTTTAAAAACTAGACGAACCCTGACCCCATATCAAAACTGCTAATGGGGGCTTCCCTGGTGGCGCAGTGGTTGAGAGTCCGCCTGCCGATGCCGGGGGACACGGGTTCGTGCCCCGGTCTGGGAGGATCCTACATGCTGCGGAGCGGCTGGGCCCGTGAGCCATGGCCGCTGAGCCTGCGCGTCCGGAGCCTGTGCTCCGCAATGGGAGAGGCCACAACAGTGAGAGGCCCGCGTACCGCAAAAAAAAAAACAAAACAAAAAACACTGCTAATGGTCTTGGACTTCTCAGCCTCCAGAACAGTGAGGAATTTCTGTTTACAAGGCACCCAGATTATGGTATTCTGTTAGAGCAGTCTGAGTGGATTAAGGCACTCTTCATATTCTTCCTCAGTTTTCACAAAGAGAAAACATTTATTATTTGAAGGGAGATTTACTCCAAGTGTGCAGACGTATATTAAGATGTGGTTACAAGGCAGAAGACTTGACTTTCTCCATGTCCAGGGCAAAAAAAAGCTATTCATTTCTTACTGCATTGGCTTGTTCCCAAAGAACATCCTTGCAACCTGCAAGATTCAAGATTTCCGTACAAATACCTAGATTCAGAAAATCTCTCACGCGTACTTGAGAGTTGCAATATTAAGCATGAAAGTTATATGTAAATGTTAATCATGTTTGTCACTGTAAAATAAGAGTGGGGATTTGCGTGATTTGCTATATCGGATGTACAATAGAGGCAAAATCTTTGGGCAATGCATCTTTTTAAAATAAATTTATTTATTTATTTTTGGCTGTGTTGGGTCTTTGTTGCAGTGCGCGGGCTTCTCATTGCGGTGGCTTCTCTTGTTGTGGAGCACGGGCTCTAGGCGTGCAGGCTTCAGGAGCTGCAGAGCACGGGCTCTAGGCGCGTGGGCTTCAGTATTGGTGGCTCACAGGCTCAGTAGTTGTGGCTTGCGAGCTCTGGAGCACAGGCTCAGTAGTTGTGGCGCACGGGCTTAGTTGCTCCTTGGCATGTGGGATCTTCCCGGACCAGGGCTCGAACCCATGTCCCCTGCATTGGCAGGCAGATTCTTAACCACTGTGCCACCAGGGAAGTCCCTGGATGATGCACTTTGAATTAACACAGTTGAAAAGAAAGAAGCTGACCTGTTGAAGGTTAGTAAGAAATTATTTTTTTAAATGTTTCCACTTCTTATCTTCTAAAAATAATCCAAAAAAAAAAAAAAAAACCCATAAAGCTGCTAAGGACCAAGGCATGAGTACTTCTTTAAATCTTCACAGTCAATAGATATGTCCATCCCTGGTTAAGAATCACTACAACATATGGACCCTTTATTCCAGACAAACCCTCATTAGTGCCTTATATTTCCTCCCTTCCTCACCATTTCCCATGCAAGTTCCCTAAACTGAGCAATTCCAGTTGTCCTTCAACAACCCCTACCTCACCTCTCCATCGATGACAATTCTGTCTGTCATTTTTACAAATCAGTAAAGAAGACTTCAGTAAGTGTTAAATATTTGGAAAAAAATGACCAATTTTGATGCTCAGATCACCCATACACTGTGACAAGCTACAAATGAATTAAATCATTAAATACAAAAGTTTCAACTTTAGGCAAATAGAAAATAAAGTGAATCATATCTTAAGATTTTGGTGAGGAAATGGAATTTAAACATGGAAGAAAAAGGTTTTATTAAAAGGGGGGAGTAGATCCGATTTAACTACACGAATACATAAGACTACTATATTAAAGAATAAGGAAAAAATATAGGAAAAATATTTGTTGTAAATATGGCAAGCAAATGTTAGTATATTATTATCTAAAAAGGTCATACAAATAGGGTGAGTGCTCTGAAGACTGGAACCCTATCTTGTTTGCTATTGTATTTCCTAAATCTATAGATGCTTGCCCTATAATAACAGATCAGTAAATATTTGTCGAATGAAGAGATTTTTTTAGAAACCTTAAAACCCCAGGTGGTAAGTGAGAAAGACATGAAAATAATTCACAAAAGAAATACGATTACTCAACACATAGGAGCATATTGCTAACCTCACTTGCGATATAAGAAATAGAAGTATTTAAAATACCAGTGGGTTATTATTTTTGCCTATGAAATTAGCTGAGTTTTTTTTTTTTTTTTTTTTTTTTTTTGCGTTACGCGGGCCTCTCACTGTTGTGGCCTCTCCTGTTGCGGAGCACAGGCTCCGGGCGCGCAGGCTCAGCGGCCATGGCTCATGGGCCCAGCCGCTCCGTTGCATGTGGCATCTTCCCAGACCGGGAGCACGAACCCGTGTCCCCCTGCATCGGCAGGCGGACTCTCAACAACTGCGCCACCAGGGAAGCCCTGAGATTTTTTTTTAAACCATGACATAAAATGCCAAGGCAGGCTCCTTCATGCTGTCATTGATTCGGCCACTTTGGAGGCTAGTAGAAATGGGCTCCAAGTTCTAATGGTATCGAGATGATCACTGTAACGGGAATCATTGGTTGTATATGACCGCAACCCTCCATCCCCCTCTTCTGACAGATCCTACGATGCTCAGGCAGTGCACCTACCTTCTGAGTCAAGGGGAAAGGACAAGATTAAAAGCTGCTTGACCCTTTGCTGGGACTTTCACACCAGCGCTGGCTGGAAGAGAAGCCCTTCCTTTTCTCTGGTTGTGATTCAGTAAAGATGTGACTCTGGAAGCTGCCAGCAGTCATCTCTGTTGAAGCATCACGAGAGTATATCTGTAGTAGAAAAAAACCCAAAGATTGGTTTGCAGAAAGAATCGGATTGGCACTAGATTCTCTGGTTCCCATCATTCCTGAGGTCATTTTCTGTGTCCCTGCCCTCCCCACGTGTTGTTGACATGAGCCAATCAACCCCCTCCCTAAGTGTACACCAGAGTAGGCTCCTTCTGGCTTGCAAGAGCCTATTGTTAAATTTTTAGGAATTTTGCCAACAGGTTGTTAAACAGTTAGAACTTGAAATCAGCCCTGTTAGAAGTATTTACTCTATAGCCACAGGGGAGTTTCCAGCCCATGGAAATCTGTAAACACTGCAAGTCAGGATTCTTTTTTTTTTTTTTCTGGAGAGGCAGTTGTTAAACATTTACCAGCACACCACTCTCTGTAAGCTACCTGAGCTGGATTTCTTTAGCAATCCAGAGAACTTCGGGCAATGCAGCCAGAGATGCTGACAGCACCCAAATCCCACCTGAAACTTTTATTATCCCCAGTTTACAAATAAAGAAACCTCCCCAGGCAGTCCGCAAAGGAGGCAAAACTCCAAGGGGGAGTTTTATTTTTAGCTGGGCTCTAGGATCTGCACCTCAGAGCAGAACTCTGATGCATGACTGTTTAGCAAGGTCACAGCTAGACACCTAAGTGGGCAGCCTTCTCCCCTGACCTGAATTCTGGGTCAGCCATTTGCAAGGAAAGGTGATACAGTGCACATCCATCAGTCCTGGGTGAGATGGAACCACAGAGAAAGAGATCTCAAGAAAATGTGCATTTGCCTCTGAGCCTAGCAGGGAGCCCTGGCAGGACCAGGGTGGGTCCCAGGCCTCTTGCCATATGAGAGTTTGGGGAGCAAACAAAATTCCCGGGCATCCTTTGGGAGTTCATGCTGTGGGTCACCTGTTCTCTCAGACTGCATTCAACAGATCTGGCAGGAAAAAAAGAAACTGTACCCATCTCCGGACTTCGTTCTGCCTGGTGATTCTGCCCACTGGCAAAGATGACCCAATGAGTGCCTGGGCATCTGGTTAATCACTTCCCTCCTCTTCCACCTCCTCTTGGAAAAGAGGCAAAAAAGAGGGCTGTAAGGAAAGAATCTGGAGATAGGAGCCCCTTCTCCAAATGCCCTCAGAATTCTCTTGACAAGTAGGAACATTAAAACTAGTCATACCTTCTACAGCAGGGATTTCATTTCTAAAGAAACAATACAAAATAACAGAAAAGGCTTGTGCACAGACTTGTTTATTATTGAGTTATTTTGAATAGGGAAAAAAACCCTGGAATCCACACAAATATCTAACAATAGGAGAATGATTTAGTAAATCACAATACATCAATTCAATTTAATGTATCGCAGTCATTAAAAATGCTTTGAAGAGATTATAATAAGATGGAAAAAATTCTTATGTTAACTAAATAAAAATTAGGGCTTAAATTTTATATTCGGAATGACTGGCAATATAAAAAGAAAAGAAAAAAGCTATCTAAACTATGCATTAATTGAAAACTGGAAAGGCATACTCCAAAATGTTAACTGGAGTTTTCTCCTTTGGGTGGTGGAACTATTGATGGTTTTCAGTTCTGCTTTCCTCTGTATTTTCCAAATTGCATTCAATAAACGTACATAAAAATGGATACCATATATTGAGTATTACTGAGTATTTACCTTGTGCCAGGCCCTATGCTAAGTACTTTTCATAGATTATTTTATTTAAATCTCCCAGCAAGCCTATGAGGCGGGTACTTTTAGTGTCTCCAGTTTACAAACTGAGGCTCAGAGAGCTTAAGTAACTTGCCCAGAGTCACACAGCTGATAGCCAGGATTTAGAGCCTGGTCTGTTTGATTTCAGAACCAAAGCCCTCTATGCACCCCACCTGCCCCAATAAGAGAAGAAAATAGATAAATACTTTATATATAACCATATATATAAAGTAAGCTTCTTTTAAGCAGTAGATCCATCCTCCAAGGCTAGTCCAAGGCCTACCTCTTTTGTGAGAACTTCTGTTCCTGTCCCTAACTCTGGCACTGATGTTTGCTCCCTTCTTTGACCCTTACATTGCTGGCTATCTTTTCTTCTCACTCTTATTCTTTCCTTCTTTTCTTCATCTCCTCCCTTTTGCATCCTAGATATCGGCTACAGTGTCTCTGTACCATAAGGTAAAATGAGTTAGGTGCTCCCAAATTCATGTTCTAAGGGAAGTTTAAAAGCCTTACCCAAATATATGTGTTCTAAAAAAAAAAAGTGGTTCTGACGAACCTAGGGGCAGGGCAGGAATAAAGACACAGATGTAGAGAATGGACTTGAGGACACGGGGAGGAGGAAGGGTAAGCTGGGACGAAGTGAGAGTAGCATGGACATATATACACTATCAAATGTAAAATAGATAGCTAGTGGGAAGCAGCTGCATAGCACAGGGAGATCAGCTCAGTGCTTTGTGACCACGTAGAGGGGTGGGATAGGGAGGGTGGGAGGGAGACGCGAGAGGGAGGGGATATGGGGATATATGTATATGTATAGCTGATTCACTTTGTTAAAAAGCAGAAACTAACACAACAATGTAAAGCAATTATACTCCAATAAAGATGTTAGGAAAAAAAAAGAATTAAAAAAAAGCTTTACCCAAGATTTCTGCAAATTCCCCGGGAGCCTCCTTTCTTAAGATTATTTTCTTAAGGCTGTTTCTGCCTCTAACTTCTGACTCCATTGAACTAGTTCATTCAGGAAATGGTCTCACCTTTCTGTCCCTGACCCAGATGGAAACTCAGCTCCTTCCTCGGTTTCTATAGAAAACCTACTCTACTAGGTGATCTGAACATGTAGACTTTATCAAAGGCATTGGAGGGCGAGGAGAGGTTTACACAGCGGAAACTCAAACAACTTCAACGGGAATATTTTTCCTGTGAAAACAAAACAAAACAGAACAAAACAAAACACAACACTCTGGCTCCCAGGCCCTGGAGAGAATGTATTATTTATTGGCTGCTTTGCTCTCTGACTATCTTATTGGATCATCCCTCCCTGCCTCCCTCCCATTGCCCTCCTGTCCCGCCCACACCCCACAGCCAACCCTAACTCTCTCTCCAGCATGCACAGCACAGGCAAGCCCCAACCCCCAGACTCAGCTCCTGACCCTTCCAGGTGCCCAACTGAACAAAAGGACCTTTCATCGAAGCCGAATCCACTCCTTACAAAGCAGTTGTATTGGTGACTTCTTCTGTTACTCTTAAATATGTAAATATAATTGAGAACGTGCTTTGTGCCAGATGCTGGAGATATACAAAATTGGAAAAATACGCAAGCAACAGTTCTAAGAATTTAATCATTAAGTTCCTTAGAACTCACAGCTTATGGAACAAGTAATCCCCATACCAGGTCATTAGTGCTATAACAGAGATGGGGGCCGTGGGACGTCAGGGGATGGAGCAGCCTGTAGATTGGGGCCCCTTAGAGACTCAACGCCGAGACCCACAGGAGTCTTGAATTCTGAGTTCCTTTCTCAAGCCATGGGTTCAGCTGGTGTTCCTCACATTTCTCTTCTAAAAGCTGCTCTTTGGCTGTGGCTGGCAAGGTTCTTTCCATTGCATTACACGATATACAGCATTTATGACTGACAATCACCCCAATTTGAAACGCGCAGAACATTAGCTCTGCACTAGTGCTGTGCCACCCTGCAGGGTGCTGTGAACATCTGCAAGTGTATTTGGTGGGTTGAGCAACAGAGGATATTGAGGGTTCTCCAAGGAAGTCAACGTGTGCTAAGATACTCAATAAAGTCCATTTTCAACCTAAGTTTCCTGTTTTTTTCCGCTCCCCCCCCTCCCCCCCGCTTTCAAAACCAAGTGCAAACCAGAGCTCTTTTGTCAGATTCTTTCCAAATAAATGGGGGCGAGGGAGGGCTGGTGATCTCTGTTATCACAAAGGATGTTGCCTGTCTCGACACTGGTTTCGACAGTTCCTTTACAAAACACTGTGACTGTGCTTTATTTAGTTTTAGCTTGAATTTTAAGCATGGAACCATTGGTTGTCAAGACACTCAAACTGCTTGTCTTAGAAGTTCTAATATTTGTGAAACACGTTACACGCTAGTTATTGTGCTAAATATAATATCAAATTTAATCCCTAAAATGAGCCTATGGGGTGAAGGATATGTCAGATTTAAAAAAAAAAAAAAAGAAAGAAAACCGAAGCTCTGAGAATTTGCCCCAAATCACACAGCTGATAAGTAGAAGAGCTGGAGTTTGAAGCCAGGTTCATTTGAGTCTAAACTCAGGGTATCTCTCAAATGCAATAATCTAGTGAAATAAAAATATTGGTTTTGAGGTCATTTCCCAGTAATTTGAGATTGGAAACCAAATATTTTACCTTTTAAGGATATAATCAGGATTTGCCTTCAGTATCATCATATACTACTATTAAGTTTGAAGTGCAAATTGTAATTATTATTGTACTCCGGATTGAGATGTTTTAAATTCATTTTATTATAAAAGAGATATACGGTTGCCGTAAAAATTTTAAACATTATGAAATATAAAGCGAAATAGAAATGTCAATAGCCCACAAAATTTGAATAGACACATCACCAAAGAAGAGCTACAAATGGCAAATAAGTATAGAAAAACACACATCATTAATCATTAAAGAAATGAAATTTTAAACCACCCATTAGAAGAGCTAAAAGTCTCAAAAGTCTGATCCTGCCAAATGCTGGCAAAGATATAGAGCAACTAGAACACTCATACAGGGCTGTTGGGATGTAAAGTGGTACAACCACTTTGAAAAACCAAATTTGCAGTTTCTTAAAAAGTTAAACATACACCTAACATACGATCTAGCTATTCCATTCCTAGGTACTTACAAGAGAGAAATGAAAGCACATGCAAGTACAAAGAGTGGTCCATGAATGCTCATAGGAGCTTTATTTGTAATATCCCCAAACTATTTTTTTTAACAAATAATTTTTTTTAATTAATTTATTTTTATTTTTGGCTGCCTTGGGTCTTTGTTGCTGCATGCGGGCTTTTCTCTAGTTGCGGCAAGTGGGAGCTACTCTTCTTTGCGGTTCACAGGCTTCTCACTGGGTGGCTTCTCTTGTTGCAGAGCACGGGCTCTAGGCGCGGAGGCTTCAGTAGTTGTGGCGCACGGGCTTAGTTGCTCCGCAGCATGTGGGATCTTCCTGGACCAGGGCTCGAACCCGTGTCCCCTGAACTGGCAGGCGGATTCTTAACCACTGCGCCACCAGAGAAGTCTCTCCCCAAACTATTAACACTCCAAATGTCAATCAGAAGAATGGATAAGCAAATTGTGGTACAACGATACAACGTAATGCTATTTAGCAATTAAAAGGAATTAATTACTGATACACTTAACAATATGGATGAATCTTACATTAATTTCATTAAATGAAAGAAGCAAGACCAAAAATTAAGACATATTGTCTGATTCCATTTATGTAAAATTCTAGAAAATTGAAATCTTTAGTGACAGAAAGCAGATCAGTGGTTGCCTGGAGATGGGGGCGGGGCAGGACGGGATGGTGGAGAGCGAATACCAACAGGTGTGAGGAAAATTTTGAGGGTGATGGATATGTTCACTATTGTGATTGTGGTAACAGTTCCATAGGGGTTCATATAGGTCAAATTTTATCAAATTGTACACTTTAAATACATGCAGCTTATTGTATGCCAATTACACCTCAATAAAACTGTTAGACACACACAGTGAGTAAGCCCAAAACCCTCTCTTGAATTTACCACTGATACCAATTTTATGATCATCTTTCTGAACATTTGCACAACAGGGATCATATTATACACTATGCTAACAACTTGCTTTTTTCACTTGGATATTTTTTATGTGGTACCCACAAATCCACCTCATTCCTCTAAATGGCTTACTGGTAATCCAGTGCGTGAATGTTTTGTGATATTTAACATATCCTCCATGTGAGGACATTTAAGTGACTTCCAGTTTTTGCTAGAGAATTTTTTTAATCAGTACAGTTCTTTCCTGAGTTATGGGCACCTGACTTAAGAAACTTCCTGCCTGTGAAAACAACCCCTTGCTGGTGCTTTCTCCTCTTCTTCGCCAGCAACCAAGCTGTTCTGGCTTACTTACTCCACCTGGTGGGCAGTGTGGGAAACCACCAAAGATTTGTTATTTTTCCTGTGTGAGTGGCTCTTCTTGACACCAATTTGCCCTTGTCAAATCCATCTTGTCCCTGGATACCAGAGTGACGTTTCTAAACATAAATCTGATCCTCTCACTCTCCTGATGAAAACTCATCACCTAAAATAAACACAGAACCCCTTATCAGAACATACAAAGTATTAATACTCTGGCCCTTGCCCAGCTCTCCAGCCTCAATTTTGGTAACTCCCTTCCCGGCACTTTGTACTCCAGAAGTACATAACCAGTTATAATTCTCTAAACACACAGTGCTGCTTCATACAGCCACATCTTTGAATCTGCTATTTGCCCTCCCTGGAGTGTCACTCTGCCCTCTCCTATTCCATGTTTTCCTAGTAAACCCCTATTCAGCCTTCACAACCCTACTGAAGAGTACCCTTCTCTCTGCAATGGGGTTTGGTTTGCAGTTTACAGTCTTGTCCGTTTGGAGGCTACAAGGAAACTATCCTAGCAAATGGAGAGTTTCCTGACTTCTTCCCTATTTCCTCAGGAGAGAAATTGTGGAGTCATCATGACTCTCCTTTTGCTTCATTTGGGATCCAAAGGAAGGTATTTCATCCCTTTACTCATTCACTCAGCAAATATTTATTTGTTTCACTGTTTCAGGCACCAATATAGGCACATAGGATACATAAGTGAACAAAACAATGAACCCTGCAGTAATGGAGGTTAATTCTAATGGAGAAAGAAAAACAATACTAATAAACATAAGTAAGCACATTTTGTAGTATGCTAGAAGATGTTAGGGAGAAAAGAAAAAGTCAAGCAAATCAGAGGGTTCTGTCTATAAAGATATGCATATCAAAATGTACAAGTAGGCTTCCCTGGTGGCGCAGTGGTTGAGGGTCCGCCTGCCGATGCAGGGGACGCGGGTTCGTACCCCGGTCCGGGAAGATCCCACATGCCGCGGAGCGTCTGGGCCCTTGAGCCATGGCCGCTGAGCCTGCGTGTCCGGAGCCTGTGCTCCGCAACGGGAGGGGCCGCAACAGTGAGAGGCCTGCGTACCGCAAAAAAAAAAAAAAAAAAAAAAATGTACAAGCAAACAGAATATTGCTGCTATGGGAGATGATTTCCCCTCTGTTTAAGCCAGTTTGAATTGGATTTCTGTTCCTCAAAAGCATCTGAACTAAGCCAAGGCACCCGCCTTGGCATGCCTTCCTTAAGAGCAATGGTTGACATCCACTAGTTCCATCTGCTCCTTTGACAAAGAAAAATTAATTACAAGGAGATGCCATAGTCTCAGATTCCACTTGGGGATTTTCCTGAGGGCCTTTGATGACACTATGTTCTTACTCACGTACCATTCAGTTATACCCATCCCAGGTAATCTCCTTCTCGCTCTCAGGCATGGAATTAAGACAGCTTCACCTCAAAGGGAACTCCCAGGTCAGGATTCCAAAGGAGCACAGCCAACTGCTATTCATAGGCATGATCTATGCAAGGGTCAAGGCCACCAGCACAACCCCAGACAACCAGCATCATCTCCAGCCTGAATCGCAACCTCAGCCTCCCAACAGTTCTCCCTGCTTCCTTCTTGCTCTGCTAGGCTGTTACCTTCACGCAGTCAGGGTGACTCTTTTAAAACATCTATCACATCCTGTCCTTTCTCTCCAATCGCTTTTCATCACTTACAGGCCTTGTGTGATCTGGCCCTGGGTTACTTCCAACCTCCCACCCCCAACCCCTTCCCCACCACATTCCAGCCATGCTTGCTGCCTAGCTGTTTTTTTAAGTATGTCAATGTGCTCCCACCCCCTTTGCACTTCTTCCCTAACATCTCTTTTTTTCTCCATTTTCCACAGGATTAAAAAAAAATGTAGATTGGCGAGTCTAACAAAGAGAAAACAACTAAATAATGTGGGATGTAGCCATTTGCCCTTGCTTTTAAAGTCTGCACACATTCCTATTTCTCACCTCTGTGCCTTTGGTCATGCTGTCTTCTTATTCAGAACACTGATTCCCTTTCTTCTTCCAGCTAACGCACTGATTCACCCATCAAGACAGCCCTAGGGCAGCTCATTCATTCATTCACAAAATATTTATGAGGAAACAAACAATGCACCAGATATTACACCAGGCACCGGAGAGACAGCCATGAAGAGTGATGCAGCCCTTACCTGCATGGGGTCCAAGTGGAAGGAAGAGATTTAATAGGATATTTAATGAGACAGCGATGGTATCCGTTTCATCTGCAGCCACAAGAAAGTGGCCGACAACTACTCCCCTGTCTCTAAGAGAGACGTCAGACTACTTGGATAGGACCTACAAATGAGGCAGTCAAAAACAAGTTTTGTGACTGGTGGCTCCTCATCCACTCAAAGGTAGAGAGGGTTAGACTTAGAGAGTCCAGGAGAGACACAACACATAAATAGGGAAATCACGGAAGGGGACGAGGGTACCTGTGGAAGAGATGTGGGCAGGTCGAGAACAAGAGGGACAAGTCATCTAAAGGGCTCATCAGGGGAAGAAGAACCTGCAAAGACTGGGAAGGAATAGACAGAGAGGTGGGAGAGTCTGATGCACAGAAACAAAGCAAAGAATGTGCTTGAAGATGGGGAGAGTGTTGAAACTGCGACATTTGCTATACAGAGGTCAAGTAGCTTGAGGACTGAGAATTCACCATTGGATTTGGCACATGGAGGTTTTCCAGGAACCTCCCTCACAATTCTCAAACTAGCCTAAATGCACTTCTTCTGTGCTCCCTTGGCATCCCGGGTGCTTTTAAAAAACCATACTCCCCTGAAATTATCTGTGTTACTCTCTCCCATCAGACCATAGCTATTTAAATTTAAATTAGTTAAAAGGAAATAAAATTCAACATTGTGTTCCTCAGTTGCACTAGCCACATTTTAAGTTCTCGATAGCCACCTGTGGCTTGAGTACACTGAGATGAAAGAATAGTTCCATCATTGCTGAAAGTTCTATCGGACAGTGTTGCTCCAATCTCGGCCACTGACCACAACAGTAGCATTTCCGAAGTATCACATCAAGTGACATTCTTAGGTCACTACTTCCCATCTTCCTTCTTCCTCCAGTGTCCCCGTCCTGAGGGATATTCATTCCCACAGAACCTCAAGCCCCTTGACTTTATCCGCAGAGCTGAGCCTCAGACCTCAGCTGGGGCACCCATGGAGGGGCTTAACATATCCCTTCCAGCCTCATTGTCTCCCTCTAGCGCACAACCCCACCCCAATTGTCATAGCCTTAACAGGGAGCCCCTAGCAAAGGAGAAATGTAATCTGTAGGGTCTCAGCCTCAGCCTTTTCATGCATTACAAATCAGAGCACAGAAGGTGGGTTAGGGGTGAGAGTCAATCATTTAATAACTGGCTGACACCCTAACAAACCTTCCCTGACCCATTCTCCCATCCACCTCCCCCATCATTTCAGTCCCCTTTCTGGGCATTATTTTTTCCATAGCTTATTGATACCTAAAGTCATAGTATATATTTGTGATTTGTTATCCACCTTCCTTCCTAAGTTGTAAGCGCTTGGAGGCCTGGGCCCTTCCTTGACTATCTTGTATCTCGAATGCCTAGGATAGAGCTTGATACATGGTAATTGCTCTATAAAAGCATGCTCTATATTTATCATATGTTATGTAAATGCTATATGTCATGTATGTTATTATTAAAAGTTATATTTAATAAAGGTATATAATACAGCTATATTTTATATAGTTTATATATATTTATTACATGTCATAATAAATGAAATGTTATACATTTATTTTATATATTGTATATATAATAAATGAAGGTATATATAATTATAATCTATTATTATATATGTATATTATGTATTGATTATATTAATATACTTTTAAATTTTATATATATATATGTATATACTAAATGAAGTTAAAGCCAACTGTTCCAAATCTAAATAACAGCTTACTTCTCACTCTCATAAAGTCCGAATGGAATTTCCCGACTAGCAGGAATCCAGAGACCCAGGTTCCTTCCATCCTATGACTTTTATCTTCTTGGGGAGAGTGGTGTCTAAGGGCCATCCTGGAAAGGTGCACCCATCCCTCCCCTCCCCTTCCATTGGCCAGAACTCGGTCACATGTTAACATCTAACCTCTGGGAGGCAGTGCACCAGAAGGAAAAGGAAACACAGGTATGAGTGGCTAGACAATCTCGGCACATATTCACATATACATACATTTCATTTTATTTTCATGGGATTTCCAAGTAGTTGGGCATTATTCTTCTCATTTTATAGATAAGATTGTTCAGACTCTGTAAGGTTAAACTGCTTGCCTAAAATTATATAGCTAATAGGTGGTAAGGCTGGGATTCAAATCTAGACTCATTTTAATAAACTCACCTTCTTTTATGCTAATTTAATTTTTGCTAATTTCTCCCACTCCAGCTACTATCCCCCAAAGAAAATGCTTACATTGTTATGTGTCTTCATAAATAGCTTTAGAATCGTTTGAAACACTGGTTGATCAAACACCAATTTTCATGAAGTTCTGGGTGGTCCTAACTGATCTTTAATCTTTCTTGGCTTGCCTGGGGCTTATTTCAGCTTATCGTAGGTCCAGAAAATCTACATAGATTTTCCTCAAGAACCTCTCTGGTCAGCTCCCATGTAGTTCTGATCTTATTTAGAGAGATAGAGAGATATGTTTCCCATTTAAACAGAGATAGGGGAATGTATTTCCTTCCTACTTTCACAGCTAGCTCCCTAATCCCTCTGACTACCTTGTATATTTCCTGGTTTTCAATCAAAGCAAAAAGGAAAAGGGGGAAAAGAGTTATATTTAAAGTTGTCAGAGTTATTTCTCTTCCGTTCCCCTCTCTGCTCTGGGTTCTTGGGGACTACATTTCCCAGCCTCCTTTGCCAACCGGCTTCAGGGTTTGGCACTGGAGGGAGACAGGAGGGTAGGAAGAGGGGAGACTCACCCACTCTTGTCCCTCCTCCTCCCCTCTTCCACCCTCCACCTTTAGAGAGCCTCTCGAGCAAGGCTTATCTCCTCTATGGTTTCACCTCCTACTCCTCAGTCCCTCCTTCTCTGACCTCACTTCCCACTGGACAGTCCTGACACCCAGGCTCTGCTTTTGTCCTTTTATTCCTTTAGCTCTAGAGATGGAAGTAGCTTTCCACTGATTCTATTATCTGGATTGTTTCACCAGCCCGTAACAGGACTTTTAGCTCTTCCTTCCTGTCTATAATTTCTTCTCCCGATTGAATTCCCTGTATTTAACTATATGGAACAGACTCTTGTTTTCCTGAATGGATCTTGAGTTATTGGCCTAATGGATAGAGAATAGTAATATTCACATTGATATGTCAATACTGGCTGCTCTGTCAGGCTCATTCATTAGCTAAGTAAATGGCTCCTGTAACACCAACTTGATGGATTCAGATTTGTTCCTTGGCAGAATTTTAAATTATCACATGTCAAAGATCTTTAAGTCACTCAGGAAACTGTTGCCCAGTTGAAACTATAAATATTAAATCAGTATATAACGAGCATAATAATAGTAGCTATAGTTTATTGATCCATACAATGTACGTGGCAATCTGCTCAACTCCTTATATACGTTATCTCTGAGTTCTCTGACGAACTATGGGGTATTTGTTCTAGTCAACATTCTTAGTGGCAAATTATAGACACCTACTTTGAATAGATACTAGAATGCTCTTGGTTACTTCATGGAATTAACAGGAAGGCTGAAGATCCAGGCTTGGGAAAGAACAAAAGGAAGTCAGGCATAGCTATCTTGTCACAGGGATGATCTGCTTAGGACTCCATGCATTGGGACACCACCACTGCAGGCTCTGTGAATCATCCCTACCTGCCCGTGGTGGGCAGCATCTAATAGGTATGCTTGGGTCCCATGCCCATGGCCCAGTGAGGGTCTGGGAAGAATGTCTTCTCTCCTTTCAGCTTCGGTAGTAAAGTATTAATGGGATTACCATATTACCCCCTTTTTGGCTTCTATAGTAAATAGTAATAATGGGACTACCATTTGGGAAGCTGGACCACCAAAATGACAAATGGCCCCCACAATATCACTATCCATATTTTATACCTATGAAGGTAAAGCATGTGTATCAATATAATGAGTGGTACATATGAGCCCTCTGGTATGTATGAATCCAAGGCATTCCCTCTTTCCACCAGAATACATTTGTTCTTTATATACAGGTAGTTGGTACCTGAATTGATTTTCTCTTTAAAAACTTCGATCTACATATATCTATAAAATTTTAAAAATTATTTTTAATTTACAAGTATAATCACAATAGCCTTCTATTAAATAAAGAAGTCAGCTTGAGCATTAAAATTCATTTGACCACAATTATGTTGTACTCAGATTTTCAGGATTTGCTGATTATGTAGTTAGAGGTATACTCTTAACATGAACAATCCCTATCAGGGAATCGGCCAGAGACACCTTGCTGTTTACTTGCTTCTTTACTCCAGATTTTCTTAGCAGAATTTACTTTCTTTTCTTTTTCTGACTGCTTCATATATACATATGAGAGATGCATGGACAGCTTCATATTTTAAGAGAGTTGGCACCATTTCATTCTCCTTGCTACCTGGAAGGCACAGCCACCCCGGTACCTGGTCCAAGCACCCTTCTAGAGTAATGCAATGTGATTATAAATACTTTGGGCACTTAGTTGATACAGTGCTGGTATGCTTGTTGGCATGTTGTTATGGAAATTAAATAATAATGCCAATAGGTAATACTTTGCATGTGACTGTGTGTGTGTGTGTGTGTGTGTGTGTGTGTGTGTGTGTGTGTGTGTATGTAGAGAAGGCACGAAATGAGCTTTGTTTTCTATTCTTGACCAGCCACTTCAGTGAGTCACTCAGTATCCCTTTGCTCAGTCATAAACCCTGTAATACCTTCTACTCGAACCCTCTGGAACTTAAGTAAAAACTATTGTACAGACACCTGAATGTTCGGGGCTCTCAATTTTTTATCCTCAAAAAGTAATATAATTACTTAAGTCCCATACCACTTTGGTTTATCATCAAAGGAAAGAAACCCTTAGAGGCTGCAGGTGGGGCAAAACATGTTTTTAAAATCAAAGGAAACTCCATGCACCTTGACTGTCTAAGAATTGGGCTTGAAGGGAACAACTTAAAAAGTAAAGTTGAGTATTCCACCCCCCAGCATAAATAATTTTGACATACCTTAGTGAAAGGCCTTTTGCAAATCTATTCCTTTCCAGAGTTTACATAAAAAGCTCCTTTTCTTATCATGACTTTAAAAAAATATGAATACAAAGGAGATGGGAAAACTATTGTGTAGTGTTAATAGCCCTCCATCACTAAGGCATATTGAGGAGGACATTCAATGATAATAGTAGTATCATTGTGAGGCCATGTGAAATTACATTAATAATGTATGAATGAATACAATCTCATTGTAAAAAGCACAAGCCATTTGTATGTATATAGAATAAAGGAGGAACATCTCCCAACTTCCTTCCTTTACAGTTGGGAGGCTAACTTTTTAGTCCATTTCTATGCATGTCATGTATACAAAATACATACATGTGCTCTCTAGTGCCAGCTCTCTCTCAAGCATAAATGGTATCACCGCACAGTGACTGTTCTATAATTCATGTTTTTATGTTGAACGCTGTATCTGAAAAGTCACATTTCTTAATCTTTTCCTTTATGTCTTCTGGGTTTTGCCTTTAATTTTAGAAGCTCTTCCCCCACCCCGCTGGGTGTTCCAATTGATTTTTAAATTGAGGGCCCAAATCTTCATCCATGGTTGAAGGACTATGAAGACATTTAGAAAACAGCTGCCTGCTGGCCCAGAGGTGGGATAGAGAGCATGGCTGTCTTGGCTGAGCTCTGAGCCATCATCTCTTTGGCCTCGCATAGGTGTTCCTTTGAGCTTCATCTCTCCTGGGCCCCTCCCACTTCCTGCCCAGAGCTGTCCTCATTGCTGGCCCTCGCTCTCTTTTTTGGCTTTCCGAGGGACAACCGTGGTTGCCAGGTAAGTGGAGGGGGCCCATGGAGGGTGAAGGGGGGTACTAATTAAGAACTGTTTTCTTTTTAGTATGGTAGGTGTGAGGCAATTGGAATGAGAAATAATCTCCAATTTTACACCAATTCAGTTGAGTAGAGTCAGGGGAAAAACTGGTTTTGGTGAGTTGGAAACTTGATCAAGAATCAACATTTTGATTCTCTCTCAGAACTGGTAAATGATCTAAATCTGCCTTATATTCAAGACCAAAAGAAAAAAAAAAAAAAAAGACAAATCTGCCAAGAAGGTGTGGCTAAATTTTGAACATTTAGTAACGGATCATCTTGTTCATATATTAGCCAAATTATTTTTCTTCCTTCTACTTTCTATTGCCCTTTCCCCCCACCTTTATTGCTTTTTAGTCCTTCCTAGCACGTTAAGATGGACAGGGGAGAGAAAAAGAGATGGGATTCCATTTAATCAATTTTTCTACTTACAGTGGAGTCATATATTATGTGAGGGGTTAGGTTCTAAAGAGAGATCATAAGGTCAAAATCATGTGCAATCAAAGTTATCCTTGAAAATTCCTTAAGTGGACCATAAGACCTTGGAAACACCTTTTTTCTTTTCTTTTCCTTTTCCGGCTGTTCAGCTTTCAGGATCTTAGTTCCCCTACCAGGGATTGAACCCCGGCCCCGGCAGTGAAAGCACCGAGTCCTAACCACTGAACCACCAGGGGATTCCTGGAAACATATATGTTTCTTCACCTGAGCACTAGATATAGTAATTGTCTTGTATTTGAGGACAGATAAAGGGAAAATAAGCACCTTAAACACTAGACTCATATTCTGTGTGGTGAGATCAGAACCAGCGACATGATTTTCGAGGTCTTGTGCAAAATGAAAATGCAGAGCTTCTTGTTTAAAAAACATTGAGAATTTCAAGTTGGCAGCATCAGAACATTAAACCTAGTATGGGGCTCTTCCAAGGTCAGGGTCTTGAGCCACTGCATGCTCACGAAACCAGCCTTGGATAAGAAGTTTGGAACATAATTGAGAAGCTTGGAAACTGAGATCAACTCAGGAAAGCGAAGCCTCACAACTCCCACAGAGAGAAGGGGTTAAAATCATTGGCAGAGTTCCAGTTATGCTGCTGTGCTCCACACTCCCTGTCCTATCTCTGTCTAGTTGAATTTGCATTACGCTAGATCAGCACAAGATGCAGCCCTGCTATAAAAGTTAAATGGCTGAGAGGTTGCAAATCCATATTAAAATTGCATTTTGGGATTTTATGATTTATACAAGGCTTCACTGTAATTTAAAACTCAGATTTAAGATGTGTCAAAAGAAAAGTAGTATTTACATTTCTTTACCAAGCAAAAATTTTGATCTGTCCTTTGTTATTTGCCAAAGGTAACAGATCAAATTTAATCTATTGTGTTAATTTAAACAAACTGCATTACCATGAGTTCTCTAAGTGATTCAAAACAGAAAAGTTAGAAAAATTAGGTGTGATGTCTTCTTCAAATAAAAAGCTAATTATTTTACTTACTAAAGAGGTTGTCTTTTCAGACAGTTTTTTTGGAAGGTCATGAACATAATCTGAGCAAGGAGGACTTTATTCTACGACGGCCTGAGCTCTCTGAGTAAGAATATGATACAAGGCTCTTTTTTTTTTAAGGAAACTACCTAATGTTTTACAGTACTGTATTTCTTCAAAGTGATTTTATATACAAGCCAGGCTAAGGACAATTAGTCAGGTAATTGACCCAAAGGTTTCCAGATAGCAAGTTATTTCACGTTGATGTAATAGAAGATTGTTTTTCCAGGAGACTTTTTCTCCTTAGCATGGGTCTCTGGTTTTACCCTAACCTCTTCTGCCTCAAGGTTCTCACCCCAGCATAGGCTGAAACTTGACTCATCTGCTTTGATAAAAATTTCTTCCTCGTGGCTTTGAGAGTTACATATTTGAGCTTTAAAATAAGTGTCATGCCCAGGGTCAGGCAGCTGGTGACCCAGGTAGACTGGACAATTCTCCCGACTAATGCTTACCTGCTTCACGTTATGTAATACGGCAAAACAATACTTAAGCTCCTGCAAAGCTAACAAAGGAAGCAAAGCTGCGATGTGTCATTGTCACAGTGTCCAGAAGTCTGGGGGATATTTTTAGTTAATCTTTCTATTGTGGAATCTTTAGGGTGGTGATGGCAGTTGTGTGGTGGTTGTTATTTGGCAAGAATTGAAATTAGAGGCTTCTGTCAACCTGACTTCTGATTCCAACAAACGGTATAAACAAGGTTCATAGGAAAGAACCTGGGTGGCAATAGCATTTTCTCTTTAATCTCTTGATTTGTAACAAGTTGTGTATTTTAGGAGAAGGGAGGAGAGAGTGGCATAAGGAGACACAAGTACTACAAATTTATACAGATCACCAGCTAAGGTTGTTCAGAGTGGTTTGCCAAATAGTTTCAACAACACTGACTGAGTGCTTACTGTGTACAGCTCTAAGCACTGCTTTATCTCATTTCATCCTCACAAAAACCCAATGAGACAGTTATCATGTTTCCCCATTGACCAAGATCTCATAGTAGTATGAGCCCATGTTGTGACACTGAATGATTCCATCTAGGTTAACTGGCTTTCTGCCCTCCTGTAAAATGTTGCTTGTCTGGTTCTTCTTCTAGAACCAATTTTGCCTTCACAATCCAGACATGATTTCAGCACTAAATGGAAGTACTTGAGCCTATACAAAAGTCACTTACATTCTTGCATGAAACTGTCTCTCAAATAACACCAATGTACACCTGACAGAAGATACAGTGGCTTTCGTGTGTGCGGTTGGGGGAAGGGTGTTTCTGTACACTCTGAAGCACACCCACAGCAAAGCCGAACAGTAGGCCTGACCGCACCGAGCTCCCTGGGACTGCTTATTTACATTAACCGCTGTCGAAACTTCTCCGGGAGATAGATGCCCAAGAACCCTAGGGGAAGTAAGATGCTTTATCTTTTGCGTCCACACGAAGTTTACGTCTTCAGAGAGCCTGGGTGGGCGTGACTTCCAGGAGCTAATCGTTCTGTCCAGCCATATGCAAATCTGGACTCCTGCTTCTGTGGAGGTGCAGACACAAACATAGGTGACAAGTTGGTTGCTGACGTGAGTGGGAATGCACTTGCCCGTTTGTGGGTTGGGTTGTCTCAGTTTAGACCGTGTGATAGTGGGCACTTAACTTGGATCGCCCGGTCTAGATGAGGGGTGTTCGGGCTGTAAAAGTTCCACGCGCGGCCGGGGACCTAGCAGCATTGCTTACGGTGGTGCGCCCCGGGAGCCCGGGGTCGGGGGGGGGGGGTCAATCCAGCGCTCCACAAGCACCTCCGCCGGTGGCTCCGCCCTGTCCCCAGAATCCCCGCTCCGCCCCAAGAATCCCCGCTCCGCCCCGTCCCCAGCGTCCCGACAGGCCCCGCCTCCAACACTGAGAGCTGGGGATGGCACCGCTGCCCCAGTTCCGTAAACACTTCTCTCCCCGCCCCTAGCAGTCCCCGGACCGCACCACTCTCAGCCCACGGGGGGGAAACCGTTCCCTCTCGCACCCAGAACACACCCAATCCGAGCTCTCCTTGGCCTCTTTCATCCGAAGTTGAGGGAAATGTCCTGTATTAGGTCAGATCTGTCAGAGTTCGGACATGGAAGCTGAAGTGCCCTAGATTTCCCCTTCTCCCCGATGCCGTCTTCCCCCCTCTCTCCGGTTACGTGATGGCCACGCCGTGGCTGCCTCTCTAGAGTCCCTCCCGGCCCTTTAAATGCCGCGTGGGGGTGGGAGGGGGCCGGGGAGGTTGAGGGTTGCTGGACTCGTGGGCTTCTGAGGTGTTTATGCCGTGCTGGGCGAGGGAACACGCAGAGACGCCCGAACCGGGCTCAGTCAGTCGCCTTTCTCCTCCGCCTGTCGCCGCGTCGGAGCCGGTGCGTACCATCCCGGGGAAGGGGGTCGCGGGCTCTGAGGCGATGGGCCCGGGTCGGCGGAGAGGGACACGTCGCCCCCGGGCAGCCTGAGGGTCTCCCCCACCCCACCTTGGAGCGCCGTCCTGGGACCCGGGGGCAGGGGCGGTAAAGGCCCGCTCCTTGCTCCCCCAACCCGACACATCACCTTGTTTGACCTCGAACCGCTGTCCCGCGTGGGAGCGGGACGCGGGCGCCGGGTGGCCACGGTGGGTGTTGGAGCGGCCGCGGGCTTCGGGCCGTGGAGGCGCCAGGGTCGGGGCCGCTTGGCCTCTGCTTACATCCCCCTGGGTCCGTGCCAGCGACCGCGCCGCGAGCGGCTTCCCACCATCGGGGCTCCGGGAGCGGGCATCCTGTCGCCTGCAACCCCTGGCCCGGGTGGGCGAACTGAGTCGCTGTCGGGGCCGGGAGGGGCCCCACCTGTGTGTTTGGGGTTTGTTGCCCGGGTTTCCTCGGTGCTCGGCTCGGCCTACGCCGTCCCCTCCCCCAAGAGTTTGTTTTGACAGGAAACGTGCTGCTGGAGGGGAGGGGCGCCCAGAGGACGTGGGCGAGGGGTGTGCCGATGCGTCCCCACGACTGTACCCTCAGTTGCGGGGAAGAGGCGGGACATGCCCACCAGGCCCGGGCTCGAACCCCTGGGGCGGTCAGGGTTGGCTTGTGCTTCCCAAGGCTGCTACTCTGTGTGGTGCCACTTCGGGTCACAGCGATGATTTGAGGTGGCACGTGGACGAACGTGGTTAAGTGTTTTCGTTAGTATTAAGAAAAACTGTTACCTTAAGCCGAGCGACTTCACAATGATATAAAGTTTTCTTTCAAACTAAGTGTATCTAAATGCAAAAATCTAGTTCAGATAATGAGAAGTGTTTGATAGAGCACAGGTGAGGATGGAAATGTGGAAACAGGCGTGAAGAGTGGCCCTCAAGTGACTAAAGTTTATGCTGTCTTCGATGGTTATCCTGTTACTTTCACCTTGAAGAAACTAGACAAGCTGTCCTTGTCCCCGGTCGGCCCCTCGGCCCCCAAGATCCTCTTGGTCCCGTGGGTCTCCAGCCCGGTCAGAGACCTTGCTCTGTCCCACCTGCAAACTTAATGAGGTTATGACAGTGGTTCCCACTGCAGGAGGCGCTCGGCCTGCCTTTTCCTCTTGCCTCCAGGGATTTCATCTATCACCCTGGCAGCCCGTGGAGTTTGCCTGACTTGAAGTGGCCCAGAGCTGAAGATACCCAGTCGTGTGTGGAAGCAGCTTCAATGCCATTTTGTGGAGGGTTGAGGGCCCAGAGGGGGAAACAGGTACTAAAACAGGCCAACCAGGGGTGGGAGAAGAAGTGTTTTCAAGTGTGAAAAGTGCCTAGAAATCCTTCTCCCTGACGTTGTAATGTTATGTGTGGCGTGAACATCTGCTTTTTTAGACAATGACTGGCTTTGTTGGCTTTTATCTAGCTCTTTGTTGGCTCTAATTTGATGAAGACCAGTATTCTCTAGCTGAATGGAGCAGGCACCTACCCCTCTGGCCTGTGGTTTTTGCTTTGCTGCGTGTGAATAACTTTTTAAGCGCTGCTGCTGTTTAGGACTGGTTCTAAAGCAGCACTTCGCAGAAGATGAAGATTTTTCCTTATCATCTGCAGTGTTTTCTTCAGAGCCCAGTCCTACTCCTCTGACTCCCTGCCCTTTACTACAAATATATGAATGCTTGTCTTTGCAGGTGACCTTGATCTGGTCTTGAAGAATGATACCCGCTAGATATTTCTTGAAATTTTCTCTTTTCATGACTTAACCTTAATTGAATGGGTTCCATTCCTCAGGTCCCTGCTGGATAATCTGAATAATTCACTTCAAAATGCTTTTGACTCAGGCTAGCTATAAGCAATTAACCCTTTTGATAATATTTGGGTTTTAAGGAGGGATTTTGCAGTGCATAAAGAATGGCTCCCTGATAGAGGATTTTCAGTCAATCTAGTGGGGTGGTTGAGAATAAGTTTGGTCAATGGACTCTTTCAGTGATGCCCTTCACGGTGTAGCACTTAAGCAGACACCCCGGGGGTAAGGTCAGCTTGTTACCACATGTGCAAGTGTCCACATGGTAGTGCGTAGATCGATGGCAGAGTGGGAGAGGAAAGAATGAGCAGTACACCAAATTTTCTGCAGCCATCCTAGAGTGGTAAAGAGCACAGGCTTTAAGGATCCACTGCCTGGATTAGAGTTGTGCCTCTGCCGCTGCTATGAACCCTCGAGCAAATAACTTAACCTCTCTGAGCCTCAGGTTCTTATCTATAAAACAGGGATAATGATGATACCTTAGTTAACAAGGTTATGATGAAGATTCAAGAAGATAAAACATTTTAAGCACTTATCATGGGGGCCGAGCCATGGTACGTATTCAATAACTGTTAACTCCAATTGTTATTATTTGCTATCAGTTAGCATCAGGAGGTTGGAAAGGCACAATGTAAAAGTTTCTCTAAGCTCTGGGACTGTGAGTCTTTGCTAATTTGCACTGGGAATTGGAGAAGGGAGGTGTAGCTTCTTCCCACAAGGAGCTTAAGATTTAGTGGCGAGGCAGATTTGCAGAAAACAACTATCGTACTTTAAATGACTGCATAATGGGAATATGAGCAGTGTGAGTGAGGCAGAGGAGAAGGGCGGCCCAAGTTGTCTTTTGAATAGAACGTGGCTTAATTTGTTCATCAGTGATGCTCACTGAGCTCCTTCTCTATCCCATGCGGTGTTCTAAGCTCTAAGATGACAAATTTAAATGGAATTAGTGGAGATATTAAGGAAGGTCACTTTGAAGTTGTAACATTTGCTTTCAAATCTGAATGACAACAAGGCTCCAACCACACAGAGATCAGGGAGAAAAACATCCCATTGGAACAGAAAAGCAGGTGCAAGTGCTCCAAAGGAGGAAGTTTGGCATGTCTGAGGAGCCCAAAGAAGGCCATTGTGTCCAGAGCATGAAGGATTAGGGGGAGAGTGGTAACAGAATGAAGTGGGCAGAGGCCAGATCACAGAGGGGTTATAAACCACTGCCAGGAGACTTCTTAAGAAAAGGAAACCCACCTGGAGAAGAACTCTTAAAAAGGATGATTTCTTTTGCCTTTTCAGAAGGACTCTGGACGATTTCCTGTTTTATTCACTAGGCACTGTTCAAGAAGGACATTGGGATGGGTTTGACTGTCTAGAAGAGTTTCTGTAATAGAGTGGATCTAAGCTATTGTAGTGGTGTGAACAATCAAGATCTGAAAACTACAGGAGACTGGGCTGGTCTGAATTAGACTTGAACTTTTGGTTCAGTACTTCTTCCCTTTTAACCTTTTGCTTGGAAATAATTTCAAACTTACAGAAAAAGTTGCAAGAACAGTACAAAGAACTCCCTGTTGTCTACCTTTTACTCATATTCACCTATTAACCTTTTGCTCCATAGGCTTTATTGTTTTGTCTTTTTCTCTCTCGTTGGAGAGAAAGTTGCATATATCGCCGGCCTTTTTTCCTAAATGCACAATCACAGCACATTTATCAACTTCAGTAAATTTAACATGTAATACAGACAGTAGATTCAAGTATTGTAACCATGTTGTCAATTGATGTAATAATGTTCTTTTTTTTTTTTTTTTTTTGCGGTACGTATGCGGGCTTCTCACTGCTGTGGCCTCTCCCGTTGCAGAGCACAGGCTCTGGACGCGCAGGCTCAGCAGCCATGGCTCACAGGCCCAGCCGCTCCGCGGCCTGTGGGATCTTCTCGGACCGGGGCACGAACCCGTGTCCTCTGCATCGGCAGGCGGACTCTCAACCACTGCGCCACCAGGGAAGCCCTAATAATGTTCTTTATAGCATTTTTTTCTTTGGTACAGGAAGCAATCTAGGATCATCTATTGCAGTCGGTTGTCAAGTCCTCTTTCATCTGGAATGTATCCTCAACCTTTCTTTGTTTTTTATGACATTGATATATTTTTTTAATTCATGACTTACTCTAATAAGAATAAAATAATAATTGATATCTGTCAAGCACTTAGTAGGTGTTTAAGTACTTGACATAGACTACTTCAATTAATCTTCACAACAATTCTACAAGGTAGATAATAGTATTGTCCCCAATTCATAAATGGTAAGTTCCCTGTCTCCAGTCAGTAAATATCTCGAGTCGAGATCAAGGAACCAGTCCATCTGGCTCCGGAGCCAGTGTTCTAACTGCTTCGGTGACATGTGCATTGTCACTGGTGGATCTTTGCAATCCTGAACCAGTGCAGGATCATTTGCAGATAGAGTTTGCTGCAGAAAGGAAACAGGAAGTAAAGTCGGTAATCTGGATGCAGCCTGAGGATCACTGGCAAATTAAAAACTGATCTCTGCTCCATACGTGCTAGAACACAGGACTAGCCCCTTCAGGTCTCTGTACTTGTTCCCTCCTCTCTAAAATGTCAGTGGTCATACTGCCATTCATTCAACAATAAGTATTCAAGTGCCTGCTGCCTCCCAGTCATTGACCTTGGAAAGAATGACATAATACTGCCTTTATTATTATAAAATGTGGAACGGTACAATGAAAAATGTGATTATTCTCTTTGAATAGTGACTCACTGGAGTGTTGGAGGCTTTGTTTTGGCGTTATCTTCTCTCTTCACATTGACTTTACATTTGGCCAGTGAGTAAATCCTCCCAGGTAGGATGAGAAGTGGTGTTCCTGGAAAGTTGTTTGGTTTGTTTGTGAGTCGCAATGGTGAAGGTTAAGTAAATCTAGGTTTGTCAGTATGAGAAACATTACCTTTCTTAAAGAAACAACCTGTTTTCGTTATCACTATTCTAAGAGAGAATCCAAAATAGCTTTAAAAACAGTCTAATTACCGTCAGTGTCTTTGAGTCAAGTAGCTTTGTCCCCAGATGACCTGTATGGAAACCAGAGACCAAGAAAGGTAAGAGCAAGTGTGAAGGGACTTACAGAAAACTGTTTACACCATGATGGGCCATTTGCTTTTGATTTTTGTATTTCAAACAAATGCAAGAATTCTGTCCTAGGTTAAATACCGGTCTTTGTTATCTGTAGGGTAACATGCTTTTATCATCATGGAATAGAGTTGTTCTTCCCTCTAGAGTTTTTAATGACTGAAATGATGATAATAACAACTACTAAAGCAAATAATACTAACAATAGCAAACATCTGTATCCTGTTTACTCTGTGTCAGACACTGTTCCAAGCACTCTACATAGATTGACTGAATGAAATCTCACACCAACCCTGTGAGTTAGGTATTATTAATATGAGGACACAGGCGATTTCTTGATAGAGTAATAGTGTGCATTTTGGCCTCAAAGAAAAGTTTCTGCTTGGATCCACTAAAAAACCCAGATGTAATGTGGAGGCTTAACTAAACAAGAGTTTCTAAACATTTTGATGCTTTTACATTTTCTGTTACATCCCCTATGCCAGAAGCTCTACCTCCAGTGAATTGTTGGAAGAAAGCGTAGTTGCATGTTATTAAGTATGTCTGCCATGAGTGCATTTAATTTCTCAGAGCTTCTGGTGATGCCTCATGGAACTCTGGGTTTATAGCATGTTAGCAATTCCTCACTAAAAGGCACCTGGTAGCTGGCCCAGCCCCCTCAGAAAAATGAGGTGAAGAGAGCAGACTTGATGTGGATAAAGTCATGCAGCAAATCAACAACAGACCCAGGCCTTACACCCAGGACTTCTACCTCCTAACCTAGAGCTTTTTATTTTTTTTAATCTTTGTACTTAGCTGCCTTGTTAGACACAGTTAAGAAACCTATGAAGTGTGCTGTTCAGCTGGAGTAGAAAAGTGAAATGGAGAGTTATAGCTATTAACCCAGTTCATAAATTCCAATGGATGGAAGCTCTTATTCACTCTTACTTGGAAAAATAGCCAAAGTGAAGAGGAATTGAGGGCAGAGCATCACAGCACAGTTGTTACAGTTGAATGAATGAAAGAAATAATAAAATGGAAACAGAGTTTAAGATATTCTAGTAAGAGTGTGACAGGACCAGGGAATATTGAGTCTTAAGCCTAATAAAGCAGGTTGAGGTGGTAGGTACTCTGCTCCAGGCCTTGAACTTTGACAGCAGCAGGGCTGTAGATGTGAAGTGATAATCAGTTTGCAAATGTTCTGGCTGCAGCTGTACCAGATGGGATTCAGTGATTCCCATTCAGCTAACACCAAATGAATATTTGTCACATACTTGACACTGATGATGGTGGGACGAGACACAGTTCCTGCCTATTAAGGAGAGTCGGAAGTAGCCACAGGAGGAAAATAGCGACAAGGGTCTAAGTGCTATTGTGCAGATACAAGAAATGTGCTGCAGGTGTACAAAGAAGAGTGCCCTTAGCTCTGGCCACGGCGTAGAGGGAAGGCTTCCTGGAGAAGCTAGCATTTTCGAGAAATGCCATCAGTGAGAAGTAAAATGTTGGCAAAGAGAGAAGCCTAGAGGGAAGGGTAAGCGCACCAGTTGGGATCTGGGGTTCGGTGGAATTGAAAGGGTTGGAGCAGACCCCTTTCTTCTGTCCTCTATCCTCACCCCCATCTGTCCCCCTTCCAGCAGATGGGAGTTAACGCTCAAGGAGAATCTAGTTTGCCTGTGGTAAAGGAGGTGAGTTCACTGCCGAGGATGCCAGGGGTCGGCCCTCAGTCTGTGTCCGAGATGGTTGGCTTCTGGGCTTTAGGAGAAGGCGAGTGTATCTACTGGGGAGCTTCCTGGCAGCTCGTCCCCACTCCCTGCCCTTCGGTTTGCAGATGCAGCCTCCAAGTTGGTGGTTTTCTGTTTGCGAAAGTGGTAGGCTGAGCACGGGTGCGTTTCTACAAGTGGCAGGACTGGAGAGGTTGTTTAGGTGAGGCCAGGGGCAAGTGCCCTTGGCTTTTCACCTTTAGTAAGTCCCTCTCAGGCCCATCCATTTCTCTGTCATCACCCGAAGGATAAAGAATAGCACTGTTTCTCTCAGCAAAGGCTCGAACCCCCTACCTTGGTCCCAACCCTGCCTCTCCTTTCGCGTGCTTCCTCAGCAATGCCTTGGTTTCCCGTTCCTTGTCCTCTAGCATCTGGCACACGCAATTTTAGGTAACTGGACTTGAGAGCCATGAGAGGATGGCCCTGTGTATTTTGTTCACTGTTGCTTTTCCCAGTGCCTGGTGCATAGTAGGCACTTAATACACATCAAAGGAATCATTGAAGAAACTGCAGGCATTTCCAGGCATTCCATGGGTAGTTGTGGTTTCCCGTTCTGATAGCTTTAAAAGCTCTGAGTATCTCATTGCTGGCTCAGGTTTAAAGAGATTCAGTGAACCCTTACTATCATTACCATCTGTTCAGGATTTGAGGTGCCTTTCTCCTCGGGCCCAGGTTTCCCCTCAGTGTCAGCTATCACCACACTCATATCAGGGCCAGCTTCCTCCCAGGCCTGGCTGAGGATCCTGGGATCAGGCCTGAGCGTCCTGGGTACCCAGGATCTCCTTTCCAGTGGCTGACTGGGCCCAACTGCCCTGCCCTTCCCTGGGAAGCAATCTGATGTCCCAGAAACAGCCGTGGATATAGAGTCCAGGGACTGGTTTTATGGCACAGTATGTCTCCTGGTGTCTGTTCTCCCCCCAACCTGTGAATCAGGATCTTTTGTGCCTGTTTGTTTATTGGATGGCGGTAGGTACTGTCTAAAGCACAAACGAAATACCAGGCCTTACTCTTCATAGCGTGACAGTTCATGGGAAAATGGAGGAGAAAAACCTATATACTTGCTGGCCAGAAATTTTAATTAGTCTTCCTCTTTCCCTAGGAGGCTCACAGACAACTAAAAAGGCTGATTTCAAAAATATTTTATTTAAAACAAAGACAGAGGAACAATAATAATAGCAAACATTTGAATGCTGTGCTAAGCACTTTAATAAGATTAATCTGTTTCATCTTCAAGCAACCCTATGAGGTTAGTCTTTCAGCCCAGCTTGACTCATGAGGTAGGCAGTTAAGTGACTTCTCCAAGGTCACATGTCAAAAGACAGAACAAGCTTCAAACCCAGAGCCCCACACTCTCACTCTTACCCTCCCACGCTCTAGCACCCTCAGGAGGAGAGAGTGTGTGCTCTGCGCATTGTTTTTTGAGGATGCTTTATTGCTGGGGGCTGCTCCACGTTCACACCAAGTATGTCCTGTGTGAGCTCACACCTTGGCTGTGGAATCCTTTTCTGGAAGGCAGTCTTGCAGGCCTAGTGATAGCCTGGTCCGGGTGCCATGGGAGGAAGGAGGTCATCTTCTGGGGGCCTTTCCAGTGCTGTGACACATGCGACACGGCTTTCTACATTGAACGAAGCACCAGCACCACTGGAGGGAGTACTGCAGAACATTGACACAGGGTCTGTTTGTCTGTGCAGGTGCTGTCTCTTTACCCACACTTCAGTGACACAAAATGCCCTTCAATGGTGAGAAGCAGTGTGTGGGCGAGGACCAGCCAAGTGATTCAGACTCTTCCCGGTTTTCCGAAAGCATGGCTTCGCTCAGTGACTATGAGTGCTCCAGGCAGAGCTTTACAAGTGACTCTTCTAGCAAATCCAGCTCTCCTGCTTGTAAGCCAATGGGGAGTGGAGGTGGTTCTAGACACACATGTTGGATTTTAAAACTCGGAAATGAATGAGAGCAAAGTACTGACTTTTCCCCTCTAGATGTACTGGAATGGCACTGCCAGGGCCCTGCAGCTGCCTTGTACATGCTCTCAGCAATAAATTGCCACTGATGTTTACAATCTGCCCATTTTTATTTTCATCGTTGTCTCTGATCTGCTTTGGTTTGGCTATAAATCAGGTCTCCCAACCCCACCCGTCTTCTCTCTCAATTAGCAGAAAGCTACTCCTTCTTGAGATCATTTTTGAGCCACATTCAAGGGTAAATTCAAATCGGTCCTTTCTTGCTTACATGGAACGAAACTTGCCCCAACTCAAGGGTCAGGCAGGAAATGAAATAATCTAAAGGGTTTCCTACTGATTTCAAAAACTGTTGTGCAAATCACCCCAGAAAAGTGCCCACGAGGAGCATTACTGCACCAGGAGTACGAGAAGGAATGAAAAGAGTGCCATGGTGAAGGGAGATGTCTTTTTTCTTTTTTGTGTGTGGAAGCTAGAAATGCGTGAAGCCATGTGTTTGTCTTTTTTTTTTTTTTAGCTTTTTAATTGACATTTTGTATGGGAAATATAACTCCTTAAGCTGCCCAAGCAAATGCAGAGAGAAGCAACTAGCATTTAATATGATCAAATGCCCACTTCAGAAAAAGTTTGTTCATTTGTATTTATTTATTTATTTATTTTAACATCTTTATTGGAGTATAACTGCATTACAATGGTGTGTTAGTTTCTGCTTTATAACAAAGTAAATCAGTTATACATATACATATATCCCCATATCTCTTCCCTCTTGCGTCTCCCTCCCTCCCACCTTCCCTATCCCACCCCTCCAGGCGGTCACAAAGCACGGAGCTGATTTCCCTGTGCTATGCAGCTGCTTCCCACTAGCTATCTGTTTTACATTTGATAGTGTATATATGTCCATGCCACTCTCTCACTTTGTCCCAGCTTACCCTTTCCCCTCCCAGTGTCCTCAAGTCTGTTCTCTAGTAGGTCTGCATCTTTATTCCTGTCTTGCCCCTAGGTTCCTCATGACCATTTTTTTTTTTTTAGATTCCATATATATGTGTTAGCATACGGTATTTGTTCTTCTCTTTCTGACTTACTTCACGCTGTATGACAGACTATATATAGGTCCATCCACCTTACTACAAATAACTCAATTTCATTTCTTTTTATGGCTAAGTAATATTCCATTGCATATATGTGCCATATCTTCTTTATCCATTCATCTGTCGTGTATTTATTCTAAATTAGTACATTCTCATTTAAAAAAATGGAAAGGTAGATAAGTAGAAAGAAAAGAAATTATCGCCTATAATGTCACCCAAAGATGACAGGTGATAGTGCTTTGTCATATCTTCATACTGCACATAGATATACATTTGTATATGTATGTGGACTTTTTTCACTTACTATTATAACTAAAATATTTACTCATGATAATGTTTTTTTTAAAACGTTTTTATGACTGCTTACTACTTTACCAAGTGAAAATACCATCAATTTATTTAACCTCTGATTTATCATTGGGCATTTAGTTCATTTCCTTTTTTATTTTTATTTTTTTGCTGTTACAAATAGTGCTTTATGAACATCGTGGTGCGTAAAGCCTTTCTAGGAATTCCTTTGGATATAATTGGATTGCTGGACCAAAGGATACAGACAGTTTTAAGGAGAATCTTAATGGGAAAGAGAATTGGCAAAAGAATTTATTAGCAGCCCCCCAGCTTTCAGTGCTTTTTCTCACTCTTTATTACTATACATGGAGTTGATGTCTCCAGCAGGGTACCTAGGTGTCCTGAAGAAGGGTTTTACTAATTGTATATCAGCATTCCTTCCTCCTCCTCTTCTTCCTCTTCCATCTCAACCTTCTCCACTACCTCCTCCTCTTCTTATTTCTAAAATTATTTTAAGGACTTCCCTGGCAGTCCAGTGGTTAAGGCTCCGTGCTTCCAATGCAGGGGGTACAGTTTCAATCCCTGGTCTGGGAATTAAGATCTTATATGCTGCGTGGCGCAGCCAAAAATTTTTTTTAAAATAAATTATTTTAGGTAGCAAAGTATTGCCAGTCAGGATTGTTGTTTGAGGGAATGACTTTTAATTAACAGAAGCCAAGAGTTCCAACAACGATTTCAAAAAGACATGACTTGTTAGAGTAATTTTTTGAATAATCTTTACAGATAACTAAAATAATTCTTTACCCACTATTTCCTACTGAGAAGTAGATTATCAGCTTATCAGATTTATTTTATTTTAATTATCTACATTTATTGAGTTCTTACCATGTTCTTTACTTAAATTATCTTGTTTAGTCACCTCAGGACAGTCCTACGAGGAGGTAAGTTATGCTTCAGCGAAGTCAAATGATAACTACCAATTAGCAAAACAGAATTGTGCTATACGGCATAATACTTTTCAAAATTATAGTTTTAAAAAATCAGTTCATTTTGAGTCTGCTTAAATTAATGGGAGTTATGAATTACAGAATAAAAAGTAGTCATCAGTTTCCTGTAGAGTACATGTAATAAATGCAGATATCAATATTCGCTAAAAAATGAGGTGATTTAATTTTTAAAATAACTTATAATAGGCTATATTAATAAAATTTTCTCAGAAACATTTGACAATTTATTTTCTTTCTTTTTCTTTGAAGTTGTAAAGAATAGTTTTATTGCTTTGCCAAGCAAAGGGGCCACAGAGGGCTAATGCTCTCAAAACTGAGTGTCCTGACCTGGAGGGGTTAGTGAGGAGTTTTATAGTAATGGTTCAAAGAGGAGGACGTGATCAGCTCATGGGCTTTCTTCTGATTGGCTGGTGGTGAGGTACGTGGGAGTCAGCAGCATCAACCTTCTGGTTCCAACTGGTCCTGGGTCTGAGCGTTGTGGCAACATATAGTTAACTTCTCCCACCTGGCGGGGGTTTCAGTATCTGGTTTCAGGATTTAATGAAGCTCAGGTTCTTGATGTCTCATGGCAGAAAGAATTCAGTGAGAGACAAAGTGATAGGTAAGAAGTGGATTTATTTAGAGAGAAACACACTCCACAGACAGAGCGTGGGCTATCTCAGAAGGCGAGAGCGGCCAACAATTTATTTTCAATACAGTAACTGAAGCTATCAAAGGAGTTCTTAAATTTTTGGAGCCTTAAGTATTAAGCGGGGGAATCGATCTATTTTGATATATATTCTTCTTACTGAAAATATATGTTGGAGTAACTTAAACCCTGTGTGCATCAGGAGGCTTCATTGGATGACAACTCCTTCCAGAGCATTAACTGGTTTTTGTCTTCCTTTCAGCAACAAGCCCTCCCAGAGTTGTAACATTTGATGAAGTGATGGCTGCAGCAAGGAACTTATCAAACATGACTCTTGCTCATGAGATTGCTGTAAATGAGAACTTTCAATTGAAACAAGATGCCCTCCCTGAGAACAGGTAACCTGGAGGCATGTGTTGTGCATAACCTGTGCTGCAGACGTGTGTGTGTGTGTGTGTGTGTGTGTGTGTGTGTGTGTGTGTGTGTACTGCAAACACAGATTTTCACACTGATGCCTGGACAGTCTCATATAATATCCACTGGGAGTTAACAGTATTTAGTTCTCTAACAAGGTCTTATAGTTGTTTTTAAAACCACTCCTCTAGGGTATATGTTACTCATAATCTTTAGAATTCAGCCTATATGTCTCTTCCTGAAGGAAGCTTTTCCTGACATTCCTGAGCTCACTAGACTACATTAAATCCCCTTCTAAAGACTCCTATAGCCCCCTCTACCTCCCTCTTGTTAAGATGTTTTATAATTTTAGGTTCAAAGTCTGTCTTTCCCACTTGACCAAAAGCCCCATTAACGGAGAAACTATGTCTATATTGTTTGCTCTGTCCTTATTGCCTAGCAGAGTGCCTGACGTGTAGTACCTGCTCAAGAAATATTTGCAGCCTGACTTATTAAAAACTAATATTCAGGTTATGAAAGATAAGTAAATGCAGCTAAGCTGCCAAAGTGGTAAGAGGTGATCCAGAAGCCTCTGGAGGGAGGAATCACAGCTGCATAGGCACCCCTGGTTAACCTCATGCCCAAGGGATCTCTAGTTAGAGCCGTGCCCTTATATCCTACCTCAGTCTTTCTGGTTTTAGTGGCTCACAGGTCCCCTGGGACAAAAAGGAGAAAAGTCTTGCAGCCATTACTGCAGGTAAATAGTCTTTAGAGGGAAAATTGGCTCATGGGGGCTTCCCTGGTGGCGCAGTGGTTGAGAGTCCGCCTGCCGATGCGGGGGACGCAGATTCGTGCCCCGGTCGAGGAGGATCCCATGTGCCGCGGAGCGACTGGGCCCGTGAGCCATGGCCGCGCTGAGCCTGCGCGTCCGGAGCCTGTGCTCCGCAACGGGAGAGGCCACAGCAGTGAGAGGCCCGTGTACCGCAAAAAAAAAAAAAAAAAAAAAAAAAATTGGCTCATGGATAACGGCACTGAATCTTAAAACTCACAGTGCCATTCATAAATTGGGAGGCATTCTCTCTGTCAATTAAGACAACATATAATATTTGATTCCATTCAGAACTTTTTTTGTTTTAAAGCAGGAAAATAGTAAACACAGTAATTTTCCTTCTTTAAAATATGGATCATAGTCTTCCTCCTGGGGATGTTGTTTATAATAATCACTAATACATTTTAGGATTACTGGCCAAAGTAGGTTTATCTGTTTGGTTTTCTATGGTGACTGCATTTCACCATGATCCTTTATATCAGCTGTGCTGCTTACACCCCCAGGCCAGGCCACCATCGTCTCTGACCTGTACTCTTTGTGTCCTAACTAGTTGCCCAGTCTCCATCCTTAGCTCCTGCATTGTCCATCCTCCACATCCACAGGTAGCCACAGTGATCTTTCTAATGGGTAAATCAGATTAGATCATGTCTTTGCTTATAGAACCCTTCAATGGTTCTATTACACTTAGAATAAAAATGCAAACTCTTTAGTATGGTGAGCAAGGCCCCCCTTCACTGACCATGTCTCTTCCTCCTTTTCCTCCTGCCTGCTGTGCTTCAGCCACACTGAAGCTTCCTTGCTGATCCTGGAGTACACCAGCTTGATCCCGTCCCAGGGACTTGGACCTTCTTCCTTCCTTTTTTTTTTTTTTTTTTTGCGGTATGCGGGCCTCTCACTGTTGTGGCCTCTCCCGTTGTGGAGCACAGGCTCCGGACGCACAGGCTCAGCGGCCATGGCTCACGGGCCCAGCCGCTCCGTGGCATGCGGGATCTTCCCGGACCGGGGCACGAACCCGCGTCCCCTGCATCGGCAGGCGGACTCTCAACCACTGCGCCACCAGGGAAGCCCCTTCCTTCTTTTTTAATGTTTTTCCCATAGATCTTCACCAGCTGCTTTCTTTTCCCCATTTGGGTCTCAGCTCTAAGGTCGCTTACTGTCTTAGAGAAGCTTTCTTCAACCACCCCGCCAAATCGGCACCTCTTCATCACTGTGGACCACATTGTCTTCCTCTGCCTTCCTTGTGGCTCTGAAATTGTCTTACTCCCTTTCAGTGTGTTTTTCTTCTGTCTCTGCTAACATGTAAGCTTTTTGAGAGCAGAGGCTTTCTTTTCACTACACCCAAGCACCTGAAACAGGGCCTACCACATATTGAATTTTGAGTAAACATTTATTGACTAATAAAAATGAATTTTTGAAGTTAAAATAAGTATGTTTTGTGAAGTACAGAAAAGACAAATTGGGAGTGTTTGTGCTTTAAATTCAAAAGTTGCAAATACAGGCTGAATGAAGGCCCTTTAGGATCAGACAGACCCCGGGGTTTGAATCCTGGCTCTGCTGTGACCATATCTGAGCCTCGCATTCCCCACAACACTCACTCTAAATGCATGCTCCTGGGCATATAAGTGCCTTGCATGTGAGTACTTTGATACTGTGGAAGGTACGAATTCCCCTTCTCTTCATTTTCTGCCATGGCTAGAAAACGTGAGCAAGGGAAACAACACGTAGAGTTGGGACACATTACCTTTGTTTAAAAGTGAAATAGCGTATCATTAGCTGCTGATTTTTCAGATGACCCTCCACAATGACCAAGTCGTTACTTTTTTTTCTTTTTTTTATCAAAGCATAAGCGTTTATTATTTGTGACAAATAAGGAGACAGGGTGATAGCTCTCAAAGCACTGTCTCTTGTTACTCTTTAAAATATGGCCGACTCTCATATTTTACCAAGTGGGGGGAAACACTTGGTAGAATAAGTCAGATTTCTGATACCAGGTAGGAATGCTTATAAATGATTTGACTGATTTCCTCTCCACCCCTTCCTCCCTACCTCTTCCACTCCCCAAAATTAAAAAGCTTGTAGCCTTTGGGAAAACTTAAACTCCGACACCCCTCAAGGAGCTATGACGTCGTTTTAGCCCACTCCTGGTTGGTGCCTTCAAGCCAAGTACATGAGGCTTGTAAAGTTCAGAGCGAAGTCTGTCCCAGCAACGTTTGTCCTTCTCATTGTTCTGTAATCGCTCGAGAGAGTCTCAGACATTGGAAATGGCATTTATGTTGAATAAATCTATTCAGGCAACTAGAATAAGTTTTCACATTTAAAGTGGCTGAGTAGAATATAGTATTTGCAGTTACGGAAACCGTTTTAACTCATACTCCTCAGAAAGCTAATTTTCACTTCTCATAGCATTTTTGTATATTTAGCTATTTGTACTTTAAAAGAAAAATTAGGAGATATGCTTAACTATCAAATTATTGATTCATTCACCATGCATTCAGTGAACCCTCAGTAAATGACAAGTGTTATGCTAGGTACAGTGGCAGGTACCTAGAAGAAATAACCTCTACCTGAGAGAGGTGTATAGCCCTGTGTGGGATAGAGACTTGCAGGTAATTACAGTTCAGGGAAATATGCGCTTTTCTAAAAGCTGTTGCAAAATGGTGTAGGAGTTCAGTAGGAATGTGTGTTTTATTTATTTATTTATTTTAAAATTTATTTATTTATTTTTATGGCTGCGTCAGGTCTTAGTTGTGGCACGCAGGATCTTCGTTGAGGCATGCAGGATCTTTTGTTGCGGTGCACGGGCTTCTCTTTAGTTGTGGCGGGTGGGCTCTGTAGTTTGTGGCTCACGGGCTCTAGTTGAGGCACGCAAGCCCAGTAGCTGTGGCGTGTGGGCTGAGCTGCCCCGCGGCCTGTGGCATCTTAGTTCCCCGACCAGGGATTGAACCTGCGTCCCCTGCACTGGAAGGCGGATTCTTTACCATTGGATCACCAGAGAGGTCCCTGTGTGTTTTAACATACACCTATTTTAGGGCATTGACGTACAGGGTAAAGCAAGGTGGCCACCTACTCTATTGTTAGCTTTTCCTAGGAAGGCTCCTATTTCAGCAGTTTTGGTCTGGCCAACTTTAAATGGGACATCTAAGCTGAAGCTGGCAGGCAATCAAATGCATGTCTCCATGGGCCAATCTGTTCTGTTCCATGCCATGAAACTTCAGCTGTTAAGGAAAGAGCAATTTTGCCATCTCATCCCCAAAATCAGCTGTTAAGGAAAGAGCAATTTTGCCATTTCATCCCCAAAATCTAGACCAAGTCTAAAAGTCTGTGTAGAAGAGTAGCTAGGTAAATTATGGTATCTCCTTAGGATGAAATTTTATGAACATATCAAAAGCTATAAGGAGGAAGCATTTAAAAAATCTAGGGGAGGCACTTAAGACAGAGTATTAAATGAAATAATATTGTACAGACTCAGTATTAAAACAATTATATTAAAACAATGCATTCATTGAACATATGTCAAATACGTCAAAAGATTAATAACAGGATTATGAGCAATTTTTATTCTCTGTTTTTCTGCATTTTCTAAGATTTCTACAATAAGCATCTTTCTTTTATAATCAGGAGAAATAGTGCTTATTTTAAAATCGATCCATTTCATTCCTGTAGCTTGGCCGGTAGAGTGAGGCACGTTGTCCACCAGGCCTTCTGGGACGTCTTGGAATCAGAACTGAACGCTGAGCCCCCTGAGTATGAACACGCCATCAAACTGTTTGAAGAAATCAGAGAGGCAAGTTGATGTTGTCTGTATTAATTAGTAATTTTCCCCCCAAAGGCTGTTTTCATGTCCTGCAGAGAGTATTGGAGACTCTTTTGAAACACTGAGCCAGTTCAGTCACCGAAAGGGTTTTTTCCTGCACCTCCTGGAATGGGGTGCAGGCTGGGAAAACAGGGCAGCGGCAGGAACTCAAGCCAATGCTTAGCATGTAGGGCAGTGGCTGTGGTGCTTCAGAGCACAGAGCCTGAGTTAGATAGACCTGCTATAGTGACAGGCTCTCTCTTCTTAAGTCTGTCTCCGGAGTAGTTGTGAGAATTAAATCAGATGACAGTCATAGCTAACTTTTACAAGACACTTGCTCTGTGCCAAGCACTAGATTATTCATCTATCCTTACTATAATGCTGTGAGGTAGTTATGCCTGTTATTATCTTATATAAAGAAACCAAGTTCCCTGACTCACCCAAGGTCATGCAGCTTTGAGGGGTGGAAGGGATTTGAATTGAGGCACTCCGGCTCAGAGCTTGTTCTCCTAACCACGTGCTGTGTCTATAAGTACAGTGTCTGCTGTGTAGTGAATACACAATATAGGTTGCTCATATAATATGTAATATTTCACATGTAAATATATTATACTAATAGAGCCCATGGGGATGTTTCTATTCGCCCTTCTTTAAAGGGTTCTTTTGGAGCCATGATCTGCAACTTGTCTTTGCACAGTTTCTCTGTAAACTTTTTGAAGTTCTTTCAATAGTATTGCTTCCTTGCCAGTTGTTTTCATTCCTATAGTGTTAGTAACTTCCCATGGGAGGGGAGGGGAGGCTTTCATTCAGAAGACAGAGCTTTCTTTTTAGAGTCAGGACCCTGGAGTGCTCCTCTGATCCACCACTTGATGCAAACTTCTGTGGCATCCGGGGCATTAAAATATGGACAGGGAGCTTGGTCATCTAGACATTGAAATTAGAAATGACAACCTTTATTCATGTAAGGATGCTGTTAATTTTTCTTTCCTTTCCCTGTATAGGTTCTCCTCTCTTTTCTGACTCCTGGTGGCAACCGGCTTCGCAACCAGATCTGTGAAGTTTTGGACACAGACCTCATTAGGCAGCAGGCTGAGCACAGTGCTGTCGACATCCAAGGCCTAGCCAACTATGTCATCAGTACGATGGGAAAGCTGTGCGCTCCTGTGCGAGATGATGATATCAGAGAGTTAAAGGCTACCTGCAACATCGTGGATGTGCTGAGGTTAGCGGTTCTGCTGCTTGCATTTTCTTAGAGTACCTTTGAGTTCATTCAGAAGGGAAGTGTGGGAATTGAGGAACACAGAATAAGGGTTCCTCCTCTCCCAAAGGAACCCTTGACCCTAGGAAGAAACCACCTAAGCAAGGGACAAGTCAATCATTTATTGTGTGCATGGAGTTTTCACACTGAGTGACCCAACAAGGTTGTTAGCTGGCAGTGCTGGGCCCTAGAGGTGCAGTGATGAAAAAGGCAGATGCAATCTCTGATGCAATCTCTGATTACAGTCTAATGGGGAGACAGCTCTTGAACAAGGAATTACAGTTGTGATAAGTGCTATGAAAAGGGAAGTAGAGGGGATTAATAGAGCCTTCAGCAGGGGGACCTAACCTAGTTAAGAATCCAGGAAGGCTTCTTCATTAGTTAGGGTATTGCTAGCTGCTATGACATGTAAACCCTGAGTTCTCAGTGATTTAACCAATAAACGTTTGTTTCTCACTCATGTCAGAGTCCGAGTCAGGGATTCTTGGTCAGGCAGCCTTCCATGTGTCATTCAGGGACCCAGGGTCCTTCTCTCCTTGGCTCCATCCTCGCCCAGCTCCTTGGAGTCCTTTACATTTAGCTGGTGAATGGGAAAGAGATCATAAGGAAGGCATATCCAGTGTTTAACCACCTAGGCCCAGAAGCAATGCATTACATTGACTATACCTAGTCCCATGGTACCACCTACATTGAAGGTGGCCTGGGAAACGTGGCTGCTGTCTGGGAACACATTTCCCAGCCACAAATCCACACTGCAGGAAGGCAACATGGACCTTTGGTGGTCGTCTAGCTATCTGTGCTGCAGCTTCCCTCAGGAAGTGATGTGTACAGTAAGATCGTAAGACTCTAATCTGGCTGTGTAGACAGTAATTTCTTTGTGATCCCAGAGGAGAGAGAAGTCTGCAGTACTTTTTGCCATTGAGGGGAATTCTTCTCCTTTTTTTGAGAATACAGCCACATTGAGAACTATGTTTCACCTAATAGTATAGGAAAGGGAAGGGGAAAGGAAGCTGGTTTGCATATAATGGGTTACTTACTTTATGACTCTGGGAAAGTTGACAACCTCTCAAAGTCACACTTTCCCCATCTGTAAAATAGGCTGTAAGTATCCTTAGAGTTGCACTCAGCTCTGGCAGATTGAGATTCTCCAGTTGTAGAATCCTTGCTTTGAAGGATTTTCTGTGGTGTTCATCTTCCTCGTGTATTGAGCACCTACTGGTTGTCACTCTCCCCTGCATTTTGTGTTCACTATCTCATTGACTCTCACAACATCCCTCCAAGGTTGATCTTGTCCCTTTCTTTCACAGATGAAGAAACTAAGGCTCAGAGAGATTGAGTAACTTGTTCCTGGCCACAGAGCTGGTCAGTTGTAAAGCTGCAATTGAATACAGGGCTGCCTAACTCTAAAATGCAGTGTTTTCCCCCCTGTGCTTTACTGCCCTGTCCTTTCTTTCCTTTTCTTTTTCTTCTTTCCTTAGGAACAGAAACAATGTACACTATGTTCAGACTCCATAAAATTTCAAATGAAGATTCCTTTTTGAATCTTTTTTGTCTCATTGTTAAGACTCATTGTTTATGCTTCTTAGTGTCTATCAGTTTATGGCTGAATGTAATGGATCAGCTGGAGGTGTATTTGCTAAAGCAAATACTCTTGAGATCTCTGGAAGAATACATTTGGAATGCATGTATAATGCCTTTTGTGAAAAGTGACCTTGTCAAAGTGATTGGAATTTTAAAACCGTTTCGTGGATGTTTATATTTTCCAGCCTGTAAAATTAGTAATAGTTAATGAATTTCAGATTGATTTCTTAATCACCTCTCTAACTATTTTAACTCTAAAATTTTTAGACAAATATTTCATGTCCTGGATCTCATGAAAATGGACATGGTCAATTTTACAATTAGGAGTCTGAGACCACATCTCCAACGCCAGTTGGTAGATTATGAGAGAACCAAGTTCCAAGAAATTTTAGAAGAAACTCCGAGTAAGTACAATATAAGTGTGTATATATATTGAAATTGGGTGAAAATATGATACTTTTATTTTTGACATCTTAAATAGTATCACTAAAGACTTTTGGCATTTCTGTTCAACACTTTTTTAACTTCTAAAATTGACATCATAAACTTATAGCTATTGACTCTGACCCAGGAACTGTGCTAAGCACGAGTCACTTTTTTTTTTTTTAATTTATTTATTTTTGGCTGCATTGGGTCTTCGTTGTGGTGCACGGGCTTCTCACTGCGGTGGCTTCTCTTGTTGCGGAGCATGGGCTCTAGGTGCACGGGCTTCAGTAGTTGTGGCATGCAGGCTCAGTAGTTGTGGTGCACGGGCTTAGTTGCTCTGCGGCATGTGGGATCTTCCCGGACCAGGGCTCGAACCCATGTCCCCTGCACTGGCAGGCAGATTCTTAACCACTGCTGCACCAGGGAAGCCCTTCATACATTTACAAAACAAACAAACATTTATTAAGCACCTCCTGTGTCCCAGACACACCTTGGGTGCTATGGATAGAGCAAAACAGAAAAAAGCTGCTGCCCCCAAGGAGCTGACCTTCTAGTGGGCGTGACAAACAAAAAACATGTATTGTCGGATGTGTTATTAAGTGCTATGAAGAAAAATAGGATAAAGGGACAGATAGTAACGGGACAGCAGTGAGGGTAGGGGGTGTTTTTTTAGATGCGGTGGACTGGGAAGGCCTCTCTAATAAGTAACTATTTGAATGAGGAAGGAATGAGGAATTAAAGGAATGAGGAAGGGTCATAGGAAGATGTGAGAGAATAACATTCCAGGTAGAGAGAACTGCACATACAAAGGCCCTGCAGCAGGAACTTGCTTGTGAAATTGGACAAACACAAGGCAGACTGTGTGGCTGGAGTGGAGTAGGCAGGAGAGAGTGGTAGCAGATGAGGCCAAGAGGTAGGCAAAGGCAGGTCACAAAGAGCCTTGTTAGGAAATGAGAGTAATTTAGGTTTCATTCCAAGTGTGATGGGAAGTCACTGGAGCGTTTGAGCAGGGGAGCGACATCTGATTTTGATTTTTTAGGTATACGCTGGCTCCTGGGTAGAGAACAGATTGTACAGGAGCAAGAAGGGAAACGGGTACCAATTAGGTGGTATCGCAGATGGTGGACTGGTCCAGGTTGTAGTGGTGGAAGTAATGATAAGAGGTCAGGTTCTGGTTGTATTTTGAAAATGGAGTAACAAGTTTTGCTGAAAGTTGGATGAGAGAAAAAAGAGTTGAGGGTGACTCTAAGCAACTGGGTGAAGAGTGATGCCTGTTAGAGAGATGGGAGAGGCCAGGGAAAGGTGGGAGATGGTATGGAGTCAGCATTCAGTTTTAGATGTGTGAACTTTGAGATCTTGTTTGACATCAACATGAAGATGCCAGGAGGCATTTAGATATGAGACTAGAGTTCAGAGGAATGATGGGCACTGGGGATATACATCTGGGCATCATCAATATCTTTATAGTGGATAAAGCCATGGAACTGGATAGTAGCTAACATGTATAGAATGCTTACCACATTCTAAACACCTTATCTGTTTTAACTGATTTAATCTTTACCAAAACTTGAGGAAATTACTCCCCATTTTATGGATGTGGAAACTGAGGCATAGAGAGGTTAAATCACTTCCCTCCACAACACAACCTGTGAATTACAGAGCTGGGACTCACCCCAAGCAGTTTGACTCCACACTCTTATCCACTCCATGCTCTTATCCACAGTATTACACTGGATGAGGTTACCTAGGGAGTGAGTGTAGATACTGAATGGGCCTGACCTGGGACCTCTAGAGCATCTAGAGCTTGAGAAGAGGAAAAGGATCCAGCAACAGAGACTGGGAAAGGGTAGCCAGAGAGGTGAGGACAGCCAGGAGAGGGTGGTGTCCTGTAAGACAAGCGAAGAAAGTGTTTGAAGAGGGAAAACACGATCAGCTGCGACAAGTGCTGCTAAATGGTCAAGAAAGATGAAGGCCAAGGCTTGACCATTGGATATGACCGTGTGAGGATCCTTGGTAACTGTGATGGGAGCAGTTTCAGTGGACTAGTGGGCATTAAAACTGGACTGGAAGAGACGTCAAGAAAGAATGGGAGTAAAGGAAGTGTTACCTCATTGAATCCCCACAATTACTCAGTGAGAGAGGTACTGTTATTCCCTTTGTTTCACAGGTGAGGAAGCTGAGAGGCCAGATGTTGGACAGCTGGCAAGAGGCTGGTTAGCTGGTTCCCTCATTGGCAAACCCTTGACAGCAGCCTCTGGGCTTCGGTTAACCACAGCCTAAGGCTGAGTTAGGTGATGCACCCACCCCACCCTACCCCTCGTGGACTGAGCTTTTCTGTCAAGATGGTCAATATGATAGCCTCATGTAAACAAAACCAAACAGATGCCACTTTAAAAGGGGCTCCAGCAGGCTGGAGCCTGTCCAGGGAAGAGGGCATGGGCCATGGAGGGTGACAGGAGGAACAATCAGTGAAGCTGGGCCCATTCTGCTTGATAACAGGGAGACTCAGGTGGGCCATGAGCACTGCCTTCCCTGTCGATAGTGATTCAGGGCTTTGGTTAAGCTCTGTAGGGCAGACTAGGACCCATGGGAGGGAAGCAGCAGACAGCCAATTTTGGCCTTCCTAGCAGCTGGAGCTGCTGTTTTAACTTTGGAATGGGCCTCTCTATTACTGATAGTAGCCCATGCTAGCTAACATTTTGTTTGAGCACTTATTGTGTGCCAAGTCCTTACTATGTGCCAAACACCATACGTTTATTAGCTTATTCAAGCTACACAAGTCACCCTATGAGGCTGGTGCTGTTATCACCTACTGTTTATAAAAGAAGAAACTGAGGTTAAGGTATTTACCCTAGGTGACTGCTAGTAAGTGGTAAAGCCTGGATAACCCAGCTATGTCTGCCCCAAAGCGTGTGCATTCAACCACTATGCAAAACTGACTCTCTCCAGACAATATATCGACTATCTTGGGGGGATTTGCAGAGAGAGCTCTAGCGTCAAGTGACAGATATGACTAGATGACTTCTAAGGATCCTTCTACAACAAAAATTCTGTGACTTCAGAGCTATATTGTTTTGGCTTCAAAGGCAGAGAGGGATTATGGGACATAGGACCTGGATCTGAAACCTGAACTATGATAACCACATTCTTAGCAGCATTTTCCTGAGATTCATTGGTTGGTTCCATTTGTGTCCCTGTATATGTGTATGTACACATGTGTGCAAATGCCTTCATGTCGTGAGTCAAGATAGCCTGTAATCTTGAACAAATTCCTTACTGTAGGGTTGAACTACAGTTTCATTCATCTCAAATGATTTGTTTCTCTCCTTAAAACCCAGGCTTAGTGACTTATATTTCATTTGCACCTTTCACATTGACTTGGATATTTCCAGAGATTTAAGAATAGAATAAATCCAGCTGTACAAGTAGGTCATTGTTGCCCAGATCTAAATATGTTCCCAGAGAAATCAAGAGTCCAGGAAGCAGAGTGTATGTCAACTATTAATTATATCCTCAAGTCACTCTGCCAAAAGTCGGCCACTGTGCCCTAGTATCAAAATAAGAGTCTTACAGTATTGCACAGAAGGACAAAAGTGTTGGATTTTTGTGTGTACATGATTTTTATAAAATAATTATTCAGAAAATTAATACAGAGAAGTACTCTGGGTTTCTTAATTGACTCCCCCCAAAATTGTATTTTGCCGACAGAGAGATTTTATATAATTGCCCTATTAAAATATACCCAAGAAAGCCTTAGGCAGTGATTGGGTGGATGTATTAAATGTCAACAAAGTAACCACATTAGATCCAACAACTAAATTATCTGTAGAAAGAATGGCACATTACCCCTGGGGGGCTGGGCCACAAGTAATTTTTCAGATACTGAGAAAGAAAAGGTTTTATTTATTTAGATAATCTCTTATATCTGATAAAATGTTCTCAGGAACTTCATTTCATGTGGTTCAGAAATCCTTATGGGACATAAATATTTTTCAGAAATATATAAAACTGCATTATGATTGTCTTTGCCTGGCACCCAAGGCATTCAGGAAATATTTATGAACATTTTAGAGATGAGCAAGCTGATGCTTAGCAACGACCTGCCCAGAGACAGAGCCACACAGCTGAGAAGTAGCGGAGCTGGGACTGGAAGCCAGGTCTCTCATGGCCAAGTCAGGAGTAAACCAAGCTGCTGCTTTGGCTCCTTTCTTTGGATTTTTAAATTTGGTGTTATATCAGCTGGGGTATATCGCAGGCAACAGAAACTAACTGGCTGATTTAGCAGAAAAGGAAGTGAATGGAAGGAGTGGGGCAGTTTACAGAAAAGCGAAAATACCTGAGTCTGCGCAAGGCCAGAAACTGAGAGGGCATCAGGAATCTGGGGAGGAAGAAACAAGGGAAAGTTCCGAGCTCCGTCCTCAGATGGTTAATGTGCACTTCAACATGGGCCATCCTTGAACGCTGTGGTCATCATTCAGAGTCCTAGGAAGGAGTCTGATGGGCATATGACTCAGCGAGGCCAACCCCTGGTCAGGGAGATTGCCTAGTCATGGGACCTCTAATTGATGTTCACAAAAAGAAAGCATGGAGTGAGGGAAAATGATTTCTCAAAATCAGTACCAAAAAAAGGGAAGGTGAGGTGTTGCTAGGCATAAAAGAGTGGATGTCATGGATAAGAGAACTACATTCTTCTAACTGAAAATTGGGGTATTTGCTCTGAATATTTTCCAGAATATTGAAAATAGAGGCCATCTAAAGCTTTGGACAACATCAGGGACTCCCATCCATGTATTCTGCACCATTCTCCTAGTTTATTGAGTGGTGCCTGTTCAGAATTGTACAGACCAAGAGCTAGCCTGGCCATCCCCCAAGTCCAGGATGTAGAGTCATTGCCTTTTTAAGGGTCACTCAGGTTTCATGCTTAGGTACCATATTAGAAGTCGGGTAGAGATGGGAATTGTATTCCTTGATGAATCAATACAGGCATACCCTTGATGCATTCATCTCAGAAAGCTCAAATACTAAACTCATTCATACCAAACTGGCAGAGTTCACAGAGCATTCCCTGGACTGAATTCTCTGAAGCACTAAATAGCACAATCAATGGCTTTTACGTAATGTAAATATTTACATGTGTGTTTTGTGTTGATAAAGCTTTATGTGACCTTATCACATAGGTTGTTTGCTAGGTTTTTGCCTTAGACTCAGTGACTTAGTTGGCCAACCCATAACCCATATCTTTTTAAAAAAACTTTATTGAAGCATTCAATACATAGAATAAAAACACGCCAACTCTAAGTGTATAGTTCTGTGAGTTTTGACTAAAGAATATGCCCATGTAACCACCACTAGAAACAAGAAATAAAGCATTTCTGTCACTCCAAAAAGAATCCTCAGGCCCCTTGCAACCAACCTCCCCCCATCAAGGTAAAACTGATATAATTTTTATCAATGTAGATTAGTTTTGCTTCTTTTAGAACGTCATATTAAATGGAATCATACTGTGTGTTCACTTTTCTGTCTAGCTTCTGTCACTCAACATAAGGTTTTTGCTATTCATCCATGTTGTTGTGAGTATCCATAGTTTATATTATTGAAAGTTATCCTATTATATTGTAATCCTATATGATTACATACCTCATTTATCCATTTACCTGTTGATGGACATCTGTGTTGTTTCTGGTTTTAGGCTACTATGAATAAAGCTTCTGTGAACATTTGTGTACCAGTCTTTGTGTGGGCATGTGTTTTCATTTTCTTGGATAAACACCTAGGAGTGGAATGGCTGAGTCATATGGTAAATATATGGTTGATTTTAGAAAAAACGGCCAATTATTTTCCAATGTAGTTTGCATTTTATACTCACCATCAGTGTATGAGAGTTCCAACTGCTTTACATTTTCACCAACACTAGGTATTATCAGTCTTTTAAATTTTACCCTATATATATTTATAGAGAATGTGAAAGTATCTCATGTGGTTTTAATATACATTTCCCTGATGACTAATGATGTTTAGCATCTTTTTATATGCTAAATGGCCATTTATTTATCTTCTTACGTGAAGTGTCTGTTCAAATCTTTTGCCCATTTTTAAATTGGGTTGTCTTATTATTGATTTGAAGAGCTCTTTATATATTGTGGAGGCAAGTCCCTTGTCATATTTTTGTGTTGTGAAACTTTCTTCCCATCTGTGGCTTGCATTTTTCATTCTCTTAACCCTATCCTTTGAAAAGAAGAAGTTTTTTATTTTGATGAAGTGCAAATAATAAAATTTTCTTCTATGGTTTGTGTATTTAGTGAATTGTTTACAAAATCTTTGTATGTCCTAAGGTCATGAAAATTTTTTTTGTATGTTCTAGAAGTTTCAGACTTTTAGGCTTATGAATCATTTCAAGGCAGTATATTTCAAGGTTCAGAATTTTCCATTCATATATCCAATTCTAGAACTATTTGTTGAAAAAGACTATCTTTTCTCCTGTGAATTGCTTTGGCATTTTTGTTGAAAATCAATTGACCATACATTTGTGATTCTATTTCTGAACTCTTTATTCTTTTTTTAAATTGAGATATAATTTACATACCATAAAATTAAATTTTAAATGTGTATAATTCAGTGTTTTTTAGTATTTTCACAAGGTTATGCAACCATCACCAGTATTTAATTCCATAAGATTTTCATGCTTCCAGAATAAACCCCAAACTCATTAGCAGTATCTCCTCATTCCTCCCTTCCCTTAGCCCTTGACAACCACAGTTCTACTTTCTGTCTCTATGGATTTGACGGTTCAGGACATTTCATATAAATGGAATCATATAATATGTAGCTTTTTGTGTCTGGTTTCTTACACTTAGTATTGTGTTTTAAAGATTTACCCATGTTGTAGCACATATCAGTACTTCATTCCTTTTTATTAGACTCTCTAGTCTTTTCCATTGATCTATATTTCTACTCTTAGCTGATACAACACTATCCTGGTTACTGAGGCTAAGTCTTGAAGTCAGATAGTGTTAGCTTCCAACTTAATTCTTTTTCAAAATTGTTTTGCCTATTTTAGGTCCTTTGAATTTCCATATGCATTTTTTAATTAGTTTATCTCGTTCTGCAAAAAAGCCAGCTGGGATGGTGATTGGAATTATGTTGAACTGACATCTTAATAATGTTGAGTCTACTGATATGTGAACTCAATATCTCTACTTAAATCTTTATTTCAGCAATATTGTTTTAGTTTTGGTGTACTGGTCTTGTAATTTTTTTAAATTTATTTAATTAATTTATTTTTGGCTGCATTGGATCTTCGTTGCTGCGCGCGGGGTTTCTATAGTTGCAGTGAGTGGGGGCTACTCTTCGTTGTGGTGCACAGGCTTCTGATTACAGTGGCTTCTCGTTGCGTGCAGAGCACGGGCTCTAGGTGCACGGACTTCAGTAGTTGGGGCATGTGGGCTCAGTAGTTGTGGCTCACGGGCTCTAGAGCCCAGGCTCAGTAGTTGTGGCACATGGGCTTAGTTGCTCCACGGCATGTGGGATCTTCCCAGACCGGGGATCGAACCTGTGTCCCCTGCATTGGCAGGCAGATTCTTAACCACTGCGCCACCAGGGAAGCTCCTATTTTGTTAAATTTAATCTCATTTTATGTTCTTCTGGTGTTATAAATGCTATTTTATAAAACTTTTTGTTTTCTAGCATATAGAAATATAATTGATTTTTGAGGATCGACTTTGCATCCTGAGACCTTGCTAAATTAACTTATTAATTCTAATAGCTTTTTGGAGTATTCCTTAGGTTTTTCTATAGTATATACAATCATGTTGCCTTTTATTTCTTTGGATTATCTTATTGCACTGACTGGGACCTCCAATCAGATGTTGAATAGAAGTCATGAGAAAGGGCATCCTTGCTTTTCTAGTAGAAGAATGTTTATTGTTTGAGCATTAAATATGATGTTAGCCACAGCTTCTCATAGATGTCATTTTTGGGGGTTAAGGAAGTTTTCTTCTATTTCTAGATTGTTGAGGATTTTTTTTTTTTTTTTTTTTTTTTGCGGTACGCGGGCCTCTCACTGTTGTGGCCTCTCCCATTGCGGAGCACAGGCTCCGGACGCGCAGGCTCAGCGGCCATGGCTCATGGGCCCAGCCGTTCTGCGGCATGTGGGATCTTCCCAGACCAGGGCATGAACCCATGTCCCCTGCATCGGCAGGTGGACTCTCAACCACTGTGCCACCAGGGAAGCCCTGTTGAGAATTTTTATCTAAATAGGTCACATATTAAATTTGTTCCCATGCTTTTTCTGCATTTACTCAATTGGTCATATTTTTCTTCTCCTTGATTGTGTTAATGTGGCGAATTAGAGTGACTGATTTTTTTTCTAGTGTTAAACCAAGCTTGCAATCCTGAGATTTTTATCCAATCACTTGGCCCCAGTGTATTATCTTTATCTTATTGTCTTTCTAATGCTTCCTTAAGGATTTTTACATCTGTATTTATGAAAGATGTCCCCCTGTAATTTTCTTTTCTTATAATGCCATTGCTTGGTTTTGGTGTCAGAGCAAAGCTGCCCTCATAAGATAAATTAGGAAGTGTTCCCTCCTCTGCTTTCTGAAAGAGTTAAAACACCCTGTGTCTTCTAGTTTGATTTGCATGCACAGTGTGTATTAGTAAACATTTTACTGCATGACAGTTGAGGGAAAGATATCTTCAGGCATATAGGACCAAATCAATTTGTCAGTCTAAAGGAGACTATTTGAGTCAGTACTTAAGCCCATGGTTACCTCCAGAGATGGTGAATTAAATAGGAAACCTACCAGGTCTCTCATGCCAGGTATAGAGAGCAGAGGTTCTTTGAGAACCTACCAAGTGACAAGTACCACTGGAAAAACGTTTGATTAGTTTCCAACGCAAAGGGGTCTGCCAAGACAAGGCCAGATATCTCACACACCTATCAGGTTGTGCTGTGAGCTAAGTCAAGGGAAAACTATATAAAAAATAAACGTCATAGGCTTGGACTCTCAAGGAGTCTCATTTTCATATCACTAGTAATATTAAAGGCACATGAACTATTTAATAACTTTTTTTTAGTAAATAGAGAAGCTGTTTTTCAGGTCAGCTATTTAAGAGAAATGACAGCCAGATCAAAAATCCAAAGGCAGATGTGCCTCAAGAAGGCAGTGATAGGGCTTCCCTGGTGGCGCAGTGGTTAAGAATCCGCCTGCCAGTGCAGGGGACACGGGTTCGTGCCCCAGTCTGGGAGGATCCCACATGCCGCGGAGCGGCTGGGCCCGTGAGCCGTGGCCACCGAGCCTGCGCGTCCGGAGCCTGTGCTCCGCAACGGGAGAGGCCACAACAGTGATAGGCCCGCGTACCGCAAAAAAAAAAAAAAAAAAGAAAGAAAGGCTTCCCACAGGAAGAGGCTGGACCACTGAGGACTGGCAGGATATGGACTGAGAGAACCAGAGATAGTTTTGGCGGGGTTAGTCCAAGACTTCCTGGCAGGAAACAGGAGCATATATTGGTGGGGAAGTGCTCTTGGGCCTCCACTGCCCCTGAGAAATTCTTAGGTAAATGCACCTGTAAAACCATTGCCTATTGTTCTGTTTCTCTCTCCTGGTAGATAAGGAGGTTTTTGAGTATAGGGACTGTGTTTACTCATCTGTGAATTCTCTGCACTTGGTATAGTATCTGGTGTATAGTAGGTGCTCAGTTGTCATTGAAGAAATGAATGGAGAGGCTCTTTTCCATATGAAAAACCAAGGGGTACCAGTGCCTCATAGGGTTGACCTCGATTTTGGAGCCACATAGAACAGTCAGTGTACTAGCTTGTGGGAGTGAAATCTCAGCGGATCCCTTAGAGAAAATCCCATGTTTCCCCCTAAACTCATGCTCTTTCTGCTTTACCAGTTGTACTCAATTCTGGCTACATATTAGGATCACCTAGGGTGTTTAAACACAGATGCCTGAGCCCCATCTCAGACTGATTAAATCAAAATCTCCAAGAGCCAGTGCCCAAGATCACATTTCTTTCTTTTTAAAGTTCCCCAGGTGATTCTACAATCAGCCAGGATTGAGAACCTCTGCTACACGGTTGCTTTTGTTTGAGATAAAGAAATGGGCTTTTAAATCTGTCAGCTGTAAATGATTAAGCTTGCAGCATAAATGCTTATTACCGCCATATTGTAATTATATCCATGATGGTTTCCACTGTTTCTGTCTGTTGGGTACCTTTTAAATAAAAGACTGCAAGTCTTTTATATCTTTATAAACAGAACTGGGAAAACCAAGAACAACATTTGCCAACTGAGGAGAAACAAAGTTGTGAAATTCTGGAGGTGGTGTTGCTTAAGTGTGGCAAACTGAGCTGCTCATAAATTACCCCTGTTTCCAGGGTGACTATTTATTTTGTTCTCTGGGTCTTTTTAAAAAATCTGCACCTGTGTTCAGTCTGCATTTTTAAGCAATCTCCACCTTATAAATTCTACCAAATACATAATTTTATAAGAAATGTGGTATAAAAAGCAATTTATTTCTAGGGGGAAACCTTAGAACTGGGTCTGAAGTAAAATAAAGTGTGCACACCAGCATGCTGGGAAAGGCATAGCTCTATTCAGACACTCCGAGGAGGGGTCTGGAACCCAAAAATGTTTAATTAATCATCAATGCCTTTAATCTAAATACCTTCTCTGCACAAGACTCAAGGTCATGTGTGAGCTGGCCTGTCTATCCATCTGATGCCGTCTGCTGCCACTCTCTCTCCCTCCTAGTTCTTTATAGACCAGCAGTACAGATTTGCTTGTAGCATCCAAATTACCATATTTTCTCACTATTCCGGGTCTTTGTGTGGGCTATTCTCCTATCCTGGCGTGACAGCTCTTTCCTCTGTTTGCCTTGTATCCTGAAGTGTCACTTATTGAGTTCCTCTTACAGCCTGTCCTGGACAGCCTCTCCTCCCTCCACTCCTGCTGTGTCTTCTAGTATTCACTGTATTCTGCTGTAATTGTGAGCTTACAGGTCTGTCTGCCCATCTGGACTCTAAGCTCAGCTCCTTGAGGGCCATGGCTGTTTTGTCATTCATGCCCAGCACCTAACCTGACATGTGTCATGTAGAATGCACAAATGAAGGAATCCATCAGCTGTAGGACAAATATGTGGCCTTTGTACTTGCAGGTGCTCTTGATCAAACTACAGAATGGATAAAAGAATCTGTACATGAAGAATTACTTTCTCTTTCTGAGACTGCTTTAACTCCCGGGGCCAAAAACAGCTCCAAGCCAAGCCTGAGCCCTACATTGGTGCTAAATAATAGTTATTTGAAATTGTTACAGTGGGATTATCAGAAAAAAGAATTACCAGAGGTGAGTGATTTTTTTTTTTCCTTCACTCAAGTTTTCCAGTATTCTAATTCTTAAGTTCAAACTGTGAATCCGCTGGTCTGTCTGTGTTGCATGTGATTTAATGACTTTACTGAAATCAGATAAAAATGGGAGTTTGGATGTACCATTGCTTATTTTACAAGTTCATGGTATTGAGCTTCCCTTACTATTTTTACATTTTAAATAAACATGCTAGACACTCATGACAGATGGAGCACGTCTTCAGGAACTGACAGAAAAGCTGAATCAACTGAAAATGATTGCCTGCCTGTCCCTAATCACCAGCAACATGGTGGGTGCTATGACAGACGGCCTACCTGAGCTTGCAATCAGGGTAAAAAAGATTTCAGCTGTTCTACTTGAAGGCATGAACAAAGAGTAAGTTCCAAGCATTTTTATCTGCTTTGCCTTGTATTCAGGGTCTGCATGTGTTTCAGAGAATGTAAATAACCTTGACATCTGGATGTGATATTCAGGACTGTGCTTTTGAGAAGCTTAGCTCACACCTTCTTCTTTTAGAATTTCTTTTAATATCACTGAAGGCTTAGATGTCCCATCATAGGAAAGGAGAGGTCTTTTCCATAACAAGTGCCAGGGTGAGTATAGTGTTTCCGCTTAGGATGGGTGTGTGCAAAAGCTCTTCTTTGACAGTGTTGTGGAAAAAAACAACAAAATGCAGAAATCCACCATGCTCAGTGTTTAGAATGCCCTATCAAAGAGGCTTTCCGATTCAGTTGTTCCAACTCCATAGGTTTTCTGCCATGAAATGTTTACCAGCTTCACTGACCCAGCCTCTGTGAAATCTTCAGAGTGGTGACATCTCTGTCCTTCAGAGATGCTCTGCAAGTCCAGTGTAAGTTTTGTTTTTGCCAAATTCATTTCCCAGTATCAAACCTTCATTGAATAGTAGAATCCCATTTCAATTTTGCATTTAGATCATCCTATTGGGAATCCTGTCCAAGTTAGAAAATTCCTAGTCTTAGCCAATGGCCAGATGATTCCATGGGTCTCATATGGGTCAGCTCCTCTTGCTGGTTCCCCTTTCAGGTGTTTTCAGGGACTTTATTCCTCTCTTTGAAGGGAGATACACCCAACCTCCCATCCTCCTGCCCATTACTTAGAGAGCACATAAATGACTTGATAAAATCCTAGAATATTAAAAGCCCAAAGAAGCCCAAGTGGTTATAGCATCCAAAGTTCTCATTTTGACCTGAAGCTCAGAGAGAGAATAGGATTTGCCTTGGGTTGCACACCAAGAAAAGGACAAGGCAAGGCCTGAACCCTGGCCTATGTCAAGGCCCTGCCCTTTCTACTGATCCTGGTGCTAACTTGCCAGGCTCTTTTATTTCACGTTCCAGGACCCAAGACCTGTAATAAAAAGAAACCTGCTCTGGCTCTGGTTTTGCAATAGGTCTTATTTTAGCATTTTCCCACACTGGGTAACCATTATTTTCCAGGAATTCTAATTTATTAAGCCTTTAGTGAACCCCCCAGTACTGCTTAAGTATTAATATAAAGCACACAGCAAAATGGTTACTAAGAGGACAGGCTTTGGGGTCAGGCAAACCAGGGTTTAAATCCTAGCTATGCTACTGACTTGTTATATACCATTGAATAAGATCCTGAATCACTCTGAGTCTCACCTCCTCATTTGTAAAAAGGGAATAATTGTACCTACCTTAGGGTTAATGGAAACTTAAGATGACTGTGTGAAGCACTTAGGGCAGGTGTCTGGCACATGGTAAGTGCTTGATAAACGTTAGCTTTTAATAACTACTTAGTTGTTAAGTCATCTTCTTTATAGTTGTTTTGCCTATCTGATTATATTATTGTTTTGTCTAATTCCCCCCACCCCATCCCCCCAACTCTTATCCTTTAATTCCCATTTTGCACAAAGTTGTCTTAAAGACCCTTTCTGACTAGTGAGCAGCAATTTTCCATCATCATTCCCCAATAGTGCGGATCCAACAAATGCTGTTTCTAATTACACCTTTTTCCTTACCTGTTAAATAACCCACCACTAACTACTTTTTACAGTTTTCTGGACTGTATATATTTGGGATTACTGATCAGTTACTTGAAAGTAACAATGCGAAGGAGTTTCTTACCTTCCATCATGATAGGTCAAGAGTTTTAGGTAACTTGTCTTCATGGTATTGGCTTCTGAATATCTTCATTTCTTGTGTTTGATTGGTGTTAGAGATTTACTGCTCAGGCGTGGATATAGGAATTGATCGTACCTCATTTTCCAAGCACATTAAAAAAAAAAATCTATGACTGAATCCACTCAGACCAGAGGGTTTATTTTAAAAAGTAAATAGGTTACTTTTTAAAGAACCTACTCTTTCCCTTTCTGATAGCCCTGCCTGAGGATGGGGTTGCAGACTTATTTTCAGGGACCACATTTTTCTGTCTGTGCTTTCCTATTTAAACATTACCCACAGAATTGAGTGGTTTTAAGCATTTACAAATCTGCTACATATAAAGGATGGTTGGGAGGAGTTACTATTTTCTAAGCTCATTCTTATAGAGGTAATTATTGTCTGTATAGGGAAAAATTGGTAGACATTTGAAATAAGTTGGTATACTTTTAAAACAACAACAACAACAAAAATCCTGCTAAATAAAAACTATCCCTGATGGGATTTTTGTTTCACGTTTTGTAGGACCTTTAACTTGAAGGAAGTCCTAAATTCTATCGGTGTTCAGACTTGTGTCGAGGTAAACAAGACCCTGATGGAGAGAGGTTTACCTGCTCTAGATGCTGAGGTTCAAGCTAATCTTGTAGGTCAATTCTCAAGCATCGAAGAGGAGGACAATCCTATCTGGTCCTTGATTGGTGAGTCTTCATGTTTTTATTGGTTTCTGCTTCAATTCCAATTTGCTTAACCATGCTGGTTTTGGCTAATGTTAAGTGTCAGTCAAATTTTAGTCTTAAACAGATTACCTGCTTCTTTTGGTGAGTGAATAAATATTGAAAATATGAAGAAAGCATTAATATTTTCAAAGGTTTGGGACTCATTGCTGCTTCTGTGTGTATATGTAGCAGAGTGGGAGGATGTTTCAGAGCCTTCTACCTTACTACCCAGCCGATAGGTTTCTATGAAGAAAATAACATCATGCTGCCAGTAATGTTAAATTCCTAGATCAATAGAGCAATCCAAACCAGCTGGCAGTATGTTCACAGAAAGTAGACACGGGCTCTGCTGGAAGCAAACCTGTGTGAGCTGAGGCCCCTATGTTGGTCAGGCTTAGAGAGACAAAGAGTTAAAAAGACCCTGCAACTGAGAGGCATAGTGGGTAGACTTTTTTTTGTACCTGATTGCTAGGAAAATGAATATCTTAAGGTCAAGTTGTATTGGTGAGTTGGGGAGAATGTATCAGTTCGGACTTTTTCTATTACTTGTGACAGAGAACCTAAGCTTCTAAAGTGGCTTAAGCAAAAAGGGAATGTATTTGCTCATATAACAGAAAACAGCAAGGTGGGATTGGCTGCTGGTACAGCTTAATCAGAGCTTAAACTATGTCCTGGGTGCTGGTTTCCCCACTTTGGTCCCTCAGCACTGCCTTCCTCTGGGCTGGCTGTCTCCATGGAGAGTCTCTTCCCAACACAGCAAGATGACTTCAGCTCCAGCCTACATCTTTCTGTGTTTAAGTCAAGCCAAAAAAAAAAAAAAAAGGAGTCAGTTTCCCTCCCCTCTTAGCTCAGACGGTGACCCCAGAATTGAGTCTCATTGACTCCAGACGGTGGTCATGTCCCATTGTTGACTCATTCATGGTGGCCAGAGGGGAAGAAACTTAAACTTGAGACGTGTTCAATTCCTGGTGAGTCAGCTTTACCTGTGACACCTGGTCTGAAACTAGGGAAGAGATTGTTTTCCCCCAAACAAGATCAAGGTGCTGTGGCCTTAAGAAGGGAAGAGGGTGATGTGGGACACAAAGCAAGTGTCTACTGCAGAGGGTGAGGAATGGACCAGACAGAGGAAAGAGTGTGGCATTCGAATATACTAACATTCCAGGACTAATCTGCAAGTTTTCAAAGTACAGCACTGACTTCCCTAAGAATACAAGTACTTGCTATTATTTAGTTGAGGCTCTTAAATAGTTTCTCTCATTCTTATCCCTGGGGACACGGGATGCTGGAGATCTAGGCCACCCAGGCCACTTAATAGCTCTAGGCTTCAACCCCACCCCCAAGAAAAGAGCCGTCTGGTGTGTAGCATGTGGGCTGCTGAGGGGTGACGGGTGAAAACAGTAACACACACAGCATACCCGCAGCTGCCTGTGGCTGAGCCCTTCCCTGCGTAACCTTCACTGCTGACATGCATCTCATGGCCCGTAGTCTCCAGCTGAACGCCAACAACAGGGAGACGGTGTTCCCCGGAGAAAGAGGGGCAGGCCGTCTGCAGTCTGCCACGTACCAAGAGACCCCCCACTAGTGCACAGGCCTCACGAGGACGGGGTGCATATTTGCTCACTGCTATTTCCCCATACCATGCTGGGCCCAGAGACGACCTTTAATAAATATCTGTGGAATGGGTGAATGCATGGAGACTTAGAGCAGTTAAGTAACTCTCACCTGAGGTCGCATAACTAGCAGGTTGCAGAGTATGGCTTCTTCCTGAGCCTCTCTGACTCATATTCTTTTTTGTTTTGTTTTTTTTTAAACAGAAGAAATTTATTTTCTTACAGTTCTAGAGGCTGGAAGTCTGGGGTCAAGGTGCCAGCATGGTTGGGCTCTGGTGAGAGCTCTCTTCTTGGCTGGCAGATGGTTGCTTTCTTGTTGTGTCCTCACATAGCAGAGAAAGAGAAAGAGGAAGAGGAAGAGGAAGAGGAAGAAGTGTAAGAGAGAAAAAGAGAGAGAGAGGCTGGGGTGGGGCGGGGAGAGTGACTCATATTCTTAACTGCTCTAATGGGCACTACAGTCAAAGCTGGAGCCCTGCTGCTCATTGGCAGTGTGGCCAGAGCATTGGGTGTCCTCCATGCCCTTGCTTTAGATCAGGGAAGTACTTGCAATGTCAAGGGAGAGGGAAGCTGGGGTCCAGGAGATGCCCCACCCCGAGGTGGCCTCTTAAAATCCAGTCAAGCAACTTTTTTCCACCCAGCTCTCCCCAGTCCAAGTTCCCTGTTCTTTTGCAAACTGGAAGTATTTTGTAACCTCATTCAAAGTATTGTTGCCTAGCAACATGAATGACTCACTTGAGCGTCCCTCCCTGAGCTCTGGAAGCCAAGGGCACGTCTTTGGCAGGGGCTCCATTTGGCTGCTCCTAAATGGACAGACGCTTCTGTCACCTTAGTCTTGGCCTAAAAACTGTGACTCATCCACAGAGGAGATAGAACCACTTGTCAGCATAATAACAGTTTTGAAAAAGTTTCATTCTTTAAACAGCCTTGTGAAAAGTGTTTGGACCGTATCTGTGATGAAAATAGACCCAGCTTCTGAGAGTCGACCAGCCAGCCTAACGGGGAATTTAGCAGACAGTTTCCTCTTAATTCTCTGCCTGCAGAGGAGCTGGAATACATTAAGCACTTAGAGGGATCCCTGGGACAGAAGAAGGGCTCCAATTTACCCCTGCCTTTCCTCCCCTGTAGTTCATGGTACCCACAGTCTGCCTTCTTTTGTTCTTAGTTGATGTGCTATTTGTCTACAATGGAATTACAACTCCCACTGTGTTCTTAGCCATTAAAAAAGGTAAATAGAGAGGGAGTTTGCCTTCAAACCATTTTTTTTTCAAATATATACCAAAACCATGTAAAAATGATTTATGGATTACCTGCTGTGTAAATTATTTGCATGCTAATAGCCACCTACATTTTTAAAAAGTAATTTTCAATTATACAAGTGATAACATCCATGAATAATTTCCTCTTGTTGACAAATTATGGATAAGGCCCAAGTCATCTTTGACTGCCTTCTCCAGCCCCCATTCCTCTCTGGCTCCCATTGCTTTCAGTTTGGGGTTTATCTTTATGGACCTTTTTCATTCCAATCTCACTTTAATTCAAGCGGCATTTATGACGTGCCTGCCACATGCCAGACCAGGGATATTATAAGACAAAAAGTAGCCCTGACCCTTAGAAAGCCCACTGTCTAAGAAGGGAGAGATAAATTCTCAAGTAACAGTAATATGGGGTGATAGTGTAACAGCTGCTAGGAAAAGCCACAGAAAGGAGGTGACTTTAGCATCAGCACTGAAGTATGCTCTCGACTTGTGCAGAGATGACGTGAGGTGGAAAGGCATTCTAGTAAGAGGAAACAATTTGGGCTAAGATATGGACATGGGACACTGGGGACTTTGAGTTCTAGGTCAGGTCTGGCTGAAATGTGTGATTTTTGGGAGAAGTGTTTAGAGATAAGTTTCAGCAATATAGTTATCTGTATTCGATGGAGTGTATTTTCCTTAGTAAACTTCCTTATTTGTGAGTTTTCTGTTTCCAAAGCCAGAGAACATCCTTGGAGCAGCATGGGCTGGGGCATGTCAGGCTTGTCCAGTACCATTTGTCCAATACCACTGCAGCTTCACTTATTTATGCATTTGCGTGCTTTTATGAAGTCGTCTCAAATGCAGATACACTGAGGCACTGAAGCAGGAAGAATGGAGAAGGTGGCAGTGCCAGTGGGGTGGCCCTTCCTTAGTGACTCCAGATTGTTGCCCACATGGGGGGTGATCATATAATTTATTTTCCACCCCAGGACACTTTTGGGAGTGCTCTTTTTAATTATGCCAGGACAGCAGGTGTCAACTTTAACTGTCCTGTGAAAACTTGGATGCGTGCTCACCCTTGCCATGTGGCAGTTTGGGCCCCCAAGTTTGCCAGATCTGTAGATTTTTCAAGAAGAACCAAAACTTTGATTTTCTATGTGAAATCCCCTCGTTTTAAATGACTTCTATTTTTAAAAAACACTACGTGGACCAAACTGGCAGTGCCAGTTTACAAACTCAGCTTTAGGATACATAACTAAAATTATGGACGTTGAGTTTTTGTAAAAGATTCCCCACCCCACCCTGAAAATGCTATGCATGTTTTGTTAGCTAGCTATTACTGCAAAACAAATCACCCCAAAACTCCATCTGTCATTGCTTACAAGTCTGTGGGGCAACTGGGTAGTTCTTTTGATCTTGCTGGACGCACGCGTGCCTTTGTGGTCACCTGTGGCTTCGGTGGGTAGCTCTGCTGATCTTGCCTGGGCTCTCTCAGGTGCTTGGGAGTTGGTTGGCTACAGGTTGGTCTAGGATGGCCTAAGATGGAACAACTGGGCTTCCCTCAACATGGTCCCTCATCAGGCCCAGGCTTGTTTACATGGTGGTGGTAGGCAGAGAGAGTGGGTTCAAACAATGCCTCTTGAGCATGGAACTCACATACCAGCACGTCTGCCACATTCTGCATTGGCCAAAGCAAGTCGTAAGGCCATCCCTGCTCCAAGGCATGGGGAAACAGACTCCAGTCTTTGATGGGAAGAGCTGCAAGGCTGCTTTGGAAAGGGCACGAATATAGGGAGAGGTCAAGAACTGAGAATGTTGCCGCAATCCACATACCACAATTACTGTTCTCATTTTTCAAAATCACGTGCTTTAATAATGGGACAGATAAAGATGCCTTCTTTTTCCCCAGAAAAACGAATCCAGCTATACATGAAAAGCCTACTTTGTCTGCCAAACCCTCCAAAATGCATGCCTGCCGTGCCAGGAGGCCTCACTGTCGTTCAGCAGGAGCTAGAGGTGCTAGGCTCGCAATATGCAAGCATTGTGAATCTCAACAAACAAGTGTATGGACCATTTTATGCAAATATACTTCGAAAGCTGCTCTTTAGTGAGGAAGCCACGGGGAAGGCGGAAGCTTCATCATCTACTAACTAAAGAGGAACTGACATTGGATAAGAGATTGGAAGCCCAGCACTTAGGTACCCAGTCTGTTTCCATCAATGGCATTTCAGATGCGGCACGTTCTCAGTCCTGTCTGTGGCACAGCGTTAGCCCGAATCTGTATAATTCAGTAATATTAGCATTGCAAAGACACGCACGTTGTAATGACCCTGTTTGTGCACTATCTACAAGTCCAAAAGAGATGTTTTTAATGAACAGCAAGCAATTTGTAATTAATTATATTACCTATATAATACTTGTAAATGTTTTCTTAAGCATATATATCTGGCTTATTCATTCAACCTGTAAGGAGTTGTATTTCACATCAAATCTAATGATTTTTTTAACTTTGGTACAGCTTCTTAAAGGGTTGAAAGTTGTGAACATAACCAAGGGGATTGATGTTCTGAATAAATGATATGAAGTAAGGGATAATCGTATTTTAAATGTACAATTAAATTTCATTAATGTGTAATAGAAGCTTATGTAGTATAAGTCCTCAAATTCTACAAATATACCAAATCACACTTTGTGATACCAATTGTCAGTATTTGTTTAGAATTTCAATGTATTAAATACATTTTAAAGCTACATACAAATTTTAGATAAAACCTCCCTTGTTCATTTAGTGAAAATAGAAACAAACCCCTTCTAAAATTTTATTCTAGAGGGTGGATTCTTCTCACTTATCCTGCTCTCTGAGGGAAACAGTTTTTGCACACATCTCTTCGTGAATGTCCCTGCATTTCTCAGGCCACTGATAAGGTTTATATAAGATTTTAATATTTTTACATAAGGCAGGAGTGGTTTGAATTGTTTTACTTGTAAGAAAAAAAATTGATAAAACAAGATCCCCATTCTCAGTGAAATTCATGTCTGAAAAAGAAACAGTTGAACTCTGGAATTTTTAACCATATAATGTGCTAGCAAACGCCTTCTGCGCTGTTTAAATTCTTACCTGCTGTGACCAAGATGCTCTTCTAAGTATCATCATCATTTGCCACTCTTATGCATTTAATTAAACTTTGCCAAGCTGGCACTGGTTGTCAGGATTCTAGAGAAATCTGCATACTGTCCTGGAATTACATACTTCTTCCGAAATGTTAAGTGAAGCACTACCTTTTGGACGGACTCAGCCTGGAAAGTGCTTTATTTGCATGAAATGCATTTTGATTGTTTGGTTTTCTGAGGACTCATTGAACCTTAGTAATTTGATGGGGAAGAGTGGGTAGGAAGTAAAAAATAATGCTCCTTTCTTCCTCTCTTCCTCACCACGACCTTCACCATTATGGTGCTACCTAATTATTTGATAAAGTTCTAGGAAATGATTGTGTGAGTAAATTATCTCCGGTCTTTACATTTTGGAGGGATCTGCCAGAATTGGAGGAAATTTTGAAAGTCAGGTTTTTTTTCTCATGTGACCAACACATAAATCAGCCATCCTGTCCATTTGAGCAGCTGTGTATAAATGGAATTTTACTGAAGAGCACATCATTGGTCTCACCCATTGTTTCCCTCTTCCTGTATTTCCATTCTGCCTGTTTCCTATGCTTAGAAACCAAAAGGTGCTGTAGATTTTTGTTTTCATTTTCTCTTACGTTGAAGTAGTTTTCAACTGTGTTCACTTTGGGGCCTGGACAGCAGGGAGGGTGTGACATAGAAATGTAATGTGTAGCATAACTTTTTGTTGCTTTCTGAGGTGAACTGTATATTTAACCAGAAGACCAGGTGATACACTTTTTTATTATCAGATTGGAATCCATCTGGTATTCTTATATACTTGATTATACTGAGTTGCCAGCAGGAAAACAATGTGCAAACATTTTTTTAAAATGCATTTAAAATGAAGGGCATTCTGCCTTTTTTTTTTTTTTTTTAAGTGACAAAGTAAATCTCAATGTCTGAAGTCTGGATTTAGGCAACTACATTTATTAGGATTTTAAAATCCTATCCCTTAGCGTGTTGTTTACTTGGTTTTTACTGAAATGTTTACTTCTACTTTTGAGAATTTTCTTAACATGGTCTTGTTTTGTAATGTCAATTTTATTAAACACCATACACACATTTTCATTCTTCTTCTGCTAAAACATATATTGTGTGCGCTAGTCAAATTTTAAAGCATTAAAAATTATTTCAAGATAGCTGGTGTCTCTTTGTTTTCTAAACCACCTTTGGGTAACTCAGGGCTGGAATACTGCACAGTCTTTATTGCAGTTGTTTTAGAAGGATTCTTCTGCTGATCATCAGAGCCTCACAGACATCAGGTCATGTTCATTCGTTCATTCAGTCAACAGATAGCTATTGAGCATCTACGGTGTGCCAAGAAGTATCCTAGATCTTTGATACACAGATGACTAGACAGACACTGTCCTAAAGAAGTTTGTAACCTAATAAGAAGGATAAACTTGTGAACAATTGCAATAAAGTGTAATTCGGGCAATAAAACACATACACGTGGTGTTAGAGGAAATACTGCCAGACTGTGTTTCGTGGAGGTCACCCTTGAGCTAAAGCATGAAGGGTAGGCAGGAACTTGCCAAGAAAGGGAAAGGCACAAGAGGCCAAGTGCACAGTGGGTCCGACGGTGTGGAGAAATGGTAAGCCAAGGGTCCAGCCTATAGAAGAGGGGAAGTGATGAGAGGGGAAACAAGCAAGGTAAAAGGCTTCTGGGATGTCATGCTCAAAAGGGAGGGTTTTGTCCTGAAAGAGATAACCATTGAATCTTTTGAAACAGGAGAAGGTTACAAGCAATTTATGTTTTGGAAGGATTGCCCTGGCAAAGAACACTTGCTGTTGGTGCTAGAATATTCTGTGTTGTGTGCGTATGTGTATACGCATGAACACATGAACACATGGCACAAGAGTCCATGTAGAAATGGACTCTAGCTAACAGAAGCAGAAAGAGAGTTTATTGGAGAGGTTTAAGTACCTCATGGAATCTGTTTTACCTGGGGAATTAAGCTTGGAAGATGGGAAGAACCAAGGCAATGCAAGCATAGGACCTCAGCCAAGCTGGATTCAGAGATTGGTTTCTCAATTGTCCTTGCTGCTTTGCCTCATTTGCTCAAGATTTAAAGTCTCAGATATCAACATTCAGTTGGAAGAATCTCTATCAAGGGCCCAGGCTCTAATTTGCAGGGGATGGAACAAGACAGTAGCTGCCCCTTAGACTCCTGTGTTCCCACCAAGGTCACCCAACTAGGGATTTCTTCCAAAAAGGAAGGATCAGAAAGAGAAAAACAAATCCACTACCATGTGCACTCATGAGGTCTTTAAAACTTGAATGGGAGAAATGTGTGAAGACGTCCCCCAATCCAGTATCGCCTCTAAGAATGACACGAAAAGATGATTCCAGGAAGGGCATAGTCATTGAAGTCAACCTTTATTGGTGTGTGTAGATGAACTGCTGAGCAAAGCCTCAGAATAACCTTATTTCTCAAATTGTAGTTCAAAGTTTAGGGAAGGTTGGTGTGTGTGTCGCGGACCCTACTCCATTCAGCCACTTAGAGACCCAACTTCCATCCATCTTGTAACTCAATAGTCCCTGAAACCTTCAGCGTCTCCTTAATCACTCAGAAGATAAGGGAAAGAAAAGGATCACCCACTTCTACTCATGGTACATTGGGCAGAACTAACTAGATCGTTAGTTGATGACTAGATGGCTAGATGGTCATCTGGCCCCATCTAACTGCAAAGGAGTCAGGAAGATGTGCCCAGGAGAAAAGGCGGGTGTGGGTGTTGGGTATTGGTAAGCATTAGCAACAGTCTCCACCTCAGATCCCTCCAGTTTCCTTGAATAAGCTCTATGAATCATCTTTTTATGAAAATAAGTTTATTTTTTTAATGAACAACAGAACTTACTGGGTCCTTGCGTTAATGAAGTGCTGGGCATTGCCTAGTAGACCATGCAGGAATTACCTGATTCCGCCCCCCGCCCCCCACTTTGGCCATGCCACACGGCATGCAGGATCTTAGTTCCCCAACTGGGGATCGAATCCAAGACCCCTGCGTTGGAAGCGCAACGTCCTAACCACTGGACCACCAGGGAAGTCCCATGAAAATAAGTTTAAGGTCATGTGTCTGCTCTGATCTTTTAGTATTAGCTCCCAGAGCACTGTGTTGAGAGGATTTTGAAGCTAAATCCAGGACAAGCAGTAAAGAATTCTGTGGCTGATTGGCTAAGTATGCCATGGGCGTGGGGAGTGCCATCTTTTGTGCAACATATTTTTTTCACTCGAATCCTTCTTAAAACTAAAATTCAGCCTGTTCTTCCTCTGATGATGTTAGGTACCAACATTTTCCACTCATTATTCAGTAAAAGTAGCATGGGACTGAGAGTCACAGGACCTGAGTTTGAATTCACTTCTGCTTCTTAGCTATATGACCTCAAGCCAATCTTTTAGTCTCCCTGAACATCCATTTCCTAGCCTACCTGACTGCCTCGCAGAGCTATTGTGAGAATCAAATGAGATAATGTATTTGAAATTGTCTACAAACTCTAAAGCATAATGTGGACAGAATACATTACAATAGCTCAATTATTTGTCCTAAATCTCTTTCACACTTCAAGAGGTTTTAGTATTCTGAGAAGTGATGATTGAGTACTTAAGTACATAAGACCAAAAATTGTCAAATCATATCACAACCGTGGTTCATTAAGCCCAATATTGTCATTGGCAGAGAAACTCAAGGGTACATAGAAGGCTGCAGTTATTGTCCTTGCTGTCAACTTCAAAGGACAGTGACACACCCAACATGCTCTAATTTCATTTAGTAAATCAGGTATGGCTTTATCCTCCATGATTTAATCTAACCTTTTAGAACGTACATTTGTACTAGCAACTTGTACCCTCTTGTTCTCTGTTTTTCAAGTGAAGCTTTATCTTTTCATGTCTAAGCTTGGTATGTTAGCCTTGTTCAGCTTTCAAGGGAAAGGGACCTAGGGATTTATCGCAAGGCTTTATGAAGAAGAAAGGAAACCTAGTAATCTGTCCCAGCAGCTGCACTTGCCGGCATGGTAGGGAACCTGAATATAATTTTTTTCTTTCAGAATGTAGTAAAATAATTACTTACCATATTATGGCCTAAGCACTTTATATAAATGATCTCATATAACTGCACAACCCGCTACAAGGCAGGCTCTATCATTTTTAAAAAATTTTTTTAATTTTTTGGCTGTGTTGGGTCTTCATTGCTGCGCGTGAGCTTTCTCTAGTTGACGCGAGTGGGGACTACTCTTCATTGCGGTGCGTGGGCTTCTCATTGCGGTGGCTTCTCTTGTTGCAGAGCACGGGCTCTAGGTGCACGGGTTTCAGTAGTTGTGGCTCACAGGCTCTGGAGCGCAGGCTCAGTAGTTGTGGCGTACGGGCTTAGGTGCTCCGTGGCACGTGGGATCTTCCTGGACCAGGGATCGAACCGGTGTCTCTTGCACTGGCAGGCAGATTCTTAACCACTGCGCCACCAGCGAAGTCCCTGTAAATTCACTTTAAATTAGGGATACCAATCCTTTCTCTTCTGCCAACTTGTATTTCTTTCTTTCTTTTTTTTTTTTTTTGCGGTACGCGGGCCTCTCAATGTTGTGGCCTCTCCCGTTGCGGAGCACCGGCTCCGGACACGCAGGCCCAGCGGCCATGGCTCACGGGCCCAGCCGCTCCGCGGCATGTGGGATCCTCCCAAACCGGGGCACGAACCCGCGTCTCCTAGAATCGGCAGGCGGGTGCTCAACCACTGCGCCACCAGGGAAGCCCCAACTTGTATTTCTTGAAAACCATTCATGGTGATTTTTAACCATCTGTTCAGAAAATTTTAAATTTTCCGTGGAATCATAAACCTATGGCTAGAATTATATTATCCAATCTATGAATATTTTCCTTTATGATTTCTGACTATATTGCTATCCTTGAAGGTGGCCACAGCTCAGTGTTATTTTACTCACTTTATATTTTCTTCTAAGGTTTTGTTAACATTTAAATATTTAATCCGTATAGTATTTACTTAGATGTATTTTTTTTCTAAATGGCTAATCAGCAGCTCCAACATCAATTTTTGGATAAGCCATCTTTCCCCTGCTCTTTTAAAATGTCATCTTTTCATACTAAATTTCTGCTGGAATTTACTCCTGGATCTTCTGTCTAGCCCTTTTAGAATATAACACTATCTTAATTACTGTCCTGTTATGCTTTTCTCTCTAGGTAAGTTAACTCCTCCTCACTTCGTGGTCATTTTAATGATTGTATAATAGGCCATCACACGCATGTACCTTAATTTTTTAACCAATCCCCTCCTACTAGGCATTTGGTAAATTTCCTATTTTTTCCATACTATACAATGTGTAGTTTGGGCTTAAATTAAATGAATTCGATGCCTCGGTGGCTCAAGTTGTGCAAATTATCCATTTACCGTTTTCTTTGAATTATTTTTAAAATGAAAATACGCATTGTTGGTCTTGATTGTGGGATAACTGCCAAAAATCTGTCCGCTGGGGTTTAAGATTACCCAGGCGAGACTTCCGAGCGACACCAGGGAGCGCAGTTTCCAAGCTCCGCCTCAGCCACATCCGGGTTCAACCGCAGGTTCTGACCGAGAGCAGGCGGAACCTTTCTTCCGCGACTCCAATTAAGTTGCGCGGCGGGGACTATTTAGGCCACCGCGCACCGCTCTTCACGGGTACAGCAGTTTGCCTGGCGCAGCGAAGGGGTGCGTGAGGGTTCTGTTTGCGCCTTCCTTTGTCGTGAACAGCATGGACGTGCTTGCGGAGGAGTTTGGGAACTTGACCCCGGAGCAGCTGGCCGCGCCGATCCCGACTGTAGAGGTGAGGGCAGGGCACGCGTGGAACGGAAGAGAGGCTGGCATGCGTCCCCGGGAGGCGTTGCCCCGAGAACTCTGGCCGCGGAGGGGGGCGGGCCGCGTCTTCCGCGCATGCTCAGGACTCCGCGCGTGCTTGGGGCTCCGCGCGAGTCCTCTCCAGAGCCGGGCACTGCTGTTGGTGCAGGGTCAAGCTGAGGGGAGATGTCAGCCGCCGCGCAGACCCAGCGGCTCCGCGCACGGCTCTCGGGATGGGCGCATTCCAGTGTTCGTGTGTTATCAGGGGAGGACTGACTCTCGCCCACCTTGGGGGGACATATTGCATCTTTGACGGCTTATAAGGGATAATGAGGTCCAGGGAGCTTAGGCCACGTTGGTGAGGTCCCACAGCTGGCTGTGGTGGGAAAACCAGACGTCTGGATCCCAGGCTAGTAATTTTTCCTTTTCACCGGGAACTCAAGTTTGGGCTGCAGGAGTATTTTAAACGCCGAGAAAATTTACTCCAAATTTTGCCTAGGTGTTTTCGGGGGAGTAGCCCCGTAGCTTTCATCAGATTCTCAGAAGTTAAGGATAACTGCCCTACAGTGAGCTGCCTAATGAAGTTCAGATGTTGACGTAATTTTATTTTCTGGAAAGGTACATATAACTTCTCTGGGCCTCAAAATCTTAGTTGGCATGGGATGGGAAGTGGAGAAATAGTCAAGGGAGAGATTCAGGCAAAGGGAACAGGACACTGGAAGCCTGGAAGCAAGACCATCTGTTTTTAAGGAATTAAAACAAATCCAGTAGTACTGGAGTGGAGAAAAGTAGAGGAGAGACTTAAGGGTGACAGATAAGGATCCTGATTATGAAAGGTTTTGTTAGACATCTAAAGGAGGGCTGGGATGCCATTGACAAGTTTAAGGAGGAGAATGGCCGACAGGATCAGTAAATCTGTTTCTTTAATAATTATTCGGCAAATAAAGGAATTACAATCAGTCTGTTAGATTCAGTCTGTGAGTGCCTGCAATACACTGCTGATCTTCATTGGGCAATACTGGATTTTTAACTTTTTTTTTATATTGGAGTATAGTTGATCTGAATTTTTAGCTCTTGAACAGCTATTTAAGAGCCAGCATTTACTGAGCACGTATGTGCCAGCTCTGTTCAAGCCTAACGAGCATTGTGTATTTAATCATCTGAAGCAAGTAATATTTTTGCCCCATTTTGCCAATGAAGATTTTTAAGGCTCAGAGAGGTTAAGTAACTCACCCAGTTTCAGAAGGTTGTTAAATGGCTGATCTGTATTTTGGACCCTGGCAGTCAGACTCCAGAGCCCTCATCCTTAACTGCTGACTGGACTGCTTCTCCAGAGAGCTGAAGGAATAAGCCTAAAGGATTTCTGTGTCTTGTCTGAATTTGCACAGCTGTGAAGGGACCAGTACTACATTTCCAGTCTTCTGATTCAGGAATAACAGTTCCTTTTCCTGGCCCTCTGCATCCAATCCACCGTCCCATCTTAAGGGCCCCCAACTACAAAATGTACTCAATTCTGAAACTTCCTTTCTTCTGTTCTCCAAGTCTGAACCACTGTCATCTCTTATTTCCTAGGCTCCTGACTTGTCCCATTCCAACAGTCTGTTCTCTGCTCTGTAGCCAGAGCCATCAGTTTAAACAGGCAGATATGATCACATTACTCCCTTGGTTAAAATTCTTCAGTCTGCCCATTGCTCTCAGGGCAAACTCTAAAGTCCTTACCATATTTATATGAGTCCTTTTCTCATTTTGGCCACTGCTTACTTCTCTAACCTGTTTCTGCCCCTCCCCCACCCAGATCTCCTCAAGATCTTTCTACTCTCCTCATATAGTCTTCTCTGATTTTTCTCGCATTCTTCTTTGTAGATTTACATACAGTAAGATGCATGAGTACTAAGTGTTCATTTACATTAGTTTTGACAGTTATGTATACCCAAATGACTAGCACCCCACACAAGATATAGAACATTTTCAGCATCCGACAAAGTTCCCTTTTCAGTTTGTGCCGTACCACACCTTTTGATTTCTATCATCATAGATGAGTTTTGCCAGACTCAACTTCTTTTTTTTTTTTTTAAGATTTGACTTTTTTTTAGAGAAGTTTCAGGTTCACAGCAAAATTGAGAGGAAGGTATAGAGATTTCTTACGTACCCCCTGCCCCCACCTACCTTTTTTCTTGAAAAATGTTTTTACTTTTTCCAGGTCGTCTGCCTCCCTCTCAGGCCATTCCTCAGTCTTCTTTGCTGGATGTGCTTTCTGCTCCTCCTCTCTAAACGTTGGAGTGTTTTTGATCTCACTTCATGGAACTCTTCTCCACGTGATTTCATCTGTTACACGGCTTTAACTACCCTCCATTTGCTGACCTCTCCCTGATTTAGATCTCCAGGCCACTCTCTTCCCAAGTTCCAGACCTATATTTGTTGTCTATTTGGCATCTCCAAATAGACAAATGGATATCTCAAACTTAACATGCCCCCAACCAAACTCCTGATGACCCCTGCACACCTAAACCTGCTGCTCTGACAGCATCCAGACATCCAGCGTCCTCCTCATCTCCAGAAATGGCAACTCTAAGGTGTCCGTCTCAACTCTTCTTTCTCTCAGAGTCTCCATCTAATCTACTGTCAAGACCTTTTGGCTCTAACTTCACATTGAGTTTCCTAGCCAACAGTTTCTCACTACCCATATTGTTATCAGCCTGGAGTATTGCAGTGAACTCCTAAATGATCTCCCTCCGTCTAACCTTGCCTGTTCTCACCCCAGCAGCTAGAGTGATCCAGTTAAAATGAGTCACATCATCTTGTCACTCTTTTGCTCAAAACCTTCCAATGCTTCTCCTGTTACTCAAAGTAAAAAAGTTTACAGTTCTTGGGAAGTCTTACATGATCCTGGAGCCCTTACTCAGAAGCTGTGTATTCTTACTTAGGACTCAGTTCTAACCATTTGTCAGATTTCCCATTACCAGATTAGATACCATTCATGAAGAGTCTTATCATGGTAGGCTATTTACGACCTCAGGAATGTGTGAAGAGCAGGCCTAAGAACTCAAGAAGTGTGGCAGTTTGCAACCATTTAAAGTAGGAGGTGGACACCATGTGATATCCTTCTGCAGCCTGAGCTCTGACCAGGCACTAGTTGAGAAAAAATAAGGGGAAGAAAGAACTCCCTTTGGGTTGAGAGAACTAGCTTCCACACCAGCCTCTCTGAAACTTACTCACCCTTCCTCAGACTGGCAAACCCTGCTTACTCAGGAAGTGTCATGAGAATAAAATAAAGATAAAAAGTACTTGGAATCTTGAGTCACCAAGAAGAGATTAAAGTATATTCTATTTAAGAAATCTGTGGTTTATATATACTTGTGTGTGTACATGTTTGTATACATGTACATACACAGCACATATATGATTTCCATAAAAGTGGTTGCAATGTAAAAATTGTTCGTTTTCATTTACTTTCTTTTGCTTACTGTGATGAAGTGAGTCATTTTGGGTACATTAAAGTAACTTCTCATGAAAATATTATGATTGCTAGCACAGAGTTCTGATACTTTTATTGTTCTGATTCACAGGAAAAATGGCGGCTGCTTCCAGCATTTTTAAAGGTAATTAATATTTAATAATAATTAGTTGTTTTTCCAATGAAGAGTGAAGAAATAAGCCTTTTTTAAAATTAATTTTTTTTCACCAACATTTTTTGACTTTGTACAACTGTGTGCTTTTCTAGGTTTTAGAAGTACAAGAAATTATAAGGCAGTATCCCTGTCTATAAAATACTAGTTAGGGGATTGCTAATCTAATTTTAGAGATAGGAAGTAGTATACGTTGTAGCATGGCACATGAATAATACAAACCAAAGTGCTGTTGGCAAGAGTGATGCCACAAGTGGTCAGAGAGGACCTCCCAAAGGAGGTGAGATGTAAGCCACATCTTAAGAGGAAAGGAATTAACTGAGCTGAAAGGTAGGATGCAGGGAGCATGGCTTAATAAAGGTGCTGAGGAGGAGCCTCCACGGGGTCTGTAGGAAACAGAGTCCAGTCTGCTTGGCTGGAATGGGTGAGTGGCGAGACAGAGGAACTACAGATTATACGATTCCTATTATTATTGAATTTCAATTTTAAGGAGCTTATGCTGAGTAGTAGCAGGTTCCACAATGATAGACCACTTGACACACAGTAGGATGGTTATAGTCAAAAAAAGACAGTAGCAAGTGTTGATGAGGATGTGGAGCAATCAGAATCCTAACGCTCTACTGATGGGAATGTAGGATGTTGCAGCCGCTTTGGAAAGCAGCCTGGCAGTTCATCAAATGGTTAAACATAGTTACTGTCTGATCCTGCGATTCTACTCCTAGGTATTTACTCAAGATAAATGAAAACGTGTCCGTGCAAAAACTTGTACACAGATGTTCCTAGCAGCATTATTCATAATAGCCAAAAAGTGTAAACAACTCACATGAACACCAGCTAATGGATGGAAAAGTAAAGTATGGTCTATCCATACAATGGAATAGTATCTGGCAATAAAAAGAAATCAAGTGCTGACATATGCTACAACATGGATGAATCTTGGAAGCATCTCGCTAAGTGAAAGAATGAAGACTTGAAAAATGAGTAGAGTTTTGTCCAACTTAGTTTTCTGTTAATAGGCAGAGGGGAGAGTGCTGGGAGAGGAAGCTGGGAAGCTGTCAGGGCCAGATTTCTGACCAGATTTTATGGTTAAGGAGTTTGATGTGAAGGATTTTGGCTTTTCTTCTAACAGCAATAGGAAGCTCTTGAAGAAGTTTTAAGTAACCAAAAATGAAATAAAATGATAGTAAGGTCAAGGGAAGTTGTTGTTGTTGTTGTTTTTAATTATGACTTTTTTCTTTTTCAAAGGGAACTATATATATATATATATATATATATATATATACACATATATATACACACACACACACACACACACATACGCATAAGCAGAGGAGAAGGGGTAGGATTTATGATTCAAAAAAGAGGAGACAGTTGGTGGTATGTGGTCCAAGAAGAGGTTGTCTACTACATATTGGCATTTTCCATTGGCACTTGCCATCTACCTCTACAAGGATTAAATCATGTGCTGCTACAGCTGCTGACTTTCAACACCCCCTGAAAGGAGTTCAGGGTGGAGAGCAGAAATGAGGCGCTGTGTGCTCTAGGAAAAACTGGCAAAACAGGTCTTCAGATAGTTAGATATATATTTTTTAAATTTTATTTTATTTATTTTTATTTTTGGCTGCATTGGGTCTTCGTTGCTGTGCACGGGCTTTCTCTAGTTGTGGTCAGCGGGGGCTACTCTTTGTTGCGGTGCACGGGCTTCTCACTGTGGTGTCTTCTCTTGTTGTGGAGCACAGGCTCTAGGCACACGGGCTTCAGTAGTTGTGGCGCACGGGCTTAGTTCTTCCGCGGCATGTGGGATCTTCCCGGACCAGGGCTCGAACCCGTGTCCTCTGCCTTGGCAGGCAGATTCTTAACCACTGCGCCACTAGGGAAGCCCAATAGTTAGATATTTTCAGGAGCCAATTTTATGAGCCCAATTCTTGCATCTCCTCGTATCTAGAAAAGCGCTAAAATCCTTCATGGTGACGTCTGCGCCTCGTGACTAGCAGTAACCTTCACGAGAGTAGCGGAAACCTTCTGCGAAGAATGTGTGCTTGATTGCATGTGCTCCCCCTGCACCAAAATCACATGTATACTGACCGTCCGCCCTGTGTCTTTGGAGAAGTTTCTCAGAGCTATCTGGGATGCTGTCTCCTGGCTGTAGTCCTCATTTTGCCCCAAATAAAACTTAACTCGCAACTCTCATGTTGTGCATGTTTTTTAACTCGACAGTTACTATGGCAACCTTGAAGGGACTCGAACCTTCAATCTTCTGAACTGTCGACTAGAGTATTAGTGCTTAGATGGCAGGTGCCAATGGAAAATGCCACTTTGTAGTTGACAAGGTAGAGAACTTAACAGAGACATGAGACTACAGCTATTTCATTCATTTAAAGTTGGGGTTCTCTTTTACTCAGACCACCTTGAAATATATTTGTCCAAGAACAAAAATGTAAAGATTTTTCATATGTAACTGAAGACAGGAACTTGAAGCTTGTGAGGCTGCAGTGCTGTGGGCAGGTAGAATCCAGACTTGGAATGTTAGGTTGGGGTGACAGCAGTGAAGAGGGACTCATGTAAGTCCCTCTTAGTTTTGCACAAGTACCCAATGGGGTGTGCTCGACTTAATAGCATTCTTTTGTGAGCATAAACAATTACCTTTTGAGTTTTAGTTGATCAGCCTGTAACGTGACCTTGTTTTTTAATAGCAGTGGTAAAATATCCAGAGTGAGGGAGGTACGTAGTCGCCCCAGTGTACACTGGTCAGGCTGTGGAGGATTAACATCCACGTGATGACAGCGTGGAGCCCACTCAGGAGCGGTTCATGGGCTGCTGAGGGGTCTGGAAGGCATGCCTGCGAGAAATAGGGGAAGTGCCTGTTCAGCCTGGAAGTGAGAACGTGAAAGAGAGATGTGATCACTCAACAGACTGTGGTAGAGCAGGCATTTTCTCCAGAAAAGACAGTTAAGCCCCAGGGGTGGAAACTGTGGGAAGGCAGACTGCGGATCATTGTAAGGGTGAATTTTTCCCCTAACAATCAGAACTATTTCATAATAGGATGGCTGCTTTGTAAGCCAGTGAGATCCTGAATAAGGAGGTGGAATTAAAGCAAAGGCCCTGTGATTATCTGTCTGTTGAGAGTGTTCTAGAAATGTTGAACTAATTGTGTTTGAAGATTAATGTAAAATGATGAACATTACAGTCCTTTAAATCCTAAGACTGGATTCTACGTGTTTATCGTTTCAGTGTTTTTCATAGCTCTTTGTGCAGCCATACTGACTTGTGAGATGAAAGGAAGTCGCTGCCAGCTGGTCGATCTTAGGTCCCTGATGTTCACTCTGCTTCCAATTTTAAATGCAATTATTTTTGGTTTTCTTAATAGAGATCCTTGTTTTTTCCCTTCATTCTTATAAAAGTGATATGAAAGACAGATATGTGGAAATCATAAAACTGCTTACATAGGAGCAAGACAAGAAAGAAAATAGATGTTGTTTGAGGGTTGAAGAGATGATGCTCAACTGCTGTATTTGTTTCTGGGATTTTTTTTGTAAATTCAAAGCATGTAGGGAAAATCCTGCCTTATTTGTTAGCTCATGGGGAGTCATTAGGTATATTCAGGTACTCATATCTTGAATTCCAAAGGTCAGACTGTTTTTCAGGGAGGAAAATTTGAGGGTGTTCTAGTAAGATGGAGGAGAGATGGAGTGAGGACACATAAATGTAAAGCTTTGCTAAGTAAAATTCATGGATTTTTTTTCTCACTTTGGTTTTGAGGAAAATTTATGGATCAGGTGAGATCCATTGTGTAATCTGCTATTTTGTTGCTAACCTACTTTTTGCTTTTTATCTGTTTAGGTGAAAGGCCTTGTGAAACAGCATATAGATTCATTTAACTATTTCATTAATGTAGAGGTAAGCATCAGATCTTGGAAAAGGATATGGTTAAGAATTAACTGGAAGCCAGAGTCTTTCCTCATGTTACTCTTTCCCCTGCAGATAAAGAAAATAATGAAAGCCAATGAAAAGGTTACGAGTGATGCTGACCCCATGTGGTACTTAAAGTAAGGAAGCAACTACTCTTAATTTGCTATTTTGATTATGTCTAACATTTTTTTATAATGAATGTAGTTGCTGTCAAAACTCTTTTAACATAATTCTCCTTTTATCTGTTTGATAGGAAGATATTTATCAACTGCTTAATTTTTAATTGGTAAGCTAAGGGTAACAGGTAGTTATGAGTGAAAAGTTACTGAAACTATTAGGTTTAAACTTTTTTAAAAACAATTTTAGAGGAAAATTACAAAAAGAGGACAAGGAGTTCCCATGTTACACTTCACCCAGTTTATACTAATATTAACATCTTATGTAGCCATAGCATAATTAGCAAAACTAGGAAATTAGCACTGATACAATACTGTTGACTAATCTACAAATCTTAGTTTTCCCACTAATGTCCTTTTTCTGGTCCAGGATTCAATCCAGGACCTGCATTATGTTCAGATGTCATATGTCTCCTTCATCCTCTCCAATCTATGACAATTCTTCAAGCTCTCTTGGTCTTTCATGACCTTGACACTTTTGAAGAATTCTGGTCAGTCGTTTTGTAGAAAGTCCTTGATTCGGGTTTGTGCGGTATTTGCCTGTGGCTACATTGGGTTATGCCTTTTTGGCCAGAATACCACAGAAGCGATGCTTCATGTCATTCTCACTGTACCATATCAGGGGGTACAGATGTCAGTATATTTAACGGCTGGTGATTTTAACTTTGTTCACTTGATTAAGATGGTATCTTCCAGGTTTCTCTACTGTAAAGTTACTAATTTTTCCTTCAGTAATTAATCACTATCCTATAAGGTGATCCTTCGAGACTATGCAAATATCTTATTTCTCATTGCACTTTACCCACTACCTTTAGCATGCATTGATGATTGTTGTAGCAGTTACCTACAACAGTAATTGCTGTGGTGTTTACCTATTGGCAAGTCTCTATTTCCATCATTCTTTCTACATTAATATTAGAATTCTACTGTGAGGAGGAGCTTTTTCTTCCCCTCATTTACTCTCTATCTGTAATTTTATTTATATTAATATGAACTCATGGATGTTTATTTTATTCTATGCATCATAATCCAGTACTGTCATTGTTTTATTTCTCAAATGGTCCCAGATTTGGCCATAGGGAGATTCATCAAGTTGACTGCTGCATCCTTTCAACATGCCCCTGTGAATTTTCGAGCACTCCTCTACTTTCTGGTACCATGAGATGTGGTCCATCTAGTATTTTTCCTGTCCCAGCCTGGAATCAGTCATTTCTCCAAGGAGCTTTAGTCTCTTTTATTGGAGAGTAGTGTTTAGACACCAAGATATGGGTACTAAAGTCTCAGTAGACAGAGCTATATTTACTTACTTATTCAGTCCTAGGATATACATAACTAGTTTCAGAATTGTTAATTCATCACTGTGAGAATAAAATTTACTAATACTTGTATACTGCTTTTCTGTCTTTGCTGTATCCAATCAAAATACTGTTTTCTAAAGTTACTCAGGTTAGTTATTTTCTTTCTTACCTTTTCAGTGCCGTTATATTATTCATTTGTAGTGCAGTAAGGTTTGTATGCCATTTTGGGTATGTGAGACATTATTATGGTTGTAAGAGTTAGACCTATAGAAAAAAGTCTATTCAGAAAATTGTCCCTCCCCTTCCAGTTCTTCCCACCGTGTTCCCAGTGCTCCCTGTAGGTAACCCGTCTCTTTAGTTTCTGCTTTCTTCTTCCTGTTTCTTTTGCACAAATGAGCACATATATTTTTTCCTCCGTATCCTTTCTTATGAGAATGGTAGTGCACTATAGCTACTCTTTTGCATTTGCTTTTTTCCTTAAGTATCATTTGTAGGGAGCTATAGTTTCAATATTTTTGTAAAGAGATTTACAGTATTTGTTTTTTAAAGATAACTTGATAACATTTTCTCTCCTTTGTAAACTGTGTGTTCTATGACTTTAAGATCTCCAATTATAATTTGTTAATTTGTTAATTTGTCATCCTCTGCAAGATAAGCATTTGTCAAAGGGCAATCTTGTATTCGGGAGGAAAATAGCTTGATTGTTTATATGTTCTTTGAAGAACTGTAATTGGTTCTGGAATAACTTGCTTTTCAGGTATCTTAATATCTATGTCGGGCTTCCTGATGTTGAAGAAAGCTTCAATGTAACTAGACCAGTGTCCCCTCATGAGGTAATTATCAACCTTAATTTAATTGGATTTGTTTGGTTTAACTGGAAGAGTCAGTGCCCTTAAAATATATTCTTAAAAAATGATTTAAAAATGGGAAAAAATCTCTTATGAGACAAGATAACCAAAATAAATAAGCACCTGTATAATACCATACTGTATTAGGAAACAGTTTTGTATTAGTTGGTTTATCATTTAATCCTAGTTAACTTGCACTGTTAGGTCACTGTGTCTTTCTTATGTCCTGTTTCTGAGTTTTTTCATGGTCTCTCCACCCCCGCTCCTTGCTGACCACTGGTGTCTGGTGCGGTGTGCTGTTCCTGCAGGGGTTTCTCGCTTAGCGCGTATTTTGAGGGTCAGCAGGCCTTGCGTTTGCAGAGGGACTGAGGACAAGGAACTCATGGTCTAGCAGAAGAGGCAGAGGAGAAGAAAATGTAAATGCCAGGGTTTTAAAAAAGCTACAGGCAACGGCTTTTAGAACAGCCCTGTTTATTGACTTTTAACGGATTCTAGATTTCTCTTCAAATTCTTCCACTTAGTGTCCATAATTGGGCATTGATTCAGGAAGGAAAATGATTTTTGTAGATTTTTCTGGTTTGTATTAATGTAAAGCTAAAATAGCAATTAGGGAACATAGCACAGGAATCTTTAGTAAAGAACAAGTAAGGTGTTAGAGTGCTATGGTTGTTGTCTAAGCAAGGTGAAATAGGAAGTGTGATCAAGTACCCAGATATTTTTTATAGGTAATTTTGGTATTAATCACCGAGTATTGATTGAACATTTATTTTGTGCTGCAAAATTGGAAGATACAAAAGAAATAAGACATAATATCTTTGCTCAAGTTCATACTCTTATGGATTAAAATAACAAAACAAATGAAACAGAGACACCAGGGTTTGCAGCCTAGACGATAGGTAAGGCGAATATGTGACGTTGGACTGAACAGGGAGTAGTGAGGACTGGATGTTGGAAACTGTGCGCCCCGATTTGGCTTTCCCCACCTCTGCTTTCCATTTGGCGAGAACTTTCCAATTTTTCAAGAACTAAACAGCCAATTAACAATCTCCAAGTCACCTTCTAAACTAGTATATTACTGGGTTCAGAGAAGGGAGAAGACGATGAATTCGAAGTAGTTCAAGAAGGCTGAAGCCACAGTTGTCATTATAATAATTATTCCTGATGTTGAAGAAGACACATGGGTATTACTGCAATTAGAGAAAGAGGGTGCAAAGATTTCTTGGAGGGTATTGACTCTTAGAGAGATGGGGAGCGTGGGAGAGCAGGTGGATGGGCAGTCATGGGACCCACAGCAGGACTGGGGGTGCAGGTACTGCAGGCTCTACCCACACAGCCCTATTCCTGTTGATAAGAGAGAGTTCGAGGGGGACATAGGGGGCCCCAGAGGTAGTTTGGGGCCCCATGTTTACCACTTCTGTCAAATTTCATTTCCATTTGAAGGGATGAGTTTGTTAAGACCCATGAATATCTGCCTATCATGGGTGTTACATTAGTTTTATTAACAAAAATGAGATAATATTTATATAGTACTCTGTACCAGGCACCATTCTAAAAATATATACTCATACTCTTGGGAATTAAAATTATTCACATTCCCGTTTTACATATGAGGAGACTGAGATGCAGAAAGGTTATTTAAAACTTAATTGGTAGAGCCGGGATTTGAACACAGAAAATAGAGTCCACACTCTGATCATCATGCCACCCTACCTTTGGTCAGGCCTGCAGGAGGCTTGATATAATTAAATATAAGGTAATATACTGGTCAATAATAGGACTATATAGTATTTTTAAATCCTAGGCACTGTTAGGCTAGAAAAAGTTTGTATCTGTCTTTGGTGCAGTAAAAGCCAGAGAGAGGATTCAGCATCATGAATTGTATGGTTGAGGTTCAGAGAAATTCTCTTTTTGAGACTGCAAGGCACCTGAGGACCATCAATATAATGGAGAAGTCATCGGAAGATTTTGATGGGTTTCCTGATCATGGCCCAGGCAAGGGCTTCTCTTAGTGAGTCATCACCACGTGAAAGTAAAGCGCGCACCAACAATTTCTAAAGTTCCGCAAGTGACTCAGAAATTGTTAGAATGATGTGTTGAGTGATTCATGCTCTGACATATCCCTTGGAGAGGAATTTTGTGATATAGTTTAGTTTGTTTGGAGAATGAAAGGAAATATAGTTTAATTCTTTTAGTTTGTGCGTGTACATACTTTAGTTATTATTATACTGGTTGTTAACTATTTTGAATAAAGCAGCCATATTGATGACTCTCCAAGGACCCAGTTTGCAAAGGATGATCTAATGGCTTCAAAGATATGGGAGCAGACTGGTGATGGCATCAGATCAGTGAGAAGAAAATCAGTACCAGATTTATTGTCCCATTTCTGGGCTGGCAGGGGTGGGGATGCTGTGGCAGTGTCTAGATGCATGGCTGGCATCATCCCCTCATGGAGAAGGTAAGCTTGTAATTCCCAGTGCCCTTAAGGCAGCACAGGGGGCAGCTGTGTTCCATGGCGGGATCAGAGTCCAGCATGGGCCATACTTCTACTCGAGAGGAGCTCTTTGAGGCTGCCAGGATCCTTTCTTTTCCGGAGAGGAGGAGCCGTGATTGTCTGATTCTCTTTCAGTGCCGGTTGCGGGACATGACGTACTCCGCCCCCATCACAGTGGATATTGAATACACCCGAGGCAGCCAGAGGATCATCCGCAACGCCTTACCCATTGGCAGGTGAGGACTGACACCTCCTGGAGCCTCGCCGCCAGCATTGCGGCCCTGTGAGGTGATCGCGAGCAAGTACTAATGCTCTTCTTGCCCTATTTCCTCATCTGAGAAATGGGGGAGTTGGAGCCTACTTCACGGGGTTATTTTATGGGTCCAGCGAGTCAGCACATGTACAGCACTTGGAGCAGCATCCGTCACGTTGCTGTGGTTGTTATATTTAAATCGTGAAACCTTTTCTATAAAGCTAAGGAAATTGCTTCCATTTCCTCCTGTAACTCCAGGCTGTTAGGGAAACATTGGGTAAGATAGCATTTCACTGAACGCTCCTGGGCTGGTCTTCTCGGTGGATTCTTACATATTTTGAGTTTTCCTGGAAGAATGAGTGTTTATAACAGTATTTAAGGCAGAAGTTATTTATTTGCCCAGAACAAGTGTGGAAATAATAGATAGCATCAGCTAGCATTTTTGCTGCCTGCTTTTCCTAATTAGGGAAATGTATTGATTCTCCTGTAGAAATGGACAGAATCCACAATATTTAATAATGAGTTTAATAATGATGTTGGACTTTAAACTTAGTGCAAATAATTACCGCTCAAGTGTTCCGCCCCCCTTCAAAAGTGCTAAGAGTTTAATAAACATCCATTTGTTCATTAAATATGCACCAGCTAACTGTCATTGTCAGCACTCTGCTGGGTCCTCAGGTAAGTAGAAGACACTTAAGACATCGCAAATTTGGCTACATTCTCCTCATTCTTCACTTAGGAAAAGAAGTAGGGATATTAAAATGTTAATCTTTGTCTTAGCACGACTGTTTATCAGTGTTAAGATCAGAGCTTCTCTCTTTCTTATAAATGGACCATACTTGTGTCCAGTTAAATCTTGGACTGTTGCTAAATGATTATCCAGTTTGAGTATTGTGAAAGAAAGGCAGGAGATACTGGAGCAAACCAGAAATGCATTTAGGGTTTAGATCCTGAGTTAAAGAGGGGCAGGGAAGGATGGGCATGTAACTGGTATTTGTTGAATACCTACCAGGTGCCAGGTCCTGTGATAGGTGATTTCATTTGTTAGTCCTGCATTCCGAAAAACGACCTCTGTTAATTAGACTGCTTATATGTACCATGCACTACCATTGGAAACATTATCTCATTTAATTGTTTTTTTTGAACTGAAAAGTTTTTAGTTTAATCCAAATAATATTTATACTTGGTAGCAAATCAAATAGTACATAAGAACATTTGATACAAAGCAGGAGTCTTCCTCCCTACCCTTCCTCATCCCTAGTCCCATTCCTGACCTTGTAACCAGTTCTGTTATTTCTTCTGGTTATTAACATCCATAACTTTAAATGCTATGCTTATACCTTTTTTTCTTGCTACATCAATTTTAGACAACTATTTTTTGACTCCTAATATAGAAGGTGTGGATTGGTTTATCTGTATCATTCACTTTCCTTCTCTCTTCCTCTTCCAAATTTTGTTTCTTATTTCTTCTTTTGGTTACTCTGGTAATTTTAATATTCTTTAAAACAATTTTTTAAATATTCTTATATATTAGTCAGTGCCTTTTTTCTTTATTTAAATATCAAAATGAGGACTTTTTTTTCTGGGTTTTTTGGTTTTTTTTGGGCCATGCCTCGAGGCATGTGGGATCTTAGTTCCCCAACCAGGGGGAACTAAGGGATTGAACCCACACCCCCTGCAGTGGAAGTACAGAGTCTTAACCACTGGACTGCCAGGGAAGTCCCAAAAATGAGGATATTTCTATCCCTACCTTCCCATTATGATTTCTTTTTTAACCTATGAGTTACTTAGAAGACTGTTTCTAAATTTGCAAATTGGTGCTTTACATCAAGTTTTGGAACTTTGTGGAGACCTGTTTCTTTTCATACATGTTTCATGTGTGTTTGGAAGCAAGGGGTATTCTCCAGTTGTTGTGTCACTGTCTATGTTTTTCTTTTCGATCAAGCTTGTTAATTGTGTTGTTTAGATATTATGTGTCTTCACTGATTTTTTGATTGGTTTTAATAAGTACTAGGAGAGATGTGTTAAAATCTCCCACTATGATGATGGATTTGTCCGTTTTTCCTTATGTTTTTGTGTATTTTTGCTTTTTGAAGTTACGATATTAGGTACATGGAAGTTTTGAATTGTTAGGTCTTCCTGGTGAATTGAACCTTTTGTTATTGAATATTAGGCATTTATCTTTATCTCTTGTAATATTGTTTTGCCTTAAAATTTATTTTGTCTGCTCTTACTATAGCCACATCTGCTTTCTCTTGGTTATTTTTCTGGCATATCATTTTTTTATCCTTTTCTTTTTATCTTTACGTCCTTACATTTTAGGTTTGTTTGAAATAAGCTGCATATGGCTAGATTTTTAAAAAATTATCTGAGAATATAGTTCATTTATATTTATTATATGTTACAGATATGTGGATATACTTCTGTCAACTTATTTTGCATTTTTAATCTGTCCAGCTTTTTCATTTCAGTTTTTTCTCTTTTTGCTTTTAGGGTTCATGGACGTTTTTTTTCCTTGCTCTCTCCCAGCTGATTTGAAAGTCATGTATAGTAGTTCTGGTTGCTTATACTTACCTCAGAAATTTTGAATTGCGTATTTTACAAAGTTTGAAAATAATATGTTTATTCTTATGGAAAGGTCATGGACCTTAGACAGCTTTAACTTGGATCAAATCGACCCTCCTGATATACATGCTTTTGTTATGCACTTTAGTTCTAGCTTGTTTTGTCTTTTTTAACCCATATATTAGAAATTATTATTATCTTAGAGCTAATATTTGTTTTTACTTACCCACATTATTTACCATTTTCTTTGTTCACTATACATTTTTGCATGTCAGACTTCCTTCAACATTTGTTTTTCATCTTCCTGTAGTATTATCTTTTAGAAAATCTTTTTTTTTTGGCTGCACCGCACAGCTTGTGGGATCTTAGTTCCCTGACCAGGGATTGAACCCACACCCTCGGTAGTGAAAGTGCAGAGTCCTAACCACTGGGAATTCCCTAGAAATTCTTTTAGTGAGGGTTCGTTAGTAGTAACTTCTTTGTTTTTGTCTGAAAATATCTTTGTATCGACTTCTTTCTGAATGGTGACTTAACAGAATACACAAACCTAGGTTGACAGTCACTGGCTTATCACTGCCCTGTCGTCTGTTAATTGTATGTGTGAAGCTATCTGTCCATCCAACTATCGTTCCCTTCCTTTAAAGGCAGGTTACCTGCCATTACCTCTGGCTGGGTTTTAAATCTTCTCTTTGTCTTTGATGTTTTGCATCTTGATTATGATGTGTCTTTCTTTTTATTTATTCTGAATAGATATTGTGTGGTTTATGCTTTCATACATTTTTTACAAGTTCACAGCCATTGTTTCTTTGAATAGGACTTCTCACACATTCTGCGTATTCTCGCTGTGTAGAAATCTGATTAGACACACATGAGGCCTTCTCACTCTCTCCTTCCAGGACTCCGAAACCCTCATATCTTTATCTCTGTCTCTAACATACATTCTTAATAATTTCTTCAGATCTCTTTTTCCATTCAGTAATTCTGTCTTCAGCAGCATCAAATCTACTATTCAGCCTACTCCTAGATTTTTAAGTTAATGCTTACATTTCTCATTTCTAGAAGTTTTGCTTAGTTCTTTTTCAAAATTGCCTGGTTAGTTTTGATAGTCTCTCGTTCCTTACACTTTGATTCATTGTGCTGTTTCTACCTAAGGGGAGTCACTTTGTTTACCACAAATGAAGTGTTTCCATGTGTGACTTTCGCTCAGGCTTGTCTGCAAAGTTTAAGTAAACCACACATTTGAGTTTTTGTTATCTGTACCAGAAGAGCAGTGTGCCTGAGGAAATACTTCATTTCACTTGGCTCTTTCATGCAATACCATCCCTCCGACTTTCCTAGCGTGTCAGACAGGAATGCAGACCCCTTGGTGATGTGTGCAGTGCCCAGTATGTATTCTTCTCAGCTTTTGTACCAGTGACAACCTGTATGTGACATTTTCTTTTGTTTTATTTTAAACAGAATGCCCATAATGCTACGTAGTTCAAACTGTGTTCTTACAGGAAAAACACCCGCAGAATTTGCCAAACTGAATGAATGTCCTTTAGATCCAGGTATGTGTGATTTCTTGGATTTGTGCCCCCTTCCCTTTTTCTTTTTTTTTCTTTTTCTTTTGTTTTGCTCTTGCTGTTGTTTCACCACTTTTCCTCAAAAACGATACCAGCCTTTCTGCTTTATAGTCAACTTGGGTAAAACTTTGCAAAAGTCTGTATTTTTAAAAGATACACCGTTTCCTCTTTTATTTCAAGTTTAAAACTTCAATACCCCAAGTTCTGATTTATTGCTGTGGTTTATCAGGCTTTCCTTTGTCCCTTTGCTCAGTGGTTTCTTTTGGTATGCTTAAAAATTCAAGAGTAATCTCACGAAGTTCCTTGTCTACCTCATCTGAAAAGTCACAAGTAGCTCACTTCAGGCTGTTTTAAATGCCATATAGAGGCAAAAAATGAAGGTCTTCTGTTTAAATTTTTTTAAGTTATATTTTTGTACTTATTTCTAGGCAGTATTTTTTTTAATTTTCAAGCTTAGCACTTAACAGAAAGTTCTTTTAATTCCTTAATTCATGTTTCACATTGATTTAGTTTATAGTTGCTCTACTCTAATTCCTTTAAATTTGCGTAGATGTAGAATCCCAGAAGGTTTTGGAAAGAGGTTAACAAAGAACGTGACTTTATTAGAAACAGGATTTTGCATAAGTCAAATATATTGCCTTGTTTTTGCTTATATCCTGAAGGTAAAATTAAGTCTCACTTTATCCTGTTCTGAATTATGTGCAAAAGTATGTCATAATGTTTTACGAGTTTTATTGAATATCGAATATTATTTTGGAAACCTAATCTTAATCTGCCATTGTCAATGATTTGTTAGAAAACTAAGAGAAATTTTAGCTTATATTGAAGATTGTCAGTTAATTCTGTGCTTATAAAATCTGAAGACTAATTTATTTAACATTTTTTCATTCACCTCTCATATATGTCAGCTGCTGGTGATCCATAGACCAATAAGATACGTTCCTTGTCTTCAAGAAGTTTATCATCTTGTGGTTCATTTGCATAAAATCATGTGCTGAGACTATTACCAATTCGTAAAACAGTATTGACAAACCCCTTCGAACTGAGTGATGGCCAGCACCGTGAGGTGATGGAAGAGTGATCAGGAGATCACTGCCATTACTAGATCACACTATTGGAGGAATAGCTGGTGACACCTTTCTTGTTTCCCTTGGGCAGGGGGCTACTTCATTGTTAAAGGAGTAGAAAAAGTTATTCTTATCCAAGAGCAGCTGTCTAAGAACAGGATCATCGTGGAGGCTGACAGAAAAGGTGCTGTGGGTGCTTCAGTTACCAGGTATGGATAGCAGGGATGGTGTTCTTAAGAAATATTGATCATTCCAGTAGTGTCAGATGATTATCGTTCAATACGGAGGTAGCCAGTTATTTCTCTCCAATAACAGGCAGTGCGATAGTTAAACTATCTGCATTCAATTAATTGTGTAAGTCTGTAAGCATAGAGTATTGATTTAAAATTTCCAGCGATGAAAGTGTGAGACATTGCTCAAAAGGCCATTAGTTATTTTATTCAAGTTGGACTTTATGTTAATCTGTAGCATTAAAGGAACTTTTAAAAAAGAAATTTAAAAAACACTCTTTAGTTCTTCATGTGCCTTTTCAGTCTTTTCACCATTTTACATATGTATTCCTACTCTGATATAATCAGAGACTATTTTATACTTAATGAATTGTATATCATATACTTAACATTGTATTGTTAGACCAGCCTCCTTCATAGTGTACTCATTTTTCTACAACAGTATCCCTTATATCACTCCTGTAACTTCTTTTCTCTGATTTATTATTATGTCATTTGAAATTTGGATGTTAATGAGTTCTGGGAATAAAAAAATGTGGCATAGTTAAAATGTCAGTATGCAGTAGAGTTTCTCTTCTGACAACCTACAGTGAACAGCTTGGCTTAGAGTTTCTGCATTTTTCCTTTCTGGTGGAGAGGCAGCTAACAATAGTGCCCATTTATTGAGCAGTTACTAGGAGCCAGGCAGTGTACTAGGTGCTTTATATATATTTAATTGTCACCTCAGCCCTCCAAGATAAGTGCTGTTATTTCCATCTGAGTAACAGGCCTTGAGCACAGGGTGACATCGATCTTGAGGAAGCCAGCATTTGAATCCAGATCTAATAATTCTGCAAGCCACATCTTCCTGTTGTACGCAGCTTTTGAAGCCAGGGCAATCAGGACTTGAATCCCACAGTTGTTTACTAGCTATGAGCTAGTTGGGGGAGTAGTTACTTAGCTTCTCTAAGCCTTGGTTTCCTCGTATGTGATTTGGGGGCAACACTTCGAAATAAGTCTTAGTATGTAGGAGATTAGAGCTAGTGTAAGTAGAGTGAGTAACAGTGCACACAGCATGTAGTGGGTGATCAGTATGTGTTATTATTGTGGTTGATTAAGGCTTGGAAATGTTTTTAAATCCACTAGGAAAATTACAGCTAACAGATCAATAGAAGGAGATTCCTTAGTTTCTTTTAGCTTCACTGTATGCCAAGATTGTAGGTATATTTTATTGGATTATTAGTTTAAAAACTCATAGTATTTATTCATTTCCGTGTAGTTTTCCCATTATAGTGTAGGCTCATTTTGAAGTTTTTCATTTCAAATGTATAAAATTGATCAGAGATATATCCCACACTAGACCAAAGCAATTCAGGTGGAATCAAAGTGAAGTAGGTCAAAATGAATTGGTGATTGTCACTCATTCACGCATAAAACTTCCACCATAATCTCAAAGCTAAAGAAACAATTCTGGTGTTTTAAAATGTTGATGGAAGTGGCGGTGGAGGCAGGAGAGGAGTTGTGTAAAAAGACACCTATTTGGAAGGACCTTATTGATCGTTGTTGATCAATTGAATCTTATTGATTGGTGGTCATTTGCTACTGCATATTAACTAGCTTGGAACTAAGTGGGGATGTAGTTTAACCAGCTTGTGTTTCCTTACAGCTCTACCCATGAGAAAAAAAGCAGAACTAATATGGCTGTGAAACAAGGACGATTTTACTTGAGGCATAATACTTTGTCAGAAGATATACCCATTGTCATCATATTTAAGGTGAGGCTGCAGGTATCTACTGAAAATTATAAAGAATTCTTTTTATGGTTTATTTTCATATGTAATTAGAAATTTGGAGCATAAGGAGTCCTAAGAATAAAAAGATTTGTGGCATAGAGAAGCTGTCAGTATTTAAAATTGAAAGCTAATAAGGCTGGGGTTCAGGTACTTTTAAAAGTAGTGATCTATTTTGTTTTTTTTAATAGATACATGGTAAAGAATTCCAAAGGTACAAAAGGGTATACAGTGATTAGTAAGCCTCCCACCCACCTGTACCTAACTGCAGTTATCCTACCAAAGGATACCACTGCTACTGGTTACTTGTGCATCTCTCTAGAGATAGTCTGTGCATATACAGCACATGAGTACGTAGTAGGTTTCTTTTCTGTTTTTTTTACTTAACATACATTGCACACTATTTTGCACTTAGCTTGTTTTCTTTTTTGTAACTTACATCTTGGAGATAGTGTTATATTAGTTCATACAGAGCTACCATGTTCTTTTTTTTAAAAATAAATAAATAAATTTATGTATGTATGTATGTATGTATGGCTGTGTTGGGTCTTTGTTGCTGCGCACAGGCTTTCTCTAGTTCTGGCGAGTGGGGGCTACTCTTCATTGCAGTGCGCGGGCTTCTCATTGTGGTATCTTCTCTTGTTGCAGAGCACGGGCTCTAGGCACGCGGGCTTCAGTAGTGCCACAACTACTTGTTGCAGAGCACGGGCTCTAGGCACGTGGGCTCAGTAGTTGTGGCTCTCGGGCCCTATAGTGCAGGCTCAGTAGTTGTGGCGGACAGGCTTAGTTGCTCCATGGCATGTGGGATCTTCCCGGACCAGGGCTCAAACCCATGTCCCCTGCATTGGCAGGCAGATTCTTAACCACTGCGCCACCAGGGAAGCCCTACCATGTTCTTTTTAACCAAGGGTTCCATTTATGGGTGTACCATAATTTATTTATCCATTCCCTTATCAGTGGACATATACAGCTCTTACTATTACAGAGCTGCTGTAATATTTTATACAGGGCAAGGATATCTGTAGGCTAAGTTCCTAGCAGTGGAATTTTCTAGGTCAGAGAATATGGACCAAGTTTTTTGTTCTTTTGTATGGACTTCAGGATTCTGGTGAATTTCTTCATATACACGAATCTTTAAAGCTGATTTATCTTGTTTGTGAATTGTTGACTTAGAACCCAAAAGACATTTTCCCATAGAAATAATATTTAAATGGTATAGTCTTCTCAGATAATTCTCAGATAATAGTGGCCCATTTAGCCTGCTCTGCGACTTAAATATTATACATATGCTATGAATGGTTATTTGTAGTATTAGTCATTAATCAAACAGAAAAATAGTCAACATTATGTGATACAGTTGATGCTCAGTAATTGCAGATTCTGTATTTGGCAATTCTCCTACTTGCTAAAATTTATTTGTAACCCCCAAATCATCATGTGTGGTGTGATTTTACTGTTATTCACAGACACGTGCAGGCACAGAGCAGTGAAAAATTCGAGTCACCAAACTCGTACATTCCCAGCTGAGATCAAACATGGGGCTACCCTGCCTTCTCATTTCAGCTCTCGTACTACAAACAAACGCCCTTTTTGCAGTCTATTTAGTGCCATGTTTTTCAAATTTTTGTGCTTTTTGTAAGCGATCTTGTCATTTAAAATGGGCCCAGGCATGGTGCTGACATGCTGTGTAGTGTTTCTAATCACAAGAAGGCTGCAGTGTGCCTTACGGGGGAAAACGTGTGTGTTAGGTAAGCTTCATTCAGGAATGAGTTACAGTGCTGCTGAATGCAATCGCAGTGTTAATGAGTCGACGATGATGTATATTAAATAAGATGTCTTTAAACAGAACACACATAAAACAAGGTTCTGTACTGATCAGTTGAAGAAAGTGTAACCAGAGGCTCACAAGAACCTAACTCTGCGTTTCTCCTGGGAACAATGTTTCACTGTTCACTAATTCAGTGTTTGCAGCAACTTTGTAGAACATGAGGTATATGGGTATAAAATGAATCTTGACAACTAGGTTGATTGAAATAAAGAGCTCAGGTTATTTGAGGAATTACTGAAAGATACTGGGTAATTCAGATAATTTTAGAGGTTGATAAGCCGCCAGTTGTTCATAGGTGTTGAATGGATATTGACAAGTCAGGTTCATTAACTCAGGACATATCTGTATTCTAAAAGCAATTACAAGAAGGAGGTTGTAGGAAATTTTTTTAATGCTTAGTATAGCTTAATGTGCTTTTGAGTTCTCTAAGTGAGATGATGCCATTTATTTTCTTTTTAGAATGATGATGATGATCGTAATAGCAGTACCATTATATTGGTGGGGGGGCAGAGAGAATTCTTAAATTTACTTTTTTATTACCTTTCTTCAAAGTTTATATTTTTTGTAATTATAATTTTTGTAAAAGGCAAAGTAATTTTGTCTTTTTTTTATAGGGATCCCACAGTGCTCAGCGCAGTATCTTGTGTACATAGTGGGATTTAGTGGATAACGAAAATTTTATCTGTGTAAAATTACGTCTCCAGCAGAGGGCAGTATGTTACCATGCATCAGAAGGACTTTTATGGATGGTTTCAATGCTTGAAGGTGCATAGGACTGCTTTCCTTAGACCAGAAATTATGAATTAATTATAATGCAGATAATCTTATATCACTCATATGGAAAATGGATCACTAGATACATGCATGCCTTAAAACCAGAAAATCTTTATTAAATACTTTTTTTGACTAGTTGACAAAAGTTTGATAAGACAGTTTCTTCTGTCAAATTTGTTTAATATTATGTTGTAAATGTATACATATATTTATAGATGACTTATTAAATCCTTTTTAGAATGGTGCTGTAAATTTACAGTGTGCATTTTTATGTAGCCAGTAGTTGAGATTTCAAACTTCTCCCTTTCTGATTATAAAATAGTCCTTGCATTGTAAAAATTCAGAAAGCCACTAAAAAGTATAAGTACTTTTTTGGATATATTTTTTTCAAGACCTTTTTTCCTTTGCTTTTGTAATATACACATTGATTTTATTTTATTTTTTTCATTTAACAATGAATTGTGACTAGCTTTCCTCATCTATTAATAAAATCCACATCATTATTTTTAGTAGGTATTGTATTATAGAATGTGTGTATGTGGTATAATCTATTAAGCAAATTCCTATAGTGTGACATTTACATGTCGTTTTTTTCCCCTAAGTTTTCACTCTTATACACAACTCTGGGAGTCCTTGTACATACATGTTTGTGCATGTTGCTGATTATTTTGTGAGACTTGATTCCTGGGCATGGGATTATATATCTTTTTAGAAACTTGGTGCATGTCATTAAATTTTTCTCCCGAAACGTATTCATTACATTTTAATCAGCAGTATATATGAATTAAAATAAATATTTAGAAATTTTCAGTTCAAGTAAATTGATTAAATTCATTGGTCACATATAGTCATTTTTTTGGTCTCCCACAATAGGGATGTTTTAATAAACTTGTTTGATAACCACTCTTGAGACTTTCGCATCTGGGAGGGAGCATAGAATATTGGTATCTTAGAATCAGACTGATCTAGGTTGATTTCCAGCCTCTCCACTTATTAGCTATGTGTCCTTGGGCAGATTTCCCAATCTTCCGGAGTCTTGGATAACTATATCTAGTTAGTTATCCAAGTGAGCATTTCACCTAAGGGGGTTGTTTGAAGAGCAAATGAGATAATATATATTTTGAACAGTAGACTGCATAGAAAGACAATGCTATTTCTTTTTACTAAGTTCTCAGAAGCCCCGGAAAATAAAGTAGGATACGAGAAAAGTCACATCATTTCTCTTTTTGTGTTGTGTGGCCCTAACAGAGACCTTGACAGTTATTAGGACTTGATGGTTGTTGATTGTAGCCAACAATTGGCTAAAAGTGACAGAATCAGCAGGGTTTCCAGACTCCACGCTGAGTCTGAATATGACGGATAAAGCTTTTAAGGCCTAGATCAGCCTTATTAATGGACTTGAATCACTACAGACGTTCTCCTGCCCATGAATCTTCCCTACTTTACATTTGTATCCGTCAGTATTCAACAGTTGCACTATGATGGCATCTGTAGTTTGAAAATTTTTATGGAAGAGAGGACAAATAACGGCATTGTATTATATTGAGATTTTTGATCTTTAAAGAGAAAAAAATAACAAAGTTAAAGTGGGCCATCACAGTTCTTTTATTATCTGCTAGAACTGCTTTTGGTATTGATAGGTTGACTTCTGTCTACTTTAAAGAAAAATAAGTGATTTCTGAATGTTAGGTATTTTAACAACTTACCCGTTTTCCTTCTTCACGTAATATGTGTCAACATGTCATGGTTAGCTTACATATCATTCTCTTCTGCTCATTAGTATTCTTCTTTCTGTCTCTAAAAATCACACTTTTAGTCATACTTAGTGGATATCCAAGGAGAAGACTTCCTGCCACTTTTTAAAGAGCACTTCCCCTTATTTTTGTTCTTATTGCTGATCACCAGACTGGGTGACCTTCTGCTGAAACGTATTATCTCTGCTATTTTTTCATAAGGTTATTGAATAGCATTCACTTTTTAAAAAAATTTTTATTTTATTTTTTACATCTTTATTGGAGTATAATTGTTTTACAATGGTTTGTTAGTTTCTGCTTTATAACAAAGTGAATCAGTTATACATATACATATGTTCCCATATCTCCTCCCTCTTGCATCTCCCTCCCTCCCACCCTCCCTATCCCACCCCTCCAGGCAGTCACAAAGCACCAAGCTAATCTCCCTGTGCTATGCGGCTGCTTCCCACTAGCTATCTACCTTACGTTTGGTAGTGTATATATATGTCCATGCCACTCTCTCACTTTGTCACAGCTTACCCTTCCCCCTCCCCATATCCTCAAGTCCATTCTCTAGTAGGTCTGTGTCTTTATTCCTGTCTTACCCCTAGGTTCTTCATGACATTTTTTTTTCTTAGATTCCATATATATGTGTTAGCATACACTATTTGTCTTTCTCTTTCTGACTTACTTCACTCTGTATGACAGTCTCTAGGTCTATCCACCTCATTACAAATAGCTCAATTTCGTTTCTTTTTATGGCTGAGTAATATTCCATTGTATATATGTGCCATATCTTCTTTATCCATTCATCCGATGATGGACACTTAGGTTGTTTCCATCTCCGGGCTATTGTAAATAGAGCTGCAATGAACATTTGGGTACATGGCTCTTTTTGAATTATGGTTTTCTCAGGGTATATGCCCAGTAGTGGGATTGCTGGGTCATATGGTAGTTCTATTTGGAGTTTTTTAAGGAACCTCCATACTGTTCTCCATAGTGGCTGTACCAATTCACGTTCCCACCAGCAGTGCAAGAGTGTTCCCTTTTCTCCACACCTTCTCCAGCATTCACTTTTGACTTATTAGTTAGGTGAAATGATTTCAGATATCTGGAGTACAAAGAGTTCCATATAAAGCTAGTTTTCAGATGTCTGAATTATGTCTGTAAAGCAAACTGGTTGGGCATTTTGCTGTCATTTCCATAGCAATATGTCATTTATTTGTAGCTGTGACTTCCAAAGGCTAAATAGTCATAAAGTCAGTTCCATCTTTGGAGCTGGAGCACCTGACTGAGTTATCACCCTGTATTTCAGTGATCTGTTATAGGAAGAGTTTAGGCCTTTTAGAGCAAAGCTTTGCCACTGATCATTCTTTATGCACATATGGTGTCATTTACTGTGTGCTTGGCATATCTTTGCTTCATAACTTAGAAATATTTGGTAGGCCTCAGTCTGTTTAGATTCACGTTAGGCCACTCAAGAGTTCTGTGCAATTATATAATTACTGCCTAGATCAGCATCAGGACAACTTGAAGTGACCATCCATATGTCAAATAAGGAAGGACTTTTTCATTATTAAACACCAAAAGAGGCAATCAAGTATATAGTCTTTTTTACTTGGAGATTACTGAACTAACCAGTATTAAGTTAATATAGGTGGCATTCAGATGATTTAGATGTTAGCTTGCCTAAAGAAAGGGGGCTCAACCAGAAAGCCACTGCCATTTCAACTCTAGGATTCTATTTATGTTTTAGTGAGACTTTTTCCTGCTGCTTGGTTTGCCATCTCTCCTGTATAGCAGCAGTCCCAAACCTTTTTGGCACCAGGGACCAGTGTCGTGGAAGACAGTTTTTCCATGGATGGGGCGGCAGGGGGGATGGTCCAGGCGGTAATACGAGCGATGGGGAGTGATGCGGAGTGGCAGATGAAGCTTCGCTCGCTCGCCTGCCGCTCACTTCCTGCTGTGCGGCTCGGTTCCTAACAGGTCAAGACCGGTACCGGTCCACAGCCCGGGAGTTGGGGACCCCTGCTATATAGGTCTCTTTTTAGTGTTCTGGCTTTCTTCTGAGAAGGGAGGTGCATTAGTTACAAAGTTTCACATCAAAGGTTTTAGAGAAGGTGACTGCAAACTATTGCCTTAGTATTTTTTAAAAAAATGTTTTGGTTCCATTGAAACCCATATAACATTATTTTGAGAGATTGACAAGTAAAAATTAACTTATATTCTATTTAGCTTTTCACAGAGAAGTATTCTCATCTGATGTTTCTGAGTGGCTACTTGGCAGACCAAGGAGGAAGTGCAGATGGTTCTACAGATACGCCATCACCATTGGAGTAGCTGCAACTCAGTGTGTTTGGTCAAAGGATAATCCAGTTTTTTGTTGTTGGTTTTCATTTGTTTAAAAATTAGAACCGATAATTTTTTAGGACTGCTTTCTTCTTTAATCCATGAAAGGCTAAATGTCTTAATGAATTTGTGTAATTTTTGGAGTTGGTGTCTAGTGTCCATTTGAATAAGTACATCGTATCAGAGATTAAGAAAACATGAAAATTAACATACAAAAAAGAGATCTGTATCCTTAGAACTTCTTTATTTGTTCACTAAACAAAACTTTTTTTGAACAAAACAAGTTATACACTTAAAATATATTTTTTTAAGTTCAGTAGATTTAATTCCCAAAGTTGGTCTATTAGTTATCTGTGCTGAATAACAAATTACAGCAGAGTCTCTGTTGGTGAGGGGTGAGGGCATTGCTTGGCTGAGTGCTTCTGGCTCAGGGTCGTTCATGCGTCGAGGTGTCAGCCAGGGCTACAGTGGTCTGAAGACCGAATGACTGGAGCTACAGGGTGGCTCACCATCGGGGTAAGAGCCTCTGCTCCTCACCACTGGACCTTCCATGGATGCTTGAGTGTCTCCATGACATGGCTGCCGGCTGCCACAAGGGAGCCAGCAGGAAGCGGCAGTGCCTTCCATGACCGAGGCTCCAGAGTCATGCAGTCTTTTCCACCTTTTCTGTATAAATGAGTCATTAAGTTTAGCCCACCCTCAAGGGGAGGAGAATTAGTCTTTACCTTTTGAAGAGAGTGTCAAAGAATTCGTGAACATTTTCAAAACCATCACAGTTGGCCTGAAAGGGACATAGCATCTATTTAACTGCCCCCCAAAGCTTCAAAACTTTAAATAAGCTTACATCTGATCCTGAGGTGTCCAAATCGAATTTTAAGATACAGACTACTAAAATTCAAATGTAGAGCTGTAGAATGTTGAGCTGGAAGGGGCCTGGTTGTGCCCTGTCGTGACAAATGAAGAAACTGGGGTGGAGGAGGTGACGTGTAATAGCGGTTGTCACGCCTGTTGTTGACATTCTCTCTTGGCTTTGGAGAGGTTCCCTTTCTGTTGTACTCAGGTTCATGTTCTCCATGTTCTGCATCGGACTCAAAATTCCTTTTTCCTTCTCTCTCTCTCGTGTGTGTGGAGAAGAACTGAGAACTAGATCATTAAAGTTTAACTAGACAAGTACCTCTGGTTCTCTTTTCTCTGTGTAGCTAAAGGAAGAATTTTAATGCAGACATAACTTTCCCCTTCACTCCTCTGCCAAGAGAGGTTTACTGAGATTATGCTGTATTTCTTGATACGGCAGAATGCCAGGCAAATGTGTGAAGGAGTAAGCCTTAGTACCATATGGAATCTACAAGGACCTGCGTTGCCGGCTGCCACCTTGAAACACTTAAAGATAAGTGGGTTTGGGCTTCCCTGGTGGCGCAGTGGTTGAGAGTCCGCTTGCCAATGCACGGGACACGGGTTCGTGCCCCGGTCCGGGAAGATCCCACATGCCGCGGAGCGGCTGGGCCCGTGAGCCATGGCCGCTGAGCCTGCGCGTCCGGAGCCTGTGCTCCACAGTGGGAGAGGCCACAACAGTGAGAGGCCCGTGTACTGCAGAAAAAAAAAAAAAAAGATAAGTGGGTTTCTTAAACCTAAGTGTGTTCTTGGTTTTATAAAAATCTCTTTAAAAACCTGCATTAAGTAGAGCTTGATATCTCTAGAATAGTGAAGTAAAACATCCGTTAAGAAAGATTCTTTTAGCCTGAAGGTGCATGATTTGACAGTTCTCAGAGAAATTAATCTTGTGGCAGAACTAACCGGGGTTCTGTTTATTTTCAGCCGTGCATATTTTCTGATTTACTGCTCTTTGCCTGTTTTGTTTTTTTTTCAGTTTGCCTTTAACTGTGACCAGTGTCTCCACTATACCTCCCTACTTCTTTCTCATGATGAAAATCATAGGATACTTTAAATTATAGAAGACAGTACACATACAAAAAGTGCTTGAGAATGTTTGTTTTCCTCTTCCTAATCAAAATTTCTGTTTCAGGTTCTTCTGCAGCTTGGGCTATGGCTGCCAATGCCAGGTGGCACCGTTTCTGAGAAAAGAGCTAGCTTTTGCTTAGAAGTAATACCCACAAACAATGCCAAATTAGCATAAGCAAATGTCAGTGAGTTAACACAAAGCCAACACTCATTCTATCTTTTCTTTCCTTCCTAGGCCATGGGTGTTGAGAGTGACCAGGAAATTGTGCAGATGATTGGAACAGAGGAGCACGTGATGGCTGCATTTGGGCCCAGTTTGGAAGAGTGCCAGAAAGCTCAGATTTTCACACAGATGCAGGTGTGTCTTTTCATGTTGTCCTTTGCTATGAAAGGGAATTGGAGATTTAATGCTGCTCATTGATAAAGCATCAGATGCAGTGACTTTTAAGGGTATAGGTTTGGGGAGGATGTTGGGGAGATGGGAGGAGTGGTAGAGAAGCTTTTTGACTCATTATCTGAGGGATTGGAGGAAGGAGTTTGCCTAGACAAATTATCAGCCTTTGGTGTGTAACTTAGAAGCGGGGGGACCAAGAGGCTTTTATTCTGATAGAATAGCAACTACTCTTCTTTTCCTTATTTGCCTGAGTGATACAAGTTTTTAAACTACAGCAACTCTAGTGTAGAAGGTTTTTTTTTTTTATGTGTTTCTCTTTAATATTCCTTTTTTATTCCCTACTTCCAGTTGCTTTCAGCATCCAGTTGTATGTGGTCTGTATCCCTTTTCCTGAATTCCCAGTGTGTCCAGCAAGAAACACCCAGGTTTAGAACCCCTTTACCACCACAGAGCCTTCGTTGACCTGCCTTGGGCACTACCAGTTGGAACCTGTGGATTGTAGAACAAGACTCAAAGATGAAGTTAGGGAACTGTATATATGTTAAACATAATCAAAATAATTGCACTTCCCTTCCTATGTGACAGGGAGCCCTAATTGCCATACTTAGGATTTTTAGTTATACATTTGTAAAGTGCTTTCCTAAGTGTACATCAGTAGTGACGTTCCTCATAGTCATCCTGGGAGGTAGGAATTCCTTACTGTAGAAGCACAATGGACAGTTCTTATATATCCATACATATATTGTCTGTTCTCTGGGTTGCTTACGAGGTATAAATTCCATGCTGCTTTTTTCTTGTCACCCAGGATATTATTAGAGATAGCATCTTATATCTGTTAGTATGTGTTCTGAAAAGTCAAACCAGTCTTGATATTTTCATAGACTGAGCCAAACATTTAGGAAGGTTGGTTGTCATATGTGAGTACATATAATTCAAAAGCACAAATCAGTAGGGATTATTCTTATCACTGCCTTCTTTTTCTGTAGTTAATTAACAGTCACCTCTAGTTATCAGGCAGGCAGCATCAGGAAAAGTTGTTTGGATTTAGGAGATTCTAATTTTGCTCTTCATCGAAAGTGAAATATTTAGTGAATATGCATTTTTGTTATAAACTGAAATTACATTGTCCAGGGTCTCCAAGAACGTGAAGAGAAAACGTTAAGAAACACCGAGGAATTGGCTCAATTTTGGAAGATGCACTGTATGCTTTAAAGCTATATAATGCCTTGGAAGAACGATTTACCTTAATGCTACCCCCGTGGATTCAGTGAGATCCATTATTCATTTATTACAAACATCATTGTCGGTCAGATAGCCTTTTCACTGTAAAGCTCTTTGAGCAGGGGTTAAACAGTGGGTTGGAAAATCATTCATTTATTTCTCTTAAATAGGTACTGACAGAAAATTTTAGTTAACGGAACTAGAAAAGTTCAGTTAAAAGATGAGGAGAGGGGCTTCCCTGGTGGCGCAGTGGTTGAGAGTCTGCCTGCCGACGCAGGGGACGCGGGTTCATGCCCCGGTCCGGGAAGATCCCACATGCCGCGGAGCAGCTGGGCCCGTGAGCCATAGCCACTGAGCCTGCGCGTCCAGAGCCTGTGCTCTGCAATGGGAGAGGCCATAACAGTGAGAGGCCTGCGTACCGCAAAAAAAAAAAAAAAAAAAAAAAGATGAGGAGAATGTGCAGTTATTTAACTTAAGAAAGACAAATGTTCCTAATGTGAGAAAGACAAACAGGAAGTAGAAGTTTGAGATGGCTTGTTCTCTGTATGCTGGATTAAAGCAAAGATTAATTATTTGCAACTGATGAAAGGTTACAGAGGCACAGGTAATGCAAAATGGTTGATAAATTGAACATATGAGTTGGGGTAACATGAATATTTTATGTTATTCTAATGGAAAATGTAGCAAGTACACTTCATCTTACGTAATAGAACTTTTGACGACATGGCACTTTAGTGGATTGCTTAAAATCTGTGTTTTGTTTTGTCTTTAATGCTTCCCTTTTCAGTGGTTCCTCCACTTCTGCTCACAAAGCCTTTTTGCTGTTACATTGGTCATGGATGTTTTACATTTTCATTGCCAGCGGTTCTGATAAATAGAGAAGAAATTAGTTATTACCTTTTTGGGAGGATAGGATGCACTAGGGGTGTCATCTTGGCCTGTTTGGAACAGATTGGGCTCTTACCCTAACCCTCATACTGTGAACCCCTGGCAACTTTATTAGGTATTCTAGGGAAAAGGTGACTTTCTCCTACATCAGAAAGAATACCAGGCTCCCCTGTGTTCCTCTGTTTCTTCCTCAAAGAAGTGAAGAATCTTTAGCCTCTTTCCCAAGGGAACTAGAAGACCAAATTTTTTTTTTTTTTTTTTTTTTTGCGGTACGCAGGCCTCTCACTGTTGTGGCCTCTCCCGTTGCAGATCACAGGCTCCGGACACGCAGGCTCAGCGGCCATGGCTCACGGGCCCAGCCGCTCTGCGGCATGTGGGATCTTCCCGGACCGGGACACGAACCCGTGTCCCCTGCATCGGCAGGTGGACTCTCAACCACTGAGCCACCAGGGAAGCCCTAGAAGACCAAAATTTAATGAAGACAGCTCAGTTTAGGGAAAACTGAAGTGCCTGTCTATTCATGGTTCCCACCAACTGCTGACTTGCCTCAGTCAGTTACTTAGTTACTACTTACTGCTAGGTTACCCGCAGCTTGTGTTTTAAAGGTCTTAAGTTTATCTTACACTCTAAATGACCTTTTTTTTTAACCAGGGAAGATTCCTAGATTTGATGTCCAGTCTTAACAGAGGAGTTCCATTTAGTTCTAGGCACTATTTTAGTTGTTAGGAATCGAGGAAGAAGATGACATGTCATCTAGTAAGAGAGCCATACAGGTAAATAGACAATTAAAATATAGTGTGATCTGAACATGAATGGAAGTACTCAATTCTTTATACATAAGAAATTAAAATAGCACAGAGAAAGGAGTGTGGTTAGGAAAGGCTTCAAAGAGGAAGTGATACCCGATCTAGGTTTTGCAGCATGGAGAAGAAATTTCCCAGGCAGGTAACTGGGGACAGGAATTCCAGGATAAAGAATCATCCCTTTCTTCTAACTGAAAACCAGTTAAAAAAAAAAATGCATTCATTGCCTTTACAAAATAATAAGAACCACATTATCCTCTTCTTTTCAAACTTTTTTTGGTGGAAAATTTCAACATATACAAAGTATACGGAATAGTATTATGAACCCCATGTGCCTATCACCCAGCTTCAACAATTAAAAACACTTTGCCCTTCTTGTTTCATCTAGATCTCTACCTCCTCCTCACCTATTACTTGATTAGTTTTTAATATTTCATTTTTTAGGTAAAATGTATATATACTGATAAGTACAAATCTTAATTGTATAATTTTTATAAGATATAGAATATTTCCATTACCCCAGAAAGTTCCCTCGTGCCCCTCCTAGTTAGTTTTCACTTCTGTTATCTTCTTCCCCCACTGATCTTATTTCTTCACCGTAGATTAGTTTTGCCTGTTCTAGAATTTTATATATGGAATTATGCAGTGTAAACTTCTTGGTGTCCAGCTTTTTTTGTTGAGCGTATTGTCTTAGATTCAGCCAAGTTGTTCCTCTTTATGTCATCTATCCATGTGGTCTGTTCCTTTTTATTGTTTTTTTTGTTTTCTGTGTGTTTTTTTTTTTTTTTGTCTTTTTTTTTTTTAATTTGGCCACACTGTGCAGCTTGCAGGTTCTTAGTTCCCCAACTAGGGATTGAACCTGCACCCCTGCAGTGAAAGCACAGAGTCCTAACCGCTGGACCACCAGGGAATTCCCATGTTCCTTTTTATTGCTGAGTAGTGTTCCATTGTATGAATATACCACAGTTTGTTATCTTTTCCTGTTGATGGACGTTTGGTTTGTTTCACTCTTTTCCTGTTATGAATAAAACTGCCGTAAACGTTTGTGTACAAGTCTCTGCCTGAACAGTTTGGCATTTCTCTTGGATAAATACCTAGGCGTAGAATTGCTGGATCAAAAAGCAGTTGTGTATGTAACTTTTATAAAGTTGGAACTGCCAGATCTTTTTCCAAAGTGATGGTACCGTTTTGCAGTCCCCCCAGCTGTGTCTGAGAGTTCTGATTGCTTCACATCCTCACCAACATTCAGTGTTGTCAGTTTTTTTAACTTTAGCTATTGTAGTGGGTGTTTGGTGGTATCTCATTGTGGTTTTAATCATGCATTTTCCAGATGACTAAGGATGTTGAACACTTTTTCATGTGCTTATCGACTTCCTTTGTGAGGTGTCTGTCCAAATCTTTCGCTCGTTTTCCTTATTGAGTTGCCTTTTTATTATTGAATTTCAGAGTCCTCTTTAAAAAATATAAATATAAAATTAAAATTAAAAAAATATATACATATATCCTGGATATAAATCCCTTGTCAGGTTTATGTATTGCAGGCATTTTCTCCCAGCCCATTACTTCCCTATTCATTATCTTAACTGTGATGAACAGTTTTTAATTTTGATAAAATCTGATTATCAATAGGGTGTTTTTATTTGTTTTTTTTAATGGTTATTGATTTCCATTTAAAGAAATCTTTGCCTACCCCAAGAGCAGTAACATATTCTCCTGTGTTTTATTCTGGAAGCATTATCGTTTTACTTTTTATGTTTATGTCTAAAATCCATCTTAAACTAATTTTCTATTTGGTGTGAAATAAGGGTCAAGGTTAATTTTTTACTTTATGGGTATTTAGTTGTTTTGACATCATTTATTGGAAAGACTTTCCTTTGCCCATTGAATTGCTTTGGCACTTTTGTCAAAAATCAATTGACCATAAAAGTTGGTTTATTTCCGTTTGTCCTTAACCTCACATCACACTGTCTTGATTACTATAGCTTTATAGTTGAAATCTGACTTTTTCAGGATTGTTTCGGCTGTTCTTTTTCATTTCCATATATATTTTGGAATCAATCAATTTTTGTTTTTTAAAAAGCCTGCCAGGAGTATAATTAGCAATTATGATATATCTCTTGGTCAGTTTGGAGAGAATTTTAATAGTAAGCCATCTTAACACTATTATATGTTCCAGTCCATGAAAATGGCATAACCCTCAATTTATTTAGGTTTTGTTTTCTTTCAGCAGTGCTTTGTTAATTTCAGGATAGAGGTCATACATGGTGTAATTCCTTCTTGAGGGGAAAAACTACTACTCCAAAGCATTAACTATAGACTGTGGTGCTCTCTGGGAGGAAGATTGACGGCTGATACATCTATTTCCTCTGTATTTTCTAAATTTCCTACAATGATCATGTATCAATTTTATAGTAAGAAAACAAATTATAAAATAAAAAGGGAACCAGTATATTAAATAGCATGTAAATGCTTCTTTGTCATTGGTTTATGACAAATGTTGATTTTTGACTAGGACCAATCCAGCTTTCTCTATAACCAGGATCCTTGTCTGTTTTGCTTAATAGTGTCATGTATGGGTAGTTTAACAAATTCTCTCTGATGATGTCATTCAAACATTATTATAAATATATTCTGTCTTTTCCAGGCTTTAAAATATATAGGGAACAAAGTAAGAAGGCAAAGGATGTGGGGAGGTGGACCAAAGAAAACCAAAATAGAAGAAGCGAGAGAGCTCCTGGCTTCTACCATTCTGACCCATGTACCAGTGAGTAACCCCTTTGCAACTGAATAATGATCATTGTGGGGTCCGTGCATTTCTGTTAAAGAATTTTGAATGCAAGTTTACATTAATTAAAGTATAGCTCCTTAAGAAAAGAGAGAATCCTAAAGAGGACTCTCCAGTGGACTGCCCTGGAAATAATCTTCCATTATCAATAGTTTATTTGTACTTAGAGAATGTTAGCTGTATTGTATCATCATCATGTTTACTCTCTCTTGGTTCTTCTTTCAATCCAAAATTACAGTTTTTTTATATTCATGTATATAGTAGCACTGCTACTAGATTTCTCCTTTTGAAGGACAGGGATGGTGTCTTAGATATTTTTAAATAACTTAAAACGAGCTTACAGTGCCTTGCCCATATGGATACTTTTTTTTAAATTGTAAAATATACATAACATAAAATTTACCTATTTTTTTAAAAATTTTTTTATTTATGTATTTATTTTTGGCTGTGTTGGGTCTTTGTTTCTGCGTGCAGGCTTCCTCTAGTTGTGGCGAGCGGGGGCTACTCTTCGTTGTGGTGCACGGGCTTACTCATTGTCGTGGCTTCTCTTGTTGCGGAGCACGAGCTCTAGGCGCATGGGCTTCAGTAGTTGTGGCACATGGGCTCAGTAGTTGTGGCACATGGGCTCAGTAGTTGTGGCTCATGGGCTCTAGAGCGCAGGCTCAGTAGTTATGGCACACAGGCTGGGATCTTCCTGGACCAGGGCTCAAACTCGTGTCCCCTGCGTTACGAGGTGGATTCTTAACCACTGCGCCACCTGGGAAGTCCCCAAAATTTACCATTTTTATATGTACATTTCTGAGGCATTAGGTACATTCTCAATGTTATGTTACCATCACTACCATAGATACTTATTAAAATATTGGATGGGCTTATCTGCTAGACCTTGAATTTTAGAGTTCACATTGTCCAGCCTCCTTCACTTACAGTGAAGATGCCCAGGTCTGGCAAAGCTAGATGATTTACCTTGTCATCCAGCTGGTTAGTTGTCAGAGAGAGAGAGAGCTAGAATCCCATCTTCTGACCCTTAATATTTATTTTTTTAAATTAAACAGAGATCAGCCATGTTGGCAAGAGTCGTTCTTCCCCGACTCCCATTTAATATATATGCTACTCTTTCTAAGTTATAAAATTATTTGTTAGTCAGACTATCTTGTTAACCAAACAGTCTGGTTTTTGATGAATTAGCATGTGTATTATGCACTATGATCTAATTCAGGGATTGCAGACACTACATTCAGGGGCTGATTATAAATAAAGGAAAGTTGAAGGAACTGCAGAAGTGAACAGTGACCACCTAAACTGAATCTTAATGATTGTTTTCTTATTTTGAAACACCTTCTTAGCCAAATAATATGGGTCTCTGATTCTGCCCTTTGGCTGCCACTCATTTATGTTTATCCTTGATCTAATTCAAAGAATTAGAAAACTCTTAATGTTAAAGCTGTGTCTGAACTGAATTTTAGGTGATTAGAAAAACAGTTTATGGGCTTCCCTGGTGGCGCAGTGGTTGAGAGTCCGCCTGCCAATGCAGGGGACACGGGTTCGTGCCCCGGTCCGGGAAGATCCCACATGCCGCGGAGCGGCTGGGCCCGTGAGCCATGGCCGCTGAGCCTGCGCATCCGGAGCCTGTGTTCTGCAACGGGAGAGGCCACAACAGTGAGAGGCCCACGTACTGCAAAAAAAAAAAAACGCAAAAATGAGTAGTGGAAATAACAAGGGCTTCAGAGCCAGAGAGACAAGGGTTCAAACTGGGTTTCTTAACTTCCTAGCTGATTTACTTTGGGCAAATCTTAACTTTTCTAAGCTTCAGTTTTCTCATCTGAACAATGAAACTAATACCATTGTGCCAATTCAGTGATAGGGTGCACATAAAGCTCCATGGTTTGCTGGCTCCCAGACATGGCCATCACGTCTCCATTGGGGCCTCACTTAGCTTTGTACAACAGCTGAGGAGACCTTTTGGTTAAAGAAGCCTTAGCTGATAGAATGCTGGCTATACCAAAACTTATTTATGTAAATTGATAAAGCTGAACATTGGTACTTTTGTGTGGTTGCAGTGGGCCTAAGCTACCGTTTCTATAGTTTTGTTAGGGCTTCCCTGGTGGCACAGTGGTTAAGAATCCACCTCGTAACATGGGACATGGGTTCGAGCCCTGGTCTGGGAAAATCCCACATGCCATGGAGCAACTAAGCCCGTGAGCCACAACTGCTGAGCCCGCGTGCTACAACTACTGAAGCCTGTGTGCCTAGAGCCCATGCTCCGCAACAAGAGAAGCCACTGCAATGAGAAGCCTGTGCACCGCAATGAAGAGTAGCCCCTGCTCACTGCAACTAGAGAAAGCCCCTGCGCAGCAACGAAGACCCAACGCAGCCAAAAATAAATAAATAAAATAAATACATTTTTTAAAAAAAGAAGTTTTGTTATATATGATCCAGTGAGGAGTAAAGTCAGAATAGATAAACCAAGAAAAGACCTTCATTTTCCAGAATGGTTTAGGATGGTATTTACCTAAGAATACTGTTAGAGGTGATTTTAGATTATGTAAGGACATTTTTCTTTAAATAATTATGTACTTATTAGAAAAAATACAACTAGCACATTAAATCCATTTCTGTGATATTTAGGATTTTATGGTATTATTGTATAGATGAAGCTTACTTAAAAATGAGTTGTTTAAAGTTGACCAAAAATATTAAATAATTAGGACTTTAAGTGTTACAGAGAGATGACAATAATCATGATGGTGGTACTTGAATGACTAAAATGTAGAAAGCACTGGTTCAGATGTATCTACATAGAGGGAGAGAGATAGGCAGGATGCTCAGCAGTCCCTACACTTGTACTTGAGGCTTTGGCTCCGAAGCCCAGCCTCTCAGTTCCTTGGAAGTGAGAGTTTTTCAGACTACGTAGTAGAGTCAGCATCACCTGAGAACTTGCCAGAAGTTCTTGGACTCTACCATAGACATACTGAGTCAGACTCTCTGGGAGTGGGGCCCAGCAATCTGTTCTAACAGGCCCTGCAATAATTATGATGCACACTAAAATTTGGAAACCACTGCTCTAAGGGTTTCCCCAAGATGCCTAAGACCTCTTTTTTCCTCCAAGATAATATTAAAAGGACTCCAGAGTTTTGGCGGTAACAGTTCTGTTTCAGTGTTCCAAGCTCATTTGGTAGGTCTTTTTTCTCTCCCTCTTTCAGATAGTTCACAAAGGGATAACGGAACTATTATTGGCATTCTACCAAAAAGCTACTAGATTAAAGGATTCCCACTCTCCATATCAGTAGGAAAAATGGGCTCAGTATTAACTTATTTTTTCAATTTAGACCTAAGGTTTACTTTTCAGCATATAGTAGTTTAAAAAGGGGGGAACGGCAAAATGAGTTAATGTTCAAGTGCCTTTTAAAGTGCAGTGGGGCATCTGCTGTAAATATCCATATTTATTTCTACTTATAAACGTCTTGAGAGAGTCTCCCACTATTTATGCAAAATTAAACACGTGATTCGGACTTTGTTAAAAGTTGAAAATTTGGTTAATGAAAATTTGCTTCATTTTTTTCATTAACAAAAAAAGTAAATACAACTAGAAGAGTTACATGTTCAATGTAACTCACCACATTAAAATCAGAAAAAAAAATAAATTAGATGTATCTGAATGGAGGACCATACAGTTTGTAAATACCAACTGCGAATGTAAATTACTTATAGCTACTCAAAGACTGGGCTCTTCTGCTCAGTGTTGTGGTAGTTGGTGTTAGGGTTATAGGGTTTTTTTGTTTGTTTATTTGTTTGTTTGAGGATGGACCAGAGACTTTTCTTTTTGAAGATCTAGATTTATTCCAACCTTTCTTATTGATGTAATTGTTTTGTGAGTACAAGATGACAAAATAGCTTTTAGGGCTGCTTTTTCTCTTACCAGATTCCAAAATTAACACATTTCTCTTAACACATTCTAAAGTTCTCAGTAATAGAAAGGGGATAAATTGACCTAATGAAGACGTGAAACTTCCTTTGAAGGAGAATGAACTTTTGGAAACATACAGAATTTCTAACATCCTATATCATTTAGTGTAATTCCTTAGCAGCAACAGAAGAATCTGTGAAGGAGACCGGTTGCTGTTCTTTAATCTGTCAGTGATAAACTTAATAGGATATCATTGGGCTCTTACTCAATGATTAAGGAAAGTAAAACAGAAATTTTATAATATGAATTTTCTATAGTCAAGCCTATAAAATGTTCCTTAGAATTGGCAGAAGCTTAGTCCATACTCTCAGAACTCATCGTTTAGGTTGTAGAGAAAGAATTTACCTAGTTACCTAAGGTTTTTGTCTCCCCAAACAAACCAGTGCAATGATTTAACCAGTTCTGATTTAACTTACTGATTGGGCCAGATTTGTTTATGTAGATTTCAGTTGTAGAAGAGAAGATTGAATAGAACATTTGCAGCAAATTTATTCATCAGTCTGTTGATTCATTCCATAGATATTTGGTGAGTCCTGACAACATACCATTCCTGTTATTTATTGCTGCATAAGAAACATTTCCAAAATTTAATGGCTTGAGATAACAGTTTTTTGCTCTCTCTCATGGTTCTCTGGTTTGACTGGGCTCGGTGGTGGGGAAGGAGGTTCTCAGTTTGGGTCTCATGAAGTTGCAGACAGACAGCAGCTGAGGATGGAGTCATCCAAAAGCTCGACTGGGGTGGACATCCAAGATGCGTCTTCACTCATATCTCTGGCTCCTCATTGCTTTTCCAAGTGGCCCTTTTCTCCCCAACAAAATTTCCTAGACTTCTCACATGGTACTTCAGGACTTTAAGAAAAAGGAAGTGGAAACTTCTAGTTTACAGGCCAACCCCAAGTGGGTGATGGACTCCACCTCTTAATGAAGGAATGGCATAAAACATATAGGGAGGGAAGGAGTTGATGGTGGTCATCTTTGAAGAAAAGTTACCACAGGTATTGAGTACAAAGATGAAAAGTCATCATCTCAGCTCTCAGGAAGTTTATAGACTAGTTGCATTTCTTTGAATGGGGAGAATCAAAACAGTTCATTATTTTCTTATTTAAATATGATAACATTGACTGTTTTCTTGAGGCACCTTAAATTTTAATGTGCATTGTCTCAGAAATTTTCTCTGATTTCTGAATTACAGGTTAAAGAATTCAATTTCCGAGCCAAATGTATCTATACCGCAGTGATGGTGCGAAGAGTAATTCTGGCCCAAGGAGATAATAAAGTTGACGACAGAGATTATTATGGTAACAAGCGATTGGAGTTGGCAGGACAGGTGATTTAATTATTTTATGTCAGGAATCTTATTTTATTTTCCTCAATAAAAATTAATTTAGTGTTCATTTTAGATAGGAGGAAGAGATGGTTGAATGGAATATAGGTTTTGTATATTTGGAGTATAAACATTCACACATGACTTACTATCTCTGACTTAACAATTGCTATGAAAACTCTTAGTTCTTATATATGTCAATAGTGTTACCTATATTATATCTTTTTTTGAGATGTTTACCCTCATTCTGTTTAATGTAGGACATGATGTATGGCTTTAAGTAATATCATTTATTCAGTTAACAAATATTTATTAAACTCCTATCGTGTGCCAGGCATAGTTCTAGAAACTGGTATACAGGGAAAATAAGACAAAGGTCCCTTTTCTCTTAGTCCATATAGTCTAGTGAGAGAGATAGACAATAAATAAGTAAACAGTCCCCTAACTTTTTTGGTGATGTAGTAGAAGTAGGTTAGTGAGGACATCTTTTATCTCATTTTCAGTCTTAGCCTGATAAATTTTATCTTATTTTGAGAGTATGTATCCCCTTCAACTGGGTAACAGGTGTCTAAAACTTTGAAACTTCATGTTTCAGCATTTAAATCAGAAATTCCCTTTAAATCAAACAGCTAGAATATAGACCTGGCTGCTTTTGATATTTTCTCTCTGTTTTATTTATTTAGTTGGTTGGTTGGCTGGTTGCACTGGGTCTCAGTTGTGGTGGGTCTTAGTTGCGGCAGGCAGGCTCCTTAGTTGTGGCTCCAGGGCTCTTTAGTTGCAGTTTGCCAGCTCCTTAGTTGCAGCACATGGGCTCCTTGTTTGCAGCAGGTGGGCTCCTTACTTGTGGCATGCAAACTCTTAGTTGCAGCATGTGTGTGGGATCTAGTTCCTTGACCAGGGATTGAACCCAGGCCCTCTGCATTGGGAGTGCAGAGTCTTATCCACTGTGCCACCAGGGAAGTCCCTATCTTTGGTTTTAAAAAAGTGCCTTGGTGTGGTGGTCTCTGTTAATATCCTACTTAAGGCTCACTAAGTTCTTAAGTCTGTAAATTTATATCTAATCAAATTTGAGACATTTTTAGTCTTTATTTCTTTAAATATCTTTTTTGTACTATTCTTTCTTCTCCTTCTGACTCATTATATTGTTAGGCCCTTTGGTATTAACGCTCTGTTGATTTTTTTTTCAATTTTACTCTCTTTTTCAGATTGGATAATTTCTACTGATCTATTTTCAGGTTCCCTTACTTTTTCTTATGTTGTCTCTAATATGCTATTACACTCATCCAGTTAAGTTTTTAGTTTAGATATTGTATTTTTCAGTTGTAGAAATTTCATTTGGGTATATTTTCTCTACTGAGATTTCTTGTTTGTTTATTCATCACAACCATATTTTCATTTACACCCTTGAACTTTAACAGCTGTTTTAGAATTCTGGTCTAATTCCAACATATCAATCATCTCCGGATCAATTTCTTGATTAAATTTTCTCTTGAGCATGGGTCATGTTCTCCTTTTTCTTCATGTGTGTAACAATCTTGGATTGTATCCTGATGGACATTGTGGATGTTGAATGGTAGAGACTCGGGATTCTCTTTTATTCCTCTGAAGAATGTTTGTTTTTTGTTTGTTTTAAGGCATTTAACTTGGCCGTAAACCTCTGAATCCTGTCTCCTTGCAGCAAACAGCTGAAACATTCTGTATAGTTCTTTCAACCATAGCTGGACTGTAAGATGTTCCTTCCCCCATTCTTGTGGTTATTTGTCTTACCAATTTAAGCAAGTATTTTTAATTTTTAAAGAACAATGTTATGATTAAAATATAATGTAACAGTAAACATTATAAAAGCAGCAGATATTAAAATAAAACTAATAATACACAGTAAAAATGTTTTTAAAACATTTAACATTTAACAAAAAACATTTAACATAACATATTAGCACAGTAAAAAGACTTTAAAACAATTACAAGGAAGTTTACAGTGAAAATGAGTCTTTCTCCCACTCTGACCCCCCCGACCCTTTCACCTGACCCAGTTCTCAGTTCCTCCCTCCAGTAATGGTTACTTTTCCCTTCATCTCCCCTATCCTTCCAGAGACACCCTATGCATATACAAATATCTTTATTAACTGGCTTTTTAAAGTTTTACTGTTGGAAGCTCGTGGCTTGTGGACATTCAGGCCTGTGTGAATTTATGCTAAGTTTTCTGGCCTCCTTTGGGGTCCTTTGTCAAGGGCAAGTTTGGAGTCAGACTTTGCAGTTTTAGAAGAAATCACATAAAGGAACATTTTGTCCTCATTAGTGTGAAATGTATATTCAAAGCAGTATGTCTGCTTACTTAGTGGGGATTTAATCATTAAATGTGTGTGTTGCCACAGAATTTGACATATGCCTGCTTTTGTGTATGTGCTTTTTAGTTATGAAAATTTTCATGTATATAGGACTATATATAACACGTATGTGTGTTTGTGTATTAAGACTCAATAAAGCAGATATTCACGTGTCCCAACTCAAGAGTGAACACAGCATTAGTATGTTTGAATCTTTTTATGTGCTTTCTGTGATTCTCACCTGCCCCTCCCATCTGTCTGTTCTGGAGGCTCTGGCCAGGTGCCTGCCTATTTACCTGGTGCAAAGCCATCCCAACACATTCCTGAGCATTTACTGTGAGATTCGGTGAAGCACAGGTCCATTTCCCGGGAGCATCCCTCAGCAGGCCTGAGCTTCAGGTGTGAGTTTCAAGATTTTTAAAGCATGAAGTCTTACTTAGAATCCCAATATTGAAACAGATAAAAGTTGAGCCTCTCTGGTTGAGGTGGGGTATAAGGGCTTGTTTCTCTGCCTGTTTGCCCTTCCCCTGAAACTCCTCTGTGAAGTTCATAAACACAGTCTTATTGCTCTACAGAACCAGGTGTAGACTCTTTTTTTTTTGGCCCCGAGGCATGTGGGATCTTAGCTTCCCGACCAGCGATTGATCCCGCACCCCCTGCACTGGAAGGTGAAGTCTTAACCACTGGACCACCAGGGAAGTCCCCAGGTGTAGACTGTTTAGCAGGCTTGTCAGGGTCCTTGATGATCTTGCCCCTGTGCACCTTTCCAGCCTCATCTCATGCTAAGGTGAGCCACTCCTTTCCAAACAGTGTGATGCTCTTTCATCCTTTGAGTTATGTCTTCTGCCCAAGTTGCCCCTCCCTTATCTCCCCTTCTCCTTCCCCATCATGAGGGGCTCCTACGCATTCATCATTCTTTGAAACCACCTGTGAACCCCAGGAGTAGTTAGTAGCTCGGTTGTTTAGGTCTTTATTTGCATGCTGAATTGCTGTACAATTCTCTACCTGCTCGCTTCTTTCCCCCTTTAGGCTGTAAACTCATTGAGGGCAGGAACCACTTACATTCATATTCATCTCTCTGTCCCCAGATAAAGTACTAGACACCAGAGATACAATAGTGAATGAGACTTGATGGGGCACCTGCTCTCAACAGTGTACATTTTGGTAGAGGAGACAAACAGGGAACAAGTAAACAGTAAATAAATGTGATATTAGATGGTCATAAGTGTTTAAGGCAAACCAAAAACAGACTAATTAATATTAGAGCTAGAGTTGGGATGTTGGTTGGGGGAAGGGGTGTTAACTTTATTCTGGATGGTCAGGAAAGACCTCTTTGAAAAAGCGATATATTTTAAACCGAGCCCTCAGACATTCCAGCTGAGACTTGAGTGAGGAGAAGCCAGTCTCACGCAACCTCAGGAACTGCATTCCATCAAGAGACCCGCACAAGCAACATACATCTCCAGGCAGCGCCTGTATTGGAGGAACTGGAAAAGGAGCATTGTGGCTGGAGTGTGAGGTTTAGGGGTGGTGAAAGAGGACATTGTAGAACTAGCATCGTAGGCCATGGGAAGAGTTTTGGATTTAATTTCGCATGCAGTGGAAAACCACGAGAGAGTCATAATCGGGGAAGTGACACCATCTGATTTTCAGTTTAAGAGATCTGATTTGGAGATGAACAGACCAGGAATGGACCAGTTAGGAGACTACGCAGTATTCCAGATGACAGTAATGGGGCCTGGAATGATAACAGCAGATATTAATTACCACATCTAAAATGTAAAAAACTGGAATTGAAAAATTAGAGCAGTTTTAGGTTTTGAGAAAAAATTAATGCCCGGAATACTTGGGAAGTTCTGTCTGGTTAGTGGCTAATGCCAACAGGTGGGTTTTTGGCCACCTTCAGATTGACCACTGTTCAGGGGATTGTGCGAATCCCCACCACCAACAATCCCAATTTTTACAGTTTTTTATTTGGAAAAGAAATCATGCTGTTAAATGAGTCCTTTAAAAAAAAAAATGTTGGGTGTTTGGAGGACTAAGGAGTGGAGTTGAGAGGGGAGAGGAGAGACTATCCTGTTGCTTAAAAAATTGGAATTAAAAAGAGGGTTCCCATGTGCAAGGAAACATCGCTTTATAAACAATGTAAAGACATAAAAGACATTGTGTTGGCAAAACTGTGTAAAAACAATATCTGCTAATTTCACACCCCGTGGGATGAGGGAGTATAAATGTGCTTCAGCTTTAGATAACAGAGCTGTATCCACTGGCCAAGCCGGTTCACAGAGCTTTCCCTTAGTCTCACTGCCACCAGAGGGCTGGCCGGCCAGCCGCCAATAGAGGTGTTAGCAAAACCTACCGATTTCAGGCTTAATCTTTTCACCTACCTTTTCTTTTTCAGTAATGTGTTCATTATTTGCTGAGCATTACTCTATTCTTCATCTGCAAATTTTTTTGTTTCTAATGCAGCTTGCTTTGTATGGGTGAGATATGGAACGGCACCAAAATCCGGCACCCTGGAAAGCCAGGGATTTCCACCCTGTGACAAAAGAATGCCGTCTTGACTTCAGAGATTGCCTAATCCCAGCTGTTCTGATAATGTAATTAAGGCTGCCTAATGTCTTTAATTTTGCAACCAGCTTGTGTGAAAAGGAGAATTTGGCACTCTGAAGGCTTAAACACTAAATAGCAATCTCAAGACGCCTAATTAGAATTCTCTGACATTAAGCTAATTGGTGAAACTGTATTTCAGCAGCTTAACTTCTTTATTAATTTTTTTAGCATTTTCATTGAAAATCAATTGATGAGCTGTCAGCATTTTTTCTTAAATATAATTTGCTCTTTAGTGCTCCTGTCTTAGGCAGGCTGAAAGGCCTCATGCTAGCAATGAAAGGTATTGAATATTATCACCAGCATTCCATCCCTTTTAATCATTTTACTCTTGACCTAAATAATGTGGCTTATTGTGTGACTTGGCCTTGTAGCTTCTCACTGCTCTGTGAACTGGAGAACGTTATTTCTCTTACGTTGAAATTTTAAGGGTGGAGAAATTTACTAATGAGGCATTAGTTTTGTTGAGTGTGCTCTTACATTTTACTTGTTTAGTACCGGGGCATTTCCTTGTGCTTGAATCAGGGGGCTACAACAAATTCAGCTAGGATCCAAAAAAACTTTGTCATAATTTGAGACGCAAAATCTAAGTGTAAGGAACTAATTAAAATAGAGCTGAGCTTTTGTGGTTTAGGTTAAGGGCATTTGCTTCTGTTCAAGATGCTTATTCAAGTTCCTTTTGCCAGTTTACACAGGAAGTTGCTGAAATGGGCTTCTCCATCCCTCTCCTCCCCTGCACCTGCTTCCATTCCCATATGCTTTCTTCCATGAAGGAAACTGCTGGGTCTGAGTAGAAGATAGGATTAAGCTCTCAGAGGAGGAAGTTTTCTTTTTAGAACACTTCTGACATGGTAAATCAAGTTCAGGATCCTGACCTTCCCATCTGCAAAGTTGATTTTAGTAGAAAAGTGGAAGGACTTGTCTACCTTAAGGGAGAAGAGTGTAAAGTAACGTTCCATTTAGGAAATGCTTTCTTCAGCAGTGGCTGGAGGAGACTCATTGGTTTTAATGTCTTCATTTTGAGTCAGAAAACTACCAGTGGGTTAGAAGCATTCAAGAATAGTGTGAAATTTGGAAAATCTTTAGCTTACAAGATTTCACTGAACTTCAGAATTCCTGTTTAACTGTATAATGGGTGCATATATAATGTCCCCCAATATTACATTACTGTTTGGTTAGGTAGCTTAGATTACAAATATATCCTACTTTTTTCTTCCTCTATAAAGGAAAAAAAACCTAATATAATTAATTTTTCAGGGGAATTTAAGTCATTGTAATAATATATTTGATTATTGAAGAAGTATGCCTGCTATTTATTTGTCATAAGCCACTTATTTAGTTTTGAGAACTGTATATAAATGGTGTTCTGGTTATATCTGTTTCTGCATTGCATGGCTTAAGACAATCACCGTTTTGTTGTATCTCACAATTTTGTGGGTCAGGAATTCAGGCAGGATTTGGCTGTGTGATTCTTCTGTTTCACATGGGGCTCGGCTGGTAGTTGTTCTGCCGGAGGTGGTGGGGTGTCTGGAAGGCTGGGCTCAGCTCGGTCTTGACCATTCCAGTGCTGTGGCATCAGAGTGGCTCAGGACTCCAAGTGAGTTTCACGTGCACAAGAGAATCTGTGTGGCCTTAATGACCTGGTCTTAAAAGTCACAGCTTCACTTACTTTACTTTATTGAAAAAAGACTTTATTGAAAATTGCAGTCACAACCCACACCTGATTTGGGGCAGTAGGGGACATGGGCCACACCTTTCAATGTGCAGTTCAGGGGTCAGCCAGAGAGTTGGGCAAAGTTTATATACATAATCTTGGGGTTTTCTCCCAAGATTAAGTTGGTAGTGGATTTGAGGGTGTTGATTTTATTTGTGGTTCTCTCCTTTCTGTGAATTTCCTCTCACTTTCCAGCTACTGTGGTGGCTCAGATCTTTTCCCTCTGGTCCTTCAATCCAGTAAAACTGTGGGTCTCTCTCCGAGTTTTAGCTTCCAGTGTAGCTTGGACCCTTTTTGTTAATGTGTCCTACTCTTAGTTGAAAAGCCTTAAAAACGGAAATGCACTTTCGATAAGTGTCAACTTTCCTTCAGTTTCTGCCTGCTTTTACTCTCCAGTGCCTTCAGATAGTTTCAATATTTTGCCCAGCGTTTATAATTTTTTATGAGCAGATGAATCCATCTGATAGGAGGTACTCTATCAATTCTGGAGACAGAACCATCCTAGTCTATTTTTATGACTTCCTATTCCATCCCATTGATTTGTTTTCCATGGTTACTATGGTTTAATATAATTTATTATATAATTTTTTAACATAAAAAGTATAAACAAAAATGTCACAGATATGTAAGTTATGAAGGGGACAAATAAAATCAACACCCTCAAATCCACTACCAACTTAAGTAATTCTTAATAATTGACCGTTAATTACCATTTCATTTACTTATATATTTCTTCCTTACTCTGTCTTCTCTTTTCCCCACTATCCTGAATTTGAGTACTTATTATTTTCTTTTTTATTGCATCATTTATTTAAAATTTTTAAAATAGTTTATTACAATATAAGTTTCACTTTTTTTATTGAAGTATAGTTGATTTACAATGTTGTGTTTCAGGTGTACAGCAGAGTGATTCAGTTATATATATGTTTGTGTGTTTGTATGTATGTAGATTTATATTCTTTTTCAGATTCTTTTCCATTATAGGTTATTACAAGATACTGAATATAGTTCCTTGTGCTATACAGTAGGTCCTTGTTGTTTATCTGTTTTATATAGTGTAGTGTTTATCTGTTAATCCTACGCTCCTAATTTATCCTCTCTCCCCTACCCTTTTCCTTTTTGGTAACCATAAGTTTGTTTTCTATGCCTGTGAGTCTATTTCTGTTTTGTAAATAAGTTCATTTATATCATTTTTTAGATTCCACATATAAGTGATATCATAAGATATTTATTTTTCTCTGACTTACTTCACTTAGTATGATAATCACTGGGTCCAACCATGTTGCTTTGAATGGCATTATTTCATTCTTTTTTATGGCTGAGTAATATTCCATTGTATATATCTACCACATCTTCTTTATCCATTTATCTGTCAATGGACATTTAAGGTGCTTCCATGTCTTGGCTGTTGTAAATAGTGCAGCAGTGAACATTGGGGTGCATGTATCTTTTCAAATTATAGTTTTCTCAGGATATAGGCCCAGGAGTGAGATTGCTGGATCATATGGTAAGTCTGTTTTTAGTTGTTTAAGGAACCTCCATACTGTTCTCCATAGTGGCTCTACAAATTTACATTCCCACCAACAGTGCAAGAGGGTTCCCTTTTCTCCACACACTCTCCAACATTTGTTATTTGTAGACTTTTTAATGATGGCCATTCTGACTGGTGTGAGGTGGTACCTCATTGTAGTTTTGATTTGCATTTCTGTAATAGTTAGCAATGTTGAGCATTTTTTCATGTGCCTGTTGGCCATCTGTATGTCTTCTTTGGAGAAATGTCTATTTAGATCTTCTGCCCATTTTTTGTTTTTTTGATATTGAGCTGTATGAGCTGTTTGTCTATTTTGGAAATTCATCTCTTGTTGGTCACATTGTTTGCAATATTTTCTCCCATTCTGTAGGTTGTCTTTTCATTTTGCTGATGGTTTCCTTTACTGTGCAAAAGCTTTTAAATTTAACTAGGTTTAATTTATTTATTTTTGTTTTTATTTCCATTACTCTAGGAGATGGATCCAAAAAAAACATTGCTGTGATTTATGTCAAAGAGTGTTCTGCCTATATTTTCCTCTAGGATCCAGTCTTACATTTAGGTCTTTAATCCGTTTTGAGTTTTTTTTTTTTAACATATAGTGTTAGAGAATGTTTTATTTATTTTTTAAATTAATTTTTATTAGAGTTAGTTGATTTACAATGTGTGTTAGTTTCTGCTGTACAGCAAAGTGAATCAGTTATACATGTACATATATTCACTCTTTTTTAGATTCTGTTGCCATATAGGTCATTACAGAGTATTGAGTAGAGTTTCCTGTGCTATGCAGTAGGTTCTTATTAGTTGTCTCTTTTTTTTTTTAATTTTTATTGGGGTACAGTTGATTTACAATGTTGTGTTAGTTTCAATTTCTTTTATATAAAATAGTGTGTGTATGTCAATCCCAGTCTCCCAGTTTATCCCTCTCCACAACCCTTTCCCCTTAGTAACCATAAGTTTGTTTTCTACATCTGTGACTCTATTTCTGTTTTGTAAATAGGTTAATTTATACCAATTTTTTAGATTCCACATATGTCATACTGAGTGAAGTAAGTCAAAGACAAATATCATATGATATCACTTACATGTAGAATGTTTTAATTTCATTCTTTTACATGTAGCTGTCCAGTTTTCACAGCACCACTTAATGAAAAGACTGTCTTTTCTCCATTGTGTATTCTTGCCTCCTTTGTCATAGATTAATTGACCATAAGTGCATGGGTTTATTTCTGGACTTTCTATCCTGTTCCATTGATCTATGTATCTGTTTTTGTGCCAGTACCATACTGTTTTGATTCCTGTAGCTTTGTAGTGTAGTCTGAAATCAGGGAGCTTGATTCCTCCAGCTCTGTTCTTTCTCAAGATTGTTTTGGCTATCTGGGGTCTTTTGTGTTTCCATACAAATTTTAAAATTATTTGTCCTAGGTCTGTGAAAAATGCCGTTGGTAATTTGATAGGGATTGCATTGAATCTGCAGATTGCCTTTGGTCGTATGGTCATTTTAACAATATTTGATTCTTCCAATCCAAGAACTTGGCATTATTTTTGAGGTTTTGAGTTTTATAAAAATAGATTCATATCATATACGTTCTTCTGCAACTTTTTTCTTCATTTAACATTGTTTTAAAGGTTCATCTATATTGTTTCATGCCACTGTATTTCACTTTCATTTTTGTATTCAGTTGTGTAAAGATATGATACATATGATAAATATCCCTTTATCTATCCTACTTATCAAGACCTTTGTATGACTTCCCTTTTTTTAAAAAAAAGAACATTTTTATTCATATCTTCTGGTGCCTACATGACAAGAGTTTCTACAAATAGGATTGCCCAGTCATGGAATCAAGTTAAATCTTCAACTTGACTGGAGAGTGTCAAACTAGTTTCCCAAGTATTTGAACACTGCACTGTACATAAGTCCTGATGGTCTCCGTCCTATGACTTAGTGTCAAAATTAAACATTTTTGTCTGATCTAGCGGGTGCACAGTACCACCTCCTGGTGGGCTTAATTTGCATTTCCGTCATTACTAATGAGATTAAGCCTCTTTTTCATATGCTTATTGACCATTCCTGTTTTTTCTTAAATGTCTTTTGGGCTGTTTGTATTTTCCTTATTGGTTTTAAGATTTTTTTGGTGTTCTTTGGATCCAGTTTTTTGTCAGTTACATGTGTTGCTGGTATCTTCTCCCAGTCTGGATTTTTTTTTTTTTAACTTTATGGTATCTTTTAATTCTAGAAGTTTGTAATTTTAATTTGTCAACCCTTTCTTCTTTTTAATAGTTAGTACTCTTTATATTTTAAACTTATGCCTTTGGTTTTTGTTGGATTTTGGGGTATGGAATGAAGTAAGGAAGCAGTTTCATTTGTTTCTGAAATGAATAACCGGTTGTCCTAGCACCATTTATTTGTAGTCTTTCACTTACTTACTGATCTGAAATGCCATCTCTATCATATGACAAATTTTAATATGTGTTGTTTCTGGACTTTTTGTTCTGTCCACTGGTCAGTTTATCTATACGTTAATCAGTCCATTTGCCTTCTTTTTCAGGAGTGTCTTGGCTATTTTAGGGTCTTAGCTTTTCCACATAAATTTTAGAGTTAGCCTCAATTTTCATTAAAAACCTGGGGATTTTGATTAGAGTTGCAGTGGAATTTTAGATCAATTTGGGGAAAATTAGTAACCTTAAAATGGTCTTCTTATCCATAAATATTTTCTTCATTTATTTAGGTCACTGGTCAATGAAATCTCAGTCTGGGAATGACTGGTCTAAATTAAAAATCTATGAATGCAGGGATTGTCATCTTTGCTCTTATTCCCAACACCAAGCATAGTGATAAGCACATATATCAATAAAAGTACATGTTTATCAAATTGAATTTTAAAATATATTTTTTTCAGTTTTAAGCAGTTTCTCCATCTTTTCTTAAACAAAGTTTAATAAGGACCTAAAACTTAGTAAATAAGCTAGTAATGCATTTTGAAAGTTCACCATATACTTTTTTTTTCCTTTAGCTTTTATCTCTTCTTTTTGAAGATTTGTTCAAAAAATTTAATTCTGAAATGAAGAAGATTGCAGACCAGGTGATTCCTAAGCAAAGAGCAGCCCAGTTTGATGTTGTGAAACACATGCGTCAGGACCAGATTACCAATGGCATGGTGAATGCCATTTCAACTGTAAGTCTTCAGTCATTTGGGTAGAGTTTTGTAACTTATTTGTGAACCTGTTCAGTGGGAAATTTAAAGTACTGATACTTTGAGAATCTAGGTGAAAAAAGTATATATATATTTAAGTCATAAATTTTCTACTTTGAAAGATAGTCTACAGTTTAAATCAGTAGGAATTTTACTACTATATGACTTCATTGCCAAATTATAGTTCCTGTTATATGAGGCAATAAGAAAATAGATATACTTTTACATAAAGGAAAAATCTTTTAGTTTAACCGTTAATAACCATTCTTTCAATGGATACTTTTCCCCATTTTCTTCTGTCATAAAACTGATATATTACAAGTAGGTTTATTAATGACAACATTTGTCCAAAACAGTACAACATGTTTCATTTCATTGTAGGTTTATATTCCTCAAAGAGCTATCAGCTGTTCTCACGTGAGTGATGAATTCAGGCCTCAGCAGCTGCTGTGTGTTCAGGGCCTCCGGCTGTTCATAAAGGGTTATCAGATAGGTTTTTGCTCCCTTTCTTAAAGCGTAACATCTATAGGTCTATCTGATAAAGTCTTGTTCACGTTTTGTATGCCAGACGTAAAATTAGTTTTATGGATGGGATTTGGTCCCAACAAAAGAATAGTATAGTGTAGCACGTGGACTCCCTTAACAATGAAAGAATTAGTGGTCGACTTGCTGCCCTACTTGACTTGAGAAATTTGCCGTGGGTCTGTTTGAGCAGCCCTCGCCATGACAGCTCCCTCTAGACCTGAGGGGAGCCTGGCCTTTGTGCCTCTTTAGGCCCCTCACACTCCTGTGGCCCAAACTTGTCTGGAAGTAGATTCCTGAATATTTGAAGAGAAGTCTCCAAAGAGCACTTGAACACACTTCTGTTAGAATGACTTTTCTTTGCTTTTGACCCATGATTTTCAGGTCAGAATAGCTGTTTTGAGTAGTTGTTTTGCCCCTAAGTGATACCACTTTACGTCTGGGAGCAGACTGCTTATTAGGAAAATCAGTAGTAGGCCTTGTTACAGGTGAACCCCAATCTGTAGACAACCGGAAAAAGATCAACTTCTAAAATTGTGATTGTTGTCATATGTAGACTGTTTTCAACAAATAAATTTTCTCAGAGGAGCAGTTTTAGACGCTTTGTCTGTTTCTCCTCTCTCCCTTTTTAAAACTCCTGAAGAATATTGGAAAAGATTATCTTGCTGAACATCTCGGCTTCACTCCCCATCTACTTCCTGTTTGCCAGCAGCTGCTGTCTTAGTTGAATTCTGTGATGAATATTTATTTATCTTCCTTGCTCTTACTTTGTGGTCATAAGTCAGTTTACTAGGTTCATTCTCATTCAAAGAATAAAAGGAGTTAACTCAACAAGCAATATGAGAAGTTAACTTGTGGGATCAGTGTGTTTGCTCCATTTCTTTGCTTTGTAATGCATCAAGTTCCTTCCTAGGTTTTAGCTTTTTTCCACTCTATCAAAAACTCAAGTTTCTGAAGTGATAGATCTTCACTGAAATAATGCTTAAACTTTAATTTGTGAGGAGCTCCCCTGAAGTCAAATATTTAAATTCAAACAGATGAGTTTTTCTACTGTGAGGGGTTTTAATCTGGGATCCATGAGTCCTTCCTTGAAATTGAAGGCAAATTTTCTGTTTGTGGTCCTATGTGCATTTTTCTCGAGAATAGTCATAGCTTTCATCAGATTATCAAAAAAATGAAGAACCACTGTTTAGCAGATGTAATTTTTTCCCTTTGAATCAGAAAGATCATTGAATCAATCACTCTGACATTTTGTTTTCTACTTTGCTTTTTCTCTGCATACTATTTTCTGTTAATTCACATTACCATGAGTTGAAAACTTAATGATTCCTAACCTTAATCCTGAATTATCCTTGAGAATATTTAATGTGTACAATTAATAGCACTATAAAATAATATATTTAATATATTTCAGTACTTTCAATGCATAGGAGATAAGGTAAATTTAATGTTTAAAATTTATTTCATATGAATCTATTTTAAGATTGACATGGTAGCCATAGAAGGTATATAATATTTATTAATATGAATATATGTGCAACTTTTAGCCTTGATTAAGAAGCCTATAGTTATTCATTTTCCCTGGTAACTGCTATTAGAGTCTTTTTTCTATTGCTATATTTTCCTCTCATTAAAACTAATTTTGGAAGACATCCAGATAATGGCACATTGCAACATGAAATTATCTCTTTGAGCTTCAAGCTAGTGTTACCTTAAATGTGTGTAGAAACTGCTAGTGTTCTATTAGTTGGCTTATTGCTTCCAGTGGAAATCTTTGGTTGAACTGGCTTGTTCAGAACATAATCAGTTCTTCAGAAAATACCCACTCTGATGTGATAATGTTGATGCGTTGAAGCATTCCGAGGTGGTTGCTAGATGTAGGTAATATCCATGAAATTCCTAGAAAACCCCGGTGAGTAACTTGGCTAAATTTTAATTGTGACATTTTGATTTCTGAATATATATCATGGCTCTCATTTCACAAACAAGCAGTTCCTATGCTGAGCCTCTCCGAGTGACTTCAGAGTATCAGGCCACATGAATGGATCAGGGGTAGCTCATGTCTTTCCTCTCCCTTCAGGGAAATTGGTCTCTGAAGAGATTTAAAATGGATCGCCAGGGTGTGACTCAGGTGCTGTCTCGCTTGTCATATATATCCGCACTGGGCATGATGACAAGAATCTCTTCCCAGTTTGAAAAAACAAGAAAAGTGAGTGGTCCTCGATCGCTGCAGCCATCTCAGTGGGGAATGCTCTGCCCTTCGGACACTCCTGAAGGAGAGGTAAGGTCCCCAAGGAGTCTCCGCTGTGTCAGTGGTCATGCCTGTTGGTGATGCTCTGCTTCTTCTCCCGTTCCCCCAGGCTGTATCGTTTTTGGGGTCAGCCACGTATCTGGCAGAGAAATGTTGATGCAGCCATCAGAATGTCATGAGTATCATTCCCGAACAGTACCTACAGAAGTCTTTGATTTATTATCTCACCTAAATAGAAATATTGTCCAAATTTTCTTGCTTGTTTTGGTTTATCCCAAGAGTCAAACCAGGCAGTGAAGAGGGGATAAGAATATGAAGGAAAATTAAAGAGACCCATCACCTTTGCTCACAAGGAGCTCTTTTTAAGCAACTCCTTATTTTCTGTGGCTGTACTTAAAGGACATCAGAGTCAGAGTTGCAGCCAACTAGGAGCACACAGTCCAAGACCTAAGTTGGATTCCAACTCACTTATATAGGAAACATAAGCAGTTACCAGAACACTAAACCAAGGAGTTTAAATTGGTTTACATCCATTGCACCCACTATTCCCTGTGTCGTGGCCCTTTCTACTTCATGTTAACCACTGTTGGTTTCACTTGATTTTATGCCTTCTAAATTGTAAAATTCTGGAGGAAGGAACCATGTTAGGTTCACCATTGTATCCCAAGGTCCTAGCCCAGAGCCTCATTCAGACTAAAGGCCCCATAAATATATGCTGAGTGAATAAATAAGTTAAATATGACAGGTAAAAGATATATGTTCCAAAGTGTAGGAATTAGTTATGACTTGGGAGAGGTGAAAAATACAAGTCCATACAGGGTTATAATTTTTAGAAATTATCATTCTTCTCCTGATTTATCTTAAACCATATGGAAATTCACATTAAAATTTTCCAGCTTGTCAAATTTGCATAACTTACACATCTTGAGTTTTGGAACACTAAACTTCCCAGAGATTGCTTCAACTAATCTAGATGAAGTATCTGTTTTGTGCATCACTACAGCAGATGGTTTCTAAGATTGAAGATGTAATCTTTACATGTCACATGTGTCTCAAGTGTTTTTGTTTTTTTTCTTAATTTGCTGTATTACGTCCTTGTTTATATGTTTGCTTTAGATTTTTTTCCTCTGGTTGTATAGAAGTTTTAAAATATTTTTTTCATTTCCTTCTTACTTTGAAATAATTTCAGGCATACAAAAAAAGCTGCAAAAATAGTGCAAAGAATTTCCATGATCCTTCACCTAGATTCCCCAAATGTGACATCTTATGTAACTATAGCACAGTTATCAACCTCATAGCCCCAGTTATCAACTTTCATAACCCCAGTTATGAAATTAACACTGACAACAATATTGTAATCTGTAGACCTGATTCAGATTTTGCCAGTTGCCCCACTGTCTTTTTTTGATCCAGGATTGCTCTCAGTTGTTGAGTCTCGTTAGCCTCTTATTCTGAAGCGGTTCTTCACTCTTTGTCTTTTATGACCAAGAAGCTTGGAGAGTACCGGCCAGTTATTTTGCAGACTCTTTCTCATTTCAGGCCAGCAGTTTTATATTTTTATGTATTCACAATTATCAATGTTTTCCTTTACTGTTTTTATACAGTGTCATCTTAATGACTGTGGTGTTCTGTTGTCAGGGAATAGCAATTTAGGCAATTGGTTTCTTTGGGGAGGGGACATTTATAATGTCATCATTATTTCCAGTTCAAATAGTACTGTGCTGAGCATGTCTGTGGCTAAATCTACGTTTATATCCTTGCTTTCTAGTTCAGGATAAATTCCTCTAGGATAAGGGGTAGGTATATCCTTAAGGCTTTGTATGAATCTCCAAAGTGTTCCCTACGAGGCTGTACTGCTTTGCCTTGTCACCAGTGGAGTGGTGAGCTATTTTCAGACACAAACTGTACTTTGTGTTACTCATGTTCATTCTTAGAAATGACTGTCTTTTGTTTTTTAGGCATGTGGTTTGGTTAAAAACTTGGCCCTTATGACGCACATCACAACTGACATGGAAGATGGACCCATTGTTAAATTAGCCAGTAACTTGGGAGTAGAAGATGTGAATTTATTATGTGGGGAAGAGCTGTCTTACCCAAATGTGTTTCTTGTCTTTCTTAATGGTGAGTATATTATGGAGACATGTTGATCCTAAACAGTCTGTTTGGGAGGGGGAGGGAATCGACTATTATCCATGTGTATAGAGCACAAATATACTTTAATTCTGCAGTCAAATTCTCTGCCACTGAGCTGTACCCCCTGAGTATACTTTAATTCTGGACCCAGGTTGACATTAATTGGAAGGTAGAAAAAATGGTAACAGAAACAGTTATTCCATTGGCTGAGTGATCCAGGTTCTGAGACAATACAGCTGTCAGAGCTAAAGGGTAGCTTTGACAGCTGGCAGCTTACGCACAGTGGAATGAGGCTCAATACGGTATCTTTAAGTTCAAGTTAAATATGTGAGACATTCTGCAGAAATAATCAGATCAGCCCTTATAGTGAGATGACTTGTATTCAGCCACTGAGTGAGTGATTGTCAGCAGCCTCTGGCGAGAGGGTCCCTTTCCTTCAGCTTCTGCTCCAGTTGCTTCTCTCATACCCCTTCCCACCCACTTGAGAGTCCTCCAGAGATGCTGCAGCAGGTGTGGCTTGGTGGCCTGGGTGCCTGTCCCCTCACAGGTGTGCTGCATGTGCTCATCCTGGCCTCAGCCCCCATGCTCTTCTCCCCCTTCTTCCTGCTCTGGGAGGCCTTCACCATTTCCCGCGTGGGCTGGTGAGAAGGAAAACAGGGCTGTTGGCTGCCTGCCTCGCTCAGTGAATTCTGGCAGCTGACGCTGAGTAAGTCCTTACTCTGGGTACTCACCCAGTACCTCTCTAAATCCTCACACTAGCCCTGGGAGCCAAAGGCCATTTCCCTCATTTCTCAGATGATGACAACAAAACCGGTTTAAAAATAGCAGTTACTAGGTGCTATGTCCAGTTCTAAGTGCTTTCCATGAGATCAGCTCATTTAATCCTCACATCGACCCTGTAGAAGTGGTAGAGCCAGTGTTCAGACCCAGGGGTCTGGACCTGAGCTCATGTCCCTGCACGGTGCTGACAGACGAGGAGACTGAGGCTGGCTTCACCAGTGTTATGCAGCCAGGGTGTGGTAGGCCTGGCCCTGGACGCCGGTCCCCACCCCGGGCTGCCCTTGACCACTCCACTCTGCTGCTCCCTCCAGCCTTGTGGACTGGCTGCAGGCTTAATAACAGTACTTCCAAATGACTGCTCAGTGCTGCTTATTGTTTTTGTTGAGTAGATATTTTAAATCCCATTAGATTTATTTTTTATTTCGGTCTTGACTATTCTTATTCTTTCTGCTTAGGTAACATCCTGGGCGTCATTCGAGACCACAAGAAGCTGGTGAATACATTTCGACTGATGCGAAGAGCAGGATATATCAATGAATTTGTTTCCATCTCAACGAATCTGACAGATCGGTGTGTCTATATTTCCTCTGATGGAGGAAGGCTGTGCAGGTAGATGTGGCTAGAAAGAGTTGTTAAGATCTCTTTATGTTTGCTTTTGAAAGAAATGGACTTGTTTTTATTTTTGAAGCTGCTTTAACCTCTTTCATTGTTAAGATAAATTTAATTCACTTAGCAAACACCTCATGAATATGCATACTGGCTACTGGGGATTCAAAGATTAATGGGAGTCAGTCTCTGCCCTTAGAGAACTCAGTCCGCTGGGAAAGGCAGAAATAATTAGTAATAACAACCAACTCTGCGAGTAATAAGTGCTAGCCATTATTTATTATCTTAATAGATGTATTATGTGTAAGGCTTTAACTACATTCAACCCTATAAGGTTGGATTATTATTTTCATTTAACAAATGAGGTACCAGGGTTTAGTGAGACTAAGTAAATTACCCAAAGCCAGATAGTGGTGGAGTCTGTTTTTCACCCGGAAGTCCTTAGAATTCATTTGACTCCAACAGTCTTGATTTTACCCACTATATTCTGTTGCTATGAACTGACCTTTAAAGGATGAGTAGGATTGCTTTAAAGGATAAAGGAGGAAAGGAGAAAGGCTAAGGAATGGCAAGAATAAGAAACATAGAAGCATGAAGAGATACCATAACATTAGATCCGGTAGAAGAGTAGGTGCCTTATGTTCATTCCGCACATATTTAGGGCCTATTTTGTACAGGTGCTGTGTCGGAGGTGGGGTTATGAAGATGAACATGACATGGTATCTGGTCCTTTGGGGACAGGCAGGGACTTCAGCTGAGGATGTCACCTTGTTTCATAGGCCTTCACTTGATTCACCAAAGTCTGTCTTTGTGGACCTCAGGTAGTGTGAGGGCACAAGTCAGTGAGCTGGCAGTGGTTAGAGTGGTGGCAAGAGCTTGGAAGTCTGCCCAGCTGGGAGAGAGGACTGCCAGTGTCTGTGTCTGTCTGGCATCCTTGTTTCCTTCCAGTTACCCTCCTCATTCTCCTTTGAGGATTGCCCTTCCTCACTGGCAGTCTTCTTGGGACGGTCAGTCAGGTGCTCTCTCCTGCTCAGCCAAAGGACAGGCGGCTGACCCAAGCCAGGCCAGTCAGACTGTCTCTTCAGAGAGTTTGAATCCCAAAGAGAATAGCTCGAGGGAAGAAGTGGCTGGAACAGATTCATCCTGGCAGCGATGCATACAAGAGGCTGCTCATTACCCCTGCCTTTCTGGATCCTTGGGACTGTTCTGGCTCCTTTTCTTTCTGAGGCTGAGCATTGCACCTTTTTTCTTTGATTCTTATCCTTCTAGTAAATTCTTAGCCTTTTGGTAAACTCCTTAAAATTTTCTTCTTATTTTTTTGTAAATTCCATCTTTGCTTAAATCTGCCAGAGTTGGTTCCTATTCTTTGCAACCAAAGAGCCCTAACTGATGCTATACCTGTGTGTGAATCCTAATGTCCCACTTACTGACTTGTGTGACTCTGAGTTTATTACTTAAGTCTCTGGGCCTTGATTTCCTCAGCTGTAAATATGTAAATAACAGTGCCTCCCTAGGATTGATATAAGGTCTGGTAAGTGCCTTGTAGGGTGCCAGGCAAACACTGGATGCTTATTTATAGCTATTAACATGGTCCAATTAAGGGTGGGGAAAACACTGACATTTTCTAGCTTACTCTTTTTTAGGATTTTTCTTTTTCATTACATCCCATATAATATGGCATAGCCTAAAAGAAAACTAGTTCTTTTTTCTTTTAGAAGTGATTGTATAACGACACAACATAGATCTGGCGGGAAGAATTAGTAGAACTCATTGAGTAAACTGAAAGGTAACTGAGGTGGCCAAGTGTGGTTCCCTCCCTCTCCTACCCCTGCTCTGCCATCACTTCTCAGTCTCTTAAGCTGAGCTAAACTGCAGCCCCAAATGAGGGAGGCAGCAGGGTCTCTGCTTCCCTGCCAAGGGGCAGCCAGGATTTTGAGGCAGTGTTGAGTCCCATGAAGAGTTCACCCTGTTCACTTTCCAGCAGCTTGTACCCCCTTTTGTAATTGTGCAGCTCCTCTTCTTAACTGTTTAAAAGTGCTCATTAGTCCTCAAATAGTTATTTGGACTTGAGGGTGGAGCGCACGAGTGTCTGCTGGTTACTTGCTCCTCTCTGTAAGAGCCGCTTGTCCAAATAGCAACAGCCCTTGACGTTTCGTGCCGCGTGCCGTTCTTTGTGTCGGGTGTTTCCTCGTGGTGGCGAAGCCCTCAGAGGCAAATCACCGCTGACAGTTACAGGTTAATCTACCAGAACGTGTGGACCAAAGCTCTCTACCTTACGCCCATTACATCACTAAAAATCCCAAAGTGAAAAAGCTATATTCCCTGCAAACTCATACCTACTCTTTGGTTGTGGGTAGCTTTAAGTACCCTGCTAGTGTAGCCCAGGGATGTTTGTCCTAAAGCAAACCACTCTAGACAGCTGGAAGTCATCAGACCTTCGCTACAAAATGCCATTGTTTTCCTTGGTGATGGTTCTCTGCCTGCTGACCTCTCCATACTCCCAGTATGAAATCAGGAGAGGCTTTTGGTATGATGGATGCATTTACACAGTTTTAAAAAATATATGATATTAAAGGTATTAAAGGTTTTGTTTTTTTTTCTAGACTTTATTGAGTATCATTTCATACTGCTTTCTCATTCAGAACCAAATATTTCCAAAGATACTTGGAGAAAGGACTGTGTGTTTATACATGTATATATGCACACATGAGCTGGTGTGTGCGTGTGCACGTGTGTGTGCGTGTGTATGTGAGAAAGAGAAAATAGGCCCCTGTGCACTCACATTTGTAAAAAATACCTGGTGTCCTCAAGCACTCCAGAAATAAGTTTGATCATATCTACCGCTTCCCTCATTTCACTATAGTAAACTTACTGATTTAATTCTTTTGTTGAACTACTGTAAATCTGTTTTGTTTTTTGGGTTTTTTTCTGTTTTTCTATTCCAGACCCTATATAATTGTTAAGAAACAGAAGGCTGCAGTCACAAATAAGCATATGGAAGAGCTGGCTCAGGGGTACAGGTAAATAGCCAAAAGCAAAAGTCCTCAGTCTCCTTAATACTCATTTATATGATCTAAACAGAAGTAATGTTATTTGATGTGAGCTTTTAAGAAAAGTATTAACATATTTTCATTTTTAGTCTCTTAATTCCTCTCTACCAGCTATATCAACCTGTTAAAAACCTGTTCTTTTCTATGTGAACTTGCTTGGACATTGTAAAATATTTATCAATTTAGATCATGAGGATTACAGAGTCTTGGTGTAAATTAGCACACTCTTCAGCGTTTCTGGGATGAGAAGGATATGTTGATGTAGACATCTGACGTCCTGTGGGTCTCTCATCATATGGGGTTTTTAAAGTCATAGAAGGTATTTTTTAGAAGTGGGACCAGATTGATAAGAGTCACAGATGTTTTACTGTTTCTATTTTGGTGATTTGTGATAACTCTATGATCTAAGAATAACGTGTTTCAAATATCCCAATGTATTGATACTTTTTGGGAGAGAAAGATGCTTTGGGCCTAAATGAAAGCATGTATCTTCCACTATTGCATATAAAATACTGCAGTAAAATGCTTTTTAACAATGTCCATTTCACCAATATTTTCCCAGGAATTTTGAAGATTTCTTGCATGAGAGTCTGGTTGAATATTTAGATGTGAATGAAGAAAATGACTGTAACATTGCACTCTATGAACATACGATTAATAAGTAAGTAACAACCATAATTAAAACCTGTTCCGGGGCTTCCCTGGTGGTGCAGTGGTTGAGAGTCCACCTGCCAATGCAGGGGACACGGGTTCTTGCCCCAGTCCGGGAAGATCCCACATGCCGCGGAGCGGCTGGGCCCGTGAGCCATGGCCGCTGAGCCTGCACGTCGGAGCCTGTGCTCTGCGATGGGAGAGGCCACAACAGTGAGAGGCCCGCATACCAGAAAAAACAAACAAACAAACAAAAATCCTGTTCTGATGATAGACACTATCTTCTTTTTTCACTTCATCTTCAATTCTATTGTGTATTCCTAGTAGGAACTGTTAGAAGTATACTGTTAAGGAAGCATAACCCATAGTTTATCCCAGGAGTATCACAAAACTGCTAACGAATAATCTTTAGATTTAATTATCCTTCCTTTTCATTTTACACTCACCGTACATTTCTTAGAAGGAATTGCTTCTCTGATTTTAATACTCGATTACTGCCAAAATTAAACTAATGAATCAGGCTACATAATGGTGTATTTATCTGTTCCAGGGTTGATTTTGTCAGTGGATGTCTGAATTCCTGTTGTCAATGCAGGAATTCCCTACCTTGTATGTTGTAAAGATATCTCTACACTTATGTGCAATATAGACATGAAATGGTGATATGTTCACAGTGTTTCTTCTAGAACAGTGATATTTTTAGAAACATCTTTGTTCCATTTGGAATACATTATAGGACATTTATATAACTTGCTGTCTGATGCATGTGGCTGAGGTACCACCTACCTGAAATTAGAATGTTTGCAATTATGCTATTAAATGGTTAGGGAGTTTAATACTGCCACCTGATAACTATTTTTGTCTTCAGTCAGGAAAGTAGTTTTTGTTTTCCACTACCAACTGAGATATACCACTTTATTTTTGTCTTACTGTAATTTAATAAATAATGCTTTTCAGCAGAATTTTTATTCCTTAAAGGTATGAATCTCTCAAAGTACTATTTTTATACCCCTCGTTTAAAGATTGACTGGAGGGCTTCCCTGGTGGCGCAGTGGTTGGGGGTCCGCCTGCCGATGCAGGGGACGCGGGTTCGTGCCCCAGTCCAGGAGGATCCCACATGCCGCGGGTGGCTGGGCCCGTGAGCCATGGCCACTGAGCCTGCGCATCCGGAGCCTGTGCTCCGCAGCGGGGGGTGGGCCGCAGTGATGAGAGGCCCGCGTACAGCAAAAAAATAAATAAATAATAAAGATTGACTGGAGAATTATATAGTAACCCCACAAATAACGATTCCATCCTGGTTACTCAAGCCAGAAACCTCAGTTTCAGCCTTGACTCCTCTTCCCCTCTATACCCACATCTAATCTCGTAACATACCGTGTGGACTTTCAAAGTATACCCGGAATCTGAGCTCTTTTCACCACCTCCACCTGCTGCCCTACTGCAGGCCACTGCCATTGCTTGTGTGGATCCTTGCAAAAGGCTCCTGACTAGCTTTGCACTTGTTCCCATATAGTCTGTTCTTTATAGATCAGAATGGTCTCGTCACTTCTCAAACCACGCCCCCAGCCCCACCCCACCCAGTGGCTTTCCATCTCCCTCTGAAGTCCTTACAGAGGCCTTCACGTTCCTACAAGGAAGCTATGGCTGCAGCATCATCTCCTCCCTCTCCCCCCTCACTCTGTTTTAACCACACTGGCCTCTTCATGCTCCTGCCCCAGCCCCTCTGCCCTGGCTGTCCCCTCCACCTGGAACTCTGTCACCTATCTGCATGGCTCACTCCTTCACATCCTCCAGGTCTTCACTCAGGTACCACCTTCTCAGCGAGTTTCCCTGACCACCCTATTTAAAGTAGAAATCCCTCCTCTGACCACCCCTCTTTGCTGCTTTATTTTTCTAGTGCTTAAATCTTAAAATCTGTAAAACGTGTATTTTGTTGATGCATCTGTGTATTGTCTGTCTCCCGCCACTAGAAGCTTCATGAAGGCAGGGATTTTTCTCTGTTTTGTTCACTGCCATAAGGGAATATAACTATCAATATCACCCAATCACCACGCTATCCCATACATCAAATTAATTTATTTTAAAAATAAGAAAAAATTGGTATTAATTCATACTTATGACATTTGTTAAAATGTAGAAATGCATAAAGTAAGTCCCCATCCCGCCAAACTCCACCCTCCAGAAGTAACCAGTGCAAATGGTTTAATATGTACTCTTCTAGATTTTTTTCTAAGTGAAGGCAAACATACATACGTTTTGCAACTATTTTTCAGTGTCTTGATTTTTTTTTTTTTTTTTTTTTTTTTTGTGGTACGCGGGCCTCTCACTGTTGTGGCCTCTCCCGTTGCGGGGCACAGGCTCTGGACGCGCAGGCTCAGCGGCCATGGCTCACGGGCCCAGCCGCTCGGCGGCATGTGGGATCTTCCCGGACCGGGGCACGAACCAGTGTCCTCTGCATCAGCAGGCGGACTCTCAACCACTGCGCCACCAGGGAAGCCCAGTGTCTTGATTTTTTAACTTAATGTAATTAACATTATCATCCTGGATATTTTTCCACATTAATGTATGTATATATATTTATATATATATATAATTTTAATTGCTTTTTATTACATTGTCTGACTACATATAGATAACTTACTTAATTGTTCCCCTATTGATGACTATTTAGGCTGTTCCCAGTTTTTTCACTATTGCAAGCAACAGGTCACTTAGTCTTAATTTGAGCTAAATTTAAGGCCCTTATGCATAGTGAACAGGAAGTCTCCTATTTCCTGTTCAGGATAGAAACTTAGGGTGGTTATAATTTTGAATAATAATATTCCTCCCTGTTTTGTAAAATTCGAATCCAGACTTTCAAAGTTTGGACTTTCAATAATTATTAGATAGTAAGATAGTATATGATCTTATGTATGTTGTTGTCATGAAAAAAGAAGAAACTTAGATCTTTACCTTCTTCATTTTCAGCTTACCCCAATCTTTACATTGGAAAAAGTAGTTTTAATTTGCATTGGTCAAATTGGCAGTATATAAACAGAACAGTACACTTTAAACAAACTGTTTTATTCTAGGCTATAAAATGTCACTATAAGCTGTTTCTCCGTAAAAAACAGAAACAAAGAAAACAAAACCTAGAGCCCCTTCCCTCTCTGCTGACAAAGGCCTAAAGTGACTGAGAGGACTGAGGTTCTGCGAGGTCATAAGGTCAGAATTATATTCTTCAAACCAAGAACTACATGGAAAGCATCCTCTCTAACCAAACGAGGGACACAATTCAATACATGTGTAATGAAAAACAAATAGCTGGATAACTGTATAAGTGGGAGATCTTTTGCCATATACATTGCAACTAATTTTCCATGATGTGTTGGGTTATCTTGGAAATCACTTCTCTTCAGAAGTACTGTAGTGCTTGCTTCGGCAGCACATATACTAAAATTGGAACGATTCAGAGAAGATTAGCATGGCCCCTGTGGAAGGATGACATGCAAATTCGTGAAGCGTTCCATATTTTTAAGAAAAGATGAACATAAGACAGATAATTATTAATCTATTTCAGTTTCACCAGTCACATAAAAAAGAAGAAACATCTTCTTTGGAAAATTATGAAATAGTAAATAAGAACATCTCATTATATACCTATGAAGTATTATGTTGATATATAATGTATATTTAAATTGTAATATAAATGTAAGAGATGGTAAATCAGATCCTCTCAATTTGTTGATTTCAGTGGAATTTGGTACAATTATTTTGTATTTCAATTTGACTATCGAGAATAAAAAAAAAGCTATGTCATTTGGCTCAGGAAAAAAAAAATAAGTACTGTAAACTGTTGAAATTATGATTAAAGTTATGCTTCAGAAACACTTGAGGAAGGGACAGAAGGTCATTGGAGACCACAGATCCTGGATGTGAGATCTGTTACTTTCAGCAAGACCTAAAAACAGTCTGGCTGCCCTTTCCCATTCAGATAGCTGAGTTGCTTTATCATTTAGCCAAAACTGAATTTTCTGCAAAAACATATTATGAAAGTAACCAAGATTCTAACATCTACTACATCAAGTCTTACTTTGTGCCCCGTATCTATAAAAATATAATGCAAGTCACCATATAACTTTAAGTTTTCTAGTAGCCACATTAAAGAAGTAAAAAGAAACCGATGAAATTAATTTTAATAATTTTATTTAACCCAGTGTATTTGAAAGATTATCATATCAACATGTAGTCAATATAAAAATATTGAGATATTTTACCTTTTTTTCCTACTAAGTCTTCAAAATCTGGTGTGCACTTACACTGCATCTCAATTTGGATGCTAAATTTTCATTGGAAATACTTTTTTTTAATGTATTTTATTTATTATTTATTTTTGGCTGCGTTGGGTCTTCATTGCTGCGCACGGGCTTTCTCTGGTTGCGGTGAGCGGGGGCTACTCTTCGTTGTGGTGCATGGGCTTCAGTAGTTGTGGCTTGCAGGCTCCAGAGCACAGGCTCAGTAGTTGTGGCGCGCGGGCTTAGTTGCTCCGCTGCATGTGGGATATTCCTGGACCAGGGCTTGAACCCATGTCCCCTGCATTGGCAGGCGGATTCTTAACCACTGCGCCACCAGGGAAGTCCCTCATTGGAAATACTTGATCTGATTTCATAACATTTACAATTGAAAAAGTAGAGTAATACATGTAAGTGGTTACAAACATAACTAAAAGGTTTTAAAATAACTGAACTGAGCTATTTCAATATAAATTTGAGCTTTAAAATTAATGTAAGATAATTAAAATTAAGTAAAATTAAAAATTCAGTTTCTCAGCCATTCTAGTCTAACAAGTGCTCAATAGCCACACTTAGCTAGTGGTTACAGAATTGGTCCCCATACGTCTATAGTAACTATTCTTAAAGGGGATATAGTCCTCTCTCTAAAATGGTAATACAACTTTCTCATTGATATACGTTGGAAAAGTGGGGAAAAGCAGGCCACTCATCCATATAGTTATATTAAAAAAAAATTATTTTTAAGACATTTTATTGAAGTACAGTTGATTTACAATGTTGTGCCATGTAGGTATTTTTGATACTGTATTTCTATGTGCTTAATATAGTAATTTCTTTAAATGAGTTATTATTATTAGTTAGTATGTAATGATGTTTTATTTTTTATATAGGCATTCCATATTGTCTCCTATCTCTTATATTTCTACAAATAAAAGTTTCACTCTTTAGTTTCACTGAAGAAAATAATTTGCTGTTATATTTTAAGTATATTTTTCTTCTATCATTTTTACTAGCATCAAATTTTATTGTTATGAGGTTTTATTATTATATTGATATAAATGTATTGTATGTGTTTTTTATATATATATATACATTTTTGTATGTATTTATGTAAACTTAAATTTTAAGTTTAGTCCTCAGGGACCTAGATAGTAATATTTTTTTATACCCTTTAAGAGATATTTATTTTAATACTTGGTGCCTAAGATGTCTGATTCTTAATTCACTTGATAGAGATACCACCCACTTGGAGATTGAACCCTTCACTCTTCTTGGCGTTTGTGCTGGCCTGATCCCATACCCTCATCACAACCAGTCCCCAAGAAACACATATCAGTGTGCCATGGGGAAACAAGCCATGGGTAAGAGTTCCTCCTTGAACTTGGTTCTAAATACTTGGATAAATACTTATGTCTTTATTCTTTTTTTTTTTTTTTTTTTTGCTGTATGCGGGCCTCTCACTGTTGTGGCCTCACCCGTTGAGGAGCACAGGCTCCAGACGCGCAGACTCAGTGGCCACGGCTCACGGGCCCAGCCGCTCCGCGGCACGTGGGATCCTCCTGGACCGGGGCACGAACCCGCGTCCCCCACATCGGCAGGCGGACTCTCAACCACTGCGCCACCAGGGAAGCCCCTCTTTTTTTTTTTTTAACAGCTCTTTATTGGAGTATAATTGCTGTGTTATTCTTACTTCACTAGTGTTGCATGTTGGGCCAGGTCAGGCGTTGCTAACACCTGAGTGTTACCAAACTCAGGAGGTTGTCTGTGGAATTCTGCAGTGCTTGTAGGTGCCCCTGTCATGTCTAAAGCTTAAACAAAAATGGAGAAAACCTCTCTGAACTTGTACTCTTGACCAAACAAAGGGATATATAATAACTATCACAGAATTACAAGGGGGTAAATATAAAGAGAAAAGCCCTATATAAATGTAAGTAGTTAAGCAGGAGAGATGGAAGAAAGAGCAGGAAAACTCGAGGTTAAGGGAGGAGAGCAAAAGGCAATAGAGATAAAGATGCACAGTGTGTATTAGAATGTACTTAGTAATTGTCTGGGTGACAGTCATTGAACCCATTATATCCACGCAATTGCTCCTATAGCTCCTGAAACACTCAGTATGTGTCACACCATTTTCTGAGTTCATTTTCCTTTCTTCTTTCTATTTTTCTTCCCTTTCATTCATTTATCTATTAATTTATTTATCATCCGTAACATTTATTGAGCATCAATAATAAACCAATCATTGAGGCTGGAACCTTAAAATATAGAGATAACACAGAGCCCTGCCCTCAGTGAGTTCACAGTCTAGCAGGAGAGACCAACAAATACAACAGTAATTCAGTACAGTCTGATAAATGCCATAGTAGATGATAGCCAGAATCTAAGGGACTAAGCAGAAAAAACACCTAAGGTTAGAGAGTGGGTCGTTTCTGAAGCCTAGAACTGAACTGAGCCTTGAAAGATACTGAGTATTTCTCACAGGTATGGAAACGTAAGCAAGCAGTGTGTGGGTCGTTTTGTATAGTATATGCTGTAGTATGGACATAGAAGCGTGGTGGAGAGATGCCATATGTTGGGGAGTTTGAGTTTTGTCTTGAAGAGGATACAGAGAGGACACTAGCAAAAAAAGTTTTGCTTATAAGCTTTTTTTTGAAATGTTTTTAAAACTCATTTAAATCCTAATACGGTTAATAGGTTTTATTTTCATATATGTCTATGACATCAATATGACTTGTCATCTCTGATTTAAAGTATGATACAAGGAGGTTCATAAAGAAACTGTAAAAGGTTTCTGCATTGCATTTGGGTAACAACTAGAATGCAGTTAGCTGCTCAGTTACTTACAATTAGCTACAGTTGACCATAGCTTGACAATTAAGTCATTCTGTTTCTCCTACAGATAAAGAGTATGTATTTCCTTTCGAGTTTTTATATTGCCCTTTGGTTGGCAACAAAGACATAAGAAGCATGTTGTCCTGCTACCATTTACCTGAATGATGTAATGCCTGGACAGTTCAGAATAATTCCCAGTGGGAAAATCTAAACAGCGGCTCATCAATTTAGCCTTTCCCATTCATACTCAGCAGCAGTGTAGGCTGATTTCCCGCTTGTGCTTCTGACTTGCTAACAAGTTGAAATATACAGTACTGAATCCTGTGTGTCATGAAAGGGCTATCACTTCTATTGGGTTTACCAAACCATTTTGTTTCATGATGTGAATCCCAGCTGAAACAATACACCTTTTGTGTAGAACTTTCAGCAGAATTAACGGAAGACTAATCACTTCATCGCTAATGCCGCTCTTTAGTGTGTTTGAAGATTGAAACAGAAAGAGCTGCATCTATCTCAACTTGGCAAATCTTTTTTTTTTAAATAAAGAAGTGATTGAATGAAAGAAATAATATTTTTATTTTTGTAACTCCTCTTCCTACCAAAAAAAAAAAAAGCCTTTTATTTTGTAGCCATGAGTATCTGAAACGTTCGGCTAGTTACCACACACAGTTAAGCAGGATCAGTGTGTACAGAAAGCCAATTCAGTGTCTGTAGAGTTCTTTTGTAGTTTTCTGTGTGAAGGTTTTTTTTCTCGTTTTGTTTTGAGTGTCATTTGCAATTCATTGTCTGTGTTTTCTGAGGTTGGTGTATTCAGCTGCTCTGACCCTGGGTCCTGCACATTTAGCTCCTTGGATACAATCCTCTGACGTGACTGCTGACGCTAGGAAGACAAAAGCCACTGAATATCTTAAGTAATAAAAAAAAGCCTTTGTTACTGTTTGTTATTATAAAACACCTGACTGGAAAGAAAAGCCATGAGATTAAAGTATATTTAAAGTTTGCACATGAGAAGGCCACCTTGCTCTTTGGACACTGTAGTAGCTGCGGAAGTATTGAGCGAGGTCTATAGGAAAACTCGCAAAAGGAAAGAGGCCGGCAGAGGGAGAGACCCAGAACAGAGACCCGGGTCTGAAGAGCAGAGATCCAGAACAGAGACCTGGCTCTTTGAGTTGGACTTCTCGGATTCATTTTAATTCCCTGCTGTCTTGACAGCTGATAACTAAAAGTCACTCTATCCCATTTTAAATATTAGCCATGCTGAAGACTATATACATCTCAGAGATTCTGTGTGGATTTTCTAACATAGTATTTTAGTTGCTGTTCATCTGTTAGTCCATGTGGAAAGTGAAAGACAAGATCCCAGAATTAATTTGCTAAATATTCTTACCAACCTGGAAGTTTACTATATACCTTTTACTACCAGTCCCTCCCATTCAACAGAGTGAAAAAAGAAGAGAAAGTCATTTCCTGTCACTACGAAGGAGACCAAGACAGCACAAACCACAGAGACTGAGAGCCTTACCTTGTACATAAGAGAGGGCTGACTTGATTCCAACATGAAACACCAGCAGAGGGTGTTTCTTAAAATCTGAGGCTCTTTAAATTATTCATAAAGTTCAAGTTTCCACACAGCGTCTTACTGTGCTACTGGGGAACACCTCCCTTCCATGGATATGGCTCTGTTTGTTGTGACATGGTTCAGAGCAAGAAGTCAGGTAGACGTGTGTGGAAATGGCAAGGTCTCCAGGTCACTCAGTGCTACAAGTGAAGGCTGTGTGATGGGGCTGCATTGTATGCTCTCTCCCTGGCGCCAGACGCCAAGTTCACATGAGTCACACTTTCATATCCTGCCCATTTTATTAGTTGGCAATCCTCTAGTGGAACACTTTCTCCTCTTTAAAAGGATCTTTTAGTCACTATCAGCTCGGTTAATGAATATGCATCACATACCTCCTCCAGCCCCCGCTCCTTCTCACCACCCCTTCCTCCTTCAACTCCAAATTGCTGGGACTGTTTTGTTTTTTGTTTTTTTAAAGTCAGGAGCTAATGCAACTTCTGTTTTGGTTTTTGTTTTCAAAACAGTCTCTTCTTAAGTGGGTAGTTCCTTCTCTTGTATCCCCCACTTTACAGTAGGATGGGATGTACTAGAAATAGGCTGGAGAATTTTAAAGTATTAAAAACACATAATATACAAAGATCCTCATAAAATGTTGTTTCATTCTGCATCTCCTCTTCTCCCACTTTCTGTTTGAATTTTTTTTTAGACTATTTATTTTTTTATCCATTTGGGGATACAAAATGAAAAGGTGTCTTGACCAAATTATCCCTGGCAATTCTTTTTTAGAATTCTGTTGGTTAAAAAAATATATGATCATTGTAGCTATTTTAGATGTAAGCTTATGTGACAGTTCCTGAGACTAGAATGTTAATAATGAGCACTTAAAATTGAGGTAAAATTGAAGTTCATTATGTCGGGTTAGAGTTGGAGGTAGAATGGGTGGTATTGCAGGGTGATGGGTGTATATTTTCATTACTAATATTGTTAATATTAGTCATAATGAATGCTTCCACTTAGTGAATACCCAACTGATTTACGTACATTTCTTTTAAATCATCTTAATAATCCTGTCAACTATAATACATACCTTTTTTGTTTCTGACAAGGAAACTGAATTCCAGTTTGGTTGAGAAACTTATAAGAAGTTACATTATATCTGTTATACCATGACATTTATAAAACTTACTAAAATTTTTCTCCACTGAAACTAACTTCTTTCCTCACTTTTTCCAGTTTGCTGTGGGTCATGATGAAGATACCTTCCCTGCTAGACCATAGATTATAAGTTCCTTGAGGACAGGGACTATGTCTGTTATTTATTACTATATCCCTTGGGCCTAGCCTAGTGCCAGTTTAGTAGGTACTTAATAAATGTTTCAACAACGAATAAATCTCTGAGCACATTAAAATTGTTAAGAAATCAGATGCAGATTTTTGAAAAGAAATGAAGAACTAAGTTGGAAGACATACAACCTGGTATTTAGACTTACCCTAAAACCACAGTAATGATACTGACATAAGGGTAGACATATAGATCAATGGAACAGAATCCAGAAATAGACCCACACATTTATGGGCAATTGATTTTTGATGAATATATCAGGGCAATTTAGAGGAAAGGAAAATCTTTTCAACAAAATAAAATGTCTCAGTATCTATATAGAAAAAAAGGAACATCAGCTTCTACCTCATACCATACAAAAAGTTAATACAGAATGAATCACAGCCCTAAATGTAAGAGCTAAAACTGTAAAACTTACAGAAGGAAACTTAAGCAAAAATCCTTGTGCACTCAAATCACCTAATATTTCTTAGATAGAACACAAAAAGCACAAACTATAAAAAAGGGAAAAATTAATAAATTGGACTTTCTCAAAATTAAACTTTTTCTCTTTGAAAGAAACTGTTCAGAATATGAAAGACACCGTTAAGCCACAGAATGGGAGAAGGTATTTGCAATACATATATCTGATAGAGGATTTGTATCCAATATATATACAAAGAACTCTTCGATAATAAGACAACCCAAGTAAAACGGAAACAAAAAACTCAGACACTTCACAAAGGAATAACCAATAAGCTTATGAAAATATGTTCAACGTTATTAGTCATCAGGTAAATGTAAATTTCTGTGAGATATGACTGCACACTCATTAGAACGACTCAAATGAAAAAGACTGACGTTCTAAATGTTTGTGAGGATGTGGAGCAGCCAGAATGCTCACACACTGATGAAAATGTAACACAGTAAAATCACTTTGGAAAATTCTTAAGTTGTTTCTGAAAGTTAACCATACCCTCAGCAAACAACGCAGAAGCATCACTCCTATGTATTTATTCAAGAGAAATGAATATACAAAGACTTGTGCTTGAATGTTCATAGCAACTTTATTCACAGTAGCCCCAAATGGGAAACATCCCAAATATCCATCAACAGTTGAATGGATAAACAAAATGTATATTCATATGATGGAATACTGCTTAGCAATAAAAAGGAATGAACTCTGTTACACACAGCCATGTGGATGCATCCCAGAATCATGCTACATGAAAGAAGCAGCACAAGAGTGTACATACTGTATGATTCCATTTATATAAAATTCAGAAAATGCAAACTGATCTATACTGATAAACAGATCCTTGGTTACCTGGGGCCAGGGGCAGAGAGAGGGACCTTTTGGGAGTATTGGGAATGTTCTGGATCTTGACTCTGGTGGTGGTTTCACAGATGCATATATCTGTCAGAGCTCATCAACTTGTACACTTTAAATGGGTGAAGTTTATTGTAATTCAGTAATATTGATTAAATAAAAAGAAGTTGGGCAAAGGAGGATGGAAAAAATAGTTAAATGTATAAAACTTCATTTTATGTTTCTCGGTATACATTTTCTAAACTATGTGCATCCTTACTTTTTTTCATCTCACTTTAAAATAATAAACTTCTTCACTGTTTTAACGTGCATTTACATACCTTGTTATGCCAACTTGTGACTCCTTAAGAAAGTTTTGATCAAGAAAATAAGAGTTTATAGGAAAGATTATGTCCTGGGTAGTAAGAAAATGAAATCATTGGAGATTATAGTTATACCAAAATGGGACAGTAGAAGGAGAATTCAGCTTATAGATATATTCTTGTTGTGTTAGTTATTATATATATGCAGTGCCCTTAAGAAAGCTGAAAATACTAATAGAGGCATCCCAGTTTGAGCACGTGCTTCACCACAGGCTAGTGTTATAATGTAATTTCTACATGACATTTTCTCAAAAAAACTTGCTTATTGGTAAAAGTAACCAGTCATTCATACTTTTTATAAAAATTGTGGTGTGTGGTGGCATTTGGAAGTTTTATAATTTAGAAGTCATAGTTTATAAATCATGTTTTAACCTACACACCCGTTGTGAGTGCTGCTAAAGATGTGTATATATGTATACGCCTACAACTTCTTTAAAAAGTCTTTAAAGAAAAATTTCTGTTGAGATCACAGGCACCAAACTTTTGCGAAACCATTTTGCTGTTCATCTATTCGATGGTCAGTTGCAGTGCCCAAGAATTAAGTTCGGGGCCTGGTAGCACAATTTATAGCAGGATCCCATCTCTTTCACCATTGTTTAGAGGTGCAGGCAGCTATGCTTCCCTGCTGCATAATAATGCTCGTCTCAGGTTTCAGAGGACATGTTTAGCAGCCTAGTGGGACATTGCCTGAATCTTTGTCTCATTGGAGCTGAAATCTCAACATAAATTTGAAATGATTTCATGTAAAAGAACCAACTTATTGTCAGTGAACAATCCAAGCAGCAACAGTTTTCTTTCTAAAACAGGAAGTGATCTATTACCAGGTATCCTGCCCAGTTTATTAGTTGGCACTAAAATAACATTAATTGGCAATTTATAGTGTAAACTTGACAAAAATTTGATGAGGTTCAGTTTAGCTGTTGTTTTTCAGCTGACACTTGATTAATTTTCTAGAGATTTAATTACAAATATGTATTCTCATAATTTCATTTACTTGACATTTATTGGGCATCGGTAGTGAGCCCAGCACTGTACCAGGTGCTCGTTTCTTTAGAGCCCTACAGATTTCATTATTTCTTTCTATAGTAATCGTCAAGGAGTATTGTACCATACCATTTTTGCTGCCTGAATAGGTTATTTTCATCCCTGAATTGAAATCGCCATTGATTTAATGACCATAAGAGAAAAAGGTAAAGAACATAAATACTGGGTTTTGGTATCTGCTCACATTAAAGCTTAACTCCATTAAATGGCACGTTAACGTCTTGGGGTGGGTGAGGGCTGTAGATGCGCCACTCAGGGCAGGAAGGAAGAGATACCTGGGAGAAGCCCACGCTCAAGCTCAACAGTAGGACAAACATGAGTTTCCTGGTTTTTAAGGTCTCTGAGTAGGAGTGATTGTGTGTTCACAAGCCCAGGAGACTGAAAGCCTTTTCTCAGGCAGGTCTTTGAACCCTAATGCACCCCAATGGAGAAAAAGGAGAAGGGTAGGTAACATTCTGGTTTCACTTTCAGATGACAGTGATACCCCTCCAAGGTCCAATCAGGTGGAAAGGCTGATTGCTAAGGAGAGAAAAGCCTATCCCTGATTGGACAGGGCCCTGGATTCCCTAGGGGAAGGGACCCTGCCTTTCCCCATTTTATCTCCAATGCTGGGCACAGAGTAGGTGTTTATTAACTGCTTAATAAATGAATAGTTAAGCAAATGGATAAGTCTACTCTTCTCTGCTTTCACTCTCCTCTTCATCCTGTTCCCTCCCTTTTTTCCTGCTTTCTTTTCATTTAGAACATTTGTAATTGTTGATTTCTTTTGATGAAATGTATCTGTTTGTCCTACTGTATAAGCTTTTTGCCTCTCAGCACTGGGGGTTGTTCTCCAATTGCAACTGGAAATGTGCCTGGAACATAGTAGAACCAAATACAGAATTGTTGACTTACATGTGAAATTAACCAACATGTGAAATTAACCAGTGGAGACTAAAACTCTTCAAATGGGATCAATTTTATAAATCCAAAAAGTTGAAATTACTTAGATTAGTATACCTTGAATGTGATTTTTCTTCTTTGTAGGATTTTTAACATAACTGAGAAAAATTGTTTTTAAAAGTTGTTAATCACTATGAGAGTATTGCTCTTTAAATATTTGACCTGAAGATTTTCTTCATCTAATTAGTAAAATTAATGTGTTTATCTCTGTATTCATTGGTACCTAATTATTTGATATAATAGAAAGTTGCATTTCATTTTCTCCAATATCAATGAAGGTACCATTGGATACAACCAGCGGAACAGAATTGATACTCTCATGTATCTCCTGGCATATCCACAAAAACCCATGGTTAAAACAAAGACTATTGAGTTGATAGAATTTGAGAAACTGCCAGCTGGACAGAATGCGACAGTTGCTGTGATGAGTTATAGTGGCTATGATATAGAAGATGCTCTTGTTTTAAACAAGGCTTCCTTGGACAGAGGTAAGTGAATTTTCAAAGCTCTAACACCAAAGGTGCTTTGTGCAGATTTAGATACAGGCATGATCAATATGAAAGTCACTTGATGTCAAAATGGTAATGTCAGTTTCAAGTGATTTGAAGTTTATAATATACAAACAGGAGGTGGTGATGTCCTGGTGTTAACATTTTTTAAATGAATATTATATAGAGGTATTAGTTAAATATTAATAAGGAATCTTTTTTTCCCCTTTATTTTAATTTATTGCTGACTTGAGACAATTCAACAGAAAATGTGTAAGAACTTGTTTATTTCCTAGCAGGAATTACAATAAGTGAAATATGTTTTTTGAAAATAGTTATATATTCAACAACAAACCTGTTTGAGAGGCCAGTAGTAATATTTGTATGTAAAAGGCTATTTTTTAAATTGTATATCTCAACCCTATAATGCTGTACCTTTTTGTTAGCAAAATGATAAAAGTACACATACACAAACCCTGGCTCACTGTTTTTACGTTTTTCTTCCCCGGTTTTGACAGTTTACTTTTGCAGGTCCCCACTTGGTGGTTTGTTAGCCATCACCTGATCCTCAGTCTGACTTCTGTCTTCATCATCTGTTTCTCTCCTTCTTCCCTGCGTACCCACTCTGCCTTCCCCTTCACTCTTCCTAGTTGCTAGGCAGCCATAATAGTACTCCTAGACATGTGTCTTTGGCATTAATGTTGGCTGCACTTAATTTATGCCTCTTTTTTTCCTCCAAATGACAACAGCCATGCTTTAAAACTAGGTGTTTTCCTTTCTGATTAACTGGTTACATTTATGTGGAAATCTGAAGACTTTGTGATATCTGTCAGAAACTCCACAACACAATTTAATGATCTGAGTTTACTGTCCTCTTGCTTTTAAGCTCCCACCTGTAAATAAAATGTCCATTTACATTTAGAAGAAAACACTTCTGATTTCATATTCACACAGCACTCCAGCACGTTGTACTTAATGGCCATTGTACAAAATTTCAAGATCATGTAATGTTTCCAAAGCAGCTGGCTCTCTGAGCCGAGCTTATTATGGCCATACACAATTTACCAGGAGCCATAATGACGAAGACCTTTCTCGAAGACACACAAATATCTTCATCTACTATCCAGTTGTAGAAATGTGTTGTTACATCGCATGGTCACCTTCATATTTAAAAAATTACATTAGAGCACTGAGATTTTATTTAGAAATCCACTCTTCCCTGATTGATTTTCTGACTCACATTCTTAGATTTCTTGAAAGAGTTCTGCTTTTGGTGGAGAATCATAAGCAGAGGATTTTACAGCCATGCATTTATTTCTTCAGTAATAGCTGGCATTTAATCTGGAGACTTTTTCCTGTTTAAGTGAACTCTGACATGGCTCAGTATATCCTCAGGAGACTAGAGGGAGAATCCAGTTTAAAATAACTGCTTGACCAAAGGGGAAAAAATAAATACAGCCACAGCATGTTAGGAAATGTTATTTAGTGCAGGATTGGCAGCTCTTTCGAACAACTGACGAATCTTTTTGTGGGATTCAGTGGTTGAGTTTTTTGCTCCATCTAAAGGTTTTCTTCTGTTCATTTTGCTTACTTTTCTTAATGTTTAGATTGTTAATTGGTCCTAGAACTTTTCCCTCATCCACTAGATAAATGTGGTCTAAAAATGTAATCAAAGTAAACTCTAATCTTCAGGGCAGCGGTGAACTGTCTCTCCCATAGAAATTATTTGATCGGTCCTTTTTATTCTCTCTCCTCTCTGGAGAAAAATTAATGTTTTTGTTTGCTTGTTTGGGACTTTCTCTAAATGCCGAAATCAGCAAAAGGAAAACCTTCCAGAGAAGGTTAGCAGAAGTTATGCACCAAAATGATGTATGAGAAGAATGCTGGCTGATCAGTGAACTCGGTTTGTCTTAACTCAGCCACCACCTTGCTGGGTGACCTTGGCCACTTAATTTCTCTGCTACTCACTCGTAGCACCTGTAGGATACAGGGGTTAAGCCAGGTGATCTCTAAGGCCCTTTCCAGTTTTCATGTGCTATGGCTCTGTGCTCTCAAAGAATCCCAGTGACATTCTTAGGTTTCTCTCACTTTCCTCCAACCTGACAAGGTATATTCCATGCTGGAAAATGGTTGTAGAGATTCTAGTGTTAATATGGTTAGTAGAGATCCTGAGCCAGTTCTTCAAGTTATCAGATTGTTATATGGTTTGGCCAGTCTCAGATTATCTAAATGTAGAGCAGTTTGGGGGTGTTTTTTTGGTGGGGAAGGGAGGTAGAGTGTGGTGGGTTGTTGAATAACACAAATCTTGACCTCTCATAGTTTCATATTACTTGTGGTTCTGAACCCATTTTGGTTTCATTTTAGGCTTTGGGCGTTGCCTTGTATATAAAAATGCTAAATGTACTTTGAAACGATATACCAATCAGACTTTTGATAAAGTGATGGGGCCGATGTTGGATGCTGCTACAAGGAAACCCATCTGGCGACATGAAATTTTAGATGCAGATGGTATTTGTTCTCCAGGTAAAAGCCTTAAAAATTTTTTTTCATGTATACATTTTTAAATTATGAAAGTTATTCAACAGTATTTCTAAATGTTTGGTATACAGGGCAGAAAAAAATAGCAACCTGTAAAACCCTCTCCTAACTCAACCGGTGTGGTCACTTTTGATGAATTTCCTTCCAGTCTGTTTTTCTGTGCATACGTTTTTACATAACAGCAATCTATTGTAGTTATACTTTTCTACTTATTATTTTGAATAAAGCCACTTTAAGGAAATATTTAAAATAAGGTCGTGTCCCTGCATCTACACCAGTATTTCATCATTTGTGCATTTAGCTTACAAACTGACTTCAGAATCCTCTTCCACTAAAAATTGTGACTCTGTTGTACTTATAAACCTGTGATGAATTTTGTTGATACAACCCACAGCCCCTGCCCCGATGAGTCTTGTAGGCTAGTGTGGGAGACTAACGTTGATCAAAGGATCGCACACAAACATAGGTCAAATTACAACCAGGTTAAGGAATCATATAAGGAGCTATGGGGCAATTTTATGGCAAGAGTATTTGACCTAGTCAGGAAGGTCGAGGTAGCCTTCCCCGGGGAGATGACCAGCAGCTGCAGGATAAGTGGAGTTAACCAGTGAAGCAGAAGTGGGGGATGTCTAGGCGTGGGAAGGGCTTGTGCAGGTACCCTGCAGCTCACTCACTAAAGGACCCAGAGGAAGGCCAGTGTGCCTATGGGGATGGGGGGGAGGGGCAGGGCACAGTGTGGAGAAGAAAGTAGAAGGGAGCAAAGATAGAGGGGCCAAATGAGAGCTCTTGAGGCCGCTAGGCGACAGGAGCCGCGGGGAGGTGGCGAGAAGGGGGGCTGGGTTGGAAAGGTGGCTAGGAGAGGAAGTCCACACAGCCCTGCCCACGGGTGCTGCCCAGGGGGTGAGTGCTGGGCGGTGATGCTGCATCCGCCCGTGGTGCCCCGAGCCACGCGGTACATGGCTTCCCCTCCCTCTTGCTGCCTTTGTACTCTTAAACCTGGGTGCTGTGGCAGGGAAAATAAGCGCAGTGACAGTAGTGTAGTAGTTGGTCTTTGAGCTTACCATGAACAGGTACCAAGCAAAGGTGAGAATAGCAGGAAAATCAAAGAAATATTTGTATTTTCTCATTGTCCAGGTTAGGTTGGTGGTGACTTATTACTGGTTGAAATAACTAGTAAGTGGCCCAAACCTGTTCTAACACTCAAGGAGATATTTTAAATTGCTACCTATTGACATGAATTTTCTCGCATTAATATGGTCTCCTAAATGAGTTTCTTAATTTTATACACAGTGTGATCTTAATCTATGGGTTTTTCAAATGGGCTTGCAAAATTACAGACAAGCCCTGTTGAACTCTAGTTCCCACTGTGTGGACTCTTTTTTCTTCCATGTCTGGATTTCATGCACCAAGTCTAATCACATGGTTTTACGCACCAGCAATCTTTGCGTTCCATACAGATGATAGTGATTTGTCGAACACCCTTCTCTCTTTCTTAGGTGAGAAAGTAGAAAACAAGCAAGTGCTTGTAAATAAGTCCATGCCCACAGTGACTCAGATTCCCTTGGAAGGAAGTAATGTGCCCCAGCAGCCGCAGTACAAAGATGTGCCCATCACGTATGTATTGGAAATACATTGAAAGGTTTTTAAAAAGAAGGGATAGAGGAAATTGGAAGTTAGCTCCTTTTGGCTGGTGACTCCCAGATAGACATCTGCTCAGTTTCAGCTCCATACCAGCACCTGGACAGCAGGGGCCCCAAACCCAGATCCAAACCATCTTTCTCCCCTCGCCTACCCCAGCCTCAGACATGCTCCTTCTGGGTCCCTCCCTTGGTGAGTGGCACTGCCATCCTGACTCCTTTCCATTACAAACCTTAATTTGGTAAATCCTGTAAGTTCTCTCTCCTTAGCAGTTCTCTAATCCACCGATGACAGCTGTAGCTGTCTGAGTTTGGCCCTCCTCTCCTGCCGGACTCGTAGTTATTGGTGACCACTTATCCGCCTCCAGTCTTGAACCTCCCCACATCTCTCAGGCTCTCTCTGTTACTGCCAGAGTAATTTTTTCCCCTAAATTACTCATCTCTTCATGTTACTCTATTGAGCAACTAGAATAAAACTTGAGTAGATTGAGTAAAACTCTCAGTGACAGTGTTGCCTGTAGGATAAAGGCCAAATGAAATAGTAATACATACACGACTGTCCATGACCCTTGGCGTACGTCTCTAGCCTTACCCTTTTGCACATTGGCCCCCATATTTCTAGTAAATTGTCTCTTATTCTCCAAATGTTCCATCTGACTTCAGTGCATTTACTCATGCTGCTCCCTCTGCCTGGAATTTCATTCCCCCTGGTCAGGACTCAGCTCTAGGGTCCCCTCCTCTGGGAAGCAGTCCTTGATAGCCTGCCCCTCCCTGCTACCACTGTCATCCCCAGCCCCTGGTAGGACTGACTGTCATCTCCCTTGGGCCTTTCCTCTTCCCCATACCACTGATAACCTTCTTGCACTTACCTTTCTCTCTTCCTTTATTGGTTGTGTGTTTCTTTGGGGCAGGAACCATGTCTACTTAATCTTTGTATGTCCAGAGCCTACAAGGATCTGACACAGAGTAGACTCTGAATAATGGTATGAAAAACAGATAAGAGGTGAAGTGTGTGAAAAAATTCACGATGGGAGAGCTGAGTAGATAAAAGTAATATTTAAAAAGTGGTTAATAATTTGGAGTTGAGTAACAGGTTCCAGCTCAAATCCCAGGTCTGCTTTGTATGAGGCATGTGTCCTGGACAAGTGCTTATTAACCTCTCTTAGCATCGGTTTTCCTATAAGTTTTCCTTATTCCTTATTTCCTGTAAAGGAATTACAGCGTGTGAATAGTATGTGTGGTGAAGATTAAACTGCATTATGCCTGCCTCATAATAAATGTTAGCCATTTTAAACTAGGACTGTACCAGGGAAATTGTCACATTTGAATTTGTTATTGAAAAATGAAAGTCATTTTTTCAGAGCCCAAAATGGGAATGTCAAAATATTCTGTGATAGGTATTACATAAAATATGGCCAGGGTGATAGGTTCACAAAGGGCAGTTTGAAAACTCTGCTTTAGTGACTTCCTCTTAATATTAGCTACAAAGGGGCAACGGATTCATATATTGAAAAAGTGATGATATCTTCAAATGCCGAAGATGCTTTTCTGATCAAAATGCTGCTGAGACAGACAAGGCGTCCAGAAATTGGAGACAAATTCAGCAGTCGTCATGGGCAAAAAGGTAAGTTGTTTCATTTCTCAACTTTTTTATATAACTATAGTAAAGTATTTATTAACCACTTTATATAAGAACTACTTTATAACTGCTCATTAGAAAAATTTAGTATGTTTGAAAAATTATTACTGTGTTATCAGAAGTATTCTCGTTTTATTTCTCAGATTAACCTGTTTATATTTTAATGGCATTTAAAAATATACCATAGTTTTGCTTCTCTATGCTATTTATTTCATTCTGCAACTGCTTGGGCCAAAATTATAATTATAAATACATTCTAGATGGTGTACCTACTAAAGTACAAGTGGCTGTTCAGAAATAAATAGTAATACCTATTTTTTATGAAAGGTATATATTTAAAATACTGTATGTTCTGTTGGGGCATGGTATCATAGGATGTCAGCACCACAAGATACCTTCATCTGCCCCTTTAGTTAACAGATGAGGAAGTTCACACTCCGCTTGGTAAGCAGCCAGTCAAGGCTGCGCAGCTGGTCACTGAGCTGGTGTTAGGACCCTGATCTCCCGCCTGCAATGCAGTGCTGTGTCCACTGCATAGTGGTCTTTCTCCTACACGCTGCTTATCCAGCTCATCCCACTGGCGAGCCTCACTCTTTCCGTTGGTGGTTAATGCTGGGTTTTCATTCATTTTTGGTTTTGTTTTGTTTTTTTATCTTCAAGAAATGTGTGTACTGTGTCACTGTTGATTAACTCATTATCAGTAAGGTCTTTTTTAGTCAATATATACCTAGTATTTAAGTTTGTCCTGGGTTTGAATTTTTTCTCTGTTTGCCACTTACTAGTTTTAAGAACAGCAACAGCAGCTAACACTTTTGTAGCACTAACTGTGTGTGTGGCAGTGTCTTCAGCACATTATATTTCCTAACTCATTTGTTTTTTACACAACCCCAGGACGTAGGTGCTGTTATGATCTGCATTCTATAGATGAGGAAGCAGAGGCACAGCAAGGTTAGCTGCTTGCCCAAGGTCCCCAGCTGGTGGCAGGACTCGTTTCTAAACCCTAGCAGCTTGGCTTCAGAGTCCATGCTCTTAACTAACTACTATGCTATCCTGACTGTTAAGCAGTTAGGATTGTGCCTGACACATAGTAAGTGCTCAAGAAGTGAGAGCAATGATCATTAATATTGGCTGTTATTCATTCACTCTTCAACTTTGAACCTCACCTTTGCTTATAAATTGCTGGTATGGTTCTTCCTGTTTTTAATTGATTGGTTTGAGGATAATTATGCGTTGTATTCTTGATGATTTTGACTGTTTATTTGCCAAGCAAGTATATCAAATTTTACAATTTGTTTGGTCAGATGAATCTAGCCTTAGTTGTCATTCCATCAATGAAACTGTTTCAGACTAAGATACTATTTCATCAGAAGCATTTGTTAGTTCAGTTAACAGACACAAGATTATTTCAGCCAATCAATATTTTATAAGAAAGAATTGGTTCCATCTATAAATGTGAATTTGACACCTCTACTTCATACAGTTTCCTAAGATGCTAATTCTTAACTTTTGAGTGGTTTTTTTTTTTTTTTTGAGTGTTTTTAAACATATCTTGAGGTTCTCGTATTTTCCACTGCTTACTAGTGAAAGTCAAATTCTCTGTATTGAGACTGTTTCTCCTTCTCTCTTGGTCTTGACAATTTCTGAGGTACACTCCTGAGTCTTTCTGGGGTAGCCGTGGCCTTGTTAACAGCCTCTATTTTACTTGACCTATTACCTAGACAAGAGCAAAGCTTGATGCTTCCCTTGTAAAATGTTGGCACTGGAAGCTTTACAAGAATGCACACCATAAGAGGACATCTCCACGCTGAATCAGTTTGCAAACTTGAAGCCCAAATCCTTGTGCATTACTCCATCAGAGTATTGTGTAAAGAGTTGAAGGCTGGAGTACATTTCAGTGATTATCCACTGTGTTCTCACGCCACTAAACTCCTTGAGGACAGGGACCGTGTCTTTATATTCTCATAAGAGCCTTTCACATAGTAGATACTTAGTAGGTAGTTGCTAACGGTTGAATATATGAATGAATTGAAGGTAGGGGGAAAGTGAAAAGGAACAGATTCCCCACTCTTGTTGGATTGATTTTACCCAGGTTTTAATCTGTATATTATATATAAGTGTATATATGTTACAGTATAATCAACGTGCTACTTTTGAAAATGAAAACCACACTTGATTAGTAAGTTCCTGTGAATGCAGACCGCTAGGTAAAATGTCAACAAGTCTTTGTGCTGTTGCATTTTTGCAAACAATTATGGATAATGTTCATTGACAGAAGTGGTTTCCAACTTGCAGTGATCTGAAACGTAGCAGATTTTAAAGGTCTGTTCACTCTTAGGGGGCTTTGACTAGTACATCACTATATGAAACTGAAAAAAGTCCTCCTGGGTCTCGATGACCTTTCACTTGTAGTGAGGAGTTTATCTTGCTAGTTTTCCTTTTCCAGATGGCTTTTAATCCAAGGGTAAAACCTTCTGATTAGCCTAGATTCCCTTGATATTCCCTTCTCTTACAGCTTCATTAGATTTATTGAAAAGATAGGGGGGAAAAAAGCAAACAAAAAAATAGGTAATGTAAACTTTGCCAGAGTAATGGGAGGAATAACATAGGACGCTTAACTGAACATAATTTTTATTTCCTTTAAGTATAATTTTTTTATTAAATAATAAATGCACATGGCTTAAAAAAGTCAAATAGTACAAAAAAGTGTGGCTTGTACTAAAAAACATAAGTCCTTGCCTTTCTTCCAATTCTGCTTCCTAGAAGCAATTTCGTCTCATCTTCATCTTTGTATTTCTAAATAATATTCTTAAGCAGCCCTATATTCATTCATCCATTTTAGATGTCACCTGCTGATCTCCCATTGTGACAGGTAGGAGGACCGAGCACTTTGCTACCTCTCTTTCCTGCTCCCAAGCTCCATTCCCTCATAGATTTATCATAATTTTGAGTTACTTAATTATTTAGATTGTATAGTTTGACTACATAAATATTGTTCATTCCCAAACCAAGTAATTGTTGAGTGTATTTCCTTTGCTATGTAACTTTATTTTTTCAGAAGTTAATAATTATCTCATTTAAAATTTTTGCTTTATTTTCTTTATTCTCCTTACCATTCTTCTATACCATCAGCAGCCTCTCAGCACAATCTTCCACGTGATCAGTAGTCTGTTAGGATCATTTTTTCCCCAGATGATTTCTTTTATAGCACTCTGACTCTTCCTCCTCCAAACTGTGGTGGTTATATACTCTGAGCCAGACCTTCCCAGCCAGCGTTTTAAGAATCGTAATAGGTGGACTGAGAGATTAATCCTTGTAACCCTCAGGAATGCAGAGCAGAGCCTGGGGCAGCCAAGGCCCTGAGCAGCTCATCTTGTGTGCCCTAAAATGTTTTCCAAAAAGGTTGGGAAGCACTCTGTGTTAGTTTGCTAGGACTGCCAAAATAAAATGCCACAGACTGGGTGGCTTACACAATAGAAATTTATTGTCTCTCAGTTCCAGAGGCCAGAAATGTAAGATCAAGGTGTCATCAGGGTTGCTTTCTTCTAAGCGCTCTCTCCTTGGCTTGTAGATGGATGGCTGTCTTCTTCTGTGTCTTCACATCATCTTCCCTCTGTACATGTCTGTATCCACATTTCCCCTTTTCATAAGGACATTAGTCATCCTGGATTAGGGCCCACCCTAATGACCTCATTTTAACCTGATTGCCTCTTTAAAGACCCTGTCTCCCAATAGGGTCACGTTCTGAGGTACTCCAGGAGTTAGGACTCCAACATATGAATTTTCGGGCACACAGTCCACAACGCACTCTAAGTCTGCTGAATGGTAGTCATTTATGAAATTCCCATTTGAGCCCCTGTTTCTTGGCTCTTCCCATGTCACTTTTCTCTCCAGCCCACCCCCACCCCCATAGTGGGATAGTCCGTCCGTTACGTTGCTGAGAAAGTGTGCATGGAAAGTAAATTTTTTGAGCTCATGTATGTCTGAACATGTTCTGTCATCATACCTGATGTATACTTTGGTTGAATATAGAATTCTAGATTTTAAAATTCTTCTCCCTAAGGATTTTGATCGCATTGCTACATTATCGTCTGGATTCCATGCTACTTATCTGAATTGTAATGTCATTCTTCCTGATCGTTGTGTGTATGCTCTGTTTCTCTCTGTTTTCCTCCTTCCATCCTTCTCTCTTTCCTCACCCCACCCTGCTCTCTGGAAGCTTTTACTATCTTCTTCTTGTCTTGAATTCTGAAATTCCATAGACCCTTTTTTCATTCCTTGCCCTTGGAAATCAGGCACCCTCTTATTCTGGAAGTTCGAGTTCCTTCAATTCTTGGACATTTTCTTATATTTCTTGTTGGTAATTTCTTATTCATCATTTTCTCTATGTTCTTTCTGGGTCTCCTATTAGTTAGATATTGGATCTTCCAGATTGATGCTCTAGTTTTCTTACCTTTTCTCCCCCCACTCTCCATTCTTTTCTCTTATTTTTCTTTCTAGGTGATTTGATCGATTTTATTTTCCAGATTTTTTTAACCTACCCATTATATTTTTAATTTCTAATTAGAATTTTAAATTTAATTTGTACTCCTCCTTTTTACAACAACAGGTATATATGTATATATTTTTAGTTTTCTTTTAGCTTTACTTTTTTGGTTTTGTTTTTCTTCTGTTTCTAATTTTGTCTCTGTTTCTAGAGGGTTTTTTTTCCCTCCTGTGTGTTTTAGGGTCTGGTGGTTGTGGTTGGAAGCTTTCCTTTAATGTCTGCTGCCTCCTTGAACTTTGAAAGCTCTGTGTCCCAGGGACAGAACTTGTTGACTGGTGGCTGTCATTGTAGGTTGATCAGGCAGCGAACCATTCAGTTTCTACATAGTAGGATCTTTCTAGCTACTGCCTGAAGGTTGCAGCTGGGCATGAGGGTGGGTGCAGTGCTTAAGGCTATCAGCTGACCTTCTGGAAGCCAGATAGGGGCAGGGGGCTGCAGCCCCTGGTTCAGTGCACAGACTTTCACTTTATTCCTCTGTATCAGGCCAGCCCCTCACCCCACCCTCTGCTGTAATTGCTACCTGTGGATCATGGGTCATTGTGGTTCAGTTTCTCGGGTAAGTTTTGGGGTAGAAGGGTAGTTTCTTGGCTGTATGGGGTGGAGAATAGAAACGCGGGTTCTGATGATTTCTTATACAAACATATATTTCTACAGATGTTTATTAAATATCTCCTAAGATGTTTATTAAATATCTCCTACTATTTTAGGCCCTGGTGATAAGCAGTAAACAAAACAGACAAAATCCCAGCCCTTGTGGGGCCTACATTCTTGTGGGCAAGAGAGATAATGTTAAGTGTTGAGAAGACCAAAAAAAAAAAAAAAAAAAAAAGGGAGCAGAATAGGAAGCATGTGGGGCAGGAGTGGTTAGTCCTGAAGTTTTAGGTAAAGTGGTCGAGGAGCAGCACCTCATTGAAAAGATGACTTTGAGGAAAGCCCTGAGAGCAGTAAGGGAGCAGACCCTCTCAGGTGGACGAGCAGTGGAGGGAAAAGGAAGGTCTGAGGCTGCAGCCAGCCTGGAGTGCTCGAGGCCTGGCCACGAGGCCAGTGTGGCCGGAGCAGAGGGAGTCAGAGGTGAGGCCTCGATGGTCACTCTGAACTTCGGCTTTTACTCTGAGGGAGAGGGACGCCCCTGGAGGGGCCTGAGCAGATGAGAAATATGATAGGGCGAGTGAAGGAGCAGTGATAGCAGTTAAAAGGCTGTTTTAAGAGCCCAGGTGGTGAGTGGGAAAAGCCTGGTGGCGGGGGAAGTGGTGAGAAGGGATCAGTCCAGACACATTTTTAACGCGGAGCCCAATGGAACTGCTGATGGATGGGGGCCTTTGAGTCGGTCCTGCTGCCCTCAGCCCCACACCTCATCCCCCTTTTGCCAGCAGTTTGTGCTATTTCCTGAGCCTTCCCGGGAGTGGCAGTGAGGGCTGAGTCAGCTCACTTCCTCGTGCCTCTGCTGCAGGTACTTAGGTTTATTTTTCTCCTTCTTTCAAGTCACTTACTGTTCTTTCCTCTATTCATCAGCTTTCAAAATTCTCTCTTGTCCATTCTTTTTCCTTATAGGTTTCTACCTTAATTTTGTCAACTCTCCTGTTTGGAGAAGGAGTTTTGATAAGGAGTTTGAGAAGGAGTAGAGATAAACGTGTGTTTCATCTGCCCTGTTTACTGGAAATCCATATGTCCATTATTCGAGAATTATCAACACAAGAATGCTTAGTGTGCCTGGTTGTTTTCTCTGCAGCTTATAGAACTGAAGTTAAAATTATTTTAATAAAAGGTGAGGAGGGTTTTTAGAGCACCAACCTTTTGTCTGCTGACCAGAGCCTTGCCTCCAAGGTACCTTGTTTTGTTTTTTTTGTTTGTTTTTTTTTTGGTTGTTCTAATCATTTCTAAGATTTAAAACTAAATTAAAAATGTTTAAAGTTCACACACTCAGAATTATGACATAAATGCTAACAATTATCAGAAGAGTATTAACCACATTTTGTCAACTCTTAATTATCTGAGAATAGCTTATCTTTTCCCTGGATTATTATTGTAACTAAGGTCTACCATTTTGATCCTTTCCTTGAATGTCACCCATCTGAAGTCAGAGGCATGACAGTAGCAGAAGCCTATTTTTTCAAGTTCTTTTCATTTATATATAAATTGTAAAGATTCAAAAATAGCAATGGTTTTAAAATATTTGTATATGTTGTTGCTAAATATCAGAATACCTTGTTTGCTAACTTTAAGTATATTTTACATTTATCGAGGATAGGAAACATGCCCTACTAATTTATTTAACCCCCCCAAGCCCCCATCACAGCACTTTGCATATTATATGGTATTCACTCAATGTGTCTGTGGAATAATTAAATATCTTAAATGTACAGGTATAACAAGACAAAATCTTCCCTCCCCAAATTAGTATAACTTATTCTTCCTAGTAAATATCAGAAATGGGATGTCTCATCTTTATCCAGACTGGTGCTAGGGCTTTCATCACCCTAGATTCATAGCTCCCCAGTCCAACTGGCCAACTGGCCACACAAGCCCACTGAAGCTTTTCCAACCAAAATAGCTAAATGCATATGCCACCCATATGTGCACCCTGGGCTTCAGTGAGAATCTGCCTTGACAGCCCAAAGAATCTATTTGGTCATATTTAAGTCACTGCCATGGGCTCAAAACCGCGTTGGGCTCTCTAGGACGTAGAAAGGAAACTCAACCCTTGGCTAATGCCCCTAAGGAGTTGGCAAAAAGATGAATACAAAGGATTACATATAGTTAAATAGTAAACTATATGGTGAAGACCATTCATGAGAGAGAAGTTGAGAGCTTATTGTAGATAGGGACAAAATCTCAGAGTTTAAAAAGACCTTTTAGAAGTCTAGTCCAAATCCATCTTCCCCAGTATAAGAATTTCTTTTAGATTAGTTTTGGCAGATGGTTTTCCACTTCGCACATGAGCTGTGGAGGGGGGCCCTTGCTGCTTTCTGAGGCAGCCGTTCTGTGGTGGCACCGTTCCGATGGTTATATTGAGCCTGAGTGCGCTTTCCTGTAATGTATACGCGTTAGCCCTGCCCTGCCTTGTGGGCTTACTGAATGGACACATTTCTCCTTTTCTTCATGGCCACCTCTGTTCAGCGTTCAAAGAAAGCCTTCAGGTTGAGAAAAAGTATAGCAAAGAGGTAGAGGTCCTGAGCGCTAAGTGAGCAATTTTATCCCTTTGAAATGGAGACGGTTTCCTAGGAGTTGTTACTGGGATTAAACAAAATGATGTGTGTAAAGCAGGGAGCACAGCGCCTGGAGCACCGCCAGCAGTCAGTAAAGGTAACTGCTGGTAGGTCTGTCCCCTGTCTTCTCTTGCAGGCTGGGCAGGAAAGGAAGGCAGGCTGGGTGGGGTCTGGACTTGGAAGGCTGTGATGAAGATTTTTTTTCCTGTGAAAGAAAAAATGGGGAGCAACAGTAAAGAGCAAATCAGTGCAACGTGTTGACCGACAGGAATAAAGAGAGCCAAGGAGAGGAAGGAGGCCACAGTGACTGGTTTTAAGCCTGGAAATGAGGGCACCGATCTCAAAGCAACTCTGTGTCTTGTTGAACTTGAGATGATGGAGGATCATCTCAAGTGCTTATATTATTAATTAATTGATCCATTTCTGGAGCTTTCAGTATGTACCAGGCACTGTTCTAGATACTGGGAATACAGTGGTAAATACTGACAGGGTCTCTGCTTTCCTGGGGTTTATGTTTTCTTAGGGAAGGAAACAGATGGAAAAGAAGTAAATAAAAACACAAACACAATAATTTAAGATAGTGATAAGTGCTGCAGATGAAGGCTGATGTGAAAGAGTGACTGGTTTGCGGGGAGAGGGGGCGTACTGTGGATTGATGGTCAGGGATGGCCTCTTGCACAAAGCGACATTTGAGCTGAGACCTGGAGGATGAAAAGGAGCCAGAGAAGCAAGGGTCTGGGAGAGTGAAGTTCAACAGCCCCGAGGTATCAGTGAGCTTGGCATAGTCAGGGAACAGACATAAGGCCAGTCTGGCCAGGCACGTGCCTGAGGAGGAGCATGGTTTGAGATAGTGAGAGAAAAAGGATGAGGCACATACTACAGGGCCTTGTGGCCGAAGGAAAGGAGTTTGGACTTCATACTAAATATGCTGGGAACCAATAGGCCTGTTGGGTGGTGAGTGTAAGCAAAGGAGGACAAGATCTAATTACTATTTTAAGAAATCACCCTGGATTCCATATGGAGAGCAGACTGGAGGGGAACAGAGAGGGAAGCAGGGAGACTGTGGCAGTGGTCCAGGGAGGAGAGGACGGTGGCTTGGACAAGGGCAGTAGCAGTGGAAAATTGGAGAGAAGTGATGGATTCTGGATATGTTCTGGAATTAGAGCCAACAGGACTTGCTGATGGCAGAGATGTTGGAGGAGGAAAAGACAGGAACTGAGGGTGAGTTCTGTGGCCTGAGCAACTGGCAGGGCTATTTACCAAGAAGGGGAGGACTGGAGAAGGAATGGTTTTTTTGGAGTTAGGCAAGGGCAGGGGTTGAGATTTTGGCCCTCAGGTTCGAGATGCCCATTAGACTCCAAGTGAAGAGGTTGAGTAGGCATTTGGGTATAGAGTCGGGAGCTCCAGGGAGAGGTTAGGACTAGAGATAAAATTTGGGAGTCACCTGCATTTATAGTATTTACCTTTTGTGTATTAATTGTTTATAAGCATTTTCATCTATATTCCATCCTCTAACCTTTACAATTCTAGTTGGTGTTGTTATTTCTACTATACAGAATAGGAGATTGAGAGTTGTGAGTAGCTTGCTTGCCTACTACAGCTTAGTGTTGGCAGAGTCAGGATTCAAATCCAGATTTTTGATTCCAGGTGCATTGCCCATTCTGTTAATTCCAGTTGAGGTGTTTCTTTTCTCTTTTGATATCCCATTACCACTCTGCCCCCAAGGTTGCCATATTTCCTGAGATTTCCCCTTGGGAAAGATACAACCTTTCCTTGGGACAGAATTCTAACATTTCTTAATATTATATTTAATATTAGTAATTTAAGTATTAATTCTAATATTTCCTTAATGAGACACAAAATTCCCTTTCTTCCTAGATAAGCAGCTTCACATAGCACTCCTGCCACCACTCCAGGGGAAGCAGTATCCTCACATACCTTGTTTTAGAAATGTCTGCCAAACCCCCATATTAAGATATACTCCTAACACAGAGCTGTGTTTCCAGGTATTCCTGTCTTTCTAAAATCACCTCATTGTAAAACACTGTTCCCACTCCCTTCTTTAATTGGCCCTCTGGTCAGGCTTGGTAGCTTTGGTTAAAATCCCAAATCTATCAAGAATTTGAGCATAAATAAGAGGAAGTAAATTTTTGAGTTCTCCACTTTTCCCATTCTCCTGATTCATCTGGCTAGATGTGATAGTTAGAGCCAGAAGAGGAGGGGTACTTGAGGGGAGTGGCTTGGACAGTGCTGGCGGGGAGCTGATTTGGAACATTCACATGCAGCAGGCACAGCTGGCGGCGTCTGTATGGAGCCGTGCAGCAACCCAGCCCTAAGCGTGGGACCCAAAGATGAGCTGGATGAGGCCTGAAAGAGTTGGATGCCAGCAAGTAAAAATGTGAATGAAACGGAGAACAGTCCACAATGTCGGTTATGCTATTGAGGTTGTCATGAAATGAGCTGATGCAAATTTCATGTGTCTCACCGTGACTCCTACAGTGATTTCTTTCAGTTTTGGTCTATATATACACCAGCATAAGTGCAGTAGTTAGTTGAACTTAGTTTTTACTCTTGAAATATAGAATTGTTTGGAAATTACATATATATATATATATAGGTAACATCTGCAAGCTGACACACATGTGTTCTCTATGAGAAAATATAAAGATTGTTCTGATGTAGGTCATCTTTATGCCCATCCCTTTTTGCCCCTTCCACTTAGAGCATTGAATTTGTTATTCTCAGTTTAGAAAGCGATGTGGCCCTGCAGATGTCCTGATTTTTGTCTTTTGTTAAAAGTTTACTTTGACAAAGCTGTTATTAGGAATTCTTTTTGTATATGCATACTACGTAGATGGCATTTCTGTACCTAATGCCTCTTAAAATATCCTCTCTAACAATTAAAGGAGACTTGAAAATTTAGTTTCACGGAACATGAGTGTCTCTCCTGCTCAAGCCTGTTCACTTCAAAGGTGGTAGGATAATTAGTAGCTAAATGAAATAAATGTGAAGAGGAAGCTAAACAGCAGTAGCTATGTGTTCTATGTTATAAAAGCTCAGCAAGAAGATTGAAGAGGCCACAGTAAGTGGGTGATCTGGGGCAGGAGAGTCAGTACTAAGTAGTTGGGAATCAGCATCAGTGCTGTGTACTAAGCAAAGCTTGAATGTAATCGATCAGACAGAGAAGCCCCACTGGAGAAGTGAAAGTGTTTGATCAGTAGCTGTTAAAAATGTGACAGACCCAGTAAACAGCATCATTTTCTGTGACCTGGGTAATGGAGGAGGACCAAGCAAAGAGAGCCAAGCGTGGAGGAAGGAGAAACTATTCCGTAAGGAAGAGGGTGTCACAATTAACATGAAGACTCCTCCAGCCTGAAAAGCAGGTAATATTCATTCACAGCACACTTTTTAGATAAGGGAATTCCAACATAGTTTTCCAATGAGAAATTCAAAGAATTTTAATGAAGTACATTCGTCCTTTGGGTCTTTGTGAGGTCCGTTGCACATCTCATCAGTAAATGCACAGTGAATCAGCTCCCCCTCAAAGGAGCTGGCCTTTGGTCAAGAATCTCAAGAACAGTTCATCCTTTAGTAGTATGCAAAATATTGGAAAAGGTGAGATGATTTAGTAATAACCTGTACACCAAAGTTATGAAATGGTTGTATGTTTGTTTACCAAGGAAGGAAAGTTTAGTTTTGTTTTAAATTTGGGTGGTGGTGGGAAAATATTAGAACCCCAAAGTCTTGATCTCCTTTCCCAAGTGTTCTAGACTTCTAGGTACTTCAGAGTGAAGCCATGACTTACATAATAGATGCATAATGATGCTCCACAGGGGAAAAGAGAGCAGAGATGGGTCTGGAATGTTCTTCGTGTTTTCTCTTCACATTCTTCCTTGATCAGCTTTATAGATAGAGTTAAAGATAGGAAGACACATTCACACAGAATGCTGATTGGAGTCATGTTTGGAACTAGAATTCTTATTAAAATCAAAATAAGTTATGTAAGCCTCTTGAACTTTGGCATAAGTTCTATATGAAGGGAACTCGCCAAAGGCAAACACTTTTATCTTGAGCCTTGCTTTCTATGATGGTTAGTGCGTTTATTAGAAGGGTGAGCAGATTCCCTGCTCAGTTGGGTTTTTTGTTTGTTTGTTTTATTTTTTAATCCTTTAACAAAAATTATCTGTCAGCCTAAGGAATTCCCCAAGTTAAATTTCATTTCATTGCTCAGGAAACCAAATTATTATATTTCCAGATTTCCTCTTACTTTTGCTGCCATTCACAATGAGGGAGGAAAAAGTGGACTCCTTTGATGTAGGGGGAAAAAAGGCAATATATCACTTCTCTGAAAGAACATTTCTCAGTCTCTCATGTGAAAAAGGATTAGCACCTCCAACAAAGGTCCTGTAGATCACAGAATCGGCAGCAATACCAAACAGTATTCCAAAGGAGAGGAAAAACTGTATTTGAGCAAGAGTGTTTGTCCTGGCAAACAGAAGCTTCTTAATAACTGCAAATCTGAGATAACGGTATACACTCCTCAGTATCGCCCCCTAAATCCTCAGACAGCTAGTTTAAGTGGAGTGAAGTCAAACTTCGTTTTAAAATAGAAATATAGTCTTACTAAATGCAGTTTTTTCACAGTATTGGTTCATAAGGATTATGCATTTATGGGTAACATTGTTTGGAAGGTTTGTCTTTGGCCCTCTCTTGTTCAACAAAAGTTTCATTATAAGGTCACTTGCCTCCATTTTGCATTAATAAAAGTTATTCAGCAACCTGTTAAATTAATTTATTAAGATATTAACTGAATGTTTATTAGAAGAAAAAAAAGTCTACCCTGACTTTCCAACACATTAAAGAATCTTTATACAGTAGGTATGAAGAGGCTGTGGGAAGTAAGAAAATATTAATTTGTGTGTGGCAGAAAAGCCAAGAGGAAAGTTTGTTTGTTAAACAAGTCTTGGCAAAAACTTTGCCTTTTCCAGACCTTCACTTGTTATTTCCATTCTCTATATTATGTTCTCTAAAATTGAGAGAATGAAAAGACTCTGATTTAAAGTAATAATAATAACACCTTGTACTCATGTAGCACTTGAGACTGTCTAAAATCCCCTCTGCTAGTCTGAAGCTTCAAAGTCTGGATGTCTTTGGCTCCCTACTTTGCTTGATCCTGCTTGAATGAAAGACTCCAAGTGGGAGGGGAGACGGGGGCCGATGGAGCTAACAGTGTGAGCCCCAAGATAAGGTATATGATGCCAGACAATCCTTCAGAGTTTTGTTCCAAAAAGAAGTTCTGGCAACTCTTACTTTAATGTTTGAAATCAAGACTATTTTGTCCACATAGACACCTCGAGAAGATTTTATTTTAGTTTTTTAAGAACAAATTTTGGTCTTCGGTAGCTAGTCAGTAACCCTCTGACCTTTCAGTAAATATCCAAGTAAAGCTTTGAAATTAGGGTGTTTAGTGTTTTATGGCCCAGAATAAAAATCTCCAATTCTGTTTCCAAATAGTATAGCCTCAACACATTTTATTAAGCTCTTGACACATTCAGCCATGTGTATTTTGTAAAGTTCCTATGGTTATTGTTTTACAATAGCTGCTTCCAGAAGCATTGTAAGGGTTTCAATTAATCAGCCCTTTGTGTGCTTCAGACTATGCAAATTTATCACATCAAACCATTCAACTGCTCATGGGAAAGCCGTGTAAAAACTGTATTGTCTTCTAGCGCCTCCTCTCATTTAGAGTGATGTTTTAATAAGAAAGCTAATCAAGTTTTCTTATGCATTATTTATCTGTTAACATGTAAGGAAGAGCCGAATTAAAATTATGTCAACCGGGATATGGCAAGTGATGTGATAGATCTGGAAGCGATTCAGCAACAGAACAAAGCTAATATGATTCAACAGTTTTTGTCTCCTCCCCTCCCCCTTGGGATTATTTAAGGTGGTGGTGTGAGAATAAAAGAAGGTTAATTCAATAACTGGAAAGGGGGAAAGGAAGAAAGGAGCAACCACCTGTGTTAGCCTTCACGTTTTGATTTAGAGACTTACATTTCTGAATATGTAAAGGCTTATCGAGATGCGTTTGTTCAAAGTAGAAACATTTCTTATTTAACACGAACAGTCGAACTTGAAAGCATTCCTCCTGCTTCTTCGGCCCTGTTTACCACCATATTCATGAGCAGCAAGTTACTCTGCCCTGGAAATCCGCAGCCCAGGTCCTGTGAAGTTCTGACGTTATTAGGAGACACCATCCTGATCGTGTGAAATGATCTGAACCCAGCAGAGTGAGCTGCTTTTCGGTCTCTTCAGCCACAGTTAGTGCAACTGCATCTGCCCCTTCCATTCATTAAGTTGGTCTCCTTTGCGTTGCTAGTTTGCTTCCTGCTGAGAGTAATTAGGTTTCTTATATAATAATAATTCCTTGTATTTAGATGCCGCCTTTCTCTGAGGACCTTAAAGTACCTCTCAGACATTAGCTCATCTGTTCTTCTAACACAATTGCCTCATGAGATAGGTGCTAATTATTCCCATTCCAAAGACCAAACAGCTAAGGCTCACCAGAAAGTGGTGCTTTATCCCCAAGGTAACAATATCAGTTGAACAGCACAGAGACAAATTAAGGTCACCCAATTCCAGGATGTCCCACCGTACACAGGTCTGAGTGTCCAAGGGGTGATGAGCCCGTTATAGATCGCGTCCCCCGACCCCCATTTATGAACCTCATTAATACCGGGCATTAATACAGTGATCGCTCCTTCACCAAACACCAACCCTCTTCTTGCACTAGGACTGATAGAGAAGCATCGGAGCATCATTTCACCTTTGCTTAGTGACAGAGTGTTAAACTGTGCAGAAAAAGAAAAGTCTTGTCTAACTGGTACTCACAGAAAGTAGGCAGTTTAGCCTCTGATTAGTGTTATTTCAGCAGGACATACTGCCTGATTTGCTCTGCATCTCTTAGAGCATTAGAACATGGTATGCTGAACTATCCAGGTGTTTTCATGGTCAGTATTCAGTTAGGCTCCTCTGCGTGGGACACCTCTTGAGTGGACTCAAGTCTCTGAACCTCTTCGTATCCCCCGCCTCCGTCACAGCATTTGTCACGCAGCTTATTAACTGAGGGCATCGAGGGAAATGATTCTCTTTTCTCACTCAGAAAAGGAAGAATGAAAATATATATCAACCTGAGAGTGATAAATTTAATCCAAAAGTGGTTACATAGAAGGTAGACTTGCTAAATAAAAATTTTTTAAATTAAAAAGTGAAGCAGAGTGTGATCCTAAGGGGAGACCTGGCTATCAACAAAAGAGAAAACCCTTTGCTAGCTCGTTCTCAACACGTTAAAGTCACACCAAAAACGGATCTCAGATTAAAGACGTTATTACAGTTGTCTTTTGCCAGTTGTTACTTGCTTTCCTGTCTTTATATGGTAATATAATGCTTTAGTTTTCTTCCTTATCTTTTTTCTCACGTTCTTACCTTTTTTTTTTTTCCTATTTGGATTGAGATGGATCCGTTACACTAAGACTAGTTGAAAAAAAAAAAGTCCACAAATGACTTTTGAACAAGTGAATTGCTGTTTACAATTAGAAATACTTTCTAAGAGTGATTTGTCAGATTAACTGGACTTTTGCTGGGTATTCTTTAAATGATTTACGTGTTCTGCGAGGCCACAGAAATAGAAATAACAAATTGGTGTAAGAGCCTCCAGTGTAGGGGCCGTGACACAGAGAACTGTGGCAGTGGATCCCCAGATTTGCCTTTCCTGTGTGGCTTGGCGGTGAGATTTGTGGCTTCCTGAGACTCCCTAAATTCTTTACCTTTACAACTTGAAATTAAGATTGACGGTGATGGAGTAATATTTTAATGACTGGGTATCTGTAGAACCTTTCTGCTCTAACTTTCTGTGTTCCAGTTTTTCCTTGTTGTCTGTTTTCATTTGTCAAAAGTTCAGTAGTGTAATCTATGGTCTAATTCCCATTTGGCCCCTATGAGGGCATTAAGTGTTCCCGGTCCTGTTAGACTGGTGTATTTGCAATTCACTGCCAGGAGGTTGTGCTATAAACAATGGAGTCGAGACACCAGCATGAGCCGGGGGATGAAATTTTATTTTAAAATCTGAAATGCTGTGTAAGCATTTAAGGTATGAATCAGTAATTGTTTCACAACAGCTTCCATTAGATATGGTTTATTTGTAGTCCATCCCCTTTTCAAGGATCCAGGGGAGTGTTAACACACTGAAGCGTACTGCATATCATTTACATTTTAAAACCAGTGTTAAAGGAAACTAACTATAACTTTTAAGAGTTCTAAATATTGGAAGAGATTTTTATGCCTCTGTCCCTGGAGAAACCAGAGTTTTAATTTTTCATTTGAAAAATAAGAAAAAACCTTCCTACTTTAATTAAGGATTTGAATAATTCTGAAACAGAAATACCTTTAAAAAAAGAAAGAGAAGTCTGGTTCTAAGATTGAGAACTCTCTTCCCCCCACCAAATGAATTCAGTAAAATACAAACTTTAAAAAATCATTTGTCTAATTTGAGATTCGAGATCATCAAATTCTGTCTAAATATTTTGTTTTAACTTCTAAGCTCATTATGGTTTCTTTGTGTTAACTTGTATTAAAATCTGTCAGCTATGACTGGTCTCATAAGCACAGTCAGCGGACCAGAATAAGTTAATTATTTACTTGTGTCACTAGTGCTCTTCATCTAATGAAATGCACAGCTGTGTTAGATCTGCAGTTGGATGTGTAGCTTCCATTGTTCCACAAGTCAGCAGAGGGTAGAAGCCGCAATGATGGAGAGCCCTCAGTTCTTTCTGCTGTTCTGGCTTTCTGTGTCGATTTCATGGATCTTTTATCATTCACTTTCACACAAAACAAACAACACAGGCCTGTCTGCTATGGGAACCATCTTGGCATATAAAAGGGTTTTCAGAGCCTAAAGTAATTTTAAGTTAGCTAAGATTTAATTTTTGGCTTACAGGTGCCCTTGATTCAGATGTGGCCAAAGCCATTCCTATAATGGAATGAAAAAAATCTGTAAGTGACTTATATAACCAATGTATTTTTAAACTGCAGTGTCAGAAAAGGCTGATAAGAAAATAACTTCCCAAGAAAGGAATCTCTATACCAAATATTAATCAGATTTCAAGAAGAGTTATTGGAGATTCAGATTTCAGATTTTAATAACAAAATGAAGTTAAATTTGCTTGATTAAACTTGTCAACTGAGACTGAGAACACAAAATGCAAATCATCCCACTCCTTACCCTCCCCCAATATGAGTGTGTCCTGCTTCCGCAGTGGGTTTCTGTACCTCCTGCACCTCACTCCCACCTTCTCTTGTCGGGGGTGAACAGGCAGCTTCCTCTTGAGCAGACGCCAGCATCCGCCTGTGAAATGCTGCTGAAGGGGTGCCGAGGCTTTTCTTCAGTTTTGTTTTTAAGGGATGTAGCTGAACCTTCCACCTCCTCACCAGCTAAAGTGACATTCTCACCCAAGCACGTCCCAGGGACTGGCCTCTTTAGGAATTGCTGTTTTTAACATTTTGTTCACTGCTAAACAATGTTGTTGTCGGTTGCACCTAGATTTACAGTTTGATGTCTTTCAGAGTAGATTTCCCAGTAGCCCCAGTGTTTTGTCAGATAATTTCAGTGTGGACAAAGATGGATTTTTGGAGGGGAGAAAGGAGGGTCACAGACTCTGCTTGATTTAAATTCTAACACATTGTAGCTGAATTTGAAATAAAGTGAACTGAATGTTTCTGGGCTTAATGTAGGAAAGCATATGTTCTTTATAATAAGCAATACAATTTCAACCAAAAAGGCATGCTCTAGGATTCAACTTCATAAACCGAGTTACCATATCGTTCATAGCCACTGGAAATCTGAACATTGATAACCGATGTTAAATAGGCAGATGGCACTCTTTCTCTTTAGACTTCAGGTCTTGGTGATTATAACATGCACAAAAATTTTATTTTAAAAAAGTTTGAGTAATTATGTAGAAATCAAACTGAGGAAAGAAACATTTCTTTGAGAACAGTTTCTTTTCAGTAGGTGCAGATGGTTGATAACTTTGTATACAAAGGAAAAGAAAGTTCATGTTAAGAAATATAAAAGCATTTTTTTTCCTGGTCCAGTGCCATCGTACAGTAGTTTTCTAATTCTGAATTAGGTAGCTTGTGGTGAACAATCTAAAACTGTACCCGTATAGTCGTTCTACCAAGAAAGAAATCAGAGGAATTTAAAACTATTTAAGCAATAAGATCCCTTACAGGTTAGAATAATATTTAGGGAGTAATAAAGTACAACTAACTTAAGAGACCGTCAGTAGAGTGCAGAGAGCTGGTGGGGTTTGGTTTGGTTTTTGTTCTTAGAATTTCATTTCTGATTCCAGCCTTTTCTTCCAAGAGTAATTTGGCATTTAATTTTCTTGTTCAACTCTACAACTTCGACCAGAGGTCACTTTTCTAGCATGCCATAAGCTATAGGAATTACAGTTCCCTAGGGCAGCTTAGGCTCGGCCAGGGGAGCCCTGGCAGAAACCAGCCCGCCAGCCAGGGCTCGGCAGCCAGTAGGTAGACCTGTCAGTGCATCAGCCACTGACAAGGACTCCTTGTCCCACGTTTTAAAACCACAGTCTAAACACATCCCCTGCCCAGTCAATTCTGGTGATCAGAGAACTCGCATTCCTGTGCTGTGGGTACGTTAGGTAGCAGATCACAGACTGGCTGACAAGGAGCGAGATTGCCGCTGACTTGCCGTGTCAGGAACGACGATGGGGCTGGGGCGTGGGGAAGCCACTGCTCTCCCCTGTCTGGGGCAAGAGAGGCCGGGCAGACGGCCTGACGGCACGTTGTGTGTCGTGCCAGAAGGCCAACCCGCAGGCTGCAGTGCCTTTCCGCAAGGACAGTCGTTTGTGAACTGTTCGTGTAGCAGGATTGTTGGAAGTTGCTTTTATTACTCTTGATGGAGACCACGGAGAAGGTTTGAGAGCAGTGGAAATAGAGACGGCAGCAGGGAGATCCCAATTAAGTACTGTGTTCTTCCTTTCTGCCGGTTGGCTCTACGTGGCATGAAATCTTCTCTCCCCCAGGTGTTTGTGGCTTGATCGTCCCTCAGGAAGACATGCCATTTTGTGATTCTGGCATCTGTCCGGACATCATAATGAACCCCCATGGCTTCCCATCTCGAATGACGGTCAGTACAGGTTTTTTTGTTTTGTTTTGTTTTTCTGTTTTAGGAAGGAATGTTATCTTTTTTTAAAAAAAATAAATTTATTAATTTATTTTTAGCCACGTTGGGTTTTTGTTGCAGCGCGCGGGCTTCTCATTGTGGTGGCCTCTCATTGCGGAGCACGGGCTCTAGGCACACAGGCTTCAGCAGTCGTGGCACATGGGCTCAGTAGTTGTGGCTCGCAGGCTCTAGAGCACAGGCTCAGCAGCCAAAGTGCACAGGCTTAGTTGCTCCACGGCATGTGGGATCCTCCGGGACCAGGGCTCGAACCCGTGTCCCCTGCATTGGCAGGAGGACTCACAGCCACTGCGCCACCAGGGAAGCCCAGTTACTACGGTTTTCAGAGGCGCTGCCTTTAAGGAAAAAGGCAGGCAGTTGGTTTGTAGTGAGCGGAGGAGATGGGGCCCTGAAACTGATTTTCGGAAAGGGCCCTTTTACCTCTTGCCAAATAAATAGGTCCCTAGACCCTGACAGTGGGGGCTAATCTCCTCTACAGAGGGGGTGTGGAGAGGTCTGGGCTTCCCTTCGAGAGCAGTCTTCTGAGTGATGAACTCACCCCTCAACAGAAGAACCCCATGTATCAATGTATCTCCCTTTCTGTGGTTACCATTCTGTCATCCTGGCTCCGACACTTAGCAGCTGTGGGACTTCAAAGTTGCTTAACCCCTCTGTTTCCTCAGATGTAAACTGAGGGAGGTAATAGTACCTATCCCATCGGGGTCTTGGAGGCGTAAACTTAGGTCACAGTAAGAGAGGATAAATATTTGCTACTACTGATTTATCACTCTTATTAATAGTAGTAGTCTTATAATCTTTTGGAAGAAACAGGCCAGAGCTAAATAAACAGACAGAATTCCTAAACCACAGGAAGGTGCTCACTTAATTTGTTCACATCCCACAGGTGGGAAAGTTAATAGAGCTGTTGGCGGGCAAGGCCGGCGTGTTAGACGGCAGATTCCACTACGGCACTGCTTTTGGAGGCAGTAAAGTGAAGGATGTGTGTGAGGACCTCGTTCGCCACGGTTATAACTACTTGGGGAAAGACTATGTTACCTCTGGCATCACAGGGTGAGTATGTGTTTAGACGTCTTAAAGGAAAATTACGATTTTATTAAAGTAAAAGTATTAAAGTAAAAGTATGATTTTATTAAAGTAAAAGGATAAAAGTAAAAATATGATAAGGCGTAAGAGCCCTTAAGATATACGGCTTTACTCCTTTAAGAAATCTGATACAAGAAAATCCAGATTTATGGTGGACGTCACAGCTAAGCTATGGTGGTAGTGATTTTGCGGTATGTGTGTATCACATCAACACGTTGTACACCTTACATGATGTTATTTGTCAATTATATCTCCGTGAAACTGGGGGAGGGGAGAAAAGAAAGTCCAAATTTAGAAAACTAATAAACTAAGGAGTGCCCTTTTGCCGATAAGGCTCCCATTTAAAAAGTAGAAAGATCTTACTTACCAAAATAGGATTTCTGCACAGCTTTTAAAGAACACATCAGTTGTCTATAATACAAAATCTCTTAACTGTTGGCCTTTCTCTGCACTACTGTGATGAATATCAGATACTTAGTGCTCTGACAGGTAGCCTGAGGCGTAACATTTGCGCGTTCATTCACCAATGACGTGTTAAACACCTAACATGTGCTAGGTACTAAGTATGTAACAGTGAACAAAATAGACGTGGTCCCTGACCTATGGGGCTGACCACTGAGATTTGTTACTAGACATTAAAAAATAAGACAAAAAGTAACTTCTCAGCAGGGCCTACCCTGACTACTTACTTTAAAACCACAAGTCAGTGTTGCCCATTTCCTGCTGTATTTTTCTCTGTAAGCATTCATCATTATCTAGTAATGTAATAATACCATATAATATCACTATCTGTCTCTCCAATGGGAATGTAACCTACATGAGAGCAGGGCTTGTCTGTTTTGTTTACTGTATTATTTCCAGTGTCTAGCACAGAGCCTGACATACAGCAGGCACTCCATAAATGTTTGTTGAATAAAGGAATGAAAACAAATCAACACAAGTACAAATAGCTCTCACCAAAATGAAACCAAAGAATAGGTTAGAAGACCCCTGTGAGGAGGTGGCTATTTCAGTGGAGATACGAAGGATGAGAAGAGACATTTGGAGAGTGTTTCGTGCAGGGGAGAAGTGTGTTGAACACCTTACAAGGGGCAGAGCTTGGGAAGTTCAGGGAAGTGGAAGAGGCAGCGGCTGCAGCCTGAGGGGAGGCTGGAAAGCAGCCTGAAGGGAGACACAGCAGAGCGCTGGGTCTTCCTGGTTCCCTGGAGAAACAGATGTCCCTGAGGTTACCCTGAATGATCAGGTTTTCAAACTTGACTCACACATGGTTTTAAAGGATCAAATCAGTTGCTTAAATTAAGACCCACTTACATATTTTATGCCAGATAAAACTGTGGGACATAGCATTTATACCGTTCTTCTGAGGTTTCAAACTGCTTGAGCACAAGTGAAACTCAGCGTGGAAGCATGTGTGAAAACACAGAGCTTGATGTTAGTGCTGCAAATAGACTATCCAGATATGATGAAAATGGCCAAAATCTGTATCTGTTAAAATTATTGCCTGCTTTCTCAAATGACCTATCTGGACTGTAATAATGTGGATTTCTTTAGGTGTATCATAGTTGAGTTGTTACAGGAAATCGCATTACAGGGCAAGAGTGATGGTCCATTTCAAAAATGATTCAGTGAAGTAACTAAGGTCCATTTCAAAAACAGTTATCACTGCTAAACTGATCATTTTAGTCTTTGCTTCTCATCCAGAAATAATGCAGTAGTTGACCAGAAAGTATGCAAATCCAGTGAATCAATTGCCGGACCTTCTGAACGTAATTTTACTGGAAGATTTGGATGGGTTGTGCTCTGCTTCCTGTGGACAGCTGTAGGCTCTGTCTGCACCACTTTCCCCAGTGCCCCCAGCCAATAAGTGTTTTCATTTCTTTGCCATTCATCTCAGTTGTAAAGTTTGAGAAACACTACTTTAGCTTGTTAGTTGAAAGTTTCATAAAGGGCTTAAAACCATATTCACCCACCAGCTTTCATCCGTTGTCACATTTTCGAGCATAGCTAGGAGGAAAAATGGCATCTGGCTTTATTCAGTTAATGATAGAATGGCATTAGGTGACAGAGTTCTAGAAATTCTACTGTGAGCAGCCATACAGTGGAGGAATTAGAATCATTTATTATTAAAGCTGGAAAGAACTTTAGTCTGACCCCCTTGTTGTACAACTAAGAAAACTGAGATAAAGAGGTCTTTATCTCAGGGACTTTATGCAGGGACTTCCCTGGAGGCGCAGTGGTTAAGAATCTGCCTGCCAATGCAGGAGACACGGGTTCAACCCCTGGTTTGGGAAGATCCCACATGCCTCGGAGCAGCCAAGCCCGTGCGCCACAACTACTGAGCCTGTGCTCTAGAGCCTGCAAGCCACAACTACTGAGCCCATGCACCACAACTACTGAAGCCCGTGCACCTTGAGCCCGTGCTCCGCAACAAGAGAAGCCACCGCAATGAGAAGCCTGTGCACCGCAACGAAGAGTAGCCACCACTCGCCGCAACTAGAGAAAGCCCATGCGCATCAACGAAGACCCAACATAGCCAAAGATAAATAAATAAAAATAAATTTATATTAAAAAAAAAAGCTTTCCACTGTCAAAGCACTTAAATATTCACTCTCTTTTTAAACTCTTACTACGGATTTTCTAAAGGCTCATGAGTCAGCTCTGTGACAGACGTTTACTGAGTATCTGTTGTGTGCCAGGCAGGGTCATTAGTGCAGGGGCCACAGTGACAAGGAGATGAAGTGCTTATTCTGCGGCATTTACTTCTTCTGGGGAAAACAGGTGATAATTAGAGAAATAACAAATGTGTACTTTAATAGCAAACGGTGACAGGTGCTCTGAAGAACATAAAACCAAGGTGAGAGTTGAGACTGCACTGGCACTGTGATGCTGGGGTGGGAGGAAGGCACCTCTAGAGAATGTGATTGGGGCGCACCTCTCGGAGGAGGTGAAGGGTTTGGCAGGGCCATGTGAATACCTGGTGGAAGAATGTTTCAGGCAGAGCTGACAGTAAGCGCAAAGGCCCTGGGGCAGGTGGGCTTGCTACATTTGAGGAACAGTGAAGAGGCCAGTGCTGCTGGAGTAGAATGAGCAGTGGGGAAGGGGAATAGCAAATGAGTCAGGTGGACAGGAGCCAGGTTGTGTTAGACCTTGTGGCCGTGATACAATATTTGGGTGATGCAGAGTCTGAATGTAATGGGAAACCATTGGGAATTTAGAGCAGAAAAATGACCTGCTATGATTTATGATTTAGAAGGAATCACTCTGGCTTGTTGTGTGAAGAATAGATCGTTGAGGGATAAGAGTGGAAGCAAGGAGGCGAACTGGAGGATTGTCTGCAGTAGTCCAGGCAAGAAAGGATGGTGGCCTGACGAGGGTGGCAGCAGTGAAGGAGGGACTGTCTTGTTCCCACTGTCTCACAACCTGTTTAAATTTTTTTTCACTATTTTTTTAATTGAATGAACGATTCTTTAAATTCTATGGTAGTTTACAGTTTTCAAAAGTTTCACATGATTTCATATAATCCCATAATAACCCTTTTTTCCTATCCCTCATATTGCCCCTACCCCTTCCCTTTCCCCGCTGGTAACCACTAGTTTTTTCTCTATATCTGTGAGTCTCCTTCTTTTTTGTTTTATTCACTAATTTGTTGTATTTTTTAGATTCCACATTAAGTGATATCATCCAGTGTTTGTCTTTGTCTGACTTATTTCACTTAGCATAATGCCCTCCAAGTCCATCCATGTTGCTGCAGATGGCAAAATTTCATTCTCTTTTATGGCTGAGTAGTATTCCATTGTGTGTGTGGTGTATGTGCGTGTGTGCGTGTGTGCGTGTATATATATATATATATATATATACACACGCACACACGCACATACACCACATATCCGTTCATCTGTTGATGGACACTTAGATTGCTTCCATACCTTGGCAATTGTAAATAATTTTAAAATTTGTATGGAAACACAAAAGACCCCAAATAGCCAAAAAAATCTTGAGAAAGAAGAACGGAGCTGGAGGAATCGTGCTCCCTGACTTCAGCCTATACTACAAAGCTGCCATAATCAAAACATTATGGTACTGGCACAAAAACAGACACACAGATCAATGGAACAGGATAGAAAGCCCAGAAATAAATCTACACACTTATGGTTAATTAATCTATGACAGAGGAGGCAAGAATATACAGTGGAGAAAAGACAGTCTGTTCAGTAAGTGGTGCTGGGGAAACTGGATAGCTACATAAAAAAGAATGAAATTAGAACATTCTTTAACACATACAAAAATAAACTCAATAAAAAAAAACTCAATGGATGAAAAACTTAAATGTAAGACTAGATACTATAAAACTTCTAGAGGAAACATGGGCAAAACACTCTTTGACATAAATTGCAGCAATATTTTTTTGAATTCGTCTTCTAAAGCAAACAAAAGCAAAAATAAACAAATGGGACCTAATTAAACTGAAAAGCTTTTGCACAGCAAAAGAAACCATCAACAAAATGAAAAGAAAACCTACTGAATGGGAGAAGATATTTGCAAATGATATGACCGATAAGGGGTTAATATCCAAAACATAAAAACAACTCATACAACTCAACATCAAAAAAGCAAAAACCCGATTTAAAAATGGGAAGAACTGAATAGACATTTCTCCGAAGAGCACATGCAGATGGCCACCAGGCACATGAAAAGATGCTAAACATCGCTAATCATTAGGGAAATGCAAATCAAAACTACAGTGAGAATCACCTCACACCTGTCAGAATGGCTGTCATCAAAAAGAACACAAATAACAAATGTTGGCGAGGATGTAGAGAAAAGGGAACCCTCATACACTGTTGGTGGGAATGTAAATTGGTGCAGCCACTGTGGAAAACAGTACGGAGGTTTCTCGAAAAACTGAAAATAGAATTACCGTATGACCCAGCAATTCCACTCCTGGGTATATATCCAAAAAAAACAAAAACACTAATTCGAAAAGATACTGCACCCCAATGTTCATAAATTTTTATTTCTTAATTGAACAATGCATCTGTTATTGCATCCATGGTACTTTTATATTTTCAGTTCTAGCATATTTGTTCACTGCAGACTGAAAATCACTCTCTTCCATTCATTCAGTCATAAACTTGTTCATAAACAAATAAGGGCCTGCCAGTGATGAGTCCTAGAAAAGGCTGTCTCTTGTTAGCCCAAACTTAGTTTCTTAACCTAAAACTCTGACCTTTCTTGCAGTGAACCCTTGGAAGCATACATCTATTTTGGCCCCGTGTACTATCAGAAACTGAAACACATGGTGCTAGATAAGATGCATGCCCGGGCACGGGGACCACGAGCTGTCCTTACCAGGTAAGAGAAAAGCATTTATAATGCGGTTAAGTCTACCTTGCATTTCTCGGATATAGCAATAGGCAGATGTCAAAATTTGGGGTGTTAGGCATCAAAAGTCACATATGTCTGATTAAAATGAAAAAATAGCAACCAATTAAAAATCAATTCATAGGTGCAAGAGCAAGCCCACCGTAGGTCTTGCCAGTAGTCTCCTAACAGAGTCATTTGCATTTATGCACCAGTTTAAATATGGTCCTGTTTTACAAGGTTCAAATATAGGAATGTAGGTACACTTTACATGAACACATATCGATACACCTGCATGCTCCCATGTGTACACAGAAAACACATACATACGTTATTTGGTAGCGAGGCCACAACTGTCATTTTTTAAAACTGTTACTGGAGCATAAGGCACCTGTACTTGCATGCTTATTAGAATAAGCTCTGGGAGGTTAAGGTCCACATGTGCCCTTTCACCAGTGTGTCCTCAATTCCAAGCACAATGTCTGTGTGTTGATGAATGGGTACAGTTGTTGGGAAAGGGAATTATAAATACTAGGTTTCACATGTTCTTAGTACTACATCTTCCATTTGGAGAAGCAGGGTCTAGGGCAGTGGTTCTCACCCAGGGGCGATTGTGCCTCCCAGGGGACATTTGACAATGTCTGCAGACATTTTGGGATGTCACAACTGGCGGGTGGCGAGGAAGCTACTGGCATCCAGTGGGTGGAGACCAGGGATGCTGCTGAACATCCTACAATGCACAGGCCAGTTCTCACCACAGAGACTTGCCCGGCTCAATCTGGCAGTAGTGCCGAGGTTGCCAGAGAGGGTGGGCCTGGGGAGACAGACAGACATGGATGTGAACTCATCTTCACCTTATACCACTTCCACCAGCCTTGGACACATCACTTAGCTCCTCTCAGCTTCAGTTTTTCCCGTATATTAAGTGGAGACAGTAATTCCCACTTGGTAGCATGCTGGTGAATGTCAGATGTTTTAAAATAGAATGTATACCGTGCCAATTCATGGGAGAGGCTCAACAAATATCCAGTTCCCTGCCCACTCTGACCTGGCAATGCAACTCTCCCCTGAATGCTGTCCCCTCCAGAACTTCCATTTCAGTTACAACATCCAAAAACTATTTCAGGGAATTCTCCGGTGGTTAGGACTCCGCGCTTCCACTGCCTAGGGCCTGGGTTCGATCCCTAGTCTGGGAACTAAGATCCCACAAGCCGTGCGGCACGGCCAAAAAAAGCAACAAAAACAAAAAAAATACTATTTCAGAGTAACATATTTCAAAATATGTTTCCTGTTTTTTGCCTTGTTGTGTAAAAAACGTTGCTGCTTTAGAATTACTTTTGTGTATTCCATATGAATCTGCCTGGAGTGTATTTGTAGTCTGTGATCTCAGTTGGTTAAAATCCAAGTTTTGGGTTCTGCCCACATGTGATCAGACCCCCTTCACTTGTCCAGTGACCACAGGTGTAGGGATGCCCCCGACTCCCACCCTAGATCAAAACATAGATATCGTGCTCAGTTATGAAGTGGCTACTATAATGTGTTCATTTAGACCTATTTGTAAGTTTTTCATAGGTAGATTTTCTTTCATCAAATAATCTACGATTTGATTTCCCATTGTAACTTTCAACAACAGAAGGTAACATTTCAGCATGGGCTGGTGTACACTGTGTTTACCTTCTTAACTCTTTGGGAAACTGGAGGCAACAACAAAGATTAAAAATGCTATGGAATGAAGCAAACAAGAGGTTTACAGTCCACCCCTGCTCAGACTACCTCTAAGGACTGTCACTCCAAAATCAACCAGCCAGGGAGCTTGCTTTTTTCTTTTTCTCTTTCTTTTCTTTACTTTTTTTTTTTTTTTTTAATAATTTCTGTCATCAGTACCTAGGTGGGATCTAGGTGGATTTGCCTGAGTTGTTTCAGAATCCCCTAATTTTACCTACATCTCTGGGTCTTAGATTCCTAACCTTTTAAAGTATTCTCAAGCCCAGCAGATACATAAACCACAGGGAGTCCATTCAGGAGTCTAATAGCTAATTCAGGGGTCTAATAGCTAATAGCTTCCCAGTTCTCATACAAGAAGGAACGACCTGAATGGGACACACAGAACTTTCCCAGTCTCTGGGGAACCTCCCATCTGGCTCAGGTACTCCATCCTTCCAGATGATTCCTGATCTATTCCAAATTTTATAAAACTCTCTTTGCTTCTTTCCATGCTCAATTTATTTCTTAATAGTAAAGCTCTTCCCTGGAGCCCTGGCAATAACAATTGGGGACCCATGTTTCTCCCATAGTGCATTCTGCTTAGTTTTTCTGCCTTTAAATAACAGAGAACTGAGACATCTTTGAAGGTACCCAAAAGACATTCTACCCTGATTTGAGGACTATACTGTGCTAATAATGATGAAAGTGATGGTAATAGTAATGCTAGCACTGCTGTTTTATATGATTATATATTAATTTATTATTATATCACAGAAGATTATGTAATTATTATTTCTATCTAATAATAATAATAGCAACCACTAGTGTTACATCTCTTCTCCTTTAAGCCTCTTTGGGATAGGTTGTCTAACATGCGCTTTACAAATGAGGCTGAGAGGCTGAGCAGCCTGCTTTTGGTCACTGTCTAAAAGCAGTTTGAATCCCGGTGAGCCCACTCTGAAGCCTTGTGCAAGATCTTAGCTAGCATGTGATGCTGCCTCTTTGTTTGTTTAGTATAATAATAACACATTTGTCTAACTTGTTTCGAAGGCAACCTACTGAAGGTCGATCTCGTGATGGTGGTTTGCGTCTTGGAGAAATGGAACGTGACTGTTTAATCGGTTATGGAGCAAGTATGCTTTTACTAGAGAGACTGATGATTTCAAGTGATGCCTTTGAGGTTGATGTCTGTGGGCAGTGCGGACTTCTTGGGTACTCCGGCTGGTAAGTGGATACCACATGTCTCTCATACCACATCCCTTGCCTCTTAAATCACAGCTCAGAGTTTGGATCATACCCACGTATTCTCCAGCCTTCCCCATCCAGACATTCCTGGAATTGGGGATTCTGTATGTACATGCTTAGCTTGTCTGCCTAATGTTCTGCTGTCTACAGCCACTAGAGTTTAAGCTCCCAAGGAGACTTTATTTTCTTTTTAATATTATCTCGAGTACCTTTTATAACACTATTTATCTGTAAAAATACTAGCAGATTCAGAATTACAGCATATTTTAACTGGCAGCTTTTAATAGAAGACTGTGTTGAATGCCCTCGTTTAACCTCAAACCCAAAGAACCAGGTATGTTGCCCCAGCTCTTATAGCAAGTTGGTGACAGAACCAGGACGTTGTCTGTACTCTCTCTGCTTTACACTTGGACTGTGAATTCCATGAAGACAGAGACCATGTCTGTCTCAGTCATTCACTCAACAAACATTTAGTAAGAATCTGCTAAGTTCAGACACTGTTCTAGGCCCCAGAAATACAGTGGGGAGTAAGACGGATGAATGGCTGCTTACAGGGAGCTTATCTTCTAGCTCATTCTAACTCCAGTCTGTCTTGTTTACCCCTGCTTCTCCAGCCTGTGACCTGGTTGTTGCTAAATAAAATATAATTGCTTAGGATTGTCAATAGGTAAATTATGTAACTCATAAAGTTTGTAATTTCTGTGTAGAGCTCAGTACACAAAGGCCAGCTTAAAAGATGTTGCTACTTATTTTTTTGTTGGTGTTTGTATAGTTAGAACACCTTTCTTCCTTATAATGGTTCCACTCTACCACCAAAGGGCAGCTGCTCTGTTTAGGGTTAGTCATGATCCAGGAGAGCCCCGAAGTGCTCCTGTAGGCAGGAGGGCTGGTAGTTCCCCAGTCTCTACTCACTCTTCCATCAGAGATGAGGTCTAACAAGTATATAAGGCAGATGCTGCGGGGACCGGAAATAGCCTCAACTCCCTCATCAGCCCTCACCCACCCTCCCAGAGCCCCTTTTCCCTGGCCGGGGGTGGGGCATCCTCAGAAGGACAGGGTTAGGCCCAGATGAGCGTTCATTGCCAGAGTCTGAGGAATACAGGGGCCACCATTTTCCCATCGAGCCCCCCATCAAAGCCTCCTTCCAGAGAGAGCCCCAACTTTTTGCCATTTTAACGCTGCCAGTTTCTTGGCGAATGAAAGCAAATCAGGAGTCGGAGTGAGTGAGCTTCTTAGAACACAGTATACACCTTGCTAGGTAAATGACAAAACCCTTTAGCCAATTATTTTATGATTTTTTTTGTGTAGAAGAGTTAATGAGAAGAAATCGTTGTCTGTTTCTTCTTGTCTGTGAAGAAATAGTTTCATTTTAAAAACTAACGCAAGAGGTGGCTATTTGCAGTTCGTTCCTTTCATAAGGTGGCAGGGATGAGGTGACATTATTCTAAGCATAAGCCTGAGTGTTTCTTATATCAGTGACATGGAGCAGATGTTTCAGTTCTGAGATGTCTTTTTGTCTCTTGAAATGCATATTGAGTTTTATTGTCCTGGTTGTGTAACAACAGCAACAAAAAAGTATAATAGGAAGGTGCCTGGAACCTAGGTCTTAGGTCTTCAAAGTTGGCACAAGGGTTTTTAAGTAATTTATTTTGAAAAGATGGTACAGAGGAGTCATTTTATTAAGAATAGGGATCATGAAACTTCAAAAAGAGTTTCCTTTTCTTCTCCATTCTCCTCACATTCCCTCCCATGCCCCCTAACGGAAGAAGAAAGAAAGAGAGAAAGGGAGAAAGAGAGAGAGAAAAAAAAGGAAGCAGTAGACCAGCTTCCTTCATGCACTTTGAAAACCTTCCCCTCTCTTCCTCTGAATACTCAGGGAAACTCACATAAACAGTAATTGATCCCAACATTATTCTGTTAAGTTCATATCTCCTTTCCTGCTTCGTTTCTGTCTCATTTAGAGATCATCTGATGGCAGTGCCTGATTTTGAAGCTCATGTGTTCAATGTATATTGTATTTGAAATCCTTTGAAAGAGGACTAAATCAGGTTACACTGTGTAAGGGTCTTTACTGTAATTAAACAGACCTGGATATACCATATGTCTGATTTTGAGTGGCCTACTTATACCCTTGTTGCCAACAGAAAAAAATCCTCATCCAGTCTGGTAGTCTCGCAGCCTGCTCGTGCTGCTTTCTGGCAGAGGAGCATAATGATGCTGTCATTTTCCCGTCGTTACCTGATCGTGTGTGATGGGTTGTGTGGGAGGGAGCACAGGCGTTTGTTGGAGGAAGTCGGTCTTTAATGAACAGCACAATGGAGGCTGAGTAATTAGAGCAGTTCAGAACCTTGAAACTGGCCTTTTGTCAGTGATTTGCACATTAGTAAGGCATTGCTATGGGGATGTTTACAGCAAGACTGTTGTTCTGCAGAAGACACGGAGGGCATAAGTCACAAAAGAGAGGAAAACTGCTGAGAGAAGAAAATCCCTATTAAGATAATTAGCTTGTAGAGGATATTTTACTGGACAGTCATTCCTCATGTGAAGCCACAGCCGCCTCCTTTTGCTGCTTTTCCCTAAAAAATCAGTTTATTTTATTGTTGTTTGGGTCAAGTTTCTTTCTTTGGAAATCTTTCAGAAATAGGGTAAAAATTTTAATATTTTTCTTTATGTGTATATATATATACGCATATGTATGTATGTATGTATATACATGCATTAGAACATTTTAAATAGTTAATAATAGAGAAGATTAGTGGGCTTTCTGGATTATGAATCAGCACATATGGAAGTTTTAAATGGATTAGCTTGACCTGAAGTCACCAGGTAATGTACTGGACAGGAGAATCAGCAAGAAGTTGCCCCAGTTAAATCTATTTCTCCAGTTTAATTAAAGCATGAACATGATTCCTGGATAAATTAGATCAACCCAGGCACATTAAAAACATAATTCTTAAACTATAATGCATTAAAGAGGTCTTTAGGTAATCTTTTAGGAAAAAGTCATCCACCATGTTCCTATTATTACTGTTGATGGAATCAGATCTCCACAGTGCTTGTTAAGGCCTCTGCAAGTCCCCTGTGGGGACACGAGCACAGGTCCATCATGGCTCATCCCTTTTCCATACTCTTCTCCTCAAGAAGTTCATATCTGTATACTCACTCACCACCACATTCAAATTCTCAGCCTTAATACTTTTCTTTTCTAAAATAATAAAGCTTTATTTTACTGGTGGTGAAAATGATCCCTGCTCTTTGTAAAATATTCAAAGTTATAAAAAATGTTAATGATATATATATAAAGAAGAAATACAAACAGTCACACTAATTTGTACCATCCACAGATGACCACTATTAACATTTTAGTGACTCTTTTGGGGACATCTCTGTTTGCCAGTAGTCCTGTACCCTTTTTTATTTTCAGTCATGAGCCCTTTTGAGATTCTGATAATAGTATAAAAGTAAAAATACGTACACCAAAAAATCTTGTTACATATGATTTTGGGGCTTCATACATTTACTGAAACCCATCTGAGGACCCCCCCCCCCTTGTGATCACACTGTTTAGCAAACTGCTTTTTCTACGCCACAGTGTGTCCTGGACACCTTTACATTTCACTAATGTGGGTCTACAGCATCACGTTCAATGGCTGCACAGGATTCTTCTGCATAAATGTCCTGTAATCACAGAACAAACTGCTTATTGGACACATGAGCCATCTCCTGCTTTATGCCGGAGTAGTATGCATATGCTACTGTGTGTTATAAGTAGTGTGACCGTGAACATTCTTGTGTACATATTTTGCCACTTTTGTGATTACTCAGTGAAATAACATGTGTGTCTACGTTTTTAACACACATCCCTCCAGAAGGGCCTTTACCGTTCACTAAGGAGTCTCGCTCTAGTCCCCAGTCAGCACTGAGTCTTCTAAGCCCTGGTTGCTGTTCCTCTTGCACTCATTTTGCCCCCTGTTAACTGGGAGGACCTAGTTTTCTACATATTAAGTCTCAGGATTTTTACTGGAAACCTATTGTCCCAGATGCCCCAGATCCTTGAGGTATAGGGTAAGGTCCTATTTTGGTCTGAAACCTGAGAAAATAATTCACTTTCTCCCCAGGGACCCTTCTTTCATTGTAGCTATTGACTAAGATCTAGGTTCAGTTCACTGGCTCTTCCTGAAGGAAAAGAAAATCCTAATTGGAAGAGCAGGCACAGTGGTCAGGAGCAGGTGCTGTTGTGAGGATTGAATGAGAATATACGCACACGCACGCGCACACAGGTTCCTTGGTTTCGCACAGGGGCCAGTGCGTTGTTCAGTGCAGTGGCTTCCAGGACTAAGAGAAATAACCACGCTTGAAGAGTGCTGGAAAAATAGGTAGCATTTGATTGGATACCACCTTTCTATATGAAAGTCTTCTCTTTCCCATCACACTTGAGGCATTTCAGTGACAGAAATCAAATTGAGCATCTTGTCTAGAATAGTATAGAGTAGTAGGCGCTTTTCAAATACATGGACATGGCTTCAGTCGGTTTGGAACTCTTTCAACAATAAAAAATGTCTAAATCTGAGTAACTTTCAGACGGTTCAGATTTTTGGGCCTCATTCAAAATAAATACATAGGCAGATATTTTGCATTTTAAGGAGAAAGGTCTAGAAGTGTGGAAGTACTGATTAAAATTCCATGCTTTTAAAACTGGGGGAGTGATAATGTTTTGTTCTTTCTTTTCCTGCCTTGGATGCTTCTTTCTATTTTGGGGGCACATACATACATATTTGATAGTGTGACTGAACACTGAGGTATAGAAAACGAATGAACTTGATAGGATGGTCATGGAATTTTCAGAGCAAATCCTCACTTCCTGTGTGCAGGCCTCTACCTCTGAGTTGCTGTCCATCTAACACAGCTGACTTGGGTTTCAGGTGCCATTTCTGCAAGTCGTCCTGCCACGTGTCCTCCCTGCGCATCCCGTACGCCTGCAAGCTGCTCTTCCAGGAGCTGCAGTCGATGAACATTATCCCCAGGTTGAAACTGTCCAAGTACAATGAGTAAGGATGGAAAAAACGGTTATTTAAAGAGAATAGTTGGTATGTTAAACACAGTGGAAAGCGGAAGGGTGGAAGGCATGAGGACCACTTCTGCTCCCGGGAATAATTCCTTTGAATGTTCTCTTTCTCTGCAAAAACAAACAAACAACAACAACAAGAACCCCACGAAATTGATGGAGAGGCTTTTTATACATTAGGAGACTGGCTGAACAACCTCGATCAACAAGCCACGGGCCACGGAGGAGGTGCCAACAACATGGACTGTAACAAAGTCTCTCATCCGTGTACCGAATGTGATTCACAAGTGGACATGACCTAAAAGATAAATAAACTTTTATTTATGTTCTGGTATCTTGAAATTTACTCATTAGAAAGACCTTCCTCCTTAAAAAAAAAAATATTAGGGGTTAAATAAAACTCAGATTCTTGTGAAGCGGGAAGGACGTGAAGAATCTTTTTGAGTTGGTTGACTCGGCCTTTGTCCAGGAGGCTGATCTGAGCAGTATCTGAAGGAAAGACAACTGCGGGAAGCTGGGAAAGCGAATGGTAAGAGGGTTGCGGTTCTTGTGCAGTGAGGAGATAAATTTTCCCAACAAATGAATCTTGTCTGTATATACCCAACTTTTAAATTCTAACCTTGGTAAAGATAATAAATATCTTCCTACCATCTTAAGCAAGTTTGCCAAGGATGTCACATTTTCTTAAGGACTGCTACTCTTCTGAACCTCCGTGATCGTACCACACAATAATATTTGTTGAATATCTGCAAATAATTCCATGGATGCTCTGTAAGTTTTCTGTCCTTTCCATTCCTGCCAGGCTGTTAGCTGTCCATTTTGTTTTTAATCTGACAGCCTTCTTCATCCAATTCTAGGTTGTTCTTAATTGCTGTGCCCTGAAGGCAGATAAATATTTGTGTTAGGGATTGTTTATAAAATAAGTCAGAAAAGCTTTGAGTAATGGTCTGAGGCTGCATTCCCAGCATGTCACATTGAACATGTCCCACAGAATATTAATAGGTATCATACACCAACAGGAATCAAGGTCCAGTGTCAAATAAGGTTGAAAAACTGCGTGTATCCCAGTTAAACACACCAAGGACTTTTTCAAAGCCTTTATCAAGCTACTGTGTGCTGGGACTCTTCAAAAGAGGGAGCCAGGCTAGTCGCTGACTTGAGAACCCAACCTTGACAGTCTCACTCAGGTGTAAGAGTCTTCGAGGCTTCACAGGACACGCTCCAGGGGAGTAAACCATCCCCAGACATCTCCACGTGTCTCCATTCCCTTCAGGGACTCAGTAGGATTACGAGGGCAGAGGAGTTTGAATGCCCAGATCTTCGGTTCTGTCGGTGGTTCCTTCCTTGCATCTGGCTTTGTCAATCTCAAAAGTGATGGTGCCTAAAGATGACTGAATTAGATTGAATGTATACGTACTGCACTTTGTGAGCCATGTAAGGAGCTTTGTAGGGTGATTCTGACTATTTCCCGTTATGTGACAACTCCACTTATCAACTCTGCTGAAGACGCCATTGCCCTGCCCTGTGAGGCGTGCCACGTCAGTGAACACAGGGAAGAGCTGCCAGGACACGGCGTGCTGAGTGGCATGGGGGTTACGTCACAGTACTCGGTACCTCCCTGTGTGAGGCCCTGTACTGAGGATAGAAGGGGCAGGACATGACCTCTGCCCTAAGGAGCTCAGAACCCACTGGAGGAGGCCAGGACACCAGCTAGGAACGCTGTCCCTCAATCAGTGCTAAGGCTTAACCCCGGCAGTGCTGAGGGAGCTCCCAGGGCAAATGATTAGCTGTGCTCTGGAAATTCAAGAACACTTCACAAGCGTGATTATGCCCTTTCTACAGCTAAAGAAACTGAGGCACCAGGACAGGATTAAAGACGCAGATGTAGAGAATGGACTTGAGGACACAGGGAGGGGGAAGGGTAAGCTGGGACAAAGTGAGAGAGTGGCATGGACTTATATACACTACCAAATGTAAAACAGATAGCTAGTGGGAAGCAGCCGCATAGCACAGGGAGATCAGCTGGGTGCTTTGTGTCCACCTAGAGGGGAGGGATAGGGAGGGTGGGAGGGAGACACGAGAGGGAGGGGATATGGGGATATATGTATATGCATAACTGATTCACTTTGTTATACAGCAGAACCTAACACACCATTGTAAAGCAATTATACTCCAATAAAGATATTTAAAAAAAAAAAGAAACGGAGGCACCAAGTGGCTGACTCACCCAGGGCCCTGCCACTAACAGGGAACAGTATGGGCCTCGAAACCAGGCTTCCCGATTTCTGGGCTCTCTGGGTTTCATCCATGATTCTGTTTTTCAATCACTAAATGTAACAGTTTTTTTTTTATTCAGATGCCACTGAGTATTTGAATTTCTTGAACATCTTTTTTCAAAAACAGTTCAGGCAGTTCTGATCATTTTGAGGGTAGTCGCCTAACCTAGGAAGTCAGTTCTCCACGTTATCAAAGATCTAGAAAGTGTGGGTTCCAAACTGAGACATCCTTAGAGGAAAAAATTGTGTCGGGTTGATAATTTCAAAAACTAGCAAATACTACATTTGAATAGCTAGTTGACTGAATACTATATTAATAAAAAGAGGCCAGAATTGGTGTTAGTCCTACTACAGTTTTATTTTGTTATTTGTAAGTTCCTTGTCTTAAAAACTACCAGTTAGATTTCCATTTCCAGTAATGATAGTAACCTTTTGCAGGCCACCCTCGAAGCACTTTTTCCCTCAAGGCTTTGCCAGGCTGGAATTGGCACAAGGATGAGAGGCTAAAAAGCCAGGTCAAAGCCACTGAGAGGCTGCACCCCTTTCCCAAGCTTTGGCAGAGTCCAAGGGCTGGGGAGACAAAACTGCAGGCTCAGAGTGGCCAAGACACCAGGCCTAGAAAGGCCAAGATCCCGACTAGAAAGAAAGCTCACTGAGGCAAACCCAACGTTCCCACCACTTTTCCCCTTGTATTAGTCTACTCTGGCTGCTGCAACAGGATGCCACAGGCTTGGTGGCTTACCCAATAGAAGTTTATTTTCTCACAGTTCTGGAGGTTCAAAGTCCAAGATCAAGGTGCTGACAGATTTGGTCTTTGGTGAGGACTCTGCTCCTTCCTGACTGCAGACGCCCACCTCTCACTGTATCCTCCCATGGCCTCTCCTTTGTGTTAGGAGAGTGAGCAAGCTCCAGGTCTCCTCCTGTCCTTCAAAGAACACCAGTCCTATTGGAGTAGGGCCCCTGTGACCTTATTTAAGGTTAATCACCTCCTTAAAGGCTCTGTCTACTAATATAGTCACACTGGGAGCCGGGGCTTCAACGTAGGACTTTTGGAGAGCCCCAATTCAGTCCGTTATACCCCTCAAGACATTTGCCAGCTCACAGCAGCCCTGGCTGAACTGCTAGCAGTTTTTTTTTTTTTTTTTTTTTTGCAGTACGCGGGCCTCTCACTGTTGTGGCCTCTTCTGTTGCGGAGCACAGGCTCCGGACGCGCAGGCTCAGCGGCCATGGCTCACGGGCCCAGCCGCTCCGCGGCATGTGGGATCTTCCCGGACCGGGGCACGAACCCGCGTCCCCTGCATCGGCAGGCGGACTCTCAACCACTGCGCCACCAGGGAAGCCCTGCTAGCACTATCTTTTAAAGCTGAATGTGCCCAGCAGTCCCTTTCCTGGGTGTGTGTGGGCCCGGCAGAAAAGTGTGTATATGTTATCAGTAGGCGTGAGCAGAAATGTTTCTAATAGCACTATTGTAATGGCCCTGACTTATAAATAACCACTGCCTATTAACAATGGAATAAATCAATTGTGGGATGTTTGCACAGTGGAACACTATATAGTGATGAAAAGCCTCATACAGTATCACAGATAATCTCACAACTGTAATAGTGGGTAAAAAAAAAAAGTTAAATACAAAGGAATACATACTGGATCAGTTCCATTTAAATTCAAAATAAGCAGAACTAATCTATGATCTAAGAAATCTTGATAACAGTTCCTGTGTAGAGTGGGTGGCTGGTGACTCTGTAGTACAGGAAGGGGGCTTCTAGGGTGCTGGCCATATTTTTTTGACCTGAGTTGGTCACATGGGTGTGTTAATGAAAATGCACTAAGCTGTATACACAGGATTTTTCACTTTTCTGAATATACATTATACTTCAACAAATAAGTTTTTTATAAGAACAGAGGTTCTAAACCTGTGTTTGTCTCTTCACTTAATAGTTTTGTCACCCCAAATATGTTATCTTTGCTTTAGTTTACCCATCTTCAAAATGGGAAAAATAACAGTACTGACAGCCAGGGACATTTTTTGGGTTAAATGAGATAATACATCTAAATGACTCAGCGCAGTACCTGGCACGTAATGAGTGTTCACAAGTGCTTGTTACTGTTCTCACTGATAGTCCCATACTCCTCACAGTGCTGCCAGGACTGGGCTTATCCTGCACAGCGTCATCAGGAAAGGGTTAGGAAAAGCAAGCCCCAGGTTTCCTCTGGAAGAAGGAGTTTGGGAACCAGGGCCAAGGGCAGAGACTGTAGGGTTTTACAAAAGCTGTTTGTGAAAGCCGCCCCGTTTCATGGTGATGGGGGGGAAGGAGGGTGCTGGGATTAGAGAACACACTTCACTGGAACAGCTATTTACCGCTGACATCAAAGTGAGGCCTTTTGTCAGTGTGGGAGTCCCGGAATAGTTTCTGGAAGCCCAGAGAGCCAGGTCTCAAAATGCTTCCATGTGTGAAGAGTCTAGTAAAGGGGGAGAGGGCTTGATTGGGTGCTATATAATGGGATAGTTTTCAGCTGCTTCAGAGCATTTGGGGCCAATGCCTTCATTTGCAGTGATGAGTCACAAGAGAATAAGCACAGGAGGGCTGGTGGCTGGGCCCGTCCACTGCTCAGCCGGCTGAGGAATAGAGAAGCCACGTTCTGAGAGACCTGTAAGTGAGTCCTTTGTGAGACGGATGGTCAGAAAAGTGACTATAAAAATAGCACCTCTTTACCATCCATATTTACTCCATATGTGTTTTGAGCACAGTTTATTTCATTTGCTGACTAAAAGTTGGATTTTTACTACATCAGTCCCACGGGGCCAAGGTTGGTGGGAAACTAATGTCAAGCCTTTAAAGATGCCATTTTAAATGGAGAAAAAAAAAAAGCAGTGGCAATCCAGAAGTATATATACTGTTTGTTACCAAAGTGAAGCTACCAGTTTGGGTTTCAGACACAGGCTCCAGAAGCAATTAAGAGATTTGCTTCAGCAAATCAAGTTTATTGTGATCAAGATGTCATGGCAGAAATTCTCAGGACAACCTGAAACTCACATTTTCACTCAGGTCTAAAATCTCAGACCATAATCCAAGGACTTAAAATATTTTTCAAGTCTGGGTAATAGCTCTCATTCCATGCATAATAAACTTTAAGTCTGGTTAACTCCCAATCATCCACATTAATGAAGGCAAGGAGTGGTGTGAATAAATTAACAAGGATGATGGATCCAGAATCTTTTGTGTTGGATGCTGAGGTGAAGTTTACATTCACATTTTTAATATAATTTGAGTGGAGGTTTGGTGAATTTGCTATACATTAAATAGGGACTCCTACGAACACCGTCTTTGAAGAAACTGGAATAATAATACCCTTTACGGTTAAGTCATGATGACAGATCTTTGGAGGGGGTGGGGTAGCCTGACTCAAAGTGTGATCCCTGGACCAGCGGCATCAGTGTCACCTGGGAACTTGTTAGGAATTTTGGGTGGAACCCAGCGATCTATGGTTTAACAAGCCCTCCAGGTGGTTCCAATGCAGGCTAAACGTTGAGACCCACTGTTGTAAGCTACATGAAGAGCTTTGGATCCCATCCTCTCTCAGAGCCAGCCTTTGGATTTTTAGGGGTGCTGAAGAACCCACACCTTGGGAACTAGCTCCGCACTTTCCTCTCTTTCTGTGGCATGACTTCCCCTTAAGCAGCAGATTGTATTAGACCACGCCTCCCACAGGGCTCCAGCCCCACCTTTCCAGCCTCCCCTACCCCACCCCTGGAGAAGCTCCTCTCCAGCAACCTGGGGTGCTACTCTCACTTGTGCTAACTGTTTCTGATGCTGGCCCTGTGGTGTCCGCTTTCTCCTTCTGCAGCTTCTTTCTACTCAGTACCAGATCTGCCTGCCAGCCCCACAGACACATCCCACATCGAAGGGGGCCTTTCTGAAGTGACTGTCTGGAAAACTCCAGTCTCTGTCCCTGTCCCTGCTGGGCATTTCAGTCTGGTGTCCATGTCCGCCCAGGGATGCCCCAGCGCCGCCTCTCCCCAAGCAAAGCACACAGTCAGCAGATAAGCTCTGGGTGCTGCACAGCTCCCTTGGGCCCCATGGGCTACCATCACAGTTCGGTGCTGTGATTTTTCCTACTCTTCCCAGGTGCTGAGCCTGCAAGAGTGGGTGTGGGAGCCCCAGAGCCACGTAACCTTGGAGCTGCCGCCTGAACATGAATTGGCAGTGGTGTTACCCACAGAAGGAGAGGGCAGAGCCACTCTGGCCTTCCTACTCTGTGCATGTGAACGCAGCAGAGGCACCGCCGTGCCCTGCACTGGAGCTGGACGCCCAGGTCTTCCCCTAATGTGCCAAGTCTCAGTCTTCTCATCTGTTCCACAGAGTATAACCTGCCTGTCTGCCTCCACCACTCCACCCAGGCTTGTACAGGGTCAGAATAGGACCACCCCACATGTTTGTTGTGATGAGATGAGTTAATTCTGGTGAACAGTGCCTGCCCCCTGGTAAACACTCAGTAAAGGTTAGCTTTCCTCTCCCAATATATGTAAACACCAGACTAGACCAGAGTTTCTCAGCCTCGGTGCTATTGACACTTTGGGCCGAATAATTCTTTTTGTGGGGCACTGACCTGTGCACGGTAGGATGTTGAGCATCACCTCTGGCCTCTACCCACTAGATGCCAGTAACATCCCCCTGGTCCTAATGATCAAGAATGTCTCCAGACAATGCGTATGAAAGTGGTTTAAATTACAAAGCAAATGAGAACAATTTTAGACTGTAGTTATATGGATTTGTCCTCAGTGCACTGACAGCCAACGTGCCTCTGGATGAGCGAGTGACTATACTAACAAATGTTATCATGAACCACGAAGCCCTTGTCTTTTCTTCAGTGTACCAGTCGTGAATGGCATCAGATAAAACATGTCAATCATGTTGGTCGTTAAGTTAATTAAGTTTCATTCCTATTGTAAAATGTGCTTTTATATATCTGATGATAATGTTACAGATACCAAAAAATACGACTAGTTATAATATACGTTTTTATTCACATCTGCCCACAGCCTGACGTTGTATTAGATCTCGCCATTTTTTGTTTTTGTCAAAGATGTATGCTGATTCTCATCTTTTACCCAATCAAACCTCAGCTTTGCATCTGCCTGCCATGTGGCAGGGACTGTTCAGCCCCCAGTCTACCCCAAAGCCAAAGACTGCCCTCCCTTTGAATAGTCCTGTGGGAGTAAATGGGGTCATAGCCCTCCTAGCAAGCCAGAGTACTGTCTGCACTTTAAGATGACAGCACTAGGGCTGGGACTCCAGAGCCGGAATCTCAGTAGCAGCAACTGTCTTTCTGAGTTACTGGAAATTTTCCTTCATCGTTACTCTCGGTCTTGCTTGTCCCAAGTAGGTCTACAATCTGTCAGGACCTGAAACATACCAACATCAGTCCAGAAAATGAAACAGGAAGCTGTTAGTGATTCGTTACCTGCTGTACCTGCAGGGAGAGTTACTCTAATTACCTTACTCAGTGTCAGATGTTACCAAAATCTAGGAGTAAATATTTGTAGAGACTGAGGCAGACATGGTTCTGATAGTACAGATGTTGTAGGACCTTTTTCTATTAAATAAAGTCAGGGATGCAAGTACCCATACATGTGCTTCTATTCTGTGTCTGGATCCCTTTGGCAGCTCTCTGGTTAATCGTGGCAGTCTACCCTGCTAAACCGGAATTTGGCCTCAGACCCTTGAACACCAGGCTCAGTTAGCCATCACCCACCAGCTGGGAGGCCAGAGCATACCATGGTTGGGAGCTAGGACTCTGCAGTCAGGCTGCCTGCCTTCAAATCCTGGCTCCACCACCGACTAGCTATATAATCTTAGGCAAATTATTTTGCCTCAGTTTCCTCATCTGTAAAAATGGGGTAAGAATACTCAGTTCACGGGACCAACATAATGAGTGCTCAATAAATACAGCTCTCGTTATGATTGATTAGAAGTGACTTCCGTATGGAACCTATTTGCCTTTCCTCTATAATAGCATTTCTTCTCTTTCTGAATTAAGTTCAATTCAGCTGTGTGGTTTGTTACCTTCGCAGGGCAGCCTATCATGCTGATAAAGCGAAGGTTTGATTTTTTTTTTTTACATCTTTATTGGAGTATAATTGCTTTACAATGCTGTGTTAGTTTCTGCTGTATAACACAGTGAATCAGCTACGTGTAGACATACATCCCCATATCCCCTCCCGCTTGTGTGTCCCTCCCACCCTCCTTATCCCACCCCTCTAGGTGGTCACAAAAGCACCAAGCTGATCTCCCTGTGCTATGCAGCTGCTTCCCACTAGCTATTTTACATTAGTATATTACATATATACACAGTAGGTAGGGTATATATGTCGATGCTACTTTGTCCCCAGCCTACCCTTACCCCTCCCCATGTCCTCAAGTGCATTCTCTAGTAGGTCTGCGTGTTCATTCCCGTCTTGCCCCTAGGTTCTTCATGACCACTTTTTTTTTCAGATTCCATATATATATGTTAGCATATGGTATTTGTTTTTCTCTTTCTGACTTACTTCACTCTGTATGACAGAGTCTAGGTCCATCCACCTCACTACAAATAACTCAATTTCGTTTCTTTTTATGGCTGAGTAATACTCCATTGTATATATGTGCCACGTCTTCTTTATCCATTCATCTGTCGATGGACACTTAGGTTACTTCCATGTCCTGGCTATTGTAAATAGAGCTTCAATGAACATTGTGGTACATAACTCTTTTGGAATTATGGTTTTCTCAGGGTATATGCCCAGTAGTGGGATTGCTGGGTCATCTGGTAGTTCTATTTTTAGTTTTTTAAGGAACCTCCATACTGTTCTCCATAGTGGCTGTATCAATTTACATTCCCACCAACAGTGTATGAGGATTCCCTTTTTTCCACACCCTCTCCAGCATTTATTGTTTGTAGATTTTTTGATGATGGCCATTCTGACCGGTGTGAGATGATATCGCATTGTAGTTTTGATTTTCATTTCTCTAATGATTAAAGATGTTGGACATTCTTTCATGTGTTTTTGGCAATCTGTATATCTTCTTTGGAGAAATGTCCATTTAGGTCTTCCTCCCATTTTGGGATTGGGTTGTTTGTTTTTGTTTTTTTTTTTTTTTTTTGATATTGAGCTGCATGAGCTGCTTGTAAATTTTGGAGATTAATCCTTTGTCAGTTGCTTCATTTGCAAATATTTCTCCCATTCTGAGTGTTGTCTTTTCATCTTATTTATGGCTTCCTTTGCTGTGCAAAAGCTTTTAAGTTTCATTTGGTCCCACTTGTTTATTTTTGTTTTTATTTCCATTTCTCTAGGAGGTGGGTCAAAAAGGATCTTGCTGTGATTTGTATCATAGAGTGTTCTGCCTATGTTTTCCTCTAAGAGTTTGATCGTTTCTGGCCTTACATTTAGGTCTTTAATCCATTTTGAGCTTATTTTTGTGTATGGTGTTAAGGAGTGTTCTAATTTCATTCTTTTACATGTAGCTGTCCAGTTTTCCCAGCACCACTTATTGAAGAAGCTGTCTTTTCTCCATTGTATATTCTTGCCTCCTTTATCAAAGATAAGGTGACCATATGTGCATGGGTTTACCTCTGGGCTTTCTATCCTGTTCCATTGATCTATATTTCTTTTTTTGTGCCAGTACCATACTGTCTTGATTACTGTAGCTTTGTAGTATAGTCTGACATCCGGGAGCCTGATTCCTCCAGATCCGTTTTTCTTTCTCAAGATTGCTTTGGCTGTTCGGGGTCTTTTGTGTTTCCATACAAATTGTGAAATATTTTGTTCTAGTTCTGTGAGAAGTGACAGTGGTAGTTTGATAGGGATTGCATTGAATCTGTAGATTGCTTTGGGTAGTATAGTCATTTTCACAATGTTGATTCTTCCAATCCAGGAACATGTTATTTCTCTCCATCTGTTTGTATCATCTTTAGTTTCTTCCATCAGTGTCTTATAATTTTCTGCATACAAGTCTTTTGTCTCCTTAGGTAGGTTTATTCCTAGGTATTTTATTCTTTTTGTTGCAGTGGTAAATGGGAGTGTTTTCTTAATTTCACTTTCAGATTTTTCATCATTAGTGTATAGGAATGCAAGAAGTTTCTGTGTATTAATTTTGTATCCTGCTACTTTACCAAATTCATTGATTAGCTCTAGTAGTTTTCTGGTGGCATCTTTAAGATTCTCTGTGTATAGTATCATGTCATCTGCAAACAGTGACAGGTTTACGTGTTCTTTTCTGATTTGGATTCCTTTTATTTCTTTTTCTTCTCTGATTGCTGTGGCTAAAACTTCCAAAACTATGTTGAATAATAGTGGTGAGAGTGGGCAACCTTGTCTTGTTCCTGATCTTACTGGAAATGGTGTTAGTTTTTCACCATTGAGGAGGATGTTGGCTGTGGGTTTGTTATATATGGCCTTTATTATGTTGAGGAAAGTTCCCTCTATGCCTACTTTCTGCAGGGATTTTATCATAAATGGGTATTGAATTTTGTCGAAAGTTTCTCTGCATCTATTGAGATGATCATACAGTTTTTCTCCTTCAATTTGTTAATGTGGTGTATCACATTGAGTGATTTGCGTATATTGAAGAATCCTTGCATTCCTGGGACAAACCCCACTTGATCATGGTGTATGATCCTTTTAATGTGCTGTTAGATTCTGTTTGCTAGTATTTTGTTGAGGATTTTTACATCTATGTTCATCAGTGATGTTGGCCTGTAGTTTTCTTTCTTTGTGACATCATTGTCTGGTTTTGGTATCAGGGTGATGGTGGCCTCATATATTGAGTTTAGGAGTGTTCCTCCCTCTGCTACATTTTGGAAGAGTTTGAGAAGGATAGATGTTAGCTCTTCTCTAAATGTTTGATAAAATTCGCCTGTGAAGCCATCTAGTCCTGGGCTTTGGTTTGGTGGAAGGTTCTTAATCACAGTTTCAATTTCAGTGCTTGTGGTGGGTCTGTTTATGTTTTCTATTTCTTCCTGGTTCAGTCTAGGAAGGTTGTGCTTTTCTAAGAATTTGTCAATTTCTTCCAGGTTGTCCATTTTATTGACATATAGTTGCTTGTAGTAATCGCTCATGATCCTTTGTATTTCTGCAGTGTCAGTTGTTACTTCTCCTTTTTCATTTCTAATTCTGTTGATTTGAGTCTTCTCCCTTTTTTTCTTGATGAATCTGGCTAATGGTTTATCAGTTTTGTTTATCTTCTCAAAGAACCAGCTTTTACTTCTATTGATCTTTGCTATCGTTTCCTTCATTTATTTCTGATCTGATCTTCATGATTTCTTTCCTTCTGCTAACTTTGGGGTTTTTTTGTTCTTCTTTCTCTAATTGCTTTAGGTGTAAGGTTAGGTTTTTAATTTGAGATGTTTCTTGTTTCTTGAGGTAGAATTGTATTGCTATAAACTTCCCTCTTAGAACTGCTGCATCCCATAGGTTTTAGGTCATTGTGTTTTCATTGTCATTTATTTCTAGGTATTTTTTGATTTCCTCTTTGATTTCTTCAGTGATCTCTTGATTATTAAGTAGTGTGTATTGTTTAGCCTCCATGTGTTTGTATTTTTACCATTTTTTCCTGTAATTGATATCTAGTCTCATAGCGCTGTGGTCAGAAAAGATACTTGATACAATTTCAGTTTTCTTAAATTTGTCAAGGCTTGATCTGTGACCCAAGATAAGCTGTATCCTGGAGAATGTTCCATGAGCACTTGAGAAGAATGTGTATTCTGTTGTTTTTGGATGGAATGTCCTATAAATATCAAATAAGTCGATCTTATTTAATGTGTCATCTAAAGCTTGTGTTTCCTTATTTATTTTCATTTTGGATGATCTGTCCTTTGGTGAAAATGGGGTGATAAAGTCCCCTACTATTGTGTTACTGTTGATTTCCCCTTTTATGGCTGTTAGCATGTGCCTTATGTATTGAGGTGCTCCTATGTTAGGTGCATAAATATTTACAATTGTTATATCTTCTCCTTGGATTGATTCCTTGATCATTATGTAGTGTCCTTCTTTGTGTTTTGTAATAGTCTATTTTAACGTTTATTTTGTCTGATATGAGAATTGCTACTCCAGCTTTCTTTTGATTTCCATTTGCATGGAATATCTTTTTCCATCCCCTCACTTTTCAGTCTGTATGTGTCCCTAGGTTTGAAGTGGGTCTCTTGTAGACAGCATATATATAGGTCTTGTTTTTGTATCCACTCAGCCAGTCTTTGTCTTTTGGTTGGAGCATTCAATCCATTTACATTTAAGGTAATTATCAATATGTATGTTCCTATTACCATTTTCTTAATTGTTTTGGGTTTGTTATTGTAGGTCTTTTCCTTCTCTTGTGTTTCCTGCCTAGAGAAGTTCCTTTAGCATTTGTTGTACAGCTGGTTTGGAGGTGCTGAATTCTCTTAACTTTTGCTTGTCTGTAAAGGTTTTAATTTCTCCATCGAATCTGAATAAGATCCTTGCTGGGTAGAGTAATCGTGGTTGCAGGTTTTTTCCTTTCATCACTTTAAAAATGTCCTGCCACTCCCTTCTGGCTTGCAGAGTTTCTGCTGAAATATCAACTGTTAACCTTATGGGGATTCCCTTGTAAGTTATTTGTTTCTTTTCCCTTGCTGCTTTTAATATTTTTTCTTTGTCTTTAATTTTTGATAGTTTGATTAATATGTGTCTTGGCGTGTTTCTCTTTGGATTTATCCTGTATGGGACTCTCTGTGCTTCCTGGACTTGATAGACTATTTCCTTTCCCATATTAAGGAAATTTTCAACTATAATCTCTTCAGATATTTTCTCAGTCCTTTTCTTTTTCTCTTCTCCTTCTGGGACCCCTATAATATAATTCAAATGTTGGTGCGTTTAATGTTGTCCTTGAGGTCTCTGAGACTGTCCTCAATTCTTTTCATTCTTTTTTCTTTATTCTGCTCTGCGGTAGTTATTTCCACTCTTTTATCTTCCAGGTCACTTATCTGTTCTGCTGCCTCAGTTATTCTGCTACTGATTCCTTCTAGAGAGTTTTTAATTTCATTTATTGTGTTGTTCATCATTGTTTCTTTGCTCTTTAGTTCTTTAGGTCCATGTTAAACGGTTATTGTATTTTCTTCATTCTATTTTCAAGACTTTGGGTCACCTTTACTATCATTTCTCTGCATTCTTTTTCAGGTAGACTGCCTATCTCCTCTTCATTTGTTTGGTCTGGTGGGTTTTTACTTTGCTTCTTCATCTGCTGCATATTTCTCTGCCTTCTCCTTTTGTTTAACTTACTGTGTTTGGGGTCTCCTTTTCTCAGGCTGCAGGTTCGTAGTTTCTGGGGTTTTTTGGTGTCTGCCCCCAGTGCGTGAGGTTGGTTCAGTGGGTTGTGTAGCCTTCCTGGTGGAAGGGACTGGTGCCTGTGTTTTGGTGGGTGGGCCTGGATCTTGTGTTTCTGATGGGCAGGGCCACGTCCAGTGGTGTGTTTTGGGGTGTCTGTGAACTTAGTATGTTTTTAGGCAGCCTCTCTACTAATGGGTGGGGTTGTTTTCCTGTCTTGCTAGTTGTTTGGCATAGGGCATCTAGCACTGGAGTTTGCTGGCTGTTGGGCGGAGCTGGGTCTTAGCGTTGAGACAGAGATCTCTGGGAGAGCTCTCACCAATTGATATTACATGGGGCTGGGATGTCTCTGGTGGTCCAGTGTCCTGAACTCGGCTCTCCCACCTCAGAGGCTCAGGCCTGACACCAGGCCGCAGCACCAAGACCCTGTCAGCCAGACAGCTCAGAAGAAAAGGGAGATAAAAAGAAAGAAAAAAAAAAAAAAGGAAAGAAGAAAAGGAAAAAAAAATTATTAAAATAAAATAAATAAAGAAGAAAGCAACCAAACCAATAAACAAATCCACCAATGTTAATAAGCGCTGAACACTAAACTAAGATAAACATAAAAATCGGAAACAAATCAGTCACAGACAGTAAACCCCAAGTCTACATTTGCTCCCAGAGTCCACTGCCACAATTTGGGATGATTCGTTGTCTAGTCAGTTATTCCACAGATGCAGGGTACATCGAGTTGATTGTGGAGATTTAATCCGCTGCTCCTGAGTCTGCTGGGAGAGATTTCCCTTTCTCTTCTTTGTTTGCACAGCTCCTGGGGTTCAGCTTTGGATTTGCCCCACCTCTGCATATAGGTTGCCTGAGGGCATCTGTTCCCTTTTGGGAGGTCTGAGGTCTTCTGCCAGCATTCAGTAGGTGTTCTGTGAGAGTTGTTCCACATGTATATGTATTTTTGATGTATTTGTGGGGAGGAAGGTGATCTCCACATCTTACTCCTCCGCCATCTTGACGGTCTCCCAAGGGTTTGATCTTGGTTGGAGCCATAAGTTTAAATGTGCCCCTCACTTTCATTCAAACACTCCCAAATGTGTGCCTTGGTTACAGTGGAGACTGGGTCAAAGTGTGTGGTTGACTGAAAGTGAAGTCATTTCCACTCTTGGAAAACAAACAGCTTCAAGTATTTGCCTAATACTTGGTTACGAGCACAGTCTTCGTGTGTTCAAGAAATTCAGGATGTGCACATGGCATTGTTGGCCTTCCCATCTGGCATCCTGACTCCCTCAGTTACCAGATTTTATATACTTAAATTCATATATATATATTCATATTCAGCTGTGTGCATTGAACTCCGCACTAATGTCCCCCATGCAAGAATCTGATGACCTGCGTAAGAAAGAATTTGTGTCTGAAGGAATCTTTGGCTTATGTGCAAAGGAAAATGTCTCCCCTGGAAAAATGCAGGCCTTACACATTTAGCAGACCCTTGTGTCCACAGAAACAGTCATTGGCAATTAGGCGACCACCGAAAGATCAGAGACAGGAGCCTGCACATGAAATAGAGGCGTCGTGCGGAGATCGCCGCCTTGTGTCTCTGAGTTATGGGCAGCTGAGGCTGCCTCCCCCCCCAGGCCCAGTCTACTCTGAGCTTTTCCTGCTGTGGACAGAGGCCCTGGGGACTTCGATGCACCCCAGTTTTCATGCAGCTCGCTGATCCCTTTTCACATGAATGAAAACCGCCTTTGATTTTGAATACTCACGTCTGTTTTGTGTAACACTTAACCGATGTGCCAGAATCATTCTGTACCTTAAAGGGGGTCTCGCACTGGGTTATTAAAATCAGTCCTTCTGTGAAGAGTCACTTTGCTCACTTAAAGGATAACCGCCCTGCCTGTCTTAATGATGCTCATCTCGTTAAACCTGGATTAGGGAAAAGAGGGGCAAGCAGACCAGCAGTTGGAACACAGCCAGAGCCTATCGATGAGTTGGTCCAGCTACAAGAGAGGCTTCAAAGCGCTATTACCTGCTGATCAGCTGATCTGGAGCTCCCTAAGCCTTTCAATCCTGTTCCTCTTTGGGAACCCTGCTTCAGAGCTTTCATTGCAGTTAGAATCCTGGGAAGGCAATAGAGACCTTGAACCAGTGGGTCTACTTCATTTGTTCAGATGACATAATGGGCTGTTTGATTATCAGTGGAATTCCCCGTCTCTGGAGAGGTCCGAGGAGAAGTTAAACCATTAATCCATTCAACCAACATTCTCTGTTTCTTCTAAGTGGAGGGCTTTCTACTAAGTCCTGGGAAGGTAGCCATGAGTTAGATGCTCAAAATTGGGAGGGAAGACAGAAGCTACAACACAAGGAGGAGAGAGGCTGCCCTGTACACATGTAACTTTGGCAAATTCAACTATATGCTCAGCATTGGAAAAGAGAAGGAAGGGTAGTATTTAAACAAGGCAGGCAACTCTGCTCTCATCTTCCCCTTGTTGAGTCTAGATTACACGAAACATGATCTGCTGTCTCCTCATGGCTCTCACACTGTGAGAATCTCTGCTCTGGTGTGAGTTCCTAGAATTAAAAAGATTGTGGGTGATTTTTTGTTTTTGTTTTGTACATTATGGGCCCTGAATTTAAGACACCGTCCCATTAGGTGATCAACAAAAGAAATGAGTTTATGTTGTCTTCTAGGGTAATTTTGACTTTATGGGTTTTTTCCTTTAAATGCTGACTGTAGAAGCGAATTCCCCAGTGAGAGCAGGTTCCTGCATCTGATGGCAGAAGGGGAAGCCAGCCTGTGATGTCACAGAGTGGAAGCTCCTGAGCAAGTTTCCCGGAAGAGGGGACTGCCGGAGCTGACTTTTTTTTTTTTTTTTTTTTTTTGCGGTACGCGGGCCTCTCACTGCTGTGGCCTCTCCCGTTGCGGAGCACAGGCTCCGGACGCGCAGGCTCAGCGGCCATGGCTCACGGGCCCAGCCGCTCCGCGGCATGTGGGATCTTCCCAGACCCGGGCACGAACCCGCGTCCCCTGCATCGGCAGGCGGACTCCCAACCACTGCGCCTCCAGGGAAGCCCCGGAGCTGACTTTTGATGAATGAATAGACATTAACCAACGGAAGGGTAGTCTGGGGTGGGACTGGAGGTGAGGAGGAGGACGGGTGGAGAGAGTAAGGACGTAGAATTGACAGGATGTTGTAGGAGGTGGGAGAGAGAGAAAGGAATCAAGGAGAAACTCGGGAGTAGTGGCTCAGAAAGGCAACTAACTGGGTACTGAGCCACCAAGACAAGGAGCAGCTAGCGGAAAGCCGGTGGTGGGGGCCGTGGGTGATGAGATGTTTCATTGGGAACATACTCAGCTGGGTGCCTATGGGACACCTGAGTCAGCGGCCCTTCGGCGGGTGAGGGGCAGGGCTGCCAAGGCAGGTTTGGAAGTCACTGGGGATCGAGGTTTCCACTGACCATGTACAAAGTTAGGTTCATTTATTTCGTTTGATTTTGGCTTTTCAGAATTTTTAATTAATGTTGTTTTATATTAAGTCCAGCTTCTATCCCTGTCTTCTCCACCTTATTCACTTCCTTCTATAGGTAACCCTTTAAATGTTATGCTTATATTTGTATTTTTTTAAAAAACTATATACATATATCCTCCTCTTTGAAAAACAGAAACATACTGTGTATACTTCTCCACCTTGATTTTTTTCATCCAACATTATATTCATGAGACCCCTCCGTGGTAGTATATAGAGTAAATGGGTCTCTGTCAGTGGGGTCAGATATTACATTACTACTTTGTAGGCTGCCTTTTATCACCTAATACCCCAGATGCCATTTTTCCCTCTTCCCCTCCTGCTTTGGAAATACAATCAGATGCACACCAGCTTTGTGGGAGGGTCCCCATGACAATACATCTCAGGCTTTTGTTTTCATCCGTCAGCTAAAGACTACACATAGGTAGTCCATCAATTTTAGGTCAAATAATACGTAGAGTTTCAACACATTTGGTAGACCATAAAAAACAATATTTTAAATTATTTCCACTTGTTTTAAATCTGTGAAATGGATGATATTTGCCATTTTTTTACCCAGGTTTTATATGCAGCTTGGTGATGAATGGCTACAGACCTAGGCGAGGGTACCCATCAGTCTTTTCTTATTTTTTTCTCAACTATTAATTTTGACTCAATTAGAAAATCCTAACTCACAAGTCTTCAGTGGTTCTAATAACTAGTTCTGGATGTTCATTGTGGAAAGTGTTTCTGTTGCTACCTTGAACGACCTCAAAACTTGGCAGCTTAAAACAGTAGTCTCATGATTCTGTGCATCAGGAACGTGTGCAGGGCTTACTTAGCAGGAGGTTCTTCAGCTCCATGCCTTGTGAGCAGAGGTCTCTCAGCTTCATGCAACTGTGGCTGGGCTGGGCTGGGCTTGGGAAGGTGCAAGAAGGCCTCACTCACATGTCTGGGGCCTCAGCTGGCATGCCTGGAATGCCTGACAGTCTCTCTTGCTCGGTCTTCGTGTGGTTCCCCAGTAAGTGTCCAGACAGGTTTACAAACGCAGCTGGGCTCCAAGGGCGAGTGTTCCAAAAGGACAGCCCCAGGCACTCATCAAGGACAGCTTACCATTTGCTAATGCCCTGTTGGTCAAAACAAGTCATGCAGCCAAGTCCAGAGTCAGTGTGGGAGGGACCACACAGGTGTGTGAACACCAGGAGGCATAACTGGGAGCCACTAAAGTAACAGTCTACACAGGAGACCTTGTTCAAGCCTCCTTTCAGCTCTGTGTTAGACTCTAGCTTCCAAATGTGTCTGCCCAACATTGACAAGAGTCAGTGTTTCAATTTGGGATGCAATGATAAATGCACCCCTTGAGGCAGTCTTAGAATATCACCCTGGAAAATATTTCCTCGTTTCCATTGCAGCACTCGGATGTGGTTTTTTAAAAGGTGCCCTGATAATTGATTTATTCTGACAAGTAAAGGAAATAAAGGATTAGGAAAGACTCAAACTGAGCATTTAAATCAGCTGCACCAGTTTGTCCTTCTTAAAAGTCTTGTTACCTGCTCTTCCTAGAAAAACTCGTGGAATACTGGCCCTGAAGTGATAGCCTATGTCTACACAAAATACTTGCTATTTCAGTGAGTTGCTTCCCTTGAGCAAGGCACTTGCAATCGTCGAAATGGTCCTTACTGGCATCATCAGCATCATGAAAAGTGTTTTATCTCATCGCTTACTTTATTTTTTTATTAATTAATTAATTAATTATTTTTTAAAACCACTAATTTTTATTTATTTATTTATTCTTGGCTGGGTTGGGTCTCCGTTGCTGCACGCGAGCTCCCCCCAGCTGCGGCGAGTGTGAGCCACTCCCCGCCACGGCGCGTGGGCCTCTCATTGCAGTGGCCTCTCCCGTTGCAGAGCACGGGCCCCAGGCACGCAGGCTCTAGAGCATAAGCTCAGTAGTTGTGGTGCATGGGCTCTAGAGCGCAGGCTCAGTAGCTGTGGTGCACAGACTAATGCGTGGTGCACGCATTAGTGGTGCACAGCACACACCAATGCTGTGGTGCACGCATTGGTAGACTGCCCATGATTGAGAATTGAGGTGTAAGAGTCTAGGCATACGAAAGGCATTACCCAAGTCAAAAAATTGCAGGAGGCTCCCATCAGAAGCATTGCCAAACACATTCTCAGAAGCACTCCATGAGAGAAAGGATCAGCACCGATGAGGATCCCAATTGACCTCACCATGTAAGGCTGTGCCTCCTTTTCATCTGCTTGTCTCTCCCCCAAGACCTTAAGTTGGAGGAGTCAGAAATTACGACCCGTGAGTGGAAGACAAACCAGTAAAGATAATAAAAGCCGCTTTGCCCCACTCCAAGCTTTGAGTCCAGCCCAAGGGAAGGACCTATAAATTAGATAAGAGCTTGAATTTTGAAAGTATTATTCTCCACCTGACTTTTAAACCACTAAAGTAAGTCTCTTTTTATACTGCCTTTTTTAAGTGCCTGGAAGACTTTAAGATGCTAAAAATGGCAGTTCTTTAAAAAGTTGAAGGTAGAGTTACCATAGAATACCCAGCGATTCTGCTTACTAGGTATATACCAAAAAGAAATTGCAAACATGACCACACCGAAACTTGTCCATGAATGTTTATAGCAGCATTACTAATAATAACTAAGAACTCTAAACAACACAAATGTGCATCAACTGATGAATGGATAAACAAAACTGCTATATCTATATGATGGAATATTATTCAGCCATAGAAGGAATGCATTACTGATATAACTTGGAAACCTTATGTTAAGTGAAAAAAGCCAGATACAGGGCTTCCCTGGTGGCGCAGTGGTTAAGAATCTGCCTGCCAGTGCAGGGGACATGGGTTCGAGCCCTGGTCCGGGAAGATCCCACATGCTGCGGAGCAACTAAGCCCGTGCGCCACAACTACTGAGCCTGCGCTCTAGAGCCCATGAGCCACAACTACTGAGCCCACTTGCCACAACTACTGAAGCCCGCACACCTAGAGCCCGTGCTCCACAACAAGAGAAGTCACTGCAGTGAGAAGCCCGCGCACCACAACGAAGAGTAGCCCCCACTTGCCGCAACTAGAGAAAGCCCGTGCACATCAGCGAAGACCCAACACAGCCAAAAATAAATAAATAAATTTATTTAAAAAAAAAAAAAAGCCAGATACAAAAGACCGCATATTGTCTGATTCTGTTTACATAAAATGTCTAGAATAGGCAAATCCATAGAGATTGAATGTTAATTAGTGGTTGCCACAGACTAGGGGGAGAAGCTGGAGAGTGACTGCCACTGGCTATGGAGTTTCTTTTTGAAGTGATGAAAATGTTTTGGAATTGGTGGTGATCATTGTAAAACCTTGTGATTATACTAGAAACCATTGAATTGTACACTTTAAGAGGGTGAATCTTATGGCATTTAAATTTTTTTAATTTAATATAATACCAGACAGAAAATTATTAATCCTGCTTGAGATTTCATCCAGAGCTGGGGAAAGATCTAGCCCACAGACATATCTAAGGGGACAGTGGGAGAAAAGAGTTGTTTTTTTTTTTTTTTTTTTTTTGCACGGTACGAGGGCCTCTCACTGTTGTGGCCTCTCCCGCTGCGGAGCACAGGCTCCAGATGCGCAGGCTCAGTGGCCATGGCTCATGGGCCCAGCCGCTCCATGGCATGTGGGATCTTCCTGGACCGGGGCACAAACCCGTGTCCCCTGCATTGGCAGGCGGACTCTCAACCACTGCGCCACCAGGGAAGCCCAAGAGTTGTTTTTTAATCGTACTCGGTAGAGCCCAGTCCCTTCAGTATAGTGGTTACATTTGTGAGAGCTCATCTAGGATCCTTCATGTTAAACAGAAGTGATCAAAGTGTTAAAAAGGATTAGGAGACCTCAGGATCAGCTCTCACTTGTAAAGAACTTGGAATCTGTCATTCCCATTCTTACAAGACAAAAAGGGAATAAACTGAAAATCAGCCACTTTTCTCAGACCCAGTAGAGATATGAGTCTGTGGGTGTCTTGGTCCATTCAGGCTGCTGTAACAAAGTACCATAGACTGGGTGGCTTATAAACAACAGAAACTTTTTTCTCACAGTTCTCGAGGCTAGACATCTGAGATCAGAGCCAGCATGGTTGGGTTCTGGTGAGAGTCCTTTTCTGGGTTGAAGACTGCTAACTTCTTGTTGTATCCTCACATGGTGGAATTGGGGTGAGGGAGCTCGCTGGGCTCTCTTCTATAAGGTCACTAATTCCATTCATGAGGGCTCCACCCTCATGACTCCATCACCTCCCGAAGGCCCCCACCTCCTAATATCATCACATCGGATGTTAGAATTTCAACATATAATTCTGAAGGTATACAAGCTCAGTCTGTAACAGTAGGGCAAGCTGCCACCCTGAAATCTTTAGAGAAAGGAAAATCCGAGACACATCTGAGGTGTACTTACCTGGAGCAGAAGCTGATGGAGACGTAAACTAATAGGAAAATTTAAATAGTAATTTTGATGAATTTTGAGAGGTTAAGCATGGACTAGCCTGAGAGTGAGAAACGTCTGAAGCCTTCAGATTTGTTTCGGGTTGGGGCATACATTTTTGTGGGCTCTACCTCCAGTAATCCCCTCAGGTGATCATTGTTAAGATGCCAGAAAAGTCCCCTCATGGCTGTGGCAGGGGCAGGGGAAGAGTAATCATTATGAAATATACCCAGAGTGTTCTTCATAATAAGGACCTACTCTCCAGGGAGAAATCTATTCCAGAGCCTTATCCCACCTGGGGGAAGGGCATTCCTCCTGCTCAGTCCCCTCTAACTTACTGACTCACTTAGGGGAGAAATTGATGCCAGTAGAGAATCACTTGTGAAGGTCACAGGCCAGAGGTACAGCTCACCAGAACACTGAGATTTAATCATAAGGTTAGGGAATGCTCTCCCTCCACTCCAACAGGGCTCCAGTACAATAAGCTTGAAGACAGGTCTGTGGCCTGGGGGTTAGGGACCCCTGTTATATAGGATAGAGACTTGCATCCACATAAAGAAAGGAAGAACATTAGATAAGAAATGAAATCTTTTTATTTTTCTTAATTGATCTAAAAATAACTATTTAAGGTAATAATAATAATGATTTATTGGGTGATTATAGCATATGTATAAGTGAAATAAATGAAAGTAATGTCATTAGGGGATGAGTGAGAGGAAGTGGGAATACTCTATTATAATGGACCTGCACTACACATGAAGTAATATAGTGTTATTTGAAGGTGGACTTAGATAGTTAAAAATGTATTTTGGAAACTCTAGGGCAACCAGTAAAAAATGTTTAAGAAGAAACATAATTGATGTCCTAATGGAGGAGATAAAATGGAACCATATAAAATGCTCAATTAAAATCAAAGAAGGCAGAAGAAAAAGAAAGAGAAAAAGAAACAACAAATTCAAGGAATAGAACAGAGTTACAAACATAGTAGATATTAATCTAACTATACCAATAGTCACTTTTAATGTGAATTATCTAAATATACCAATTGAAAGAGAGAAATTGTCAGAGTGGATTAAAAAAAAAAGATCTAACTATGATACTGTCACTGTCTACTCTGTGTTCTTACATACACCTGATATCCTTAAAATAAATTTCCTATTTTTTTATTAAACTATATCCAAGTTTACTTGTAACCCAAAGAGTCCAAACTAATACTCTACAGAAGACTGCAATCAGCATAGATAAGACAATATGTGCACATGCATTATAAAGACATTTAAAAACAATGAATGCATGCATATTGAGAAAGCCTTCCTCAGATTATTTGGGACACACATGGGAAATGTGGCAGAAGGAAGCATAAAGGTTGCCATGTTATAAGCACAGCATCCGGGGGAAAAATTAAAGGGATAGAAGAAGACGTACTACACTATAATACTATCCAGAAGAAATCTGTAGTAGCTATATTAATTTCAGACAAAGCAGACTTCAGAACAAGGAAAATTATCAGGAATTATAAGAGACATTATATAATGATAAAGGGGTCAATTCTCCAAGAATACAAAATAACCCTGAATGTATATGCACCTAACAGGAAAACTTCAAAATACATGAACCGAAAATGGATAGAATTGAATGGAAAAATAGACAAATCCACTGTTGTAGCTGGAGAGTTCAACACCCCTGTTTCAGTAACTGATAGACCAAGCAGACAATCAGTAAGGATATTGAACCTGAATAACACTGTCAGTCACCTCAATCAAATTGACATTTATAGAACACGCCATCCAACAAGAGCAGAATATGCATTCTTCTCAAGCTCACATGAACGTCCACCCAACAAAGACCACTTTCTGGGCCATAAAACATTCTTGAACAAAATAGGTATAGGATCTCTATGAAGAAACTGCAATACTCTAATAAAAGAAATCACAGAATAGACATCAATAAATAGATATTCCATGTTCATGAATTGGAAGCTCAGTATATTAAGATGTCAAATTTCCCAACTTGATGTATAGATTCAGCATGATCCAAACCCAATGTTATTCTGTGGATATCAACAAAAAGATTCTAACATTTATATGGAAAGGCAAAAGATCTGGAATAAGCAAAATGGTCTTGAAAAAGAAGAACAAAATTGGTGGTTTCACCTACCCAATTTCAAGACTTACTGTAAACCTCAATAATCAAGACAGTGTGGTATTGGTGAAAGAACAGACATGTTGATTAATGGAATAGAATAGAGAACCCAGAAATAGACTTACACAAATATAGTCTACTTACCTTTGACAATGGAGAAATAATAGTCTTTTCAACAAATGATGCTGGAACAAATGGATGTCCATATGCAAAAAAAAAAAAAATGAACCTACACCCAGACCTTACATTTTTCACACAAATTAACTCAAAATGGATCAGAGACCTAAATATAAAATTCAAAACTAAAAACTTCTAGAAGAAAATGTAGGAGAAAATCTAGATGACCTTGGGTTTGGTAATGAGGTTTTAGATACCACACTAAAATCATGAGCCATGAAAGAAAACTTGATGTTATTAGACTTTGTTAAAATTAAAAAGTCTGCTCTGTGGAAAACAAGCCACAGACTGGGAGAAAATATTTACAAAACACATATCTGATTAAGCACTTGTGTTTAAAATATACAAAGAATTCATAAACTTCATTATAGGGAAACAAACAACTCAAAAATGGGCAAAGGTCTGAACAGACACCTCAACAAAGAAGATACACAGATTTCAAATAGCATGTGAAAAGATGCTCAACATCGTTTGTCATTAGGGATTTCAAATTAAAACAATGAGATGCCACCACATACCTGTGGAATGGCAAAACTCCAAAAATCCTGACACTACAAATTGCTGATGAGGGTGTGAAGCAACAGGACTTCTCATTCATTGCTGATAGAAATGCAAAATGGACAGCCACTTTGGAAGACAGTTGGGTAGTTTCTAACAAAACTAAACATTGTCTTACCATGCAATCTAGCAATCATGTTGCTAAGTATTTATCCAACTGATTGGAAAACTTATGCACACAGGAAAGTTTGCATAGGACTGTTCATAGCAGCTTTATTCATAATCTGCAAAAGAAGGGAAGCAACCAAGATATCCTTCAGTAGGTGAATTGATAATCAAACTATGGTACATACACGCAGTGGAATATTATTAAACATTAAAAAAGAGCAATCAAGCCATTAAAATATGGTTGAATCTTAATTGTGTATTGCTAAGTGAAAGAGTCTGGAAAAGGCAAAACTTTTTGATAAAAAAGAGATGGTAAAAACATCAGTGATTGTCAGGTGTTTTGGGGCAATGCAGGAAGTAGAATAGGAGAAGAGGTGAAGCACAGGAGACTTTCTTAAGGTGGATAAATTATTGCATATGATACTGTAATGGTGAATACATAATACTACACATTTGTCAAAACCCTTAGAACTTTACAGTACAAAGAGTGAACCTTAATGGATGTAAAGTTAAAGAAAATCATTTAGGAAGTTGGGGGATCCCAGGATGGGATGTAGAATGGGACAAAACAGCTTGTGTTATACATGTATGAAGCAACTTCATTGATGGGAGTGGGAGGAAAATGCGCTGACCTAAGTAACCTTGGAAATTAGTAGTCTGTAAGATCCAGGCCCTGTACTCTAGTTGATAAAGTTGTTTCCTGTGGGATATGGGTTAACAATTTTGGTACCGCTATACAATACTGGAATTGAACAATTAAGAAAATGATGTAGTAGGGTGAGAGCCAGGTTTCTCACTGTTGGAGAGGGAGGGGCAAGAGGAAACCAAGAGGACCCTAAGGAAACATGATTACTAAAAGTAATATGTATCTCGGATGGGATTCTGAAATAAGAAAAGGACATTTAGGTAAACAGTATAGAAATCTGGATAAAGGGCCGACTTTAGTTAATCATGAATCAGTGTTGGTTCATTAGTTAGTAAGTATACTATACCAATGTTAGATGTTAACAAGGGAAAATGGGTGTGGGGTTTATGTGAACTCTCTGTATGAGCTTTGCAATTGCTCCGTAAATTTAAACTGTTCTAAAATAAAAAGTTTGGGAAGTTCCCTGGTGGCTTAGTGGTTAGGATTCTGAGCTTTCACTGCCATGGCCCATGTTCAGTCGCTAGTTGGGAAACTGAGATCCTGCAAGCTGCATGGCGTGGCCAAAAATAAATAAATAAATAATTTGTTTAGAAAAAAGCATTATAGAAAAGTGAGAGTTCCTCAGAATTGCAATTAGAATGATCTAAACTGATATTTAATCTGTGTATGACAGTAAAAGAATAAATGAAACAATATTGAGTGCTAAAATTTTGAAGAAAGGATTAGAGAAAACCACAATGAGATACCAATAAACCCATTAGAATGAATAAAATTTTTTAATTTGACAATATTGAGTGATGATGTCGGCAATGATGTGGAGATATTGGAACTCCCATACATTGCTGATGGGATTGTAACATGCTACAACCTCTTTGGAAAACTGTTTTTGACAGTTTTCTTATAAGTTAAAAATTCACTTACCCTATAACCCAACAATTTAATTTCTAGGTGTTTCCCCAAGAGATATAAAAGCATATGCACGCACAAAGACGTGTTCGTGAATGTTCATACAAGTTTTACTCATACTTGCCCAAAGCTGGTAACCACCCAAACTGGTGACTCACTAAACAAATTTTGGTATTTTTATGTCATGGAATACTACTCAGAATTAAAAAAGAACAAACCTACTGCGTATGCAATGAAATGGATCAATATAAAAGACATTATACTGAGTGAAAGAAGCCAGACAGAAAAAGAGTATATACTATATGATTCTATTTTGATGAAGCTCGAGGAAAGACAGATCTAATCTATAGTGATAGCAGATCAATGGTTGCTTGAGGCTGAGGATGGGAGGTGGAAATTGAGAAGGAACAAAAGGGAACTTTTTAGGATAATGAAAATATTAAATATCGATTCTGGTGATGGTTATGTATATGTATATGTTTATCAACACTCATCTAACATTGTACACTTAAAATGTGTGCATTTTATTATAAATCATTTCATAATGAAGTTTATTTTTAAAAAGGAGTAGAGGGGGAAATGACAGATTAGAAGGTGAAGGTGATTAAATTTATGCAAAATTGACATCCTTGAAGAAGGATACCAAACAAATAGAAAAACAGCAACAAAATCTTCGAAGTACAGTTCAAGAAAAGTTTCTAGGAAAAAGAAAAGGCTCAAACTAAAGCTTGACAGATTCATCATATCCCAGGAATATTTGATACAGAAAAATCAACACTGAAATTAGAATATTTATTAGGTATCAAAGCAAAATAAAGAATATTTGGGGCTTCCATGTAAAAAATCAGGTTACTGCATATTGTAACAGAAAAAGACTAAAAAATACCAAATGTATCTGTTGCTATCAATAAATCCAAGTGGATAAACTAACTTATTAAAAGGAGAAATATTCTGGCTGGATCACAGTGCAAGACTCAGCTATTTGCAGTAATGAATAGACACAAAACATGATAACCAAGAAAGTTTAGAATAGAGATATGGGGCAAAATCCTGGCCTATATAAACAAAAAGAATGCAAAAATGATCACAATAAAATTCAGGGCAAAAAGTATTAAATGGGGGTAAATAAAGGCAATTTATATTAAGGGGCAAACTGCACAATGAAGACCTTACATTTAAATTTATATACCAATTACAATATCATCCTAATTTATGAAGCAAAAATATAAGGAAATAAAAGAAGAGATAGAAATACAAGTAGGACACTTCATCTCTCTTAACCTAAGAGATAAAGTTCAGTAAGCTGAGAGAAGACTTAAATAAAATACATAAGACAAATTTAATGCACTGAACTTTACATAAGCAAAACAAATAATCATTATCTTCTCAAGAACCATATAACATAACATTCTCCAGTCCCAATGCAAGAAAACTAAAACTCAATGGCAAAACTAGAAGACAAAGAAAAGCAAAAAACCATCACCAACTGCTGAATCAAAGAGAAAATCAAAGCAAAAATTAGAGAATATTTAGAAAATAATGGTAATAAAAACATATTTAAACTGATGAGATATGACTAAAGTAGTCTAGAGAGAGAAAAATCATAGCAAAAGACATAGCAGTTATAAATAATAAAAAAGAAAATTAATAATCTAACTCAAGAAATTAGAAAGAGAACAATGGAATAAAGACAAGGAAGCAGAAGGAAAACGAATATAAGAGTAGAACTTAATGCATTAGAAAGTAAAAAAATGGTATAACTAATAAGTAAAAGGAGTTATTTAGAGTAAAAACAAGAACCTAATCAAGAAAAAAGGAGAAAGCACAAAATGTAAAGAACAATGAAAATAATCTGAGAGTAAACTAAAATAATTACGTCTAATTTGTTCAGTTTCAAAATAAGATTTCCAGGGAAATATGAATATCTAATTTTAACCTTAGAAAAGACAGTAAAATCTAAACAGACCATTAGATAGAGAAAAGTTAAGTGTTAAAGATTTAGTAAGCTATCTTCCACCAAAGAAAAGCCCACATGGTTTCCCAGGGGAAATTGAACCAAAATTCTAAGGAACCGAAATGCTTTAAATTTTTTTTTCTTGAAAATTAAAGAATAACGTTCTGTAAGTCTATGCACTGAGGTACTCCCTTTTTTCCCAAAGATAGCAATAATGGACAAAATACTCAAACAGAAAATTAAACAAACATAGCCAGTTTCAAAAAACAAATTCAATATCTCTATGCACTGGGAAACAGGACAGTAACACGAAGTGCAAACCTCAGCTAAAGAACTGGCAAACTGGGTTCAGAACCTGCCATGGCAGATTTTTCAGGGTCAACTCGGTCATCACCAGAAATCAGAGGCTGTACCAGGACTCCCCAATCTGTGAAAGGAGGCTGAAAAATCATTGCCAACTGCTGCCTTACAAGACTTGCATGAAGCTCTGGTCCTGGGGAGGCACAGTTTATGACCAGGAATTAAATCAAGCTGTCCACTGACAGCTTGGTAGCATATTTGCCATTGCTTCAATATCACCATAGGGCAGGAACCCTACACTGCCAAATAAGACCTGGTTCAGGACCAAGAGGATGGGGTAGAACCACTAGTCTGGCTGGTGGGAGAGTGAAGAAAGAGACATTTTCCAACATACAAAGACTAAAAGTGTTTATTACCCTTCAGCAAGAAGAAAAGAGGAAAGCTGTGGGATTCAAGAAACAGTGGTGAACACAGAAATTAATAAATGTGTGGATAAATTTAATTAGCTGTAGACTAAAAAAGCCATTAACTTTTTGTGTATAGAAAAGTGAAACACATTATGGAAATCAGTATTAGGTGGGGTTACAGCATGTTCAGATTCTTGTTTTATTTGTGACTTTAGCCTTTTTATAAGAAAATTAGCTACGTATATATGCTGAAACTTCAAGGGCAACCCTTAGAAGAACAGAAATCCACTCAGCACAGAGGGAGGTAAATTTGTTATACCATATATATAAATTTGTTATACCATAACAAATTACTGCAAGCTTGGTAACTTAAAACAACTGAAATTTATTCTCTCAGTGTTCTGGAGGCCAGAAGTCCAAAATCAAAGTGTCAGTAGGGCTGTGCTCCCTCTGAAGTGTCTAGGGGAGATGTTTCTCTGCGTCTTCCAGCTTCTGGTGGCTTCAGGAGTTCCTTTGGCTTGTGGCTACAAAACTCCACCTCTGCCTCCTTTGCATGGCCTTCTCTTCTCTCTGTGTCTCTCCCCTGTGTGTCTCTTATAAGGAAACGTGTCATCAGGTTTAGGGTGCATCTGAATAATCCTGGATGGTCTCATCTCAAGATTCTAAACTTATTTACATCTGCAAAGACCCTTTGTCCAAAAGAGGTTACATTCACAGGCTCTGAGGGTCAGGAAGTGGACATGTCTTTTGGGAGGGCACCATTCAACGCACTAAGGTTAACTTACCTATTATAACAAGAAAGAGAGACTATCAAATTGGATTTTTATAATATATCTATACACCAATTACAAATGATATACCTAAAAGTAAATTACATATAATGATTGAAAATCAAGGGAAAAATATATCTACCAAGGAAGTGCTAATCAAAAAAGTTATAGCAATGTTAAAGCAGACAGCTTATAACTTGCATTGTCACTTTATTTTTAATGTCTTTTGATGAACAGTTCTTAATTTTATAGGGGCAAATTTGTCAGTATTTTCACTTTTTTTTTTTTTTTGCGGTACATGGGCCTCTCACTGTTGTAGCTTCTCCCGTTGCGGAGCACAGGCTCCGGATGTGCAGGCTCAGCAGCCATGGCTCATGGGCCCAGCCGCTCTGCGCCATGTGGGATCTTCCCGGACCAGGACATGAACCGGCATCCCCTGCATCGGCAGGTGGACTCTCAACCACTGCGCCACCAGGGAAGCCCTATTTTCACTTTTTGAGTCTTAAGATCTTCTTATCTATCCCCAAATCAGAATAATATTCACCTATATTTTCTATTAAAACTTATAAAGTTTTGCTTTTGACATATAAGTTTGTGATCCACCTGAGTTAATTATTTGTATGGTGTGAGGTGTAGGGATCAATTCCACTTTTTTTCAATATGGATAACAGTTTTTATTTTCAGATTCACTTACAGAATAATACCTCTTTTCAACACTCATCTGCCCTGACAGATAAGTGAGTCTGTTTCTGGGATCTCTATTCTATCAAGTGTTCAGAATGTTTGTCCTATCCCTATACTGTGTTATCTTGGTTACTATAGCTTCATAATAAGTCCTAATAGCTGGTAGGACAAGTCTTTCCTCCCTACTTTTTTCTCTAGAAGGTATTGACTTCTTTGGACCTTTTCTTCTTCTATAACAATTAAGAGACAGTAAATATCTAAATAAAGAAATCTATTATGTTCATGAACAGGAAGATAACAATATAAAGATGCCAGTTCTCCCCAAAATGATCTATGAAATTCCAATCACAGTTCCAACAGGTTGTTCATGGAACTTGATAAGCTGCTTGTTCTCCTTGATCCAGCAATTCTATTTCTAGTAGTATACCCTACGTATACTAGCACATATAGGCAAAGTGAATGTACAAAGAAATTCACTGCAGCATTATTGATACTAGAAAAAAGATTAGAAACAATATAATATCAACAAAGATGGAACTGATTAAATTATGGAACATCCATATGAAGAAATATCATAAACAGCTTTTAAAGACAAAGCCAACTCCATATACATGTACTATGTCGTGAACTCCAACATACATTGTTTAATGGAAAAGAAAGGAGCATAGTAATTTAAATTATACTTCTAAATTATTAATTTTGATTTTAATCATTATCATTAATATCACTAATATTTACTGAGCATTTATTATGAGACAGACACTTTCCTAGGTGACAGAGCATGGCTGAGATGTTTTTACCCTAGTGGAGTTTTGAGAGGCGGCATTACCAGTCATCTACCATTGCCAGAGAGAAGGGCGGTGCAATGGAGGCAGCACACACTTATATTTAACTTGAGGATTCAGCCCTGTGTTGAGGAAGAGGGAGGCAAGCTGGAAGACACCGCATCTATCGTGTGGGCCGTCCTATCCACCATTCCACTCAGTGAGCACATGGACAGAGGAGAAGGACCCATAAGGGAGATCAACATTGAAATAGTAATTAAGACATTGACTGAGTGTCTCAAAGGAGAACTGGGGATGATAAAAGTCTATGACGTAAGAAATTATTTATGTGGGGCCTTTTGGTTGCAAGTAGCAGAAACCAAATTCAAACTGCCTTAAGCAAAAAGGTGAACCTATTGGCTCACATATCTGAAAAGTCCAAAAGAAGATTGAACGTCAGGCATCACTGGATCCACTCAAAAGGCATCACTGGGGCTCTCTCTCCCTTCATTTCTTGACTCAGCTTCCATCTAGGTGGGATTCAGTCTCAGGCAAACTCCCTTCTCAGGTGGCCTTCAGCAGATCCAGAATTTCATCCTTCCAGTTTAAACCCTTGTTTGCAAGAATTCTAACAAAAGCCCTGGCTATGTTTGGACCACATGCCCACACCCTGGCACTGGGAAAGGGGTCAATTCCATATAGTTCAACCACATAGACTGAAGCAGATGGTATCAAAGAAAAAACAGAGCTGTTTTCAATAGAATGAGTGTGAATAGATAGATGCTGAGCAGGCAGAACCTACAGTTGTCTACAACTGGGGCTTAACCTAGTTTGGAAACCCAGGAATGGCTATTTTGGGAATATGGAATTCAAGGTGGGGGTCTAGAAAACTCTAGCAAATATGAAAATGCTTACTGCTCTTCTGAGTAAAGGTCCTTGGAGAAGGTGGCTTTTATTGCTTCTACCCTTATGTGATGGTATTGAAGGGTCCCCTAAATTGGGAGGTAATAGAGGAAGAGCCGTGATAGACTTGTCTTTTACTTTTGCCTTTATCTTGCGTCTCTCCCTGAGTTTAGGAGCAACGTCTTATTCATATTATATTCCTAGCACTTAGCCTGGTCTGTAGTGGGGAATAAATAAATATTTGACAATCAAAGGATAAACTAATGAATAAAATATAAGTTCTAAGAGTATCTTTTGTCATTAGATCTTCTAAACCATATTCTTGCAATGAACTGTTTTGCCTTCCCACTTCACTTGCCATTCTTTTTCCTGGTTTCCCTGGCTCTTCTGCCCCTTGATTTTGTATCCTGGTTCCTGATAACCGCTTCAGGCTACTCGTGTTTTGATGACTCATTTCAACTCTCTGTTAGAGTCCTCATTCTTCCATAGAAGTTTAACCCTCAGTTTTTATACAGCTACACTGATGCTCAGTTTGAAAATGATAGTTTCAAGCCTCCCTTGTAGCTAAGAATGGTCATGTGACTTAGTTCTGGATGATAGGAGGTAAGCAGAGGCATATGACAACTTCGAGGAAACTTCCGTGGTCGTTAGCCTCCAGAGATGGCCCCCAACAATTCTTCCCCTCCTGTACACACCACTCTTCACATCAAGAGGTGGAGTGTGTCCACTATCACCCCTTCTTTGGGCTTGTCCTGTGACAGCTTTGACCACTAGAATGCAGAGGAAGGACATTCAGGGAAGTCCAAGCTTAGGCTTCAAGAGGATTGGGACTTTCACTTTCTTCCTCTTGGGACACCCATGCTCGGAATGATACTTTTTGAATGCACTTCCATGCTATGAGGAGCCCAAGCAGCTGTGAGGAAAAATCCTCATGAAAGAGAACGGAGGCTTCAGGCAATGGCCCCAGCAAGCTCCTAGCTAATAGCCACTGCCAACTTTCCAGCCTTGTGGTTGGGGACATCTTGGACCTATCATTTGTCCCAGAATGCTGGCCAACACCAAGTGAAGCAGAAGAACTGTGCATTCTACTCACAGAATCATGATGTGTAATAAATTATTACTGTGTTAAGCCACTAAGTTTTGGGGTGGCTTGTTATGCTTCAGTAGAAAATGAAAACACTTTCCTTAAAATATGGTTATCATACATTCTTCGCCTCTTCTTTTTCCCTTTCTCCTTCATGTATATAGGAATATATACATGATAAATAGAGCTGAAGCAATCATACTGGACTATGAGGTAATCTTAGGAATGTAGGTCATGCAAGAGAAAATAACTTGAAGTATCTCTACTTCATGTAAGAAACATAGCTTCTATCTTGAATAAGCCACTCTTATTTTGGGTCTCTGTTCAAGCTGAACCTAATTCTAACTGTATTGACTCATTCTCAGGCACCATTCAAATGATAACATCTGCACATCCCCTCAGTTTTTTCAGTTTGCTTGTTCTTCCATTTATTTTTTAATTAATTTTTGTTTTATCAAATATATGTGTATACAGTTTTAAAATCCACATAATTTTGGAGTTCCAGTTCCTGACAACATGAAGGGTCAGCTTAATCTCACTAATTCCTTCCGCCAAATCCTACTTCATAAATGCCACAAAAGCCAGAAGGAAGTTGTGTGAAACTGACATAAATGCATGAGAAAACTCTGTGCAACAGGAGGTGTTTAGGTCCTGGTGTGGGGGAGAAGTAGAAGCCCAGAGCCAAACACAGCTGAGCCCCATGGATGAAAACCAGGTCAGGTGGGTTGCGGAGACTTTGAGATGTGCCTTTTGCTCTTTAACATTGTCCTGGGCAGACTTTGCTCATCTCCATGCCATGGTGAAGCAGAAAAAACAGCAGCCAGCCATGGACTGTCAGGACTACCAGTGTAACATCAGAGCAGGCACACTAGCCAAGTTGGGTTGTTAAGAGCTGGTTAATAATGGGTGCAAGCAGACTCGCCATCCCCTTAGCATTCCTTGCTTGTCCCACCCTGCGTTATGGTGACTGCTGCTTCACAGACAACGTTTGAAAAATAGCAGGTCCAGGATGGAAGTCTAAACCATGAAGTCCTGAGGTGTGTTCTCATTCTCTCTCTGCAACCCCTATGTAAACTTACCAGGAAAGGTAGAAAGTAGGGCTTATGCTTTGGTCCTCCTCACCAGCTCAGATGTCAGTACTTCTAGGATTGGATTTCTTAGTCTTGGCTCTATTGAAATTTGGGGCAGATAAATTATTGTTGGTAGAGGATGTCCTGTACACTGTAGGGTTTTTAGGAGCATCCCTGACCTCTACCCACTAAAAGCCAGTAGCAATACTCTATTACTGCCCCTCGCCCAGATTGTGGCAACCCAAAATGTCTCCAGAAACTTCTAAATGTCTCCTGTTGGAGCAAAATCACCCCTGGTTGAGACCTCTATTTTAGGAGAATGGGTATAGGACCCCTGCATTGCAATGTGATAGCCCTGAGTATGAACTCATAGGAAATAATAATTAGACTTGTTGGGAGAGCCACTGGGATAAGAGAAAAACAACAAATGGAAAACTCAAGTATATTAAAGATATAAGAAAGGATACTGCTATAATGCCAAAGGCATAAAGGAGACCCAAGAATTTCTGGGTATGAAAAAAAAAAAACTGAAACCAGAAATTCAATAGGTTGACTATTGAATAGTAGATGGAATAGCAGAATAAATGTAGAATAAATAAATGAAGTGGAGGATTAGTTCCAGAAAACATCAGGATGGGTTATATAGTTGAAATATTAAAAGGAAAAGTGAAGGGACACCGTAAATAGAAATATAAGGATCAACATTCAAATAATAGAAGTCCCAGAAGAAGAGGAAAAATAGAGATAGTGGAACATTTAAAGATATAGTAACAGAAGATTTCTCAGGTTAGAGAAAGTTTTAAAACCTCAAAGTACAAATATAGGAACTTAGACAAATATGATCAATGAGGAAAAACATGCCTAGATATATTTTTGTATCATTTACGTGCATTGAAGATGAAGGGAAAAGTCTAAGCAGTTCTAGATACAAAGCAAATTGCCTCCAAAGAACAAGAATCACACCAACATCATATTTCTCAGAAGCAACATCTGCAAGGAGATCGCAGAGCAATACTTCAGGTGTTGAAGGAAAAAAACCTGGGACCTAAATTCCAAATCCAGCTAAACTACCATTTAAATATGATGTCAAAATAATTATTTTTACCATACGAAGACCCCCTTTGAAAACCTTCTGAGAAGAAGTGCTCTAGCAATAAGCAAAAAAACACCAAGGGGACGTGACCAAAACTGGAAAGGTAGATAAATAACTTGGTGAATTTCACTGTTGTAAAACTCAGCAATCATTACAATGAAATAAGCAAACAAAACTTTACATGCATGGCAATCAGTAACTAAAATTGATCAGCTAGACTGAAATTTCTTTTACTTAAAATTATACATTCAATTTTATTCTTCTGGTTGTTGCTCATAACTACTAAAATAAAACTTGGTTTAATTTTACACTTTGTAATGGCAAGTAATAAGGATGACAAAAACAAAAAGAAGGTGTGATGAATAGAATACATGAGAAGAAGGCTGATATTATTTTTAAAGAAATTTAAATATAAGAGTAATTGCAATAAGTAGAAATAGATAAAACAGTATAAAATATAAAAACACAGAGAGGATTAATGTGTAATATTATTTACAAGAGAAACACTTAAAGCAAAAGGATACAAAAGGATTAAAACTATAGGGATGAAGAAAGACAAATTAGAGAACTATGAATTTTTTAATATAGCAATTTCATCATCAGAACCAAATGACAAAGAAGGATGCTATATATTTGTAAAACATATTTCAATGGACAGTGATCACATATATATTCACCTAAGAATTCTCTGAAATATATATATTCACCTAAGAATTCTCTGAAATATATATATTCACCTAAGAATCCTCTGAAATATATATATACATATATATATATATATTTAATGACCATTGAAAGAAATAACTAGGTCAACAAGTATAGTTGGTAGTGTGAGATACACAGGTGTAAGCATTTGTCATACTTATGGAACAGAAAACAAGATCTGTGCATTTTACTGTATGTAAATTATTCCTTGTCTCAGCTCAGGTCCTCCAAGAAGCAGGAGCCAAAACACGATTAGACACGCAAGACATTTACTGGGGAGAAATGCCTGTAAAGAGTAAAGGGAACAGAATGGAAAAAAATGGGGAGAATCTTCACACTGCAGTGCACATCTGATCCCTGTGAAAGGAGAGGGGAAAGGCAGACTGGGCAGAAAGACTCCCAGACTTCGACATGGTTCTAGAATGTTTCAGCTAGGGGAAGAGGGAGACCTCAAGCCAAAGTCTGCATCCTGCAAAAACAAGCAGCCCTACTCCCCCTGCTGTGCCCAGTGACTGAAGTGTGGCCTCAGCAGGCAAGAAGGCGATGGTGGATTCAACCATGTCCATCAGCCGTGCTCTCTGCAGCAGGTGCTCTTGAGGGAAATCCGGGTGGCTTATCTCCATGACTGTCACGTGCCTAAATAAGGTTATGAGAAAATAATCCAATAGTGTTCCTCCACACCAGCAATAACCACTTATGAAATATAACAAACGAGATGTCATGCACAATAGCAAGTCAACCATAAAGTCTCCTGGAATAAATCAAACCAAGGCAAGGACTTTTACCAAGGAACTCAATTAAAGGGCACACAGATTTTTCGAATAAATGGAGAGATTATACTATATTCATATATGGAATGACTAACGTGCTGATTCAACTCAAAATGATTTTAATTCAAGTCCAATTAAAATTCCTCAAGGATTTTTAATAAAGCTGACAAATTTATTCTAAAATATATATGGAAAAATGAGTTCATGAGTAGCTAAACCAATTTTGAAAAAGAAGAGAAGGGAGAACTTGCCTACCAGACATAAAGAAATGTTATAAAGCCATAGTAATTAAAATAGAGTAGCACCAGATCAGAAATAGGCAAAGAGATGAAAGGAAAAGACTAGAGAGTACCTGTACAGGAAACTAGAATATGATTGCAATGGTACCAAAAACCAGTGGGGAGAGTATGGATTAACAGTTGGTTGCTGTGGACTGAGTTGTATGCTCTGCACCCCCTACAAATTCATGTGTCATGGCTCTAACCCTCAATGTGACTGTATTTGCAGATAGGGCCTTTAGGAGGAAATTGACATTAAATGAGGTTTTAAGTGTGGGGCCCTAATCCTATAGGATTGGTGGCCTTATAAGAAGAGGAAGAAAGAAAGATCTCTCCATCTCTAGGCGCGCACACCAAAGGCCATGTGAGGACGTAGAGAGAAGGTGGCCATCTGCAGGCCAGAAAGACAACTGTCCCATGAAATCAAATAGACCAGAACCTTGATCTTGGACTCATAGCCCCAGAAATGTGACAAAATAAAATTCTGTTGTTTAAACCACCCAGTCTGTGGTATTCTGTTATGGCAGCCTGAGCTGACTAAGACAATAGTTTGGTGGGAAAAAAATGGTTAACTATATTGAAAGAATATATATATATATATATATATATATATATATGTATATGTATAAAAGATGAACTGAAGTTGGATTAAATGTTTGGATGGAATGGTAAAAAGGTTAAAGTAATGAAAGAAAAATAGAAACTTTGTAATTTTGGAGAAAGGAAGTTTTCTTAAATAAGATCCTCAAAGCATAAACCATAGTGTGGAAAAAAAATTGGTAGTGATATCCCATCATTTTTGCCAAATTCTGTTCATTAGAAGTGAGTCAGTAGGTCCAGCTCACACTCAAAGAGAGAGAATTATATGAGTGTCTGAATACCAGAGGTGGGGATTTTAAAGGTTGCTTAATATAGGATAGAAATAAGCAATCCACAAAGGACAAAATGCTACAATCTAATAAATACAAGAAAAGGTGCTGAACCTTACTAGTTAAAACAGCAATTATTCACCATTTTTACTCCACATTTGGCTAAAAGTTTTTAAAAGTAATAACATTTAGCACAAGCAAGGGCACGCATGCACTTTCATATATTGCCGGTGGAAGTGTGAACTGTTAAACTTTTGAGGAAAGCAGTCCATCCATGTCATTCAAATATTAAATGACCCAGCATTCCCCTTCATGGCAATCCATTTGATAGAGATAAAAACACCAGTACTTAAGAACATATGTGCAAGGATGGTCTATTGTAACATTATTCATAATGGGAAAAAATAACAAAAAAAATACCCAGATCTGGAAGCCGCCCTTCCAGAAAACCTTCAATAAAGTAAACATTGGAGAAATTATGGTACAACTACACTGTGAAATATTCTCATCCAGTTAATTTGTTTATGTTTGAGCACGGAGAAAGATGTAGAATCGCATACACTAAACTATTAATACATGTTACCACAATAGGATTATAGGGGGAAGGGAGCTTATTCATTTTTAATACATGCTCATATATAATTTGAGATTTTGTAGCAAACATATTACTTTTGTTATTTAGCAAAGGCAAAAATAAGTTTTTTAAAAAGATAAATTTACATTTCCACATGAATTAAAATCACACTGGAATTTCTTTTGGAATTGCATTTGTGTGTAAATTATTTTCTCCCAGTCATTTAAGCATTTTAAAAGCTTCACATAGGGCTTCCCTGGTGGCGCAGTGGTTGAGAGTCTGCCTGCCGATGCAGGGGACATGGGTTCGTGCCCCGGTCAGGGAAGATCCCACATGCCGCGGAGCGGGCTCGCTGAGCCTATGCTCTGCAATGGGAGAGGCCACAACAGGGAGAGGCCCGCGTACTGCAAGAAAAAAAAAAAAAACCTTCACATAGTCCCTGAGTATGATCTGTCTACTATATGTAGGAGCAGCAGCTACTAAGAGTCAAGCATTTCACTGTGGTTAATCAGTTCTCATGAACAACAATGGGAAGAGAGATTTTTGCAGGACTGGGGACATGGGTCTTCTCTGCACTTGTCAAACCAAACCAAGGAAGCGAGTTTTGAAGATTCCATCTCGAGGAATGGGTGGAGTGCAAAGCTTTGTGCCATTCTCAGTTAATATTTTTTCTCATGAGTGAACTGTTGATGGGAATCAAATGGGAGAGTGTTGGAGGTCATGTGCTCCAGCAAGGCAAGGACCTGGAGCGAAGGTATTCATGGACAAGATGTACGTTTTGTTAGTTGAGCAGAGGGCCCTTCCCACTACACAGCATGAAGTTATGCAAGGCTGATCTTCTTTTAAATGGTATGGCAGACACTACTGACTGCCTACCCATTCCTCTCCTTCTTCCTTGGTAACTGAACACAGATTTGGTTCAGATACCTGGTGTCTGTGTATTTCAGAGGAAGATGGACCCCTTTCCAGCCCCAGGGGAGAGTTTTGGTTCATCTTAGCCTATCATGGTATTTATTTGCCCTTTGTCTATTATTGGTAAACGAATGGACAGGCAAGTCAATTGTTCCATGGGACAGGAAGAAAAATCTTCAAAAAAGCATTTTAGAAAGTTTTCCTACTCTTAAGAAAGGACAAAAGAAGAGAGATATTCTCTTTTCTCCTTCCAGTCTTGGCAAGGGGTTATTTATCTTGTAATTCTCTTAATTGGCAGTTCATTCCTTTCTCCTTTCCTACCCTTTCCTTTATTTCCTTTCCTCCCTCCTTCCTTCCTTCTTCATTCTGTCTTTCTTCCCCCTCTCTGAACTCCTTTTTGCAAATGCACATTTATTGACTCCCTCATAAGACATCTCCCTAAGACAGTGTTTCTTAAAATGGGTCCAAGAACCTTCTTCATCATATCATGTAGGGCATTAATTTTAAAATAACAATGATGGGACGATAAACAAAATGTTTTAAAAAAAAGTTACTATAGAGGAAAGAGAATACAGAATAGATACAGATAGAATAGGAAATCTTTATTAATATACCTTGTTTTGCCGATTTGATCTGCATATTTGGCTTTGGAAACATGCAAATGACTTACATGTGTTTTTTAAAAGAAATCAAAGTGGAAAGAAAAATCTAAATGAAACAAATGAATAAACTTCCAGTTTCAGCTCTCATGTAAAGAGCTTGGAAGTCATCAGTCCCATCCTTACAACAAGTAAAGGCTGGACAAACAAAAGTAATGACTTTTTGGACCCATTAGAGAACTGAGGTTGCAGGGCAAAGTACCAGCCCAAACTATGGAGAGAGATGAGGATCTAGAGCATCATAATGAGATCTACTTACCTGGAGCAAAAGCCACTGGAGTCATGAACTGATTGGCATTTAAATGGTAATGTTCATGAATTGTTGGAGACTGAGTGTGGACTAGTATGAGTGACAGCCCCTGGGGATCTCAGTCTTAAGGGAACCCCCAAGCTTCATGGGCTTTATCTTCAATAACCACACCAGGGTCTCAGGATAAAGAGCTGAAAAAACCCTCATAGCTCTGGAAGGGGGAGGGAAAGAATAATAATTGTGAAATATGCCCAGAGTTTATTCCATAACAAATGCCTACTCTCCAGGGCAAAAGACTACCAGCACCTTGTTCCAGAGCCCTGGGAGAAGGGCATTGTTCCCACTCCAGCCCCCTCTAGCTTTCTTGTCTTGTCTAAGGGGAGGGGAGGTAAGAAAGTTACTATAGAAGAATAAACACTTGTGAAAATTACAGTCCAGAGACACAGGCCCACTAAAAGACTGAGATTTATTTGGAATATTAGGGAACGCTCCCCCTCCCTCACACCTTACTACCACAACAACAGGGGTCCAGGATAATAATGGATCCACTGAAAGAGCTGCAAGATGCAGACCATGCATGAGAAGGAGTAGTTAAGGGAATCCTGAAGTTGAAAGGGGAGACAAAAACAAGGACACTGAGGGAAACTGAAGCCTCTGACAACTACAGCTACAGCAAACATCAAATACAGCGCAAATCCTCACCAGATTAATATAAATCCTCACACTAAAGGCTCAGTTCCTATTACCCAATGCAATGTACCCAGTTTTCAACAAAAAATTACAGGACATGCCAAAAGGCAAGAAAAATCAGTCGGAAGAGATCCAGCAGACATCAGAACCAGACTTGGGTATGACGCAGACGTTGGAATTACCAGACATTTAGTTTAAAATAACTGATTAATATGTTAAAGGCTCTAGTGGAAAAGTAAACAACATTAAGAATAAGGTGGGTAATTTATGCAGAGAGATGGAAATTCAAATAAAGGATCTAAAGGAAATGCTAGAAATCAAAAACAGTGTAATAGAAATGAAGGATACTTTTGATGGCTCATTAATAGACTTGACACAGTTGAGGAGAGAATCAGTGACCTTGAAGACAGGCCAATAGAAACTTCCCAAACTGAAATGCAAAGAGAAAAAAAAAATGAAAAAAATGGAACAGAATGTCCAAGAACTGTTGGACAATTTCAAAATACGTAATATACATGTTGTTGGAATATCAGAAGAAGATAGAAGAAAGGAAAAGAAATATCTAAAGTAACAATGGCCAAGAACTTTCCAAAATTAATGACAGACCCAGGAAGCTCAGAAAACACCAAGCAGAATTCAAAACAAAACAAAACAAGCAAACAAAATTACCCTACACCTAGGCATATCATACTCAAAATGCAGAAAACCAGAGACAAGGGCAAAGCCTTGAAAAAAGCCAAAGGGAAAAACACCTTACCTAGAGAGGAACAAGGGTGAGAATTACAATGGACTTCTCATCAGATACCATGCAAATAAGAGAATAGAGTGATATATTTGAAGTTTTTTTCTTTTTTAAAGAACCCCAACTTGGAATTCTGTATCCAACAAAATTATCCTTCAAAGTGAAGAAGAGAGAAAGACATTGTCTAACAAACAAAAACTGAGGAAACATTGCCACCAGACCTTTCTTGCAATAAATGTTAAAGGAAGTTCTTCAGAGAAGGAAAAAAATCAGAAACTCAGGTCTGTGTAAGGAATGTAAGAGCATTGGAGGAGGAAGAAATAAAGGTAAAATAAAATCTTTTATTTTTCTTATTCTTAATTGATCCAATAAGATCAATAAAAAAATAAAAGCTTATTGTTATTTAAAGGAATAATAGTAACAACGTAATGGGTGATTATAGCATATGGATAAGCAAAATAAATGACAGCAATGTCATAAGGGACAGGCAGGAAGAATTGAGACTACTCTGTTATAAGGTACCTGCACTACATGTGAAGCAGAATAGTGTCATTTGAAGGTGGATTTAGATTAGTTAGAAATGTATATTGAAAACTCTAGGGAAATTACTAAAAAAAAATTTTAAGTATAATTTACTAGGAGAGGAGATAAAGTGCTCAATTAAAACTTAAACCCAAGGAAGGCAGAAAAAGAAGTTTCTGGCAATGAAGAGAAAATGGTTACAAACATATTAATGTTTGGTTGACATTAACCCAAATATATCAATAATCACTTTAAATATGAATATTTAAATATACCAATTAAAAAACAGAGATTGTCATGGTAGATTAAAAACAAAAGACTCAACTATATGTTGTCTACAAAAACACAATTTAAATATAAACATTCTGATAGGTTAAAAGTAGAGGGATAGAGCTTTCTCTTTCTCTATTAGTGTGCTAACACTAATCAAAAGAAAGCTGGAATAACTCTACTAATTTCAGACAAAGCAGAATTCAGAATTAGGGAAATTATCAGAGGGGCACGACATAATAATAAAAAGATAAATTGTCCAAGAAGCTATAACAAATGAATAAAGTTGATAACTTATCTACACAGATATTTCCCCCATGGGACTTTAAAACAATTATTTGTACGGTCCTTGGAAAATATACCCTAATGACAAAATGCACCAAAAGTAAAAGATTTTAAATGACTTTCAGTAATCACATTGTTAATAATAATATTGATATTCTGAAACTATCACACACACATGCACACAACTGTAAAGAGCTGGGTCCTATCCTTCAGGGACTTAGGGCCAAGCGCAAGAGACAGACATAAAAGCTATTAATTATGGCAACATGATAAGTAATCTAATAGGGCTATGAACAAATGCTGGGGTAATAGCCAGGAGGAAACACTTAACTTTGCATAATACGGTCAGGAAAAGCTTCCTAGAGAAAGTAACAATTGAGCCGTTATTTTTCCTTAGGGATTGAAAAACTGTAATGTTTAATTGTCATTCCTTCTGCATATATTAGCTGGAATTCTCAATTTAAAAAACTTCCATCAACTATTTTTGTTGCTGTGAGATAGAGTTCATATAGGAAAGGCAGGATAAATGTTTGACTTTCCCCCTTCACTTACTAGTTTTTAAGCTAATAATTCTGTTACCTAGATTCCTCCAAAGGTGAACCTCTTTGGGTATTTTATTGTAGTAGTATTATGACCTCATAGCATTACACATTTGATGTGCTTCAACCCATTAAGTTATTATTTCCAATTCTAAAATTGTCACATCTCGAAGCTCCCTTCAAGAATCTTGAAGTTTTTCACAGCTTCCTTTCTCGTTGGCATGACCAAGTGATCCAGGCACATCTTTTACATTTCTTGCCCCACACGTGGAACCAGCCATTTCTCCAAAACTCTGACTCCTTCAATGGGAAATAGTATTTAGAGCATTTGGGAAGCTTTTTAAATGGTGGTCTCCTGTCTCTAGTTTCCCTCTCTTTAAAAACGTTCTCTGCCTTTATGCCAGTGTCTGACGATCTTTCTCTAATGCAGATCTGATTATGTCCCTTACTTGATGATAATTGTCCATGCTGCATCATCCTCCACAGGTTCAAGTCTAAGCTCCTTAGATTGGCACACAGGACCCTTTTTTTGCCTACCTTTGTGGTTCACATTTCTATCTACCTTTCTAGCCTACTTCCCTGGGCACATACTGCCCTCCAACCATGTCAAAGCATTTTGTAGCTTTCCAACTGAGCCATGCATTTTGTCTTTATAATTACATGTTTGCGACCATTTTCTATTCATTGCCAGAAACTTCTTTTTCTGCCTTCTTTGGTTTTAACTGAGCAGTTTCTGGATATCAGTGACAACTGTGGGCAGAAATCAGTTCAGCCTTCAGGTGGTTCCAGAGTGAGCGGGGGGGGATCCCTTCCTGCCACAGCAGCTCCAGGCACCCTACTTGTAGATTACTTATCCGGATGTTTTATAGTTCTTCCTGAGTCACCTTCACTGAAACAAGACAATGTAAGGTAAACACAGTCTTGTTGGACTATTTATCCCCACACCTTGCAGAGGTGCATTGAAGGTGCTCCAGCAAAGTTTGTTGAAGTAAATAACTATGTAATTAACAAATGAGTCATTAACAAACATAAGGTTGGACTCATGTCTTTACTGTAATAGAAGATCCATGAAGGCAGGAATATTGTTTAACATTTGTTTGTTTATCATCAGCCCTCCCAACAGCATGGAGACTCCAGGAGGTGGAAGGGAGGGGAGGAAGCTTGTCTATCCTGTTCACCTCTGAACCTCTGCCTAGAACAACACTGATTGTGTCTTCCTCAGCAGAGGTTTCTCTGCTGAAGGTGATCCAGGCCTAGACCCACACATAATGCAACTCTACAGTATAAACCCACAATTGGAGATTTTGATAGAGGACATATTGTCTTCCAGATTTCACTTTTAGAATTAGTGGCACAGGGCTCTAACTTTCACTTAGAACCAGAGTGTTTCAGTGCTGTGCAAAGTGTGAAACTCGTGTCCAGTGACTTCACTGCATGAGGAAATCCATCATCTTGTGCTCTTGTGGGTCTGTGTCACTTGCTACCAGTCAGACCAGTGGATGGGCCATTCATAGCAATCAATAAATACTGTCCAGAGAGAGGGTTGACAGCAGTGAGCAAGAGGGACAAAGTTCCAGCCCTCCTAAGGCTTGTGTTGTGGAGTGGAGAGGCATGCAATGAATAAGGAAACAAAACAGTTTTAGATGGTGGTAAGTTCTGTAGAGAAAATAGAACATCAGACAAGTAAATAATTACAGTAAGGTGAGTGTTAGGATTGGGAAGTACAAGGCACTATGGAGACAACAGCAGGGGTGGGGCAGAGCATTCCGGATGACCTGGGAGGGATTCACCCTGCACCCTCCTCTTCTATGCTGCTCCTTCATCCATTCCAAGGGCTTCAGAAGCCACCAAGGTCTACACATCAGTGCCAAATCCATGCTTTCATGGGGCTGCCTTCCAGTCATTGCCACTGGGCTATTGGGAAGTTTTATAAGCACTTCAAGTCGCCTCTGCCTTGCTGCCAGATCTTCCCTCCTCCCCCGATCAGACAGTCTCTGTGAATGGTGTCAATAGCCCAAGTCAGAAACCTGTACATCACTCCACCCTGCCCCTCACTGGGCACATCCAGCTAACACCAAAGCTGATAGATGTGATCTCCTCAGTATCTCCTGAACCCAGTCATGTCTTCCTGCCCCCACTGACATGTCCCTATTTCAGGGAATCCATCAGGATTCCTCCCCCCCACTTCAGTGACCACCACCTCTAGCAACCAACCCCCATCCTGGTGTCACACTGGTATCTCCAAAATACAAATGTAGTCCTGTATTCAAATCCCTTCCAGGTTGGGATTAGCACGACCTGATCCTCACCTACCTCCCAAAGAAGTTGCTTGTTACTCCTCCCTCCCGTTCTATGTGCAGCCATGCCAGGCTCCAGACCCCAAACATACCACAGAGGCTCCTATGTCTGTAACACCCCTCAACCCCCCTGCCTGCTGAATCCAGTTCCTGGCTTAGTCATCACTTCCTGGAGGAGGCCTGCCTTGACACCAGCCTCTTGGGCTCAGCTTCACGTCCCCGCTCTTGGTTCCCACAGTAGTCACACTTTCTCCACCGCCCCCTGTGTATTTATTTTGGAGGATAGGAGCTGGGTCACTCACTGTTGTGTCCACAGTGCCTGTGAAGTGCAAGAGTGCTACATTGCACCCTAGTTGTCCTCCTCTCTCAAAGTGGGGACAACAATAATACATGTTAGCTGTATCGTGAGGATCAAATGAGATAATGCGTGGAAAACACCTATCACAGTCAATACATAAAGAGTAAATGGTAGCTATTATTACTATATGATGTTGTTCATACTGAATCTAAACAAACATTTTATTGACGTTTGAAATACATTCAGGAAAATACATAAAATCATGAGCATACAGCGCTCAGTGAATTTTCACAAATGAATGCACCCTTGTCACTGACCCCCAGATAGCACTGTTTTATTTTATTTTTCTTTATTGAAGTGTAGTTGATTTACAATGCTGTGTTAGTTTCAGGTGTACAGCAAAGTGATTCAGTTTATATATATAAACATATTCTTTTTCAGATTCTTTTCCATTATATGTTATTACAAAATATTATAGTTCCCTGTGCTATACAGTAGGTCCTTTTTGTTTATCTATTTTATATATAGTAGTGTGTATCTGTTAATCCCAAACTCCTAATTTATCCCTCACCCCCTTTGCCCTTTGGTAACCATAAGTTTGTTTTCTATGTCTGTGAGTCTGTTTCTGTTTTTGATTGGTAAGTAAGTTCATTTGTATCATTTTTTTAGATTCCACATATAAATGATATCATATGATATTTGTCTGACTTTATTTAGTGTGATAATCTCTAGGTCCATCCATGTTGCTGCAAATGGTATTATTTCATGCTTTTTTATGGCTGGGTAATATTCCACTATATATATGTACCACATTTTCTTTATCCATTCACCAGTCGATGGACATTTAGGTTGCTTCCATGTCTTGGCTATTGTAAATAGTGCTGCTCTAAACACTGGGATGCATGTATCTTTTCGAATTAGAGTTTTCGTCTTTTCTGGATATATGCCTAGGAGTGGGATTGCTGGATCATATGGTAACTCTATTTTTAGTTTTCTAAGGCACCTCCATACTGTTCTCCATAGTGGCTGCACCAATTTACATTCCCACCAACAGCAGATAGCACTATTTTAAAGCTCAGATGTTACCTTCTCAGAGAGGCCCTCCCTTCTGTCCCACCCCCTACATAGCACTCATCATCAGACATCCTAAATAACCTAATTATATATTTTATATATTATCTGTCTCACCTCACTCCAACATAAACTACAGGAGAGCATGATTCTTTTTAGTCTATTTTGTTCACTGCTGTATCCTCAGCTCCTAGAATAGTGCTAAGCACATAGTAGGTATGCAACAAACATTTATACTAAAGAATGAATGAATAAGTGCTTATATTCATTTCTTTAAGCTCCTGGGTGCTGCAGCACTGTCATGTCTAAGAAACAGTGCCCTCCCAGGTTAGACAGCACAGGGCAGGGACCTAGCCTAGCCTGCGCCCTGAACTGTGCACGGCACGCATCTGCGCGGCCCACCTATGAGTTCTTTCTCCTCACTCCTCCCTGGCGAGTCTGGCCCACCGCGCCCCAATTTTGCGTGCATAATAATTAAAATAAGAATAATAGCAACAGCCATAACAGTCTCGTCCGCCCTCTGGAGACAACCCGGCCCCTGGCATCCCTCAAGGATTTTCCCAGGGCCTGAAGCACGAGCTTCCCCGCAACCACCGGAAGGCACCTCGTCAAGCTCCCCGCCAAGTCTTCTACCTCCCAATGGGCCCCTGCAGCTGGCTGATGGAGGTTTTTATCATCCGCCCCATTTCGTCCAGGGAAAAACGGAGGCTGCGAAAGGAGAACCCGGCCTCTCTGATCTCCTGACTTGGAACCCCGCGGTCTTTGCCACCACGCACACCACGACCACGTGCGGTGATCACCACCGTCGCCTTTGGTTGGTTTCATACCCCCCTTCCCTTCACCAACCATCGCGGCCGGAAAGAATGTGCCTGGCGCTGCTCTGGGCTCTGAGCAAACGGCTGTGCACGGTGTTCCTGCAGGAACAAACGGGTAATGAACCAGGCACCGGCCGGGGCAAGAGGGGCGCCTCACACAGAGTGGTCAGGCGCACTCCGAGGAGGCGACGCTAGCTGAGATCAGGGTGATGGGAAAGAGCCGGTCACGCGGGCACATGTTGGGGAGAGGTAGATGGTAAGGAGAGTTCCAAGTAGAGAGAACAGCGAATACTCAGCCCCTTTTACATCCACTACCTCGTTTAATTTTACCCCACACTTTGAGAGGGGACACTTTGCCCCATTTTACAGACGAGGAAACTGAGGCCCATAAAGAGTAGGGCATTTACCGAATGGGATTCGAACCCAGCTCTCTGAAATACGCTAAGCCCGGACTCTCCAGCCCGCGTTCCGCGCCGCCTCTTTTCTTCCGCACCGTGACCTTAACTCGGCACGTGCTGGCCCCTCGCCCCCCATCCCAACATTGTCCCACTTAGGACGGCAGACTGGGGGGCTTTCGGAGGGACCGCGGAAGTCGCGCCCTGCTTGGGGTCCCGGGTTAGAGACTCCCTCGCCCTGAGTTAGGGACCCCTCCCGCGCGCCCCGCCCCTTCCGCGGCCGGGCCGGCGCTGCCTCTGTCCATGGTCAAAGCACCCGGGTAATCCGCCTTTCTCTTCCGCCCGCCGAGCCCCATTCATATTCTAATCACAGCGCGGCCGGCCCGCGAACGGCCACTTTATCGGGGCCCGCGGAGACGCAGCCGGCCCCCCCCACTTCCACTTCCAGCCCCCCAGCTCCTCGCCCCCCTCTTTCTGCACTCTACACTCAGCCGAGGAGGGGGTCCCTGGGAAAACCGCGTTCCCACTCGCAGGCCCGGGCTTCTCGCAAACTTCGTGGCTGGCTGGGGGCGGGGGCGGGAGGAGGGAGGAAGGGACCGAGACACAGACAGACTGACAGACAGAGTTACGGGAAGAGGCGGGGGCTGCGGGGAGTGTCAGAGAGACCAAGGGGGATAGAGACAGAGAGGGGCAGAGTCCTAGGGAGAGACAAAGAGGTGAGGGGGCAGGGGCTGGACCGAAACGCACGCAGCCCAAACCGGAGACATAGAGGGACACAGAGGACGAGGAAAGGACAGAGGGAGACAGAGACAGGGAGGCAGGCGGAGAGAGAGAGGCAGATACACCCAGAAGATAGAGAAAGTTCTGGAGATGAGTCAGCGCCTCACACCCTCCCTGCCAAGCGGCCTTCTCGCCGCCCGGGGTGGGGGTGGGGTCTTAGGGCTGCAGTTCCCCTTCCCCTCCCCTTTCAGCGATCTCCACTCCCCCACGCGTGTCCGCGGATCCGCGTGGAAGGGAGTCAAGGCTTACCTCATCCCCAGGGCTCCCACTCAAGATCTAACCCGGGACCAAACTTGGGGGGCCCAAGAGAAGCGGGAAAGGAGTGGGGCCCACTCGTGGCCGCGTAGGCGACTCACCAGGCTCCTCGGAGCCCCCTGCCCACCCCCCAAGCCTGCGCCGCGCCTGGCCGGATCGGGGGAGGGGGGCAGGGGGGAGGGGGCCACATCTAAGCCAATTTTGATTTCGCCTATAATGAGTGCCGGGCGAAGGCTGGAGAAGGCCTCTGGAACTTTAAATAAGAAAAACGTTGCTAATGCTATAATAGAAGGGGGAAGTCGGAGGGCTGGGATTGCGTCGCTCTGAGCCCCCCTTTTCGGAGGCGGCTTTTCTTATTCAAAACAGGCCCACAATGGGCTTCACAGTGCGCCTCGCCACGGCCCCATCTGACGAGCGGCCATTCATCAGGCCGGCTGGCCTATCAATGACATTGCTCCCATCGGGGCTCCTATAAAATGATGCTTTTTCCCATGAAACATCCGCAAACATTTTGACGGGTTTGGCTTTGCCCGGCTGGATTACTGAGTGTCCCCTTGCTCGCTGGCTCTTTCTCTCTCCCCCTTCTCCGAGCTCTCTCCCTTCTCTCTCTCTCTCCTCTTTTCTTCTTTCTCTGTTCGCCTTTCTCTTTCTGCCTTTTCCTTTTCTTTTTTATCCTTCCGTCCTTGCACTCTCTGCGTCTCTTTCTCCTTCTCCCCTCCTTCCTCCCTTCCTCCCTGGGCAGCTCTAGCACAGGGGACCCCCAAACATCAGGACTTTTGGGGGGCGCCTGTGCTGTCCATGGGAAGAGCATGCATTGTGGGTTACTGGAGGAACCCGACATGGATTCCACAGGTTAGTCCTACTGGTGGGGGTTGGGGGGAGACATTGGGAGGGAAAGAAGAGGTAGAAGGGGAACTTCAGCAAGAGTCGCAAAAAGTTCAGAAGGGTCAACTTGACAGCGGAACCCCAGGAAATAATGGAGCCTGCAGGAGTTTTCAATCCCATGCGATGTGCGATGTCTGTAAGCGGATGCGTGGAAGTGTGCGCGTGTGTAAGCGTGTGACTGTGTGTGTAAATGTGTGTGTGCGCGCGCGCGCTGAGGAGCGCGCTCTTGCTAGCCGCGGACACAAAGTTATGTAAAGATTCGCTGGCTCGCGGCGAGCTCGAGGTGCCACTTGCAGAAACTTTGCGAGCCGACCGCCCCCTCCCGGGCCCGGCTCCTCCCCCGGTTTGGGGGCCCCGGAATAGCGGTGCGCTCTGGAGCTGGTGGCTAGGGCCAGGAAGCCGAGCGGAACGCCCCAGAGGCGGGGGAGGGCGACGGCTCCGCACAGCGCCTGGGAGGTGGGGACAGAGGCTCCGACTGGTAGAGATGCGCAGCTGGAGGGAGTGGCGGCGGCGAACCCGGTGGTCCTGGGGAATCCGCGCCCGGTCTGGAGGAGGGAGCCCCGGGCCGTCCGAGGCGGGGTGTAGCCTCCTTGCCCGGAAGGGGCACCCGACGATGCGCTCCGCTTGGGGATTGTAATTCTGCTGAAGGGAGGACAAGACGCTGAGCGGCTGGCGAGGCCTGGCGTCTGGGTCTGCAAACTGCTCGGCACTTTGGGGTCTGTTGGCTGTGGGCATCAGGTTTTGGGGTTGCGGCCGTCCGTAACAACAGAGAAAGCAAGCCAAGGAATCTCTTACAACGAAAAAGCCCAGCGTCTCGGTTCTTTCTCCAGTAGAGTCTTCGCCACCTCCCAGTTCTAGCGCCTTTGAAGAGCCGCCAAACTTCTAGATCAGAGTTATGCTCCCTGTGCCCCTTCCAGGTGAAAGAAATTCTCTGGAAGTTCACCTCCTCCCCCAGCCGCAGTCTTCCAACCAGTGCAGTCCTGTCCCGGCTTGGTTGCAGCCTTGGAGTTTCGTGGGGAGAGGCAGAAACAGGGCAGTGAGAGCAGCCTGGGCCGAGGCAGCAGCTTGACGCGATGCTTGAGGGGATGCCTACGAGCATCCGCTGCTGGACTTTGCAGCGCGGAGCAACAAGTGCCTTCCAGTCTCTGCCATCCCCTAACACACGCGCGACTCCTCCCTGAGCAAATAAACACCACAAGATTGTTTCCCCATCTCCACTCCGAAGCAGGCTGGAAATGGATGTGGGGTGGGAGTAGGGGTCATCTGGGCATTGCCCCAGATGGTCTTTCTTCCGTCCTTGCAGATAGATTTCCAGCCTCTCCTGGCTTCTGCTGGGGCCCTGGTGGACAAGACGCCCACCCCCTCTGGCCAGGGGTATATTTGATTTTCCAGGGTAATTGTCTATCTCTGATCTCAAGAGCTAAGTCCTTCTCCACTGCGCTCCCCCGAGTGGGTGTGGGTCCCCTGGGAGTGGGGAAAGGCTGAGCCCCGAAGAACTCCTTACTATGTGCAATGACTAATGAAGGTAAGGAGAGGCGTCGCCTGCCGCCCGCCCGGCTGCGGGTGCGCGGCCAGCCCTGCTGGATCCTCTCCGCTGGCGATAAAGAGGGCGCCCAGAGAGGGAAAAGAGACCCTCCCTACATACTGCTATGCCAAGTGTTAGTGCCACTACGCACCTCCTGGGCACCCCAACTTTAGAGGTGAATATGCTTGAACAAAATTAAACCCATGTCTGCATGGTTTGTGACCAAGTATTTGCAAGGGGTTCACGTAGGGACTTGGGGTCTCCATGCCCCGCACCAGCCATGGCCCAGCTGGGGGTTTTGGCCACCCCTTCCACACGACTGGAGCTTCTCGGTGCGTTCTGGGGAGAGCTGTGGGGTTGTGGAAACGTTCTGTTTTCTGTCCTCTAGCTAGTGGTCGTGGAGACACCTGGTCATTACTTACAGCAGACACCCGCAACGGGTTCTGAAATCTTTTCTCCCATCCACTCCCCTCCCCTTTTCGAAAATCTGAGACATCCCTAGATCGCCATCCTGAACTCAAAAAGTTCTGGGAAACGGCAGCGTGAAGAAATGACACGAGGCGCACCAGGTGACATTTTCACTCGGGCTTGCAAAACCGACGACAAGGGAAGTGCGGCTCGGCGCGGTCCGGTCCAGGACCTTCCCTCACCTCGCTTCCAGAGAACTTAATCTAATTAGCTTTTCTTTGGAGTTTCCCTTTTTATGTAAAGGTCCTTTCTCCCCGTCTTGCTGAGACCTGCGCTCCTTGGAGCAGTTCGATTCTGCTCCTTTTACGGCAGATTGCGCGCAAATCTTACGGCAGAACCACGAATATTATCGTTATTATTATTTCATTCCGAAAGGGCTGGAACGATCGATTCGCAGCAAGTGCTGGGGCGATGTCCGGAGCGTCCGGGGTCGGAGCGGCCGGCGGGCCAGGCCTCCGTCCCTTCCTCTTAAAAGGAAAATCACCGCAACGTGCCTCGGGCCCGGGAGGACAGTTTTGCAGGGGCCGGGGCTCTAGTGGTCCGCCTGGGGGCCCCTTCAGCGTGGCCTGCGGAAACGCGCCCCTTTGTTCCGCGCACCGAGGCGGTAATATATTCCTCAAGTTTTCCCAAAATACTCAACAAGTGTGAGGGCTGAGACAATGCCCCGTCGGAGGAGGCCGGGGAGCCGGCGCGCGCCTCTGGGCCCTGGCCTAGCCCGCCGCCGAGTGCCACAAAGCAGAGCTCCTCTCACAGGAGGCCCGCAGCGCGACCGGGCTCGGGGAGGCGGCGGAGGCCGCAGGCGCACGCGTGGGGCGGTTGACGCGCCCTCCGCCCGGTGCGCGGTTTGCAGCTGCGTCGCTGCCGGCTCGCGCCTCAGCCCCGCGCCGCGCAGTCTGCGCCGAGCCCCGTGTGGCCCGCAGTCCCCACGCGGGCCGCCGCCGGCGCTTAACGTATTCGTGGCCTGTGGCTCCAATCCCGGCTGCCCCTCCCCGACGAGCGTTGCTCAGTTACTCAAGGTACCTGGAAATTCGAGAACGAGGGGCGGGGTGGGGGGAAAGTAGGTAGAGTTTTAGGCCACAGAGAACTTGTGCAAAGTGGGCCGGGGCCAGGTTGGTCGCCTGCGCAACAGTAAGGGTTGTTTCTTGTTAAACGGGACGGCGCCTTACGGAGGGGCAGTGACGAACCCGACCTGGAAACTTCTGCCTCTACCCGCTTTCCGCCGCGACCTCCAAAACCCAGAGCGGCCAAAGCACCCCTAGAGCCGGATTTGAGCTCCCTGGGCTACAACGGCGGGAAGACACTCTGGTCTACAGGCCTCCGGCTCAGCACAAGGCCCGACCTGGCTCCGAGGGCCCGCAGGTGGGGACCTTCAGTGGCTTTGGCGTGGGGCCGGCGGGGCAGAGAGCGCCCGGGTGGGAGGAGGCCCCGGGCCTAGGAAAGCAGCCGTCTTCTCCAACCCCGGGACTCGGACTGCGAGCTCGGGGAACAAGGGGTCGGAGCTGTGAACTTTGCCCCCGCGCCCAAATCAGACTGTCTCGCCCTCCCCGGCCGTGTGTGTGTGTGTGGGGGGGGGGCCGGTAAAGGGGGCATGCTCGCGCCACCCTCGCCACCTGCCAAGTGCCGACGTCTGGGTTTGGCATCAGGGTCAACTAAGAGCCGCGTGGTCCCCAGGTTCCCAGTCCGGGTGGCTGCAGCACTAGCCAGCGCGGACGCGGCGTGCAGGCCGGGCTCGGGGAGCCCCGCACGCGACTTGGTGCGGCGGCCCGGGACAGCGCGCTTTCCCACCCGGCCTGTAGGTCCTGGAGACCCGGAAAAGTTTGCAGGGTCCGCCCGGCGACTAGGCCCTGGGATTTCCATAGCTGCGCCCGCCCCCCTCCCCAGCGCGTCGCCATGGAGACTGCTGGAAGTTGGTGGTGGAAAACAGACCCAGCGCAAAGCAAAATATTATGAGTGCAGTTGGGGTGACTTCAGGGGGGGCAGGGGACCGGAGGGCATGAGCGGGAGCCAGAGGCAGAGGCCGACAACAAAAGGCCGAGTACGAGGAGGAGAGAGGAGTTTGCACGGGGCCTCCCCGCCGCTGTGTGAGAGCTGGACCATCCTGCTTCCCAGAGGCGCCGAGGTCTCTAATTTCTCTCCAGCAGCTACACCTTTTCTCAGCCCGCCTGCGCGCCCTCTCTCCCACCCCTCCTCCTCCGGGTTCTCGTCCAGCCTCCCTCCCCATCCCGAAGTTAGGCGCCAGCTGGGCAGTGCGCCCGCCCCCCCCACCACGAGCCACAGGCTCACCAACGTGAAAGGTTCTGGCTTTTCTTCCCCACGACCCGTGGGTCGCCCCAGATGAATTTCTCATCGCCCCCCCCCCAAACTGGATCTGAAAGGGCAAGGGGTTAGGATAAGGCGGGAAAGAGAAGAGAAGGAGGTGCCTGGTCAGAAATCTTGGAGGGGTGGGGAGGGTACTGAAGAGAAGATCCTCCCAATTTTTTTCTCCTTTGTACAGTGGGGAAAGCTCGGGGTTATCATTCTGACTCAGCCACTTGTAATGATACTTTAGGTAAATCTTCTAGCCTTTACAAGATTAATTTTAATTGCCTGTAAAATGAAGGGTAAGACAGCTCACAGACTGGGATTCTCTGACAAGTTAGACGTACCCCTCTTTACTATAGAACCCAGGTTACCACTATCTGAACTATGATCCACTGCGCAATTAGTGACTCTCTCCCCAAACGAATAATATACTAAAATATTTTTACAATATTTTAGTCATTTAGGATTTTAAGAGTCAAGAACCTTGAATAAGCCCCTTTTAAGACCTGTAAGTGCCTTTCTCAGTTACACCTGAGGTGCTTTCCTTAAGGCATTATATTTTATGGGGCTGTACCCGGCGTCAACACTGAAATGCCTCTGGGTGGTGAAGTCAGCATCACAGACCCCCACAAATGCTGGATAAGAAGCCACACTGGCCCATGTGGCGAGATGTTGCTATCAAGAGTACACCAGACTTTACCCTCTGTTGCTCAAGCTTTTAGGAAGAGGTGAGGCTCTTCTCACACCTGGCCACCCCTCCTAGTGATATGTTCAGCAGAGGAGTCCTTCCATTCTCCCCAGACTCTGTTGCCTCATCTGTAAATGAACGGATTGGATGTAAAGATTGCCACGGTCTGTCTGAAAGTTTATCACTAACTTACATGCCCGTGTCTGTGATACCTGCCTGGTACTAGGTTTATAAAGTAGTTCATCACACATTGATCCTCACAAGCGCTCCACGAGAGAGGTATTATTGTGACCTGCATCAGGCACAGGGTTTCTCTTCTATTTCCAACACTGCAAAATCGTGATTCTAAGTCAAGTTGATGTGTGTGTTTGCCTTGGTGTCTGTGCAAAAAAAAGAAGGCTGAAAAGGTATGGAATGGTGACATCACAAGTTGGACGCCAGACAGTCAGGTCTCCACTTGCATAGACCCCTGAGAGCCTGCCCTGCCTGCTGTACAGGTTACTTGGGACACTCTTCAGCTGCCCCTCTAGGGATGCACTGTTCTGCAGGATGGAAAACGTGGTGTGGGGGGAGAATCTCTGACGTTGCTTCTCCCCACACCCACTCTATTTGAGATGTCTTTGCAATTTTATCAAGGTTAGGGGAGAGAGTAACTCAAAGACAGATAATTTGGAGGTGTCAGGTAAAAGTTAAAAAAATTACTTTGGGTGAATTTATCGGAGGTTTTATTCAGTCTCGCTCACTGAGCACCTGTTGGGTGGCAGAGCCTGGGGATGAATAAGGCCACAGTCCCTACTGTCAAGGACTTTAAAACGTTTTGATGAGGGAAGGCATGGACATATTGAGAGTGGTGAGCGCTACAAGAGACAGAAAAATAGTGTCCCCTTGGGGCCTGGAGGAAAGGATGCTCTCTCTTGTTGAACACCCACCATGTGGCAGCCCCATTAACAGGCACTTTACTACACATTAGCCATTTAAGCCTGACAGCAGTTCTGGGTTGTCCCTTTTTAGGATAAAAGAGGGTCTGGAACTTGCATAGGGTCACAACTTGTACGTAGCAGAGCTGGATCAGAGGCCAGACTGGGAAAGCCCATTCCCTCGCCCCACCCTGCCTGCTTCAAATGGACACTGGTAGAGCGCTAGCCTGGCAGGGCTTGGTGATGACGCTGGCCGCCAGGTGGATTTGAATCCCACTTGGTGAGAAGGGAAATGCATGGATGAGAGTGGAGGAGCAAGGAATGTTGTGTCTTTGAGCTCCAGAGAAAACGTCTCTGAAGTTGTCATATGATTCTGGATTTGAAGAGGATTTTAAACGATGGCAGTGGTAGGAGGCAGTGCATCATAAGGGTTGAGTAGAGTATAGACTTTGGGCAAATTTTAGCTTGTTTCATGCATCCATTCATTCAAGAATTCTATGTGCCTTCTATGTGCCCTGCATTCTGCTAAATGCTGAGCTTTAAAATGCCATCTCTGCTCCTCTGGAGCATAAATTCTAGACAGAGAAACAGATAAACACAAATATAGATAATCTCAGCTAGTGATACGTACTATGAAGAGAAAACACTATCTAGATTAATGAAGATAGAGTGTGGTGATGGGGAGGTTGCTACCTTTCACAGGGTGCCTTTCTGCCACATGAAGCTGTGTGTCTTTGGTCTGGAAGCTAGATATTGCTGAGCTTCAATTTTCTTCCAGAATTGATAGAACCGTCTGATAGGGCTGTTGTGAGTCTGCAATGCGAAAGTGATAATAAATAACATCTATTCAATACTTACTATATGTTTTCACTTTGCTAAGCATTTTAATTTAAATGCGTTATCTAGGTAATGCTCACAACAACGCTATGAAGAAGGAACTCTTATCATTCGCAGTTTAAAGGAGGAAACCAATAGGCTCAAAACTGAAAAGTTTCTGAGCTCTAGAAGTTGGGCTGTGAGACATACCTTGACTGCATGGGAAGCAAGAGCGATCTTAATTGCGTGTGCCAAACTTTCCTGAGACAGAATGCAAGTAATAAATCTAGGTTTTTGTTTTCATTTTTAAAGCTAATGTTTGTCAAGTGCCTTTCACGTGCCAGGCACGTACTAAGCACTTTAAATTCATTATTAGTTGTATTTTAAAATATATGTTAGGGGTACTGTTATTATCCATTCCATTCTATGCACTGGGAAATGGAGGCAGATAAAGGATATCCTTGAAGGGGGTAAGTACCCTAACCTGCAGTGATCCACACTCTTAGTCACAAGGCTATACTGTCTTTCTTTTCTTTTTTGTTTTAGCGAGGGAGAGGGTTGTGTTGGAAAGGATGTCCAATAAAAGCGTATATTATTTTAGCAAAAGCATGCTATTTTCTTCCTGTAAGAAAGCATTAGGGTAGTCTTTTATACTGTGAAGACAAAATTGTAAATTATCGTTGGCAAAAATAGGGACATAAAGGGACACATCTTTACTACAGATGTGAAATGCACTGTAGTCTTCTCGGGGATTCATTTGAAGTTTAGTTACCATTCGCTTTGTGTCTGTGAATGTCTAGGCTTCATTCATGCTCACATACAAACATACCTCAGCCAGAATAAACTAATGAGGCAGAAGCCATTAAGTACTGTGATTATATATGTAGCCTTTTGGTAATTTAACAAACCATATATTAGAGCTAGAAGTCATTCACAGATATGTGTTCCCTATGGCTTCAGGTACATGTGGGTGTGCTTTAATGAAAAGAACATGGGCTTTGCTATCAGATAGACCAAGATTTAAGTCCCTGCTTGGTCACTTGCTAGCTGTGTGACCCGGGGCAAATGACCTAAGTGCTCAAGCCTCAACTTCCTTCTTTGTGAAAAAATCCACTCTTTACCTTCTAGGGTTCTTAAGAGGATATACTGGGGAGGAGGAGGTTGTTGGGTGAAATAAGTGAAGGGGATTAAGAAGTACAAGCTCCGGTTATAAAACAAATAAGTCACAGGGATGTACTGTAACAGCATAAGGAATATAGTCAATAATGCTATAATAATTTTGTGTGGTGACAGATGGTTACTGGACTTGTCGTGGTGATTGTGTGGTAACGTATGTGTCGGATCACTATGTTGTACACTTGAAACTAACATAATATTGTATGTCGACTATACTTCAACAAGAACAAAAAGAGGGTATAATGAGATTGTGCACTTTAAGTTAAGCCTGGCTCCTAGAAATTGCTCAGTAAATGGCAGACCTTACTATGATTGAAAATAATTATCTGGCCTCCTGTGCCAAATCCTAGGTGTCTAGTTGGGAAAAGGGGATAAGAATGCTGAAAAAATTTTAGATTGTTTCAGCATATCTAGATGTTTTCTGTACTACGTAGACATAGTCTCAATTCTCATGTCAAGATAAATCATTCTCTTCTAAAAGGTTTTAGGCTGCGGGATTCATGTCATATTCATTTCTCTACCTTTCCCATGAACAAGGCATTTTATGTGCTTCTGTTTGCCATGGTTTCACCCTTGCGTTTTCCAGTTTGTTAAAGGAAGTGGAAAATGTGTCTTTGTAGAGGCAACACCTGTTGACTGGGATTTGAATCCTGCAAGAAAGTTAGTTCCATGGAGCTCTCGGAGGAGACGTATGGTTCACACCTCTGATGAAGGCCCCTACACAACCCCTGACACCCTCCCAGTTCTAGAACGTGATGGCCCGCATTCTTCATCCACTGCCCTCCCCCCACTGCCCAAAACGTGTAGGCATCACTGTTTTATTAAAGTCTGAACCATTTTACACTTGACTTCCAAGAAGGGGAAACCAGTTTCAAGTGAGTCTTTCTCTGAAACTTGTTTCAGCAGGAAACTCGTTTAGCTCTTTGGCCTTTCTTGCATATTTTTCTAACGTGAGGAGAAAATGTCCATTTGTTCCGTTTCTGTCTTTATAACTTGATTTTATCTACATTGTGGTTTCTGGGTTTTTGGAATATTAACAGCTTTCTTTAAGAGAGAGAAAGATCATAAAAAGCAGAAAAGAAAGAATGAAATTCAGCCCTTCTGTTTTCAGTTGAATAGGATCTGAATTTAGGCAACCAGGGCTGAATTACCTGTGCCAGTGGTTTCTGTGCTCAGATCTGATCCTCAGAGCAGAATTTCTTTAAAATCGGTATATAGTTTCCACTTTTGTGGTTGGTTAATCCTCAATAAAATGTAAAAGCATAATCTGCCTATGAGCCATCAATAGTTATTAGTAGACAGGTGAACCTTGACGTGTTGCGTTTATATTGTTGTGATTGTTTTGCTTTAACTCAAGGGGATAATAAGAAAGCCTTTGAAAAGGCTTCAACCCAGTGAAGGTTAGTCAGGGCTTAGTGCCCTGCGTGTTTTCTGACTACCCAATTGTGCTAAAGGTCAGCATTGTTTAGACGCAGCCTAAGTGAGATTGATGAATATAGCAGATTTTTATTTAATTGGAAGGGAGAATTACTACTTCATAAGCATTGATCTCCTGAATCCATCATGTTGGAGAAAATGCAGTATCAGTGAACACGAGTGAACTACTCCTGAACTAGATTTTGAACTGTCATTTGAATAATCTAAAGGGTGATTAGTGATTGCTAATTATACCGCCAGCAACCAATTTTTGAGGCACGAAGGCATTTCATGGAGAAACATATGTTAACATGTTTGTTTTGAATCTTGTGACGGCTCTGAAGTCATTTCAAGCTAATCTTAGACTTTTGAAGAAGGAGGCGTTTCTTTGAATGTTACAATTACAGAATTTATAATGTTTTAAAAAAGCAGGGCCGATATTTGAGCTCCACATCATCTTTTTCTGAACGATGAGTCTAAATTTGGGGGTGTTGATACATGTGATGTATTTATAGTTTGTGAACCGGTTCTCAGAGCTCATGGGTAGGTGAAATTCCTCTTGAAGTTGTTGGGGTTTTATAAAGTTCTGGAATTGGGCCCATGGCATAAACACAGATCTGTTTATGGTGGAATTGATTGATCACTTTAAATATTTCGCCGTGTTTTCTTTGTGGTGTTCAGTTCCACTGCTGATAAGAAATGTAGAGTAGGGGCAGGGGGAGAATTTGGGTGCCTCTATAAGTTCTTTGTTCTACCGAAAAGAAAATCAACTAATTTTGTATCATTCTTATATGGCTATGAAAAAAGCTAAAATTTCTGTTTCTAGGAGTTGTTTTTTTTTTTACTTGATGGCTCCTTTTACAAAAACAAAATAGTTTCTCCACAAAGCATTATTAGACATCATAAAAAAAATAAATAACTTTGGCTGAGAAAGCCCTGGGAGTTTACAAGGAAGGAAGATCCCAGAGGACTTCAGGCCCTCAGTTAAAATGTGAAAACTTTTAAGCATTGGAAAGAAGATTTCTAAAGCGTTGAGCTGTTGTTGTGAGAGGGCCGTTGGTCTCCATGAACTTTTATTTTCAACTCAGTGGGCAGAGTTTTTGAGGTTGCTGTGGTTTGGGTAGGGGACCTTTTCAGAAATGCCAGGCTTTTAGAAAAAAAAAAACACAGCTTTTCTTCTAATCAAGCCTCCGTTTTAAAGTTTGAAAACTTTGCTGTGATTAGAAGAATGAATTATTTGCCGGCTTTGTTGGGGTTTCCTCCGGGTGCCCAGGCTGCAGGGCATTCTCCGCCTGGGCTACCTTGCAGGGCGCTGCTGAGGAGGCACTGGGAGCGGGGAGAGCTGCCTGCCTGGACCTGGTGTCACTGGCAACAGGCGTGAGCCTCACTCAGGCTGGTTGAGCCCCGAGCATAGCAGGGAAAGCGTGCAGGGCAGAGAGGTCCAGAGGGGTCCAGAGAGATCCGAGAGATGAGGAACCTAAAAGAAGGATTCCCTGTGGGTCTGCGTTCTGTTCAGAGTTTTTCTTGGTATTGAGACATATGTAAAAAAGAAGAAGAAAGGAAAAAAACACCAAAGCCGTATGATTGTACATAGTACCTGGAGACTATATATTGATACATAGATTGTTTTTGAGAAGGAAAGAATGAAGGAAAAGGGAATGAAGAGAGACAGAAAGGAAAGAAGGAAGGAAGGAGACAAGGGAGGAAGGAAGGGACAGAGGGAGGATGGGAGAGAAGGAGGGAACTACACGAATTATTTTGGTAATTGACGGCAGGCTGCCTTAATGAATTATTTTCAAAATTATTAGTTGCTTTTTTTAATCAAGTGACTCCCTTTTTGAAATCGGGTAGCAGATTAATAACATTTATAATCTTTTCCAATCACTGTGCTAAATGCTTATGCACGTTAACTCATTTAATTCTCATACCCAACCGAAGGCATTACTTTCCCCATCTTACAGAAGAGGAAACCGAGGTGCAGACAGCCTAGGTAACATGTCCAGGCCAAATGGCTAGTGTCAAATGAGGATTTGAGCACAGATTATTCTGATTTCAAAGCCAGGCTGCCTCCTTGCCTCCTAAGACCTGGAGTTAGAAGGAGGACCTCAGAGGTGTCCATCCTAGCTCACCTGCTCTGCTATGTAACGAAGTTCAGGAGGTCAAGGTACCCCTGATCCTGGGGGAGATGGCCGCTCATGCTGCAGTTCTCTGGAGCACACTGTCACGGGTGTCGGTGGGCTTCTGGCTGTCAGGGGCACCTGGATGTGACTTTGGTAGCAGACTGCTGACTGAGGACACCCACGGGGGCCCCTTCCTGCGGGGGCACCTTCATGTCAGGCGTTCCTTTCATCTCTAATTGTTCTCAGAGCTTCTGAGTTCAACCTGGCACCACCACTGGGGAGGTATCCCCCGCCTGCCAGTTACTCTGGCAAATCTGACATCTTATATCATCAAAGGCTTCATACCTATTTACTTACAGACATAATTTTCCTTACAATAGGTTAAGCATAAAAACCTTGGGTGTTAAAGTAACAGCCCCTTCCATTGCATAGCATGTCACAGTTTGCAATCACTGTTACAATCATTTCTCAAAATATTTATTTATTCATTTATTTATTCATTCATTTATTTATGGCTATGTTGGGTCTTTGTTGTTGCGCATGGGCTTTCTCTAGTTGCAGCATGCAGGGGCTATTCTGTTGCGGTGCGCAGGCTTCTCATTGTGGTGGCTTCTCTTGTTACGGAGCATGGGCTCTAGGTGCACGGGCTTCAGTAGTTGTGGCATGCGGGCTCAGTAGTTGTGGCATACGGGCTTAGTTGCTCCACGGCATGTGGGATCTTCCCAGACCAGGGCTCAAACCCATGTCCCCTGCATTGGCGGGTGGATTCTTAACCACTGCGCCACCAGGGAAGTCCACTGATACAATCATTAATAGCAGGGAGTTTGCAATCACTGATACAATCATTAACTGCTCTGGCTATAGAATCCCATAGACTTAGTGAGGACCGGCTTTGCCATGGGCTAGATGTATGAATTCAGCAAGTCACGTGACCTCTCTGAGCCTCAGTTTGCTTGTTAGTAAAGTGGGATCATGCAGAGTACCTGTCTTAGAGGGTCTTGTGAGGATTAAATGAACTAATGCATATAAAGGGGTCCACACAGGGCCTTGGCATGTTGTAAAAGCTCAATAAACAGAAGGTGCTTCGAGCACTTGCTTCTCCTTGTGTACCCCTAGTAGCTACCAAGACCTGCCTTCTCCCCATTCCCCTTTCTGCCCCTTCCCCCAGGACTGCGTAGGAGAAGAAAACATTTTATACAACACTTCCACTGTGTTCAGTCTTTTCAATACATAACCTCATAAACCTGTGATCTGGGCAGGATCATTCCCATCTTATACTTAGTGAAACTGCCACTCTGTGGGATTCAGTCACTGTACGTGCATCGGTTCGTACAGCGAGAGTATCTGAACTGAGGTTGTTATGGCACCAAAGCTAGTCCTGCTTTCTTTTTAATTTTTTTTTTGCGGTACACGGGCCTCTCACTGCTGTGGCCTCTCCCGTTGCGGAGCACAGGCTCCGGACGTGCAGGCTCAGTGGCCATGGCTCACGGGCCCAGCCGCTCCGTGGCATGTGGGATCTTCCCGGACTGGGGCACGAACCCATGTCCCCACCACTGCGCCACCAGGGAAGCCCGGTCCTGCTTTCTTAAACCAGGCCATCGCCATACCAATGAAAAACCTGCAGTTGTAATGAAGGTGTTGGTGGTTTCCCTTCCACACAGAGCTCTGACTGTCTTAACTTTGCCTCACAGTGCTCTTATCCACATGGGCCTGAAGTGCACATACTTCCAATCCTCGTTTTCATTGTTTACTTGATGCTTCTTCCTTTGTTTCTCAAGATTTCCACCTGTGTCGTTATTCTCTGTGCTTAGCACAGTGCAAAGCATCTTCCAGAGTGTCTCACACAAGTCAGTGCTTGATGAGTATTTACTTAAGATATAAATCAATTCCTCCTTCATATTCTGAGGAATGCTGCATCTCTTCGCCTGCTTTCTAGGAAGCCTGGCTCAAGACTCCATGCAAGCAAGTACTTGATAGATTAACTGCAGATGAACTGACACACTTGAGCCCCTGTGAGCCAGGCATGGTGCTGGTGCCTCATTCATTTCTTTCTTTCCCTCTCTCCTCTCAGCCCTTCCTCTTCTCTCCTCATTGATCTGCTCTTCTGTGCCAAGCACCGTCCTAAGTGTGGGGAATAAGGTACAGTCAGCTCTTAAGGAGCTTATATTATTTTTCCTAATCCTCATAGTAACCTCATGGGGTAAGTATTTTTAATATAGGAAGAAAATTGAGGTCCATGAGGTTAAGTAATTTGCCCAGGGTTGCAGAATTTACTTGGTCCCTTGTAAGGGGAGGATTAGAATTAGTGTCCTGCCGGCTCCCAAGGCCATACACCAAGAGATCCAAGAATCAAACAGAAAGAATGATAACAGGAAGGAACTAAAGAGTAATTCCTGGGAGGTGGGCATGATATAAAACTTATAATAGCTAAGACTTATTTAGTGCTTACCATGTAAACATCCTCTGTGCCTTGATCACTTAATTCTCATACAAACCCCATGAGGTGCTATTATTACCACTCCCATTTTGCAGATTAAAAAAAATTGAGGCTCAAGGAGGTTGAGTTGCTCACCCAAGGTCATACTTAAAGGAAGTCAGACTTGAACCTGGCAGTTGAGCTCCACGGTCTGTGTCCTTAACGACTACATTGTTATTCAAACAAACCAAAAAAGTGCCTTAGTCATAAACAGGTGCCTGGGACTCACGGTGGTTCCATGTATTTAGAACGTGCTCTGTGCCAGGCACTGTGCTCTAAGTACTTTCCATGCATTTGTTCACTGCAATCACACACCACTAAGATGAGGTAGGCACATCATTATTACTCACATTTTACACAAGGGGACACTGAGGTTTAGAGAATTTGCCTAAAGTCATTTCAGTAGTAAGTACTAAGGCTGTAATTCAGACCATTCGTCTGTAGCTAGTTACGAAGCCCACATGCTTACTTTTCCTTCTCCTAGGTGATTCTCAGGAAATGATCCAAATGAAAGAAAACATTACATGCACCAAGTCGTTCATTAAAACATTGTAAAAAATAGGAACATTAGCTCAGTGGAACACTGGGCACGTATTAAACAATGATGAACGTGAGGACTGTAGCAACAGAGGGGAAATCTCCATGATAGAATGTTGAGAGGAAAAGGAAGAGAAATTGTACATTCCCTGAGATTACAGTTCACATGTGTGCACAGGTGCGCATGAGGCTGGGGAGCAATGCAGAAAAAGGACAAGTAGTTCACACGTTAGAGGGGTGGGATTGTGGGTCAATATGTTTCTCTTTTCAACATTAAAAAGTATAAGTTATTCGATAGATTAACACAGGAAAGAAAAAAGCGCTTTGCTTAAGAGAAGGATATTTTGTTGATTTATCTCAAAAGTGCAGGCTAGTTTGAAGTTTCTTTGGGTCCGGCAGCCAGGAGTGCCTGACTCTTGAGTTTTCGGAGGGGGAATCCACATCCTCTAATACAGGGGGTGAGAAGAAATGCAGAAGAAGTAAACAAACAAACAAAAACCTAGGAAAGGCAGTGATGTCAAGAATCGAATAATACCAGATGATGTGCGCAGCGAGTAGCCTTGGCTCCAGTAATCTTTTTCAGATTTTCTGTGTTTTAATAATATTGTAATAACAGCGATAGAAACAAAGAAAAAGTCTGCCAACACTGGGTAAGGGTAGGTATGCCCCCCCACCCCGAGAAGTGGAGGGGGAATGAAATTTTTACAACCTGGTTATGCAATTATGTACATTAACTCTGGTGTTCCCAGAGATATTTTCAGAGCAGAGATTTCCTTTCACATTGAATTTATATTCGACAGGAGATGGCACTGAACACCTTAGCTTTAATTTTCTCTAGTCTCTGGAGACTGTTGGTGAATTCATGATCTGTGAAATATCAGCATTGGTGCACCTTCAGGGTTCCTGCGCTAATTCTTGTATATTGCAAACAATGACACCTTAATTAATCTCTTTGCCCACTTTAGAGCTTTCTATATTGAGTTTTCCTGAAGTAAGAAGGAGCAGTAACATTCCTGAGCACATATTGTGTGTTTGGTGTTATTTTAGACACAGCTTAGTGCTCACAATGAGACTTTAAGGCATGTGTAATTGTGGGTATTACAGTATAAGTTAATGGTTAGGTTAGAGTCAGATTCAAACCCTGGCTCAGCTGCTTACTGGCTGTGTGATCTTGGGCAAGTCATGGCTCCCATGATGATGTTGACGAGGATGATGGTACTTCATTGAGAGGCCACGTTCCAGGATATGTCATTAGTGGACTCATTTGCATCATGCAGTGATGGAGACCCCAGCTGATGAAGAAGAGACATGGGGACACTGGTCACATGGATCAGCCAGAGGAGTGGATACAGTTAGCTAGAAGGAGGGCAGAGTTCTTATCTTTTCTCATCTCACTCATCTGTTCTGGTTCAAGCATCGAAGACTTAGACTCTTGCAGTGGCCTCCTACTAGGGGGACATTAAGTCCCAGTTTGCCTGGGACAATCCTGGTTTACACATATGGTCCTGGCAAAATTATTACTAACACTGCTTTTCAGTCTCAGAAATGTCCAGGTTTAGATGATAAATGATATGGTCTCCTGCTTCCCTTTCCCTCCCCACTAAAATTGTGTTTAGTAGCCCCGGATGGAGCTGCCCACAGAGCTGATTTGTTTATGCCACACTCTACCCAAAAACTTTTAGAGGTTCTCAACCATCTACTGAATAGAATCCAGACTCCTTAACCCAGCCCTGAGTACAGAGGCAGGGCTTTTACGTGCACATGCCCCTTAGCATGTTACAGAGTGCTAGTTATACAGGATAGTCTCAGTAAACACATGTTGAATTAACACCTGAATGAATGTGTCCATTCACGCTCAGGCTGCCTGTCAATTTCTTGGGTGTGTCATTCTTCTGCCAGCTTCAGGGACTTTGCATATGCCATTCCTTCTGCCAGGAACACTCCTCCCTCTTTTCCCTGGGGTAGTAACACATGTCTTCTTACTCTTTAGCTGTCAGTTTAATGCTGCCTCCTCTGAGAAGCTTCCTTGACTCTCACAGATTAGGTCAGACCTTTCTTTTTTTTTCTCTCCCCTGGCTTTCTTGGTAATTATGTCTCTATTTGTGTGATTATTGAATAGCTGACTTCTGCACTAAACTCTGACCTTCCATGAAGACAGAAACTGTCTTGTTCCCTCCTATGTCCCTACTGTGTAGCTCAGTGCCTGCAACACGCTACCACAAAAATAGTTGATAAACGTACAGTGGGATGAATGAATGTAAGTCCCCTCACAGGCTGCCCTTTCTGAGCCAGTGCAGTTCATGTCACCTGGTGAAAGCCTTCCAATCGCGTCTTGGCACACTTGGAATAGATGTGAAGTTCTTACTCTGGCCAGCAAACTTCGGGCCCTTCCTAACTTTCTGGCCTCAGTTCGCACTGCCCTCCCCCTTCCTTCCTCCCCTCCACCATACTGGTTTCCTGGCTCTTCCTCACACCCTCCAAGCCCACTCCCACCTTGGGCCTTTGCAGTTGCCTCAACATCACCTCCTCCGAGAGGCCCTCAGCGTCCCTGCCACCTAAAACAGCACCCCATCTCTGCCCCATTCCAGGACCTCGTTTCTTTGGAACACTCGTCATGCTCTAAGTCGTCTTGCTTATTTGTTTTTGTCTGTCTCCACCACAGAATATAAGCTCCCTGAGAGCAGGGACCTTGCCTGCCATGTTCATCACTAGATCCTCAGAGCCTGGCAAACAGTTGGCGCTAAATCACGGTTTGGTGGGCGAGGGAAGGAATAAAAGCAGCGGCAGTGTGGGGCTGCCCCTCTGAGGCAGGGCAGAGACCCCTTCCTGGAACCCAGCAGCCCCTGGGGCGGGGCCTGTGGTGTCGCCATCGCAACCCACTGACCTGAGGTACCTCCTGGAGAGGCCGCAGCTGCCCGCCTCCTGGGCCCACTTTCCACAGCATCCTGTGTGTCACCACCACGGGGAGTCCCGGGGAGAGAGGAGAAGCAGCATCCTGGTGCGTGGGGGGACGGGAGCAGGCCCCAGTGGCGTGGTTCTCCTGATAATGATCAGGGCCTGGGGGAGGGGACACTGGGGGAGGACCTGGGGCCCCGTCCTCCCTTGGTAGCTGCGAGTGTGGCATGTCAGCTCTTTCATGTAGCATTTCTAAAGCTGCAGGTTCCTAAAATAGGCCTCAGCACAGCGCCCCAAAAGACTGTTGATGTAAAGAGGATGAATAACGCCTTCTATTAAAACCCAGTGACACTTTGTAAGTCAGGCGGCGTTTTCTTCAGGTATTGCGTAAGTCAGAACTCCCTGTTCTCATCCAGTTCCTCAGAAACAAAGCTCATCGTGTTACTCCCCCACTGCTTAAAAATCATGGCTGGCTCCCAGCTGCCTGCAGGCTTCTTGGCCTGGTGGGTGAGGCCTTTGCAATCTGCTCCTAATGGACTCTCCCACTTGTCTCCCACCACTCTTTGGGTCACGGGTCAGTGGGCTCTTCACCTTTCTCAGAACCCATTTTGTGCCTTTGTCTGCGACGGTGGCCCTCTTCCCCAGAATGCCCTTCTTTCCTCCTTGGTCTGGCAGATGCCGACTCCTTTAAGGACCAGCTGAAATGCCTCCCCCCCCACCCTCTGTGAAGCAGCCAGGCCGAGCTGGAAGCACCTTACTGTAATCTAGACGTACTCTTGGTTACCTGCTGGCTTAGCAAGGCAGGGTGCCATGGTGACAGCAAACAGCTTTGGGGTCAGACAGACCTGTGGTGGTGACATCACCCAGCTTCTCTGAGACTTTCCTCTTCACAGATTGGAGTTGTTCAGGTCTCTGTTTCAGAGCTGCTGGAGGTGAGCAGAGGTGAAGCAGAGTGACCGGCATGGAGAGGACACTCAACAAATGCTAGATGTCACCATTGCCGTCTGTCCCCATCATGGCTGTGAGCACCTGCTGGAGAGAGACCATGCTTTCCTCATCTTCCCACAAAGCCAAGCATGCTAAGTGCCTCACCCGTATCATTTCAGTTAATCTTTGGAGAAACCTGGGAGGCAGGGCTTCAGGAAGGTTCCAGAACCATCTCAGTGTTACATAGCTAGTGAGTAGCAGGTCTGGGATTTGAAATCCAGTTGTCCTAACCCCAGGCCCCACATTCTTCCTGGCCTGTGTCTGTCTTCTCTTTCATCTTGTACTGTCTACCCCATGGCCACTCCACATCAGCCCCCGGGCCTTCTTCCAGTTCCTTAAATAGGTCACACATGACCCCACCTCAGAGCCTTTGCCTTTGTGGTCCCCGCTGTCAGAACTTTTGAAGGCCTTTTTTGCTCCCTTACCACCCTCGGTCTCTGCTCAAATGCTGTTTCTTCCCAGAGGCCTTCCTGGGTAGGATCCCCCGTCCACCATTCCCTGTTCCTTCATTCTGCTTCACTTCATCACAGCCATCACCGCCAGCTCTGTGCCCAACACTGCTCCAGGCTCTTGGGAACTAGGTGCTGAACAAGATACTCAAGGTTGTTAGAACTTACAGTTTTAAGAGTGGGGGAAATCAATAATAAAAAAAGAATACATGAGCAACCAAGATACTTTCAGGTCCTGAGACCCTGGTCCATCAGCGATATCCTGCTGTACTGTATTGGCTTCCTGTTAAATAGCTTTTGTCCATCTCTTCTGTTAGAACTTTGCACTGAAGACACTTGATAACTATATATTTGCAAAATGAATGGATAGAGGCTTGAGAGAGAACAACTAGCCTGTGCCCAGTAGGATGCAGCAGGAAGAATAAGCATAGGCTTTGGAGACTGAAGATCTGGGTTTGAATTCTGACTTTAGCACCTTTGAACTGGGTGACCTTGGCCACACCACTGCCAACAAGCCACTGCCATGTTCAGTATCCTTATCTGTAAAGTGGTGTAAATTTCTGTCTTGTGAGGTAGACTGTGAAGCTCAGATCAGGTTCTCCGTGTCAGTATGCTCTATAAACTTCAAGGATTACCTGCCTTTTGACAACTAAGTTGTCTCCTCCTGCCAGGCCAATATATGTTCATGAAGCACTGCTCTGAGTCTTGGACTGCCTTGGACATGCCATGCCTCCGATACAGCTACTTCCTGGTTGTTTTTGCTGCTGGAAAGGGAACCAAGTCTCCTAGGAAACCCAACAACCATTTATGGCTCATTCTATGAACTTGAGAAAGTCACTTCAAATTGGGGTTTCCAAATCTCCGATACCAAGTGGGGAGGAGTGAAGATTTACCTCTAAGGAATGTGGGTTAAACTCCTTATAAGATGAAAATCTATAAGGCATTATCTGCATCCTCCTTCCTGCCCATGATCCCAGATGAGTCAGATGAGGGATGCCTCGCAGCCCAGGAGCCTATGCTCACAGCCGTCAGTAAATCCTGTTGGGCACTTAGAGCAAGCTTGGCCCTTACTAAAAGGTCAGGTGGTTTTTATGGATCAGGAATGAGGCAGTTGGGGGGCTTCCCTGGTGGCGCAGTGGTTGGGAGTCCGCCTGCCGATGCAGGGGACACGGGTTCGTGCCCCGGTCCGGGAAGATCCCACATGCCGCGGAGCGGCTGGGCCCGTGAGCCATGGCCGCTGAGCCTGCGTGTCTGGAGCCTGTGCTCCACAGTGGGAGAGGCCACAACAGTGAGAGGCCCGCGTACCACAAAAAAAAAAAAAAAGAATGAGGCAGTTGGGAGCAGGAAGTTATCCAAGTGTGAACTGAGCTCTCTTTCTCCTGTGTTCCAGAGCACAGCGCCAATACTGCCACACTGATCACAGTATTAGAACTTTTGCTTCAAGCCTCAGTTTTCATATCAGTAAATAGAGATATTAAGACATACCACATTATATTGTTCTGAGGTTTAATTCAGACTGCATGTGTGAAAACTTGCATAGTATCTGGCACACAGTAGGAACTTACTGTTGTTTTTTGAAGAAAGTAATACATTCAACAAACATGTCTTTACTGCACAATATCTGTGGGGCTAGGCACAGTGCCAGACACTGGGGACAGATGAACAAAGATGACAGGGTGCCTGCACTCATGAGCTGACGGAGTAGCACCTGCCTTGCTTTCTTGACGGCAACTAGAGGGCAGAAACCAGTCTTACTCATGTTTGTATCAGACTCTCTTTACTACAGCTTCTTGTATCTAGACAGTACAAAATCAATTTTTGTTCAATTTTCCTTTATTTGGAAAATTGCCTTCGATGTGTTGTCCTTTTTCATGCCTTATGTGGTAAAAAAGAAAATGATTAGGAAATTCTGTAGATACGTGAATGTACCTCCTTACATGCTGTGCATTCTTTGATATCATGCGTGTCAATAAAGTAACGTCCATTGAGGCCAGACTATAGGAGAAACTTCATACCAGGCACTAGTGGAGAGTCAAAAGAAATGGAATAAAATGGACAGCATTCTTAAGATGTTTATGTTCTGAACTGAAGAGCCTGTTATGTATAACGAAGCCTTGCAAAGAAATATGTAAGTGAATTTAGCAAAAATTGTAATATGTAAGTTGAGTTTTAGCAAAAGTTGTAACGCAAGGCAGACTGTGATCAGTGCTGCAGTATTGGCACCATGTTTTGGAGATCATATGGGACACAGGATAAGGAGAGCTCAGGGTGCACTTGGAGACAGCGTTGTGGTTATGACCCAAGATTGAATGCTTGTCCTAACCCTACCTCTTACTAGCTGGGTGACTTTGGACAAGTCACCTAATCTTTCTGAGCCTTAGTTTTCTCATCTCTAAAATGTGCATATTAATAGAACCTACCTTATAGGGCTGTTATGAGGATTAAGTATGATGGTGTATGGAATGCATTTGCATAATGCTTATAAGGGCTCAGTATATGGTGGCCTTTATTAAGTCACTTAATGTACGTAATGAGTAAGATAGATGAACACAGTGCTTTATTAAAAATTCAGTATACCTGTCATTCTGGTTGGGTAATTCTTGATCTTTGCAAGACAAAAATCCATTATTAGTAGTTTTAAAGTATATAAAGTTTACTTCAGATGACCTAAATAGAGGCCTTCCAATCCTGTGGAGCAACCTAACTTATGGGACACGAGTTTCAGATGCCGCTGTTGAGGGTCCCCCTAGGGAAGAAGACAAACGTCAAAGGGCTCCAAGGCCCATGGCCTGTAGAGATATTTCAGAGTGTTGCATCCATGCAGTCTGGAATGCAAGACCTTTGAATGCACTGGAAACCCCCATGTCCAGAGCAATAGATGTGATGGTTCTGCTGTATTTGGCACTGCTCAGACCCCATCTGAACCCTCAGAGCTCATCCTGAGTGCCACATGTTCAAACAGACATAGAAGACAGCCAGAAATAGATGAACAGGATGGCAAAGAAGTGGGAACAATTTCTCCCAGGAAAGAGCTGAAACAAGTGGAGTACTTTGACTAGAAAAATGGAGACAGGGACTTCCCTAGCAGTCCAGTGGTTGGGACTTCGCCATCCGGTGCAGGGGGTGTGGGTTCGATCCCTGGTCGGGGAGCTAGGATCCCACATGCCTCGGGGCCAAGGGACCAAAACATAGAGCAGAAGCAGTGTTGTGACAAATACAGTAAAGACTTTAAAAATGGTCCACATCAAGGGCTTCCCTGGTGGCACAGTGGTTAAGAATCCGCCTGGTAGTTCAGGGGACATGGGTTTGAGCCCTGGTCCAGGAAGATCCCACATGCCGCGGAGCAGCTAAGCCTGTGAGCCACAACTACTGAGCCTGCGCTCTAGAGCCCGTGAGCCACACCTACTGAGCCCTTGTGCCACAACTACTGAAGCCCGCGCGCCTAGAGCCTGTGCTCCGCCACAAGAGAAGCCACCGCCTGCGCACCGCAACAAAGAGTAGCTCCCGCTCGCCACAACTAGAGAAAAGCCTGCGCACAGCAACAAAGACCCAACGCAGCCAAAAATAAATAAATTAAAAATAAATAAATAAATAAAAAGGAAAAAGAAAGAAAAATGGAGACATGGTGGCTTCTCCCTATATCTGCCGTCTGCAACAGAGACCAAACTTACTCTCTGTTGCTCCTGGGAGCAGAGCTGGGTAGCAGAGTGGCTACAGGCATAAGCCAGGAGTCAGAGCCCTGTGTGGGGGCAGTGGGTGGGGGAAGGGAGTACTTGGTGAGATTTCTTCTCTCTACCCTCTTTCCCTTCTGTAACCTTGCTTTCACCTTTCTCCAGGGTTGAGGCTGGGCAGTGTGGGGAGAGGTGCAGCCATCAGCAAAATTCTTTGACTTGAACTCGCGTGGGTGGGTGTTGCCTCTCTTGGCCCACATGGTGCTCAGAGCCAGCTCTTCTCTGGAATGTTGCCATGAGTTCTTCAGAGCGTGTGCCCCACCAATCGCTGGGAATTCTCACCTGCAACAGTAGGCCCTTCCAGGACTCCAGTGATGACAGGCCTGATCTTGGCACTGGCAGATGGGTGAGAGGGAGAGTGTTGCCCTAGTTCCCTGTTTCTGATGAAAGAGGGTGGTGGTGTATGTGTGAATGTTGAGTGCCTACATGCACGTGAGAGTGCGAAGGTGTGCGTACCTAGCTGGGAAGACCAGGGACTGGCCCAGAACAACAGACATTGCTTTTGGTGGTGTGCTTTGGTGGAGGGAGGGACCGCAGATTTCAGGGGATGCCATCCAAAATCAGCCATGGCTGTTGCCAGGGAAAATGTGCCAGGACTTGAAAGGGTTAGAAGATCTGAGTAGAGACATTCTAGAGAGTTCTGAAAAGAATCCCGGAGATTTGTATCCAGATGTGGTTTTGCATAAGATGTGATGAGAAACACCCATCCTGTGCCATCACAGCTTTGAAAACATTACAGGCCATTTGTTTCTATGTTGTGCATTTGAAATCTGGAAGGGGGTAGCGTTTTAATGTTTTGAATCTCTCTGCAGCTCAGTGTTTCCTTAGAAATACCAGATTTCCATATACTCTTTAACAATCTGGCTCCTGTTCCTCCCCTGATATTTCTCTCCTACTTATTTACAATTTTGGAAGCAGCTTTTAAAAGAGCAGTTTGTTGGGACATAAAATACAAACCGAAACCCTAACATTTCTCCTTGCTGTTGACGTTTGCTTTCCCCTCACTACACAGCTTACTCGCCAGCGTTAGCATGGCTTCCTTTTACAATATGTTACTAAGAGCCAAGGAAAAGTAATGATCTTTTCCTTGGCTGTTTGAATTACGAGGCGTCACATTACTCGATTAAGCTTCAGTTGCTCTCTAGGGAAACTGGAGATGAAAATCCTTACTTCAGAGAATTGTCCAAATTCAACGAGATAACATATGTAAAGGGCCTGGCGTGTTAAAATAGGGGTTCAGTAGATGCTAGCTCCCATATTATAAAGAAGGCAGGGGGAGACAGCACTGTTCAAAGCACACATCCATAGGTATAGTCAGTTCTGCTATAATACCACATATGCATTCCCCCAAATCACCATCATTCTACAAAATTGCACAATAAAAAGTACAGAGATCACTGGAATAATAAGCTAGGGGCACAACACTCAAAAACTTTGTCAGTGACGCATGGGTAAAAAGATAGGAACCTAATAGAAAGGATAGCACAGTTTTACACATGTTAAATGGTTAAGAGGCACATAAATACAATAAATATGACACTTCACCTTGGACTTGAAGTTGCTTTTGAAGCTCTACGAATCCTTAATAGTTTTTTTTTATAATACGTTTTTTAAAATTTATTTAATTTATTTATTTTTGGCTGTGTTGGGTCTTTGTTGCTGCACGCGGGCTTTCTCTAGTTGCAGCGAGTGGGGGCTACACTTCGTTGCGGTGCACGGGCTTCTCATTGTGGTGGCTTCTCTTGTTGCGGAGCATGGGCTCTAGGTGCGTGGGCTTCAGTAGTTGTGGCTCGTGGGCTCTAGAGCGCAGGCTCAGTAGTTGTGGTGCACGGGCTTAGTTGCTCCGCAGCACGTGGGATCTTCCCGGACCAAGGCTCGAACCCGTGTCCCCTGCATTAGCAGGCGGATTCTTAACCATTCTGCCACTAGGGAAGCCCTGAAGTTTGCTTTTGGAAGTGGACTTCAGAAGGGCTGCAGCTTGTGTGTTATTGTGAAATGTTAGAACGTGGGTTATCTGGGTAGGTGTGGCTCACAACCCACACTGTAAACTCAAGTAGCTGGTAGATGTTTGAGGTGTGAACACGTGTGCATTTTTGCATATTCCTACAGGGCTCAGTTCAGCTATGTGCAGTTTTCTGCATTCATTTGATGTTTTTTAAGGAAGAAATCAAGCATAAGCAAACAGAAAGTTTGTGCTAGGCACAAATTGTTCCCTAATGTATCACTTGCATTGAACGCATTGGTGTTTTCAAAACAAGCATTATAGCAGAAATGATGTACTTAGCTGATGCTGTTGAATAAATGAATGAATAGTGGGTGGTCTAGATCAGTGATCCCCAACCTTTTCGGCACCAGGGACCGGTTTCGTGGAAGACAGTTTTCCACTGATGGGGGTGGCGGGGGGGTGAGGGCTGTTTTCGGGGTGATTCAAGCGCATTACATTTACTGTGCACTTTATTTCTATTATTATTACATTGTAATATATGATGAAATAATTATACAACTCACCATAATGCTGACAGGAGGCAGAGCTCAGGCCGTAATGTGAGTGACGGGGAGCAGCTGTAAATACAGATGAAGCGTCGCTCGCTTGCCCGCCTCTCACCTACTGCTGTGAGGCCCGGTTCCTAACAGGCCATGGACCGGTACTGGTCCTTCGGCCCAGGGGTTGGGGACCCCTGGTCTAGATGATAGAATAAGCATTATGCTACATTGTGGAAAGTACATTTGTAGCCTTTGGAACTGGATTTTTAAAAATCCATGGTCTTCTGGATTTCAAAAGTAATGGATAACTATTACAGATTTTGATGCCTCCTCCTGCAGTGACCTTCAGTCTATTCTTGGAAGAGCCCCTTCAGGGGTCGCTGGCAAAGGGTGGGAAGCTGCAAGGTTCCCTGCCCTCCGCTTCTTCAACCAGGGCCCTCAGGGTTATATCTGCTTTTCTTTTTTGTTTTCTTTTGAAGAAAGGGTTCTGCTGCTAATTTACAAGTCTCCAAACCACCACTAGTGATTCAGTTGACCAAATTTTGTTTTACAAACTAGTTCTCAGGAATGTATCTTCTTTTGAAAAAACATAATCCTCAGTTGGTACTATTGGGCTATGAATACTCCAGAATTAGTAGAATTTGACCAAGAAATACTCAAGTGGGGCTTCAAATTACCATTTTGCCTCCAAACTACTCAGCCAAGTCTCATCAGCAATGGTGCACGCGGGGCTTCCTGTCAAATCCAACGCCAGTCTGGGCAGATCTCAGATGAAAGTTGATGGGCATTTAAATCTAGCGCATTGATGATGTTCTCTTCTCTTCACAGACACCAACAACATAATTTTCTTTCTTTTCATTTTTAGAGAGCTGGATTGAAAGATGTCTCAATGAAAGTGAAAACAAACGTTATTCTAGCCACACATCTCTGGGGAATGTTTCTAATGATGAAAGTAAGTGCTTGAAACTCATTCTTCCATGGTGTCCTGGATGCGGACTGTGTCCTGATGAGGAATGGTGCTTCTAGAATGCTAGACTGGGGCAAGTTACCTGAAACAAGAGGCTCTCCAGCCATTTATGAAATACCCCAGGCCCTCCCTGTAATATCCTGCAGTAAGGAGTGCAATGCAGTCAGGTGAACGTGGAAACTGAGGCCACGGCAAAAACTTGCCGTTTACACATTTTTATTGTCTGAGTCCCTAAAGACCCCATCTCAGTGATGCTCCAGTGGGAAAATGTGGACCTTGAATGGGAAAGGCCATTCCACGTAGATGTGGGTTTAAAGCGTGTCATGGGACTGTTGTTTTAGAGTCACAAATGTCCTTGGTGTTTGAAAGTAACAATTTCTCCTGGATCTTGATCTAGAGAATTGGTATTAATGGAAAGATACAAACTGCTCTGTTTACACCTTTCCCTGTGTTATGTCAGACTGGGGCTGTGGGTGCCTTATATTAAGAGCAGAAGACTACTTGGGACTTGTAATTGCTCCTAAAGCACTGCAAAAAGGGGGCAGCTTATTATAAAGGTCATTTCCAGCAGGGACAGAGTGTTTCTCTTGGTTGGTAAAGAGCATCTCCTTAGTTCAATTTTCTCAAAGATTCAGGGAATCTTCGTGGAAGATTTAGCCATACTGTTGTATGTCACAGTAGTTTTTCTTTTTCATTGCTGCATAGTACTCCACTGTATGCATATATCACAGTATACATATCAGTATAAACGTTGATGGATATTTAAATTGTTTCGAGTTTTTGACTGTTTCTTAAGCATCTCTGAACATTCTTTTTTAAGTGTATTTTATTGTGGTGGAATATACCTAACATAAAATGTATCATTTTAACCGTGTTAAGTATATAGTTCAGTGGCATTCAGTACATTCCCCTTGTTTTGCAACCATCACAACCATCCACCTCCAGAACTTTTTACATCTCCCAAACTAAAATTCTGTACCCATTAAACAATAACTCTCCATTCCCCTTTCCCCCTAGTCCCTAGCAACTACTCTTCTACTTTCTGCCTCTATGAATTTGTCTACTGTAAGAATCTCATATAAGTGGAATCACATAGTATTTGTCCTTTTGTGACTGGCTAATTTCATTTAGCTTAATGTCTTCAGGGTTCATCCATGTTGTAGCATGTATCAGAATTTCCTTCCTTTTTAAGGTTGAATGACACACGCTTGTATGTATATACCACATTTTGTTTATCTGTTCATCCACTGATGGACATTTGGGCTGTTTCTACCTTTTGGCTATTGTGAATAATGCTGCTATAAACATGGGTATACAAATATCTGGTCGATTTCTGCTTTCAGTTCTTTTGGATATATAACCAGACGTGGAATTGCTGGATCATGTGGTAATTCTATGTTTAATATTTTGAGGAACTGCCATATTTTCATGGTGGCGGCACCATTTTACATTCTCACCAGCAATGTGCTAGAGTTCCAATTTCTCGACATCCTTGCCAATACTTGTTATTTTCTGTTTTTCTGGGTTTTTTTTGTAATAGTCATTCCAGTGTATAAGGTAGTATCTAATTGTGGTTTTGATTTGTATTTCCCTAATGATTAGTGATGTTGAGCATCTTTTCATGTGCTTATTGACCATTTGTATATACACTTTGGAGAAATGCCTATTCAAGTCTTTTGACCATTTGTTAATCAGATTGTTTATTTTTGTTGTTATTGAATTGTAGGTATTTCCCTAATGATTAGTGATGTTGAACATCTTTTCATGTGCTTATTGCTTATTTGTATATATTCTTTTTAGAAATGTCTATTCAAGTCTTTTGACTGCTTTTAAATCAGATTGTTTACTTTTTTCTTGGTAAATTGTAGTTCTTTATATATTTTGCATATTAACCCCTTATTAGATATATGTTGTGCATATATTTTTTTCTCATTCTGTGGGTTGCCTTTTACTCTGTTGATTGTGTTCTTTGATGCACAGAAGTTTTCAATTTTGATGTAGTCTAATTTATTTATTTTTTCTTTTGTTGCCTGTGCTTTGGTGTCATATCCAAGAAATCATTGACAAATCCAATGTCATGAAGGTTTTCCTCTATGTTTTTTTTCAAAAGTTTTATAGTTTTAGCTGTTATGTTTAGTTCTTTGATCCATTTTGAGTTAATTTTTATACATGGTGTAAGGTAAGGATTCACATTCATTCTTTTGTTTCTGGATATCCATTTTTCCCAACACCATTTGTTGAAAAGACTGTGCTTTCCCCATTGAATGTTGACACCCTTGTCAAAAGTCATTTGACCGTGTATGTATCTGGAATCTCTATTCTGTTCATTGGTCTATATGTCTGTCTCTATGCCAGTACCACACTGTTTTAATTACTGTAGCTTTGTACTGAGTTTTGAAATCAGGAAATGTGAGATCTTTAATGTTGTTCTTTTTCAAGATTGTTTTGGCTATTCGGAGTCCCTTGAGATTCCATATGAATTTTAGGATGGATTTTTCTGTTTCTGCAAAAAAGTGTTGTTAGGATTTTTATAGGGATTGCATCGAATCTATAGATCTCTTTGGATAGTATTGACATCTTAACAATATTAAGTCTTCCAGTTCATAAACACAGGATGTCTTCACATTTACTGATGTTTTCTTTAATTCTTTCAGCAATGTTTTATAGTTTCAGTGTACAAGCCTTTTGCTTCCTTGGTTAAGTTTATTTCTAAGTATTTTATTCCTTTTGGTGCTATTGTAAATAGAATTGTTTTCTTTCCTTTTTTAAATATTTATTTATTTGGCTGTGTCGGGTCTTTGTTGTGGCACACAGGCTCTTCGTTGCAGTGCGCAGGCTTCTCTCTACTTGTGGAGTGCGGGTTTTCTCTTCTCTAGTTGTGGCATGGGCTCCAGAGCATGTAGGCTCTGTAGTTTGTGGCACATGGGCTCTCTAGTTGAGGTGCCCGAGCTCAATAGTTGTGGCATTCGGGCTTTGGTGCCCCCCAGCATGTGGGATCTTAGTTCCCCGACCAGGGATCGAACCCGTGTCCCCTGCATTAGAAGGCGGATTCTTTACCACTGGACCATGAGGGAAGTCCTTAGAGTTGTTTTCTTAATTTCCTTTTTGGATTGATCATTGGTAGTGCAGAAAAATGCAGCAGACTTTGTATGTTGATTCTGTATCTTGCAACTTTGCTCAATTCATTATTAGTTCTAGCAGTGTGTGTGTGTGTTTGTGTGTGTGTGTTCTTCTTCTGGCAGTATGTTGAATAGAAGTGGCAAAAGTGTTCCTCATCTTAGAGGAAAAGCTTGTAGTCTTTCCACTGAGTATGACGTTTGCTGTGGGTTTTTCATATAGGCTTTACTCTGTTAAAATAGTTTTCTTCTCTTCCTATTTTGTTGAGTATTTTTATCATGAAAAGATTTTGAATTTTATCAAATGCTATTTCTGCATCAATTGAGATGATCATGTGGTTCTGTTAATGTGGTTTATTTTATGGATTGCTTTTTGTATGTTGAACTATCCTAGCATTCAAGTAATAATCCCACTTGGTCATAGTGTATAATCCTTTTAATACACTGTTGAATTATGTTAACTAGCATTTTCTTGGGGATTTTTGCATCACTGTACAGAAAGGATATTGATCTGTAGTTTTCTTATAGTGTCTTCATCTGGCTTTGGTATCAGGGTAATGCTGGGCTTGTAGAATGAGTTTGGAAGTGTTCACTCCTCTTCCATCTTTTGAGTTTGAGGAGGATTGGTGCTCTGAATATTCTTGTGGACATCCTCTTTTGTGAACTACCTGTTCAGGATTTTACTTGTCAGGTTTTGTTGTTGTTGTTTTTTGATTGTGCTATTTGTCTTTCCCTTAATGATTTGTAAGAGTTGTTTTTATATTTTGAATAGGAGATATTTGTTAGATAAAAGTATTGAAGTTTGTGGTCTGCCTTTTCATTCTTTTAGTGGTATCTTTTGATGAACAGAAGTTCTTACTTCTAATAAAACCCAGTTATCAGTGTTTTTCTTTTGTAGTTAGTGCTTTTGTGTCATATTCAGAAAATTTTGCCTACCTAAGGTCGTGAAGGTTTTCTTCATTTTATTATCTAGAATTTTTATTATTTTACTTTTTACTTTTCTATCAACAGACATCTGGAATTTTTGTAAATGGTGTGAGGGAGGAGTCAAAATTCTTTTTTTATTTTTAATTTTGACTGATAGAGCACCATTTTTTCTGAAAAGAATGCCCTTTACCCACTGGTCATAAATCAGGAGATCATATACATGTGGATCTATGTCTTGATCTTTATTCTGAATCATTGGTCTGATTGTTTTAGAGCCAGTACAATAATCTTTATTACTGTACCTTTTATGGTACCTTGTAATACATGGTGGCATAAGACCTCTTTTTCAAGATGGTTTTGGTTAAGTTCTTAATATTTCTATATAGATTTTAGAATCAGCTTATCTATTTTCACATGCACAAAAAAAATCTGCTAGGATTTTGATTGGGATTACATTGTATCCACAGTTAATTTCAGAAGAATAACATCTTGCCGACATCAAATTTCTAATCTGTGTATGTGCTTTAAACCTCCATGTATTAGATGGCCTTTAATTTCTCTCAACAGTATTTTGCAGATTTCAGTGTAGAGATTTTGCACATCTTTCATTAGATTTATTCCTAGGTAATTGATATTTTTCAGTACTATTGTAAGTAGTATTATTTTTAAATGCTTTCTAATTGTCAGTTGCTAGTATATGAAAATGCAATTTATTTTTTAGATAATGACTGTAACCAGGCACTTTGCTAAATTTGCCTATTATTTATGAGTTTACTATGAACATAATCATGTCACCAGATAATGATAGTTTTGCATTTTCTTTTATAGTCTTTATATTTTTATTTCTTTTCTGTGCCTTAGTGCACCTGTTGGGACCTCTACTGCAACGTTGAGTTGAAGTGGTGATAGCAGACATTCTTGCCTTGTTCCTTACCTAGGGGAAAACATTTAATATTTCACCACTAAGCATGATGGTTATGAACTTCTTGTAGGTATCATTATTGAATCCCTGGTTTGCTGAGAGACTTTTCTTAAATGGGTGTTGAACTTTATCAAATGGTTTACTGAGCTGAACATATGAGCTGATCATATGTTTTTCTCCTTTATTCTGTTAATGTTGTGAATTACATTGATTAAATTTTTGAAGTTAAACCAATCTTGCATTCCTAGAAGACACTGCACTTGGTCAAAAGTTTGGTTTTTTGTATTTTTCTAGGTTAGATTGACAACTATTTTGTTAAGAATTTTGACATCTCTGTTTATTAGATTTATTGACCAATGATTTTCCTTTTATCCTCGTCAGGTTTTGGCATCAAGATTATACAGTCCTTATAAAAAGATGTGGAAACTTTCTTTTTTTTCTGTTCTTTTGAAAAGTTTGTGTAAGATTGGCTTCATTTATTTCTTAAATATTAGGAAAAACTTAACACTGAAGTCATCTGGGTTTGGAGTTTTCCTTGAGGCAAAGTTTTTAATGATGGATTCAGTTTTTAAAATAGCAATAGAATTATTCATATTTTTCTATTTCTTGTTTTGTTACTTTAAGCAAGTTGTTATTTTTAAGGAATTCATTTCATCTAAATTTTCAAATTTATTTACATGATATTGTTTAAACGTTCCTTTTATTACTTTTTGTCGTGCTTTTAGCATCTACAATAATGTCCTCCTTTCATTTCTGATATGTTTTCTCTATTTTTCTTGATCAGTTTTGCCAGAGTTTATCAATTGTATTAGTCTTTTCAGGTATCCAACTTTTGGCTTTTTTTTTTCCCCTCAATTTACATCTTTTAAAAATTTCATTTACTTTTGCTTTTTTCTCTAGTTTTTCCTTCCTTATGCTTTCTTTGAGTTTAATTTTTTATCTTTTTCTATTGTGAGATAGACACCTAGATCATTGATTTTCAACCTTTTCTAAGATAGGCATTTAAAGTTATAAAATTTCCTCTAAGTACTACTTAACTGTTTCACATAATTCTTCTGGTGTCATACTTTCATTACCATACAAACTTATTTTCTAATTCCTATTGTGATTTCTTATTTTACCTATGATTCATTTAGAAATCTATTGCTTAATTTCTAAAAAGTTGGGGATTTCCTAGTTGCCTTTCTGTTACTGATTTATATTATAATCCACTGTGGTCAGAGAACATATTCTGTATGACTTCAATATTTAAAATTAGTGAGACTTGTTTTTTTGTCCAAACATATGGTCTATTGGGCAAATGCTCATGTATGCTTGTAAAGAATGTGTATTCTGCTGTTTTTGGATGGAATGTTCTGTAACTATCAATTAGGTCAGGTTGGTTAATCATGTTATTCAGATGTGCCATATCCTTATGGATTTTGTTTTTGTCTATAAGGTACTGAAAGAGGTGTTATATTGTGGTTATCTATCTCTTCAGTTTTGTTAATTGCTGCTTTATGTGTTTTGAAGTGTTAATTTCTTAGAAATTTAGTATTGTTGTATCCTCTTGTTGAAATGATCCTTTTTATCATTATTAGATGTCCCTCCTTATTTCTAGTAATACTTTTTGCCTTCAAGTCTATTTTGTCTGATGTTAATACAACTACACCAGCTTTCTTTTTTTTTTTCTTTTCTTTTGCGGTACGTGGGCCTCTCACTGTTGTGGCCTCTCCCGCTGTGGAGCTCAGGCTCTGGACGCCCAGGCTCAGCGGCCATGGCTCACGGTCCCAGCCGCTCCACGGCATGTGGGATCTTCCCGGACCGGGTCACGAACCCGTGTCCCCTGCATCGGCAGGCGGACTCTCAACCACTGCACCACCAGGGAAGCCCTAGCTTTCTTTTTTATTGGGGTTGTTATGGTGTATCTTTGTCTTTTAATTTTCAACCTTTCTGAATTCAATATTAAGATTTTTATATAGTTTTTAAAAGCTAGTCAAATAATCTTTACCTTTAATTGGAATATTTAGATCATTTAAATTTAATATAGTTACTTACATTGTTGGGCTTAAAGCAACAAACTTGGTACTGTATTTAATTTTTATTTCTCCCATCTGACTTTATTTCCTTATTCCTCCCTTGTTCCTTTTTTGGGAAGGATTAATGCAATTAAATATTTTTAATGTTTTTCTCTGCTAGCTTTCCAATGAGATATTCTTTTAGAATGTTTTCAGGGATTACACTATGTACCCTTCCTTTCACGTCTGCCTCACGTTAATCCTTCCCCCACTTCAAATACAGTGCACGAACGCTCTCATAGTTTAACCTCATTTACCGCCTTCCCACCCTCTGTGCTATTGCTTTAATGTATTTTACATCTACGTATGTTATAAGCCCTATAAGACATTATTATTATTATTGTTTTAAATATTAGTCATTCACATATTTTAATATGTGAATATATGTATTCACATATTTGCCCTTTCCAGGGCTCATCATTCTTGTCAGCAAGTCCATGCTTCCATCTGGGATCATTATTTCTTTAACCCAAAGAAACTCGTTACTATTTCTGGTAGTGCAGTGTAGAGTAGCGTAGATCATGAAAAACAGTATTATTTCACCTACATTTTTGAAGGATGTTTTTGCTGGATATAGAATTCTAGTCTGGTAAGATTTTTTTCCTTTCAACCCTTTAAAATTTTTATTGCATTGTCTTCTGGCTTCTAGAAGTTAGTCATCAGACTTATTTTTTTATTTTTTATTTTTGTGGTACGCGGGCCTCTCACTGTTGTGGCCTCTCCCGCTGCGGAGCACAGGCTCCAGATGCGCAGGCTAGTGGCCATGGCTCACGGGCCCAGCCGCTCTGCGGCATGTGGGATCTTCCTGGACCGGGGCACGAACCCATGTCCCCTGCATCGGCAGGCGGACTCTCAACCACTGCACCACCAGGGAAGCCCCATCAGACTTATTTTTACTCCTTTGAATACAATGTCTTTTTGTCTCAGGCAAAAGATTTTTTTCTTTCTCTTTAGTTTACAGCAGTTTGACTGTGATGTACATAAATATGGTTTTCTTATATTTTTCCTTCTTGGGGTTCACTGAGCTGCTAGCATCTGTGGGTTGTCATTCATGAAATTTGTAAAATTGTTCACCATTGTCTCTTCAGATATCTTTTCTGCCCCATTCTCCCTTATCTCCTGAATTCCAGTTACATGAATACTAGACCTTTGACTGTACCCCATATGTTTCTTAACACTCTGCTCTGGTTTGTCCATTTTTCTCTCTTCATTCTTCAGTTTGGTGTTTCCTGTTGACATCATTTTCAGTTGTCAGTTCCCATTTTCTGTCATGTCTAGAGTCTGCTATTAAGCCCATCCAAGTTACCTTTTTTTTATATAGTTTTGTGGTCTATTTTCATTTATTTATTCATTCATTCATTCATTTATCTATTTATTTGGCTGCACTGGGTCTTAGTTGTGGCACGCGGGGTCTTCGTTGTGGCATAAGGGATCTTTCTTTAGTTGCAGCGTGCAGGATCTTTTAGTTGCAGCATGAGGGATCTTTAGTTGTGGCATGTGAACTCTTAATTGTGGCACATGGTATCTAGTTCCCTGACCACGGATCAATCCCGGGCCCCCTGCATTAGGAGCTTGGAGTCCTAGCCACTGGACCACCAGGGAAGTCCCCTACCCAAGTTATCTTAATTTCAGATATTGTTTTCTTTCTTTTATGGTAGATGCTCAGTTGATTCTTTTTTTTTTTCCAAATCTCAGTTAATATTCTACATTTTTCGTCTGTTTTGTCCATCACTTCATCTAGTTTGACTGTCCTTTCCTCTATCTCCTTAATCTTATTAACCATAGTTATTTTAAAGTCCCTGTCTGATAACTCTAATATCTCAATCATCTCTGGGTCTATTTCTATTATCTGTTTTTTCCTTGGATTTCCGTGTTTTGGTCTTGTTTTTCAATGTACCTTATAGTTTTTGATTCAGTGCTCGACATTATGAATGCAAAGTTGGAGAGGTTTTGGGTGAATGATGTTAATAACATCCTCCACAGAGTGTTAAATTTTGTTCTAGCAGGCAGATAGAGAACCAGCAAGTCTCCTTGATCCTGTCAAGCCTTGGTTAAGTCCAGTCTATTTCAATTTTGTCCATACTACCGGAGTGTGGTCTTTACTCCTAGGTCATAGCTTTTCTGGGTCCACAGCTGAAAGCCCTGGGTATTTACCAAGTTCCTTCTACCTTGACCCAGCTTGAACTCCAACTTCTGACACCCTAGCTAATCAATGACCAGCTCTTTAGCCTCTAAGCTGATGTTTTCTCTTTGGTTTTTTTGGTTTCTCACTCTCTGCATGTGCAGCATAGGAATGGGCTAAAGATTTGAGGGGAGTTTGAATGCAGGCATGCCTGTCTTCTTCTCTTCTCTCTGGAATGTTGCTCCTTATATCTTAGCCACTCTGTCATCTACAAACTCTGACTTCAGTCTCATCAGCCCAATAGACTACACTCTTTGCTTAGGTTCCAGTGTAGCAATTTAGAAATATCCTCAGGAACAAATCTAGCGTTGATGTGGAGCTCATGTTGGTGCCAGTGCTATATCTAAAACGTGGGCCACCTGACTTCTATCAGTCCGTATTTTGTTTTTGCTTTCAAAACGCAAAAATACTACATTAAAGAAATATACCCCCTGGCTATATGAGTCATGCATGTATATATTTGAAAAATATAGGGGAAAAGATATGAGGAAGAAAAATAATTGCCTCTATCCTGCTATCCAGAGGTAACCACTCTTGATGTTTTTGTATTTCTTTCTGGTTGTTCTTCTAAGCATATATTGTTAAACAAAGTTGTATATATGTATATATTTATAGTTAATATGTATATATGGCTATCATCTGTTAAGCAATGAGAAGTGCTTTAATTCCAATATCTCTCATTCAATTATCACAGTGGTCCTAGGAGGTAACTTATTCTTATGAGCTTCATTTTATACATAGGAAAACTGAGGCTCAAAGGTGTTATGTAATTTGCCCAAAGTTACATGGCTGGTAAGTGGTAGAGCTAGGATTTCAGCCCAGGTCTGTATGTCTGCCTTTGAACATTAGGCAGTTAGTCTTTGCACTGTTCTGCCTCTCAGAAGGTAATGCTTCAAAGACTTTTGAGGATTTCATACCTGGTCCATAGGGATACCAAGGCCAGAGCTAGGAAGGCTCACCACTCCCTCTCAGTGGCTTATTGGTATGTTAATACTTGTCTGTGCCTTGTCATCTTTCACCTCGACTGAAAGCCCCATGAGGGCAGGAATGTTGTGTGGTTCACTGTTGTAACCCCAGGTCTTGGCACATAGTGGGGGCCTTAGAATATGGCTGAAGTTTCAAAAATTAATTTTTCTCTTAATTTTAGTACTTTAAGAATGTTTTGGATTGTAAAAGAGAGTAACCTGACAGTGGTTTAAACTGTGTAAATATTTACTATCTTATTTAACCAAAAGACGAGAGGTAGAAAGTTCCTAGGTTTATTCAAGAGCTCAACATCATCCGGGACCCAGGCTCTGTATGTATTTCTGCTAAGTCTTCCAAAGTTGTTGGCGTTTTGTCCTCATGTTGGCTTGTGACCTCATGGTCACAAGATTGCTGCTTCAGGTCCAGGATTCAGGTCCACATTTAAAACAGCTGGATGGGGCAAGAGAAGGCACCAGGTAGCTTACCTCTTATGTGTTTTCCTTTTATCAGAAAACAACAACAGGGACTTCCCTGGTGGTCCAGTGGTTAAGACACTGCATTTCCATTGCAGGGGCATGGGTTCAATCCCTGGTCGGGGAACTGAGATCCCTCATGGAATGCAGAGCAGCCAAATAAACAAACAAACAAACAAACAAATAAATAAATAAAAAGAAGAATAAAACAGCTTTCCCAGAAGCCCTCTGTAGACATTTTTCTTTTACTTTGTTTATGTCCAGAACTTTATCTAATCTGTAGCTGAGAGGGAAAATAGGAGAGTGAATATTTGTCAAAATAATAGAAAAGAGTAGAATTATGATGGTTGGATTGCTCCCACTTCAAATCCAGCCTGTCTCTTGTTTTTATACAGCCCATGATCTTAAAATGTTCTTTTGTTTTGTTTTTTCTATTTTTAAATTTTCTTTTATTTATTTATTTTTTTATACAGCAGGTTCTTATTAGTTATCCATTTTATACATATTAGTGTATACATGTTAATCCCGATCCCTCAATTCATCACACCACCCCCTGCCCCCGCCACTTTCCCCCCTTGGTGTCCATACGTTTGTTCTCTACATCTGTGTCTCAGTTTCTGCTCTGCAAACCAGTTCATCTGTACCATTTTTCTAGGTTCCACATACATGCGTTAATATACGATATTTGTTTTTCTGACTTACTTCACTCTGTATGACAGTCTCTAGATCCATCCACGTCTCTACAGATGACCCAATTTCATTCCTTTTTATGGCTGAGTAATATTCCATTGTATATATGTACCACATCTTCTTTATCCATTCATCTGTTGATGGGTATTTAGGTTGCTTCCATGACCTGGCTATTGTAAATAGTGCTGCAGTGAACACTGGGGTACATGTGACTTTTTGAATTATGGTTTTCTCTGGGTATATGCCCAGTAGTGGGATTGCAGGGTCATATGGTAATTCTATTCTTAGTTTTTTAAGGAACCTCCATACTGTTCTCCATAGTGGCTGTATCAATTTACAATCCCGCCAACAGTGCAAGAGGGTTCCCTTTTCTCCACACCCTCTCCAGCATTTGTTGTTTATAGATTTCCTGATGATGCCCATTCTAACTGGTGTGAGGTGACAACTCACTGTAGTTTTGATTTGCATTTCTCTAATAATTAGTGATGTTGAGCAGCTTTTCATGTGCTTCTTGGCCATCTGTATGTCTTCTTTGGAGAAATGTCTATTAGGTCCTCTGCCGATTTTTTGATTGGGTTGTTTGTTTTTTTAATATTGAGCTGCATGAGCTGTTTATATATTTTGGAGATTAATTCTTTCTCTGTTCATTCATTTGCAAATATTTTCTCCCATTCTGAGGGTTATCTTTTCATCTTGTTTGTAGTTTCCTTTGCTGTGCAAAAGCTTTTAAGTTTCATTAGGTCCCATTTGTTTATTTTTGTTTTTATTTCCATTACTACAGGAGGTGGATCAAAGATCTTGCTGTGATTTATGTCAAAGAGTGTTCTTCCTATGTTTTCTTCTAAGAGTTTTTTAGTGTCCAGGCTTACATTTAGGTCTCTAATCCATTTTGAGTTTATTTTTGTGTATGGTGTTAGGGAGTATTCTAAATTCATTCTTTTACATGCATCTGTCCACTTTTTCCAGCACCACTTATTGAAGAGACTGTCGTTTCTCCATTGTATATCCTTGCCTCCTTCTTATAGATTAGTTGACCATAGGTATGTGGGTTTACCTCTGTGATTTCTATCCTGTTCCATTGATCTGTATTTCTGTTTTTGTGTCAGTACCATACTGTCTTGATTATGGTAGCTTTGTAGTATAGTCTGAAGTCAGGGAGTCTTATTTCTCCAGCTCTGTTTCTTTCCCTCAAGACTGGTTTGGCTATTCAGGGTCTTTAGTGTCTTCATAAAAATTTTAGGATTTTTTGCTGTAGTTCTGTAAAAAAGGCCATTGGTAATTTGATAGGGATTGCACTGAATCTGTAGATTGCAGTGGGTAGTATAGTCATTTTCACAATGTTGATTCTTCCAATCCAAGAACATGGTATATCTCTCCATCTGTTGGTATCATCTTCAATTTCTTTCATCAGTGTCTTATAGTTTTCTGCATACAGGTCTTTTGTCTCCCTCAGTAGGTTTATTCTTAGGTATTTTATTCTTTTTGTTGCAATGGTAAATGGGAATGTTTCCTTAATATCTCTTTCAGATTTTTCATCATTAGTTTATAGGAATGCAAGAGATTTCTGTGCTTTAATTTTGTATCCTGCAACTTTACCAAATTCATTGATTAGCTCTAGTAGTTTTCTGCTGGCATCTTTAGGATTCTTTACATATAGTGTCATGTCATCTGCAAACAGTGACAGTTTTGCTTCTTCTTTTCCAATTCGTATTCCATTTATTTCTTTTTCTTCTCTGATTGCCGTGGCTCGGACTTCCAAAACTATGTTGGATAACAGTGGTGAGAGTGGTCATCCTTGTCTTTTTCCTGATCTTAGAGGAAATGCTTTCAAGTTTTCACCATTGAGAATGATGTTTGCTGTGGGTTTGTCATATATGGCCTTTATTATGTTGAAGTAGGTTCCCTCTATGCCCACTTTCTGGAGAGTCGTTTTCATAAATGGGTGTTGAATTTTATCAAAAGCTTTTTCTGCATCTACTGAGATGATCATATGGTTTTTCTCCTTCAATTTGTTAATATGGTGTATCACATTGATTGATTTGTATATATTGAAGAATCCTTGCATCCCTGGGATAAATCCCACTTGATCATGGTGTATGATCCTTTTAATGTGTTGTTGGACTTGGTTTGTCAGTATTTTGTTGAGGATTTTTGCATCTGTATTCATTAGTGATATGGTCTGTAATTTTCTTTTTTTTGTAGTATCTTTGTCTGGTTTTGGTATCAGGGTGATGGTGGCCTCATAGAATGAGTTTTGGAGTGTTCCTTCCTCTGCAGTTTTTTGGAAGAGTTTGAGAATGATGGGTGTTAACTCTTCTCTAAATGTTTGATAGAATTCACCTGTGAAGCCATCTGGTCCTGGACTTTTGTTTGTTGGAAGATTTTTAATCACAGTTTCAGTTTCATGCCTTGTGATTGGTCTGTTCATATTTTCTATTTCTTCCTGGTTCAGTCTTGGAAGCTTATACCTTTCTAAGAATTTGTCCATTTCTTCCAGGTTGTCCATTTTATTGGCATAGAGTTGCTTGTAGTAGTCTCTTAGGATGCTTTGTATTTCTGCAGTGTCTTTTGTAACTTCTCCTTTTTCATTTCTATTTTTATTGATTTGAATCCTCTCCCTCTTTTTCTTGATGAGTCTGGCCAATGGTTTATCAATTTTGTTTATCTTCTCAAAGAACCAGCTTTTACTTCTATTGATCTTTGCTATTGTTTTCTTTGTTTCTGTTTCATTTATTTCTGCTCTAATCTTTATGATTTCTCTCCTTCTGCTAACCTTGGGTTTTGTTTGTTCTTCTTTCTCCAGTTCATTTATGTGTAAGGTTAGATTGTTTATTTGAGAATTTTCTTGTTTTTTGAGGTAGGCTTGTATAGCTATAAACTTCCCTCTTAGAACTGCTTTTGCTGCATCCCATAAGTTTTTTGTTTGTTTGTTTGTTTTGCGGTACGTGGGCCTCTCACTGCTGCAGCCTCTCGCATTGTGGAGCACAGGCTCCGGATGCACAGCCCCAACGGCCATGGCTCACTGGCCCAGCCATTCCGCGGCATGTATGATCCTCCCGGACAGGGGCACAAACCCGTGTCCCCTGCAGCGGCAGGCGGACTCTCAACCACTGCGCCACCAGGGAAGCCCAATCCCATAGGTTTTGGATTGTCGTGTTTTCATTGTCATTTGTCTCTAGGTATTTTTTGATTTCCTCTTTGATTTCTTCAGTGATCTCTTGGTTATTTGGTAAAGTATTGTTTAGCCTCCATGTGTTTGTGTTTTTTACATTTTTTCCCTGTAATTGATTTCTAGTCTCATAGCATTGTGGTCAGAAAAGATGCTTGATATGATTTCAGTTTTCTTAAATTTACTGAGGCTTGATTTGTGACCCAAGATGTGATCTATCCTGGAGAATGTTCCATGCACACTTGAGAAGAAAGTGTAATCTGCTATTTTTGAATGGAATGTCCTATAAATATCAATTAAATCTATCTGGTCTGTTGTGTCATTTAAAGTTTGTGTTTCATTATTAATTTTCTGTTTGGATGATCTGTCCATTGGTGTAAGTGAGGTGTTAAAGTCCCCCACTATTATTGTGTTGCTGTCGATTTCCTCTTTTATAGCTGTTAGCATTTGCCTTATGTATTCAGGTGCTCCTATTTTTGGGTGCATATATATATATTTATAATTGTTATATCTTCTTTTTGGATTGATCCCTTGATCATTATTTAGTGTCCTTCTTTGTCCCTTGTAACATTCTTTATTTTAAAGTCTAGTTTATATGTTATGAGTATTGCTACTCCACCTTTCTTTTGATTTCCATTTGCACAGAATATCTTTTTCCATCCCCTCACTTTCAGTCTGCATGTGTCCCTAGGTCTGAAGTGGGTCTCTTGTAGACAGCATATATATGGGTCTTGTTTTTGTATCCATTCAATGAGCCTTTGTCTTTTGGTTGGATCATTTAATGCATTCACACTTAAGGTAATTATCGATATGTATGTTTCTATTACCATTTTCTTACTTGTAATGGGTTTGTTTTTGTAGGTCCTTTTCTTCTCTTGTTTTTCCCACTTAGAAAAGTTCCTTTAGCATTTGTTGTAGTACTGGTTTGGTGGTGCTGAATTCCCTTAGCTTTGCTTGTCTGTAAAGCTTTTAATTTCTCTATTGAATCTGAATGAGTTCCTTGCCGGGTAGCATAATCTTGGTTGTAGGTTCTTCCCTTTCATCACTTTATATATGTCATGCAACTCCCTTCTGGCTTGTAGAGTTTCTGCTGAGATATCAGCTCTTAACCTTATGGGAGTTCCCTTGTATGTTATTTGTTGTTTTTCCTTTGTTGCTTTCAATAATTTTTCTTTGTCTTTAATTTTTATCAATTTGATTACTATGTGTCTTGGCATGTTTCTCCTTGGGTTTATCATGCCTGGGACTCTCTGGGATTCCTGGACTTGGGTGGCTATTTCCATTCCCATGTTTGGGAAGTTTTCGACTATAATCTCTTCAAATATTTTCTTGGGTCATTTCTCTCTCTATTCTCCTTCTGGGACCCCCTATAATGCGAATTTTGTTGCGTTTAATGTTGTCCCAGAGATCTCTTAGGCTGTCTTCATTTCTTTTCATTATTTTTTCTTTATTCTGTTCTGTGGCAGTGAATTCCACCATTTTGTCTTACAGGTCACTTATCCATTCTTCTGCCTCAGTTATTCTGCTACTGATTCCTTCTGGTGTATTTTTCATTTCAGTTATTGTATTGTTTGTCTCTGTTTGTTTGTTCTTTAATTCTTCTAGGTGTTTGTTCTTTAATTCTTCTAGGTCTTTGTTAAACATTTCTTGCATCTTCTTGATCTTTGCCTCCATTCTTTTTCTGAGGTCCTGGATCATCTTCACTATCATTATTCTGAATTCTTTTTCTGGAATGTTGCCTATCTCCACTTCATTTAGTTATTTTTCTTGGGTTTTATCTTTTTCCTTCATCTGGTACATAGCCCTCTGCCTTTTCATCTTGTCTATGTTTCTGTGAATGTAGTTTTTGTTCCACAGGCTGCAGGATTGTAGTTCTTCTTGCTTCTGCTGTCTGCCCTCTGGTGGATGAGGCTATCTAAGAGGCTTGTGCAACTTTCCTGATGGGAGGGACTGATGGTCGGTAGAGCTGGGTGTTACTCTGGTGGGCAGAGCTCAGTAAAACTTTAATCCACTTGTCTGCTGATTGGTGGGACTGAGTTTCCTCCCTGTTGATTGTTTGGCCTGAGGCGACCCAACAGTGGAGCCTACCCAGGCTCTTTGGTGGGCTAATGGCAGACTGTGGGAGGGCTCACGCCAAGGAGTACTTCCCTGAACTTCTGCTGTCAGTGTCCTTGTCCTCATCGTGAGCCACAGACACCCCCGCCTCTGTAGGAGACCCTCTAACACTAGTAAGTAGGTCTGGTTCAGTCTCCTATGGGGTCACCGCTCCTTCCCCTGGGTCTCGATGCGTACACTTTGTGTGTGCCCTCCAAGAGTGGAGTCTCTGTTTCCCTAGTCCTGTCGAAAGTCCTGCAATCAAATCCTGCTAGCCTTCAAAGTCTAATTCTCTGGGAATTCCTCCTCCCAATGCTGGACCCCAGGTTAGGAAGCCTTACGTGGGGCTCAACCTTCACTCCAGTGGGTGGACTTCTGTGGTATAAGTGTTCTCCAGTTTGTGTGTCACCCACCCTGCAGTTATGGGATTTGATTTTATTGTGATTGCGCTTCTCTTACTGTCTCACTGTGGCTTCTCCTTTGTCTTTGGATTTGGAGTATCTTTTCTGGTGAGTTCCAGTGTCTTCCTGTCAATGATTGTTCAGCAGTTAGTTGTGATTCCGGTGCTCTCGCAAGAGGGAGTGAGAGCACATCCTTCTACTCTGCCATCTTGCTCTCTCTTGTTTTTTATTATTATTTATTTATTTATTTATTTATTTTGTGGTATGTGGGCCTCTCACTGTTGTGGCCTCTCCTGTTGTGGATCACAGGCTCCGGACGCGCAGGCTCAGCGGCCATGGCTCACGGGCCCAGCCGCTCTGCAGCATGTGGGATCTTCCCGGACCAGGGCACGAACCTGTGTCCCCTGCATCGGCAGGCGGACTCTCTACCACTGCGCCACCAGGGAAGCCCTCTTGTTTTTTAAAGAGTAGAGAAGAAAAGGAGAAGCATATGTGACAGTGACCATATGCCTGCAATATTTACTCTTTGGATCTTTACAGAACTTGTTCGCTGACCCCTGGAAGAGACGAATCATGAGTCCCTCTTAGGCTGTCACGTTACTACCTTGAATAAAACTGGTGTTTGATTAGCAAGCAGAAAAAATGGAATACTAGCTATTGAGTTGCAAGCTAAATGGTGTGCTGTAGAGTTTATCTCTGAGCCACGCCAAGCAGGTAAAAATGCCTCCGCAGGGTGATTTGAGAGAGGTCAAAATTCCAGCTGCTGAAAAATATTTCTTCCACTGGCCTGAGTAAGAGCTGAGCATTAGCACCAGGAGGGTGCTGGTTCTAATGAAGTCGAGTGGGAGGATAATCAGTTTATTAGCCTAGAAGAGACTGTGAGCCTTTATAGATCATGTTAGCCCACTCTCCAGTTTTATGGATGAGGAAACTGAGGCTCAGAGAAGGGAAGTATTTGTCTAAAATCATACTCTTGGATACTGCTAAAATCAAAATTGTAAACCCAGGTCTTCTGATTTCTATCTAATGGTCTTCCTGTTATGTCCCTTTTAGCAGCTCAGAAAAGATCAGTTTAATTGAGTAACTAGAGCTTCGGGGAGCATGAAAAAAATGGGACATGGGACATTTTGATGGAATACAGTTGGGAAGAAAACCTTGGACCAGTGAGGTCAAGCCCTGAATGCCTGATGAGTGGGAGTCTGAACAAGAGTGGATGGGTTATTTACCATAGTTAGGGTCAAATAAATTTTCATTCCCAACCTGAATAAGTTGCAGTTTATCCCTGGCAGATGTCAGCAGGTCTTTATGTTTAGAAACATATGGCATGCCTGCCAACAAATAGGGAGACTATGACTGTAAAATATTATCAGGTTCATGACTGGTTAGAGCATTCTGTCTAGAGAGGAAAGCTTAGCAGTGTGGATTGACAAGAATTGTACAGGTTGGAACAGAAGTTTCTGCAGAAATTGGGCCCAGAAGATTCCCTGCGCACTTACTGCATATAAGACTCTGTGGAAAGCCCAAAGTTATACATGCAAGGAAAGAGCAGGGAGCCAAAATTAAAATATATTCAGCGTCAGGCAGCGCGCTAGGCATAAGCACAGCCACTCTTTCCTCTAATACTCTGGGAGGAAGGTTTTTTTAAATCTCCATTTTACAGATGAGGAAACTGAGAATCAGAGGTTATATAACTTATAGCCTAGCAAGTAAGTGGTAAAGAGTCAAACTTAGAGCTGTCTGATTTTATAGCTGGTTCTCTGTCTACTGTATAAACTCTCTCTTCTGTGGGTCCCTGCTCTCAAAGGATTTTCATTCCAGAAGGGAAGATAAGGCACATGCTTGAGTATTAATAATGCAAGATTGTAGGTGATAAATTCAACTTGAATTATGCAAGGTGTTCTACCTTCCATACCAGGTATGTTCCTGGACTCCAGCACGACCTCACTGGAACCTTGTTAGAAATGCAGAATCTTGGGCCCACTGCAGACCCACTGAGGCACACTCTGCATTGAACAAACTCCCATGTGATCAGATTGCTTACTAAAGTTTGGGAGCAGTCACAAGGTTGGAAGGTGACCAGGGAAGGCATCTCAGAGAAGGTGGCGTTTGCATTGGGCCTCATAGGATCCATGTGGTTCCTTTAAGTAAAGGGCTGGGAGGCAAAAGGCCACAAGGCAGGTTTTGACCTTGGAGAGTTTTCTACATTGTCTGGAGCAGAGAGATTGAAGAATCATGGGAAACAGGGCTGAGAAGGGGAGTTTGGGCCATATTGTTGAGGGATTTGGATTCCCACAAGTGGTTTGGAGTTTGATAGTTAAGGTGCCACTGAAGGAGTTGGGTGGAAGAGTGACAGGTCAAAGTGGAGTTTTCAGGAGGCTAGTGTGGAGGTTCTCTGCAGGTGGGTTAAAGCCATGAAGGCACTTAAGGGGCTTCCGCCTGGTCCAGGTGAGGAGATGAGGCTGTAGACCAGCATGGTATCAGTGGGATGGAGAGAATTGGAGATACTGGGGTGATAGGATGGGTCCAAAGAGCAGGAACCCCGTGGGATTCCTTGGGATTCCTGTTTCCCTCCTTGGGAAACAGAACAAATTAAATGTAAGCCCAAGCCCGCTAGTCTTCAGGTCATCGTTTCCTTAATATCTAAATCAAATGACTTCAGCCTCTGTCTTATATCCTCGGCAGGAGTCCAGAGTTTTCCCTTTATCGTCAAGAGTTATCAGGCTCCGTGTGTGTGTGTGTGTGTGTGTGTGTGTGTGTGTGTGTGTGTGAGAGAGAGAGAGAGAGAGAGAGAGTGTGAGTGACAGTCCATACTGAGTCCCGTTCCCTCTGTTCTTTGACAGCTCCTAACAACTGCCGTCCCCCATCCTGCCTGCCCCACTGGAATGTCCCTGCTTCCTTTATTGTCCCCAACCCTTCACCAGCTCATTGTGGCACTTACTGACAGACTGGTGGTGACAGAGGATATTTATAACACAGGGACAGGAAAAGTTGGAATTCATCAGCACGGTGGCATAGAACTGGGGTCACAGTGAGTCACAACCTAATGTGACTCATCATTAACATATTAAAATCACATTTCAGGGCTATATATGTGAAAGTCACATATCTCTCTCACTCCACTGAGCATGTCAGGTTATTATTCCAGTTTGGGATCTTATAACTCCATAAGAAGGGGTTCCAGAGAAATGTGGTTAAACTCATCCATATTGCCGTCAAGTTGTGGACAAAAGCCCCCATCACCGCCAGCAGCAGAAAGGTTCTCAGACAGCTCCTAGAGCAAGGGCAGTGCCTTAGAGTGGGAAGTCTGGAGTGGGGAAGTTCACAGAGAGTCCTCCCATGATGGCTTTTAAAAGCTGAATTGTCCTCGTGGGGCGAACGCTGCAGTTTTAGTCATGGCTGGGAACTGAGGTAAAACACTGCTGGAGAGCTCAGGAGGCCCAGTGGTTAGGTTATGATTTAAGACAACCCACCGACTCTTCCCCTTTCTCAGCCTCCATATCTATCACGGGCTGCCCTTCCTGCCCCCTGAGTGTCTATCTGTCCTCTCCTTGAGGAGAATTAGGCTCCCTCCTCTGTGTGTGGAGCACACTGCCAGGGCCCTTCTGCACCTCCGCTCTCTCCCTCCACGGGCCCTCAATCCCTGAGGGGAAGGGAGCCTGTCTGATTGACTGTGTCTTGCCAGCACTTAATATGGAAGGCCTGGTACATAGTAGGTGCTCAGTGAGTGTTTATTAAGTAATGGATGTTAGCAAAGCAAAATACTATAAAGCCACGCTAGATTACAAGTAATAGTTGTAATTCACTTTCAGTTTTTGGCACTCCAGGACCATTTAACCATTTGAAGAGGTTCTTCCTTCTGACGTTCCCTCCTTAATAGAGTCTTTTAATTTGTTCAAAATAGAGTATTTTTGAATGGATAATACGTTCATACAGTCCAAAAATCAAAATGCTGTAAAGGTACTCACTGAGAAGTCTTGCTCTGTCCTTGCCCTGTCGTCCCTCCTGAGCTCCCTAGTGGGAAGCATTTTTAATTTTTTTTATGCATTCTTTGAGTATTTCCAATGTTTATTGTGTATTCTTCCAGCATTTGACTTTTTTATGCAAATAAAAATTCAAATATATGTTCTTTTTTTGCCACTTTCTTACACAAAAAAAGTAGCACCCTATATGCATTTTGCTGTGACTTGCTTTTTTCACTTAATAATAAACCCTGGCGTGTTCCATATGAGTAAGAACAGAGAGAGCATTCTCATTCTTTTCTTGCTTTTAATCTTCTTTTTTCACAGCTGTGTAGTATTCCACTGTGAGCATGTATTGTAATTTAGTTAACTAGCTGAGCGCTGGGCTGTTTCCAACACTTGCTGTTACAGCCAAGTTGCAGTGAATAACCTCGTGTGCGGTTGTTTCCCATGTTTCCAGGAGTAGCAGCAGGATCGGTTTGCAGACATGGGACTGCTGGATAAAGGGCATATAGGATTTCAGTAGATTCTGTGAAATGTCTTTCCATGTGGGGAGGCACCATTTTGCACTCCCCCTGCAAGATAGGAGGCACCTGCTTCCCTATGGCAGAAAACTTCAGGGCAGAGTTGTGTCGTTGTGGTTTGGATTTTTGCCAATCCGATACGTGAGAAATGGTATTGTAGTGTAGCTTTCATTTTCATTGATTGAGATTGTCTTTTCACATTTCAGGAACATTTGCATTTTTTCCACCAACTGTGTATCTTGGTCTTTTTCCTTGTGATTTTATTGTAGCTGTTTCTACGGCGGGGAGGTGAGACCATTGTCTGTGGTTGCAGTTTTCCCAAGCAGGTCATTATCTTTGTACTTACCGTGTGTTTTTTTCCCCCACGTAGAAGCTTTAGATATTTTTATGTAGTAAAATTTCTCAATATTTTCTTGTATGGCTTTGGGTTTTGTATCAAAGTTAGAAAGGCCCCTTCCTACTCCAAGATTATGAAGGAATTCACCCAGAGGAGGTGAAAGGAAGCAGGTGTGGGCCCCCTCAGAGCAATGCTGCCAACATCACAGTTTTGTTTGGGACTTAGCCCTGTTCCCACGGAGAGAAGGGTTTGCTGCCAGGGGCTGATGCACGCTGCCAAAGGCCTAGTCCAGGCACCCTGAGCATCAGCTGATGCTCTTTGCAGGGGCTGGAAAGGAGGTAGATAAGGGGAAATGAAATGTTTGGCAGCCCCGTGTTCCCAACAGGTGAGGTCTGGCCAGGTGCAGCCTTGATTAGGATAATGAAAGGAAATAGAATTAGAACTTTGAAGTGAAACTTGAGATTCACATAAATTTGAACCGTTCTTGGGATTTGAAAAGAAGTAATTAATTTAGAAATGTTCTCCGTCAATGTTAAACTCTGCCACATTGGCTCTAGGCAGGAAATATTCTAGAATAGGTTACCAAATATCACGAATTCAATCAGCATAGAGGCAGAAAATAAATGATTAGGTAGATAGTTCCCTAAAAATCTCTAGCTCAGTGCCACAGGTTTAAAGAGAGAATGAGGCTCGTAAGTGTTTGGATTCAGGAGGTTGAGGTGTCAACTAGCCTGGGTCCCTTTCCTGGCTCCATTGCTAAACTGTGTGACCTCAGACAAATTGCTTCACTTCTCTGAGCCTCAGTTTCTTCCTCTATGAAAGGGGATAATACTCATAATTAAACCTAACATTGATTAAGCACTAAGTATCAATACTATCATTAAGCACTAAGTATCAATAATATCAAGCACCATATTTGATGTTTCACATGCATTAAATTATTCACTGTCTCAGGAAGCTATGAAAATTAAATGCAGTAATGTGAAGAGCTTTGCCCAGTGCCTAGCACATTATAAGACCCCAATGAACGTTCCCTGATAGTATTGTTATTTTATATGCTTACTGCAATCAGATGGGTAGGCTCAGCATTTGACTGTGGTTTTATCTTAGCCATTCATTCATTCCACAAATACTTTCATGTGTGGGTGCTGGAGACACAATGGCAAATGTGGTCTATGCCCTAGAGAGCTTACAAACCAGCAAGGCAGATGCACTGGTCAGCACATAGCGACCACACGCTGTGACGAGGGCTTCGCCAGGGACCAGCCAAGGTGCTGTGGGAGCACAGGAGAGGAGTGGCTAACTCTGGCCCAGGTGCAGGACTTGACAAACCCAGGCCTACGGGCAGGACAGGGATCCAGGTACACGACCTCTCTGGAGGAATGATGACTGTTATTGTAATCGCGAACACTTAGATAGCACATGCCTTGTGCCAGGAGTGGTTTAGTTAACCTTCACGATTGGGGCTTGGTACTGTTATTACCCCTATTTTACAAATAAGTGAACTAAGGCACCAAAGGTTTGTTTGAGGTCACACAGCCAGCAAGTGAAGGATCCAGGATTTGAGCCTGGAAATGTGGCCCCAAAGTTAATATTAGGAAATAGATCCAGAAAAGGGAGTAGAGATGCTCACCACTGGGAATTGGACCAGGATTCCCTGGGCGGGGACGTATTAGGAATCATAATTGAAAAGTGGGAGGGAACAGAGCGTCAGGGAGAAGTCCAGGCACTGGGCAGCATCTCGGTGGGAGGAATTTTAAACAGATGCTGCTCTCCGGCTTTGGTAGGACGCGCAGGGTGGGCCTGGAGGATGGATGGCTCAGTGTGTGCCGTGAATGGCTCCAGGAGTCTTGTCAGCCTGGAATTCGGCCTTACAGGATGATTCTTGTTTGGTTTGAGGCATTTCCGCCTGTTAAAATGAAAAGGCATTTGGGAAGGCCAATTCCTAAAGTCTCTGTCAACCATGTCTATTTCCATCTTCCTAACACGTGCCCTCCTGTCCTCTTTGTCTAGCTGGCTTCTGCCTCTCCTTCACATCCCAAGCCTGGGCTCGTACCCCACACTTGGTGCTGCCATAGCATCTTGGGGCCTGCCCTTCTCAGCTCTTGCCCAGGACTTGCATTTTATTTGCTGACAATTTGAGCTCAAGAGAGCAGAGTCCACATCTGCTTTTTCTCCCCGATTAGCCCCTGGCATATGGCTGGAACATACTAGACACTCAATAAATATTTGATGAATGAGTGCATGAGTTACCAGCACTTCTGGTGAATTAGGATGGAGAGCCATCAGACAGGAGGGTCAGGTCTGGGTGTGACACACAGCCTCTTTGGGGAAAAAAGGCTGGGAATGAAGTCACCAGTGTCTGGAGGGAAAGGGGCCTGCAGAGGTGGGAGGCGCCTGTTTGATGACTGAGTGGAGGGTCCCTGTTGGCTCCGGGTAGACCAGTTCTTATCTAAATACTATCAGTAGCTGCCACATGCCCATCACTGAGTGAGGTCCAGCCTCCACTCACGGGCCGCATGGCTTCCTGCAGATTTTTTAGCCTCACGCAAAGCTCGATTTCCTTACTTATAAAATAGGGATATAGGAGACTTCCCTGGTGGCTCAGTGGTTAAAAATCTGCCTGCCAATGCAGGGGACACGGGTTCGAGCCCTGGTCCGGGAAGATCCCACATGCTGCAGAGCAACTAAGCCCGTGCGCCACAGCTACTGAAGCCCACATGCCTAGAGCCCGTGCTTCGCAAGAGAAGCCACCACAATGAGAAGACCACGCACCACAACGAAGAGTAGCCCCTGCTCACCGCAACTAGAGAAAGCCCATGCACAGCAACAAAGACCCAGCGCAGCCAAATGAAATGAAATGAAATGAAAATAAAACTAATTAATAGCACTGTTGGGAGGAATAAAATGAGATGACATATGAAAAGTGATACACAGTGCCTGGCTTAAGTACTTGGCCAGTGAAGGCTATTAGTATTGTTCTGGTATTCTTTTTAAATGTATCTAGTTTTTAACATATTTTATGATATTTAATCTTCAAACCATCCTTGTAACATAAGTTATGATTCTCATGTTTTAGGTGAGGGCCCTCCAACTTGGATGTGTCAAGTACTGCTTAGGCTCCCACAGAGTTAGGGGCAAAGCTGGAATTCAAAGCCAGGTCGGCCTGCCCTCAAAGCTAGTTCTCTTACCAGCGGTTGGTATCAGAAATGGGCCCTAACAAAGTTTCGTTGGGAAAAAAAAATCTGACACAGTAGAGACGGGTATCCCCTGAATGGGAGACACTGTGGTGGAATCCCAGAATGGGGAACTTTTCTGGCTCCAGGCAACGGACCATTTGCCTTTTCCCTCCGCTAGGAGTTTTCTCATGCTGCTTGCTCCCCCTGGAGTACCCCTGCCCTCAGCATCCTTCTCTCAAAGTCTGACCTGTCCTCGTAAAGGTGACTGAGTAAAACAGGTTACAAGCCAGGATGTGCTATGTGACCCTCACTTATTTTAAGTTAGGGTTGTGTGTGTGGGCGTGCTTGGTTGTGAAAGAGAACATTGAAAAAAAGACTGGAGGTAAATAGGATAAAGAGTTGACAATAGTTTGTTCTATTGAGAGGGGCTTGTATTTCCAGAGATTTCTCTTTTCCCTATGTATACTACTATGTATAAATAGATAATGAGAACCTACTGTATAGCACAGGAACTCTACTCAGTGCTCTGTGGTGACCTAAGTGGGAAGTACATTGAAAAAAGAGGGGATGTATGTGTACGTATAGCTGATTCACTTTGCTGTATAGCAGAAACTAACACAACACTGTAAAGCAATTATACTCCAATAAAACTTGAAGAAAATAAAAAATATTTTCCAAATTAAAAAGCAAATGAACATGTATTATCTTTGCAAACAGTAAACAAGGTTGTCTTTTAAATTCTGACCATCTCTTCAAGGCCAGCTCAAATGCCATCTCCTGTTTGGAGCCCTGATGTCCCCTGCTGTGTGTTTGCCTTGCAGAGTCCCTGTCAATGCTGTTGTGTTTGCCCCTGTAAACCTTCCCGAGCAGAGAGGCGGCCTCCCTTGCCTGCTTCCCACAGTAGATCCCAGCTGAACAGAGTCGCTCCAAGGCCTCCCAGCCAGAGCAGCCCAGGGCAGCCTTTGCCATGCAGCTCCTGCACTGATGTTTTCCAGCTCTTAGCTCTTAAGTTCATTTCACTCAATCCTCCCGAATATCTTTCCAGGTAGGCATTATTATTACTGTCAGTTTAGAGACCAGAGACTGTCTTAAAGATTGAACGGGATTACTAGATGTCACCTAGCACTGCTTCAGTGCCCTCACTCCACTCCACCGCTTGACCAGGACCCCTGCTGCAGCCACCTTGCTTCTGGGAAGGCTGCCTGATCTTTCAGGTCCCCATGGCTTTATCTGTCCCCCACCTTCTCCACCCTACCCCTGACTTCATCCCACCTTCCTTGACACCTGGTTCCCATCTCTGGCCCACTCAGGGCTCATCTTACTTGTGGCTTCTTCTCAGAAGCCTGTCTTGACAGGCGCTGCTTTTTCATGCAGTCTGGATTGGCAGGATCCTCCTTGCCTACCCACAGGACAGCATTTATCACTTCTTACTGAACTTGGCCTCTCTCTCTACTGTTTTTCTTTCTCCTTCCCCAACCAAACTAAAGGACAAGAGCTTAATTTCTTTATTCTCAGTGTCTAGCTGGCATACATTAGGTATTCAATGAATTTTTGTTGAATTAATTAATATGATCCCTTCAATAGCCCTTTAAAATGACCAGTTTTACAAGTGAAGAAAAATGAAGCTCAGAGGTTGAGGGGTTTTCTCAGTCATGGCCAGTAAGGTTTTAAATTGATTTTAGAATATAGATCTTTTGACATGTAGCCCACGTTGACTGATGTGTTGAAATTTGAAAAAGCAGAGAAAAAAAATACCCTGCCAATTCTAGGGGGAGGGGGACAAAAATATAAATCATGGGCCAGCATAAGCTGGAAAGAGATATATTTAGGTTGTTTATGTGTTTTTCCTTGTTTAAAAAAATGCAATTGATCTTGTTTTTTAACATAGCCTTTCAATTATTTACTTAGTGTAATTCCTAGGAGTTGGGCTTGTTAGGCCAAGTGACTGGATATTGTAGATAGCTCTCAGTATCATTGCAAAATTACTTACCAAACCACTGTAGCAGTTAACACTACCTTCAGAGAAATGAGAGAATGTCAGTTTTTCCATTTACACACCAGCACTGGAGATGATTATTTAAAATTTTTGTTGTTCTCAGAGGTATAAAGTTGTACCTCATTATTATCTACTTTTTATTTCTTGGTGAACAGCTGAGGTTGAGTATTGTTCTTTGTGTCTGTCTACCTACATTCTTATGGGACTCATGCTCCTTTTCGTGCTTTTATTTTTAAGATTGTTGAAGACAGTTGTGGAAGGCAGACTCAACTATTTAATTAAGTGTGAATGGAAGGCATTGGCTGGAGGGAACACAAAGATGACTAAGATACCATCCCTGCTTTCTTCTTTTTTTTTAAGTTGAGATATAATTGGCATACAAGACACTATATTAGTTTCAGGTGTACAACATAATAATTTGATATTTGTACGTAGAGCAAAATGATCACCACAGTAGTCTAGTTAACATCCATCACCACACATAGTTACAGAATTTTTTTTCTGGTGATGAGAACTTGTAAGATCTACTCTCTTAGCAACTTCCAAATATGCGGTTCAGTGTTGTTAACTACAGTCACCATGCTGTCTACAGCATTGCCGTGACTTATTTATTTTATAATTGGAAGTATATACCTTTTGACTCCCTTCATCTGTTTCACCCCCCACTTCCCCACCCCCTGGCAACCACCAGTCTGTATCTGTTCTTTTTATCTATGAGCTTTTTTTTTGTTCCACATGTAAGTGAAATCATATGGTATTTGTATTTCTCTTACTTAATTTCACTTAGCATAATGCCCTGAATATCCATCATTATTGTTGCAAATGGCAAGATTTCATTCTTTTTTATGGCTGAATAATATTCATATATATATATATATAAAATATTTTCTTTATCTATTCATCTGTCATTGGATGCTTAGGTTGTTTCCATATCTTGGCTATTGTAAATAGTGCTACAGTGAACATGGGATGAAGATATCTTTTCTTATTAGTGTTTTCATTTTCTTCAAATAAATACCCAGAAGTGGAATTGCTAGATCATGTAGTAGTTCTATTTTGATTTTTTTTTTTTATTTGCGGTACGTGGGCCTCTCACTATTGTGGCCTCTCCCATTGCGGAGCACAGGCTCCAGACGCGCAGGCTCAGCGGCCATGGCTCACGGGCCCAGCTGCTCCGCGGCATGTGGGATCTTCCCGGACCGGGGCACGAACCTGTGTCCCCTGCATCAACAGGCGGACTCTCAACCACTGTGCCACCAGGGAAGCCCCTCTATTTTGAATTTTTTGATGAACCTCCATGCTGTTTTCCATAGTGGCTGCATCAATTTACATTCCCACCGATAGTGTGTGAGGGTTCTCTTTTCTCCTCATCCTCACCAGCACTTATTTCTTGTCTTTTTGATAATAGCCATTCTAAAAAGTGTGAGGTGATATCTCATTGTGGTTTTGATTTGCATTTCCCTGATGATTAGTAATGTTGAGCATCTTTTCATGTACCTATTGGCCATCTGTATATCTTCTTTGGAAAAATGTCTGTTCAGATCTTCTGTGCATTTTTCAATTGGATTATTTGGCGGGGGCAGGGGATTTGCTATTGAGTTGTATGAGTTCTTTATATATTTTGAATATTAACCCCTTATCAGATACATGATTTGCGAATATTTTCTCCCATTCAGTAGGTTGCCTTTTTGTTGTTGTCGCTGATTTCCTTTGCTGTGCAGAAGATTTTAAGTTTGATGTAATCCCACATGTTTGTTTTTTGCTTTTCTTGCCTTTGCTTTTGGTATCAAATCTAAAAAGTCATCACCAAGATGAATGTCAAGGAACTTACTGCCTATGTTTTCTTCTAGGACTTTTACGGTTTCAGGTTTTACATTCAAGTCTTTAATTGGTTTTCAGTTAACTTTTGTGTATGGTGTAAGATAGTGGTCCAACTTAATTGTTTTGCAAGTTGCTGTCCAGTTTTCCCAACACCATTAATTGAAGAGACTGTCCTTTCCCCATTGCATATTCTTGGCTCCTATGTTATAAATTAGTTGACTGTGTGTGGGGGTTTATTTTGGGCTCTCTATTTTGTTCCATTGATCTATGTGTCTGTTTTTATGCCAGTATTTTACTCTTTTGATTACTATAGCTTTGTAATATAGTTTGAAAACAGGCCTCCTTGCCTTCTTAAGTAGGATCTTCTTAAGTACGATATGCAAGTCAGAGAGATGGATATGGATATGCATAGAAATAATGATCCAGATGGCTAAACCATTCGACTGAAAGACAAGTAATGGGGTACAGAAGAACAGAGTTAGGATTAATGATTCCTGACTTGGAGGCTTCGAAGAGGTGGTGTTGTATATTCTAAACTGGAAAGGATGACAAACATTTAGAAGTAACTCCAGGTTGACAAAGCAGCATGAACAGATGTTGAGCCCAATGATATATTGGGACATTTTGTCCCTGAGAACATTTAGTGTTAGTGTTGTACCAGTTAACATGGTTTTGGAGGCAAGGAAATGAATATCCAATGAAAAGAGGATTTATTAACTCAGAAAATTGTATTATCTCATAAAGAGGCAGCAGTTTTTAGGGTTGGTTAATCAGAGGCACATCATGACATTCAGAATCCCCAGGTTTTCCCCGTTTTTCTCTCTGCCTTGCTTGGCATTGACTTTGTCCTCAGGCTGCTCTTTTCCCAGTTGAAAGTTTGCTGCTTCACTCCAATTATCTACTCACAGCTGTGTTCAAAAGCAGAACAGACCAGTGTGTCTCTTCTGTTTCTTCCCCTCCTCCCTGCTCCTTCCTTCCTTCCTTCCTTCCTTCCTTCCTTCCTTCCTCCCTCCCTCCCTCCCTCCCTTCCTTCAGTTTTGGAGGCCAGAAATTCGACATCAAGGCCCCCATTCCTTTTTGTTATGGAAAAATAACTTTCCCAGAAGCACCCAGAGGGCTCCTTCTTAATCTGATAGGCCACATCACCATGTCACATGCCCCACCTAATCCATCAGGGGCTAGATGACATAAAATTACCGTGATAGATTTAAATTAATCAACAGTCATCTCTCTAGGATTTGAGAGGGGATAACCCTCCCTGAACACATGGTCCCCTTTAAATTGGGATTCTTTTAATAAGGAAGAAGGTGAGTCTGTACAATTGTTGAATGAGCAACAGCAATATCTTCACAGTTTTTATGAGCAGACATTGTAATCAGAATTATACCAGTACAGATAAGCTTTCATCAAGAAAATATTTTCTGAGGGCAACTTTATTAAGCTACTTCATTGGCAGTATATTTTACTTTCTTCCACTTTCATTCTAGTTTTACTTAAATTATTTTCACAAGTACAGATTCTTTCCCATGTAAATCTTATACCACATATTTATTTCGTTGACTGTTTTACATGTTCTTATTAAAGTTTGTTGATTATATTTGTAGGTTTTGACATTATTTTCTTTTGAGACTGTTATTTGTACAGTTTTCTTGGGTCAGATTTTGTGGGTCAAGAAATTTTATTATTTTTTTATCTATTATTTTCTTTTTGCTGCGCCATGCAGCTTGTAGGATCTTAGTTCCCCTACCAGGAATCAAACCTGCGCCCTTGAAGTGTAAGCATGGAGTCCTAACCACTGGACCATCAGGGAATTCCCTAGAAATTTAATTTTATGTTGATTATTTCTATCAATAATCTTCATTAAGAATTGGATGCAACTAATTAAATCTATTTCTCAGTTAATTCATGATAAAACTGTGAGCAGTTCTTCTTAAGTATGCAAAGATTGATCTGTTGTTCAGATTGCTGTGTTGCAGGGGTCTGCAAACTAGAACCCCACAGACCAAACCTGGCCTGACACCTGTTTTCGTAGGGCTGTAAACGAAGAATGATTTTGTAGGTGGATATTTGTAATCTGTTGGATGAAAGAGAATGTGAGCTTTGAACCCCAATTAAGAAAAATGTTACCCGCTCCCCCAAATTAATTTCATTTTTAATTAATAGACCTGTATTACAAAAATTATAATCAACTAGTATTATATTTTGAATTTTGTCAATATGGAAATGGAATTTGCTTTCTCTCTTGTTATATAAATATTACATAATATGTTTGATTTTGCCTCTTGGCTCCCAAATCCTAAAATATTTACTAACTGGCTCTTTACAGGAAAAGTTTGCCAACCCCTGTTCTATTGTATTGCTAACCTGATTCTTCTGAACACTTACACTCTCCCTTCCCTACACTAACTGTCTGTTCCACTGGAGTTACAAGAAACAAATAGTGGCGAAGTCAGTGTGTTCTTAGGGTCAAAATCATCGTATCAAATGTCCAGCTTCAGTTGCGAACATAGCATGTTGGGGGAGTGCAGTCATATTGTTCAGTGATGAAGAGAGATAGCTCTTCAAACTGTAACGTATTATGTCAAATAAAAATACAAATTGATATAAGAATTTTCCGTAAAAGTCAGTTTCTCCTTTTTTTTTTTTTATTAAAGTGTGATAAATCTAACATGTTAGAAAAGCCAAAATATCATTGCTTTCAAAGCATCAACCTTTGAGGGTAACGTAGTCTTTTGAGACTTGGGAGAGCTGAAAGGCCTTGTATGTTTTCCTACTGAAGTTCACTCCTTTTTCTTTCATTTAACAGATGAGGAAAAAGAAAATAATAGAGCATCCAAGCCCCACTCCACTCCTGCTACTCTGCAATGGTAAGTTCCATTCTGAGCAAGTTCTCTCTTGATGGGAAGCTCATATAACTATGTCTTCCTACAGACAGGACAGCATATTACTTGGATATTTTGACATTGTCATAATAACTTGACATCCAATAGCCCATATGCAATCAGTTTAATTTGTAATTATGCATAAAATACTCAACTTAGATATAGATAGGAGATTTGAATTTTCATATTTATTTTATTTGGGAATAGATTTTTTTTCCATCATCAAAACACTGGCAAGGACTGGATTCTACATGGATGTTATTAATTGATTTTAATAGAGTCTATTATTTTAATAAATAATGTTGCAGCCAATTATAGAAACATAGGTCTGTTCACCCCTACCAATGAACTCTTAATAAATTAATAATTTATTGCAACTATACTACATTTATTTTAACATTAATACAAATTATCTACTTCAGTGGCTCTCCCTTTAATATTTGGAATTCCTGGACTTGATGTTATAGTTAATGATGTTGTTTAAGTGTTTGCACCCATGTTCGGTATTTACAGGTAAATTCTCCTCTAAGAGTTTTACTTAGAAATTATGTTGTAGCTTTGAACACCAAAGCTATTCTATACCTGAGACTCACCTCTCAGAAGAACTTGTCAGTTAAGGGCTATTACCACTCTAGTTCAGACCAGCAAAGCTGAAGGAAGTAAGGAACAAAGGGGAAGGAGAGAGAAGTGGGGAGGGGAAAGGAATGAATCTACTGTGTGCCAGCCTGCATGCTAGGCACTTTGTATACATGCCTCATTTCATTCTCACAATTCTGTGAAGTTGGTATTATTATGCCCATTTTACAGATGAGGAAAATAAAGCTTAGACAGTTAAATCATTTGCCTGAATATACACATAGCCATGAAGTGGCAGAGGCAGGAACCTGGCTGGGTCACTTTAATTGCAAAGCCTATGCTTTTGAAGAAAGGAAGAGAAAAATCAGGAAGGATGGAGAAGAGAGACTAGATCAGAAAAGGAAGCGGATTGGCTTTAATGAGCAAATCATATTAGATTCTTCTGACTAATCCACCCACAGGTGAGAGGAAAACAACATTGGGAGAAAGCATTCACAAATGTAACTCAATCTTCTCTAACAAGAGTCTCAGTAGTCAACTTGTTTTGCTACAAGGATAGCAGAGGTTGTGTTCAAGAGCTCCATTTCCAGCCTTTTGGCTTGTTTCCATCAGTTTGTCCCTACATTCTTTTTCTCATTGCATTTGCTGCTTTTTGCTTTATTTAAAATTCTACTTTACTTCCCTGGTCAAATCTCTCCCTGCACTCCTTAGCCCCAAATTATGGTCACACAGATTCTTATAATGCTAGCACATTGAATGAGGCATCAACATAAAAGAGTTTGGGGGTGAGAGTTTCTAGAAATGCTAGGAATCAACAGACACTCTTGCTTTAATAACCTGAACATGTCATACATTTCAGAATAAAAAATTTGAAAAGGACTAGAAGAAAATCACCTTGTTCATGTCTGTTTTTCTGTGATTCTCTGACATTTGCCTGGCAACAGCCAGGCTGTAGATAGAGTAATCTCTTAAATCACACTGCCAGGAATTAACTCCCAGCTCTGCTTTTCTAGCTGTGTGACCATGGGCAAGGTCCTTCACCTCTCTGTGCCTCAGTCTACCTGTAAAATAGAGATGGCAGTAGTATTTACCTTATATTAGGGGTCCCCAACACCCGGGCCGTGGACCGGTACTGGTCTGCAGCCTGTTAGGAACCGGGCCGCCAAGCAGGAGGTGAGCAGCAGGTGAAGCTTTTTGTGCTGCTCCCATCGCTCGCATTACCGCCTGAACCATCCCCCTGCCGCCCGCCCGTCCATGCAAAAATTGTCTTCCATGAAACGGGTCCCTGGTGCCAAAAAGGTTGGGGACCGCTGCCTTCTGGGGTAGTCACAAAGAGGAAGTGAGTTCGTATATACAGAGTGCTTGAACAGTGTCTGGTGTAGGGTGGGTGCTGGGTAAATCTTAGCCATGGATTGCTCAGCAGACCTCTTCCTTCTGAGTCCCACAAGGACATCCCAGAATAGGGCTTCCCTCCTTCCTGACATATGCATTGTCAGTTCTCCTTCTACTGTACGTAATTCTATACAAAATATCGGTTTTTCTAAATAAAAGGTCACATAGATCATTCCGGAAGAAATTTCATCCTCCAATTCACAGAGTTAGGCAGTGGATTTGTTTTGATGAAAAAAATCTGTTGTCAAATCAGGTTTGAAAATGTATAAATTTGAGTATTATTATCAAAAGGCAACAAGTTGTTCAAACATCAAATTGTCCTCTAATTCCTTTTATATTATATTTTTAAGATAGAATTTTAGTTATTAACTCATTTAGGAAATGTTTACTGAGCACCTACTGTTTGCTAGGCCCTATTCTAGGCTGGGAATGCAGTGGTGGATAAGACAGACCAAGAATAGGGGCCGATGAGAGAAAAAGTTGGGTGATAATTTAAAAAATTATTATATTAATGATAAATAAATAAACAAGGAATGTATTAGATACGGATAAGTGTTGTGTGGAGAATTAGAACTGCTGATATGATCATATCTCAGAGGCTATTTTAGGTTGAATGGTGAGGGAAAGCTTCCCTTAGGAGGTGATATTTAAGTGAATATTTGTATTACAAGAAGCCCTCAGACACCATGACGATGTTAAAATCAGGGAAACGTTCTAGGCAGAGGGAACATTGCAGGTCAAGCTCTCCTAGAGGCAGACTCTGAGCTGTGCCTACAGGTGGCCTATTATGTAAGGCACCCAGTATTGACACCATGAGGGTACGAGGGGATGGGCAGAGGGGGCCTCGGGCTGGGAGGAGGCTACGGTAGAGGCTTCAGCGATCTCACAGGGAGTTCTGAAGCCAGGGTGGGCCTCAGAGATGAACTGAGGCAATGGATTCAGGTTTTTATTCCCCCATCTTGCTCATCACTGCAGGTAGTTTGCCCCGAGGGAGAGGGGATATAACTTTGGTGTTTTTTTTTTTAATTGGAGTATAATTGTTTTACAATGTTGTGTTAGTATCTGCTGTACAGTGAAGTGAATTGGCCATATGTATACCTGTATCCCCTCCCTGTTGGACCTCCCTCCCACCCCCCATCCCACCCATCTAGGTCATCACAGAGCACCGAGCTGAGCTCCCTGTGCTACACAGCATGTTCCCACTAGCTATCTGTTTTACACATGGTAGTGCATTTATGTCAAACCTAATCTCCCAGTTCATCCCACCTCCCCTTCCAGCCCTGTGAGGGGGCATAACTTTGGGCGAGGCAGTTCCCATTCTGCTGAGGACAACTCCCCAGGAAGGATTCAGCTTCAGCAATCAATGTCTCAGCGGTGGGGAAGAACGCCTCAGTCCTGAAAGGTAACCTGGGCACAGACCACAGTATCCTCCACTCTCTCCAGGCTGGAAGCAGGCTGGGCTTGTTCAAGGAGCTGCAGAAGGTGGCCCGTGTGGTTGGAGCATAGCCAGCAAGGAAGACAGCAGTACAGATGAGGTGGGGGAAGGAGGCAGGGGAGTATGTAAATAGCAGGGAAGAAAAAGTAGGACATTTCTCTAAACTTAGGGCTAGAGCCATGCTTAAAACCATGGTGGAGGACATGTGACATCCTATATCAAGTTCCACATGAGTAAACTTTTTTAGACTAGACTTTCAGTCTAAAAACTTTGTCTCTCAAAAGGAACTGGATGCACCCTCCACTCTACAAGGGAAAGTGATATAATTTATACCATATGTCCCCTCTTTGCTCTGGCTGCCAGGGAGTTCAGAGCTAAGTCTGATATTTATATACTTTTTTTTGTTTTTGTTTTTGCATTACACGGGCCTCTCACTGTTGTGGCCTCTCCCATTGCGGAGCACAGGCTCCGGACGTGCAGGCTCAGCGGCCATGGCTCATGGGCCCAGCCGCTCCGCGGCATGTGGGATCTTCCTGGACCGGGGCACAAACCTGTGTCCCCTGCATCAGCAGGCAGACTCTCAACCACTGTGCCACCAGGGAAGCCCTATATACTTTTTAATCTCTTTCCTCTGTCTAATTTTCTTCTTTTTGTGTTTATTTTGTTAGCTTTTTAGAAAAAGGCAAGGTGCAAATAAATTCAACAAATACACATTTACATTTAAATTTTATTTTATTTACGCAAAATGCATTTCCTTATTTTAAAACGAAAACATTACAGGTAAGGTTAAAGTCCACCTCCTCCAGAGCAGCGCTGTTACCAGTGAGAAATATGTATGTGTGTGGGTGTGTATACATGCGTGTGTGTGTGTGTATATATATATATATTTTTTTTTTTTACTGTCCCTTTCTTATGCATTTACATGCATATGTACTGATAGAAGTTTCTGAATTGTGGTTTTTTTTATTTAGTATTTTCTCCTTTATAAAAAGAATACAGACATAGAACACTAAAAATATTGTTCCACAACCTGTCACACTGTCTTGATCCACAGCTTGCTTTCTCTCCTTAGTCGAATACCCTGACGCTATACCCAGATTAGTCCCCAGAGAACAACCTCATTTTGACTGCTGCACAGAATTTCATGTAAGACAGCGGCAGAATTCAGTTCGCCATTTCCCTCTTTGACCTACATTTAGGTTGTGTCCAAATCTCATCTTTGCCTTTACACGTAAAGTCCCAAAGAACATCTACATATGTCCCCTCACACACCTGCTGAAGTGTTTCTTCTGTTTGGGTATCAGGCAGTGGAAGTGCTGGGCGCACAGAAAATGTTAACAGGATTGCGAAATTGCCCACTCTGATGGCCTTACCATTTTATATTCAGCCGAAGTATACAAAAGCTGTTTTTTAAAAAATGGGAACCTAGCTCCGCAACACGGCATCTCATCCTCCGAGGCGTCTGTATCCTTCACGTTGTCCCCTCTCTCCAGGGGTAGCAGGCAGCCCCAGGAAAGGACCTTGGCCTCACCGCCAAGGTGGTAGCCACTGGCCTGAGAGTGCCCAGTTCTCCCGGGACGCTTGGCTTGTTCCTGGAATTGGTTTAGGAGCTATTTGCCTCTCTGCCTTCTCCCACCTTGCCGAGAGCCCCTCCCCATCACCCTAGAGACCTTCCCCACTCTAAGAACAAATAATACAACAGCCAAGCAGCTGAAAATAAGCAGGGCCACGTGATCTGGAGGCAGTTCCCAGCAGAAAACAGGCAAATATTGTCAAATGCCTTCCGCCAAACACTTTCCAGCATCCTTGGTCATGAGGTTAGTAAAGCCCAACCCACTGGGGATGGTGAGCCCTGCTGGAATCCTGGCCACACAATAACCTCTATTCACAAAGAGGATTTCGGCAGGGAAAGCAGCCTGTCTGCTGTCCTGGCCTACTCGCTGCCAGCACGTGTCCACCTCCACTGCCCCGCCCTCTCACACACCTCTCTTGTTGCCAGTGTCACTCTGAGCTCCTGTGTGCCATCAGGGGGGAGACACTTCCCTGTCTGCAATTTCCAGGGAAAGGGAGGCCCTTCCCCAAAGGAAGAGGATTGAAGACCAAACTGTCACTTTCGTGGGAGACATTTTCCTTTCTTTTGAAAAAATAAAAATGAGGCTTGGGTGATTGCTAGGCTTTCAATATTTCAAATCAATATGAAACAAAATAAATTCGGTGTTTCTCTTTAAAATGTTCTCGGAGGCCAGAGGTAGAAAATTGGGCTGGGTACTGTGCCAAAGAAGTACGGTGACGTTTTAGACCCAGCCACAGCTGCTAGGCCAGACCCATGGGATGTCACCAATACCTGACGTTGTGCACCCATTTCTGATTTAATTCTTTATTCAACGGTGGCATAACCTGATTTGCTTTCATAGTATGAGTTAGTCCACCTCACTCCAGAAAAGGAGGCTAAACATTTTTAGCTCTGAATGTAACCAGAAGTGACATACAGTGCCAATAGGTGTGACTATGTCCCGCTAGAAGTCCTCAGCCAGAGATGGAGAAAGGTAGCTTAAGCAGGACAACGGGAAGGGTGTAAATGTCTCAGAGAATGAGATGCTATGTTGTAGAGCTAGGTTCTTATTTTTAGAAAATAGTTTGTGCTGTGAGTGAAGGTATAAAATGGTAAAGCCATGTGAATGGGCAATTTTGCATCCCATTAACATTGTAATATGTACATCCATTCCTGGATACTGACATGGAGAAACACTCCCCCAGGTGTGCAGGGGGACACATATGAAGATGTTCTTTGCAGCCCTATTTGTAACGGTGAAGTGGAGATGAGTAGAGGCAGGGAAGAGATGGAAAGGGAAGATTGAAGGGGGTGGTTTATGGTAGAGGATGGTGCCAAAATCCCCTCCACTGCCATTCGGGGCCACCAGCGCTCTGGCTGCCAACCTGTAGCGTAGGCCCCGACAGGTGGGTTAGCAGCAGCACAGAACTTGTGACACTCTGCTACTGTACTGCCTAGTTTTTGTCCAAAAAAAAAAAAAAAAGAAAAAGAAAAAAAGAAAAGGACTTGATTAATCAAAAAGTGAACAGAGGGATGTTAGAAGCTGGCTAATCCCAGGCCTTTCTGGAGCACCAGTTTGGTAGCTTGTAGGCAAAGCACGAGATTTGGATTAGATTACTATAGATTCTGGTCCAGTTGAGTCATTACAATGGCAGAAATAAATCCCTGACTCAGTCCATGGCTGAGCAGGGACCAAACTTACAGGTTGAGCCAATACCCCTGGTGTGCCAGGCTTACCCCAGCTGATGTTGCTGGCTGAGCTCACTGGATCTCACGAAAACCGGGTGGAGGAGGCAGGATTATTACCCCTATTGGAAGAGGGCAACTCAACACAGCAGATGGTCCCAGTCTCACTCCACCCACGTGGGGGAGATGCCTGACTCCTTATAAGAAGGCCCTCAAGCAAGGGGAGGCGGGGCCGGCGAGGTCCCAGGAGAAACACCAGGGACCCACCTGAACTCGTGTTTGTCTACCCAGCAGCAAACTGTGGGCTTAATTGTTGCAGTTTAATAAAGCAGATTGGGTGGGTTTTGTTTATTTGTTTTGGCTTTCTGTAGAATCCGAGCCCACATGAGCCAAATGCCACCATTTTGTACTTATTTATCATCTGGTGGTGGTCTCTCCTTGGTTCCCATCTTCCTTCTGAGAAACTGTCGGCTTCCTAAAGGCGATGGTGGGGATTGCGTCTTCTCGTTCACTGCTGTATTCTGCGGTGCCTGGCGCATAGTAGGTGCTCAATAGGTAATGCTGGCTCACTGAGCACATGGATGTCAGTCCCTAGCACAGAGTGAGAGCTTTAGAAGCATCGTCCCGGAGTTCATACTCCAAGGCGGGCTTTTCCCAGCCAAGTAGTTTGGGGCAAGTCACTTAGCCTCCCCAACACTCCATTTCTTCCTCCAGGTCATGGAGATAAAGTTACCCATTTGTGGGAGTAGTGATAGCAAATATGAACATCTCTGGCACAAGAGTAGGCGCTTGAAAATATAAATCAGATCTGTTAATATAAACAGGCTTTTCCTTTAACCCCCCAGGTGTTAAGATTTTTTTAAACGTTTTTTTTGATCTGTGCAAAAGCCTGCTTTCCTTCCTTGCCCCCAGCCCTTGCCACACACACACACCCCCGCCCCGCCTTCTTCCTTCCACACTGTTACTGACCGTGTTCAGGTCACAGTGCTAGGAACTATGCTGGCATCAATAGAAGTGTGGTTTGGTCCCTGCCTTCAAAGGACTTTCAGTCTAAGATGTGAAGTGTTACCTGAATATTCTACGCTAATATAGAATGATACCAACAGTTACCCTCCGTTGAGTGATGTGCATATGCCAGCTGGAGGGCTGAGGGCTGTGCTTGGATTCTTGTTTAACCCTCTCAGCAACCTTGGGAGATGGGTGTTGGGTATCATTTCCCTCATTTTACAGATGAAGGAAGCAAGAGTCTGAGAGCTCAGGTAATACACCTGAGACCGTAGTGCTTGCAAGTGGTGGAGGAAGATTCAGACTCAGTGATCCCTGACTGTAAAACCGCTGTCTCTCAGTGAAGCTGTTCGGAAGAGCTGTGGAAATCCCCAGGAGGCGGTGAGAGCTCTAGGAGGAGAAGATGTGTCTGCTCAGTCAAGGTGTTTTCATCTACAGACATAACTCAGCACTCTACATGTTATCAAATGAATGAATATGTGAATTTGTCAAGGAAGAAATGATTAAGGAGTGATCAGCAGTTGGGGCTGGGTGGAAATTAAGCACAGTTTGGTGGAAGAGAAATTTGAGCTGAGCCTTGAAGGGTGAGGCCCAGCAGAGGGGGTCCCCTCCCATGGTGGGAAGGCCAGGGAACGTGTACCGTAGCGGGGAGCGTGGCAAGATATGTTTGAGGAACAGCAGACAGTCCCGCCGGCTGGAGAGAAGTGTATGTGTAGGGGAGTGAGGCCAGAGAAGCCTGGAGAAGGAGAAGTAGTCAGGGTCAGAGAGACAGGGGGCCTTGGGTGCCAAGGTAAGGAATTTGAACTTCTGTGAGAGGCAGAGGGGAGCCACTGAAGGGTTTAGACTATTGTCTGGCTCTGATTGTTTGGCCAGATTTTTTTTCTCACATATTTTGCAGTCTCAGATCTCTCTGATAACCTCAGTAATAAATTATGATGTTTAGCAAGTAAAAAAAAAAAAAAATCCTATTTTCTTTTCTTTGGGTAAAATAGAAGAAAAAAGTTTCTGTCCCAGACATGTCTACAAGGACTCGAGAAGTGGAGGCTGGACTGAAAGCCCACGTGAACATAGAAGAAAACATAAGTTTAAAATGAGAGCAGAGGGAGAAATTATGCTACGCACTGGGACATCTGCTCTTCACCGTAAAGCGCTAATACGAAGCTTCCACCATGTGCCCCCGGATGCTGCATGCTGAAACCTTGTGAGGAGGTCTTTTAAAAATGTATACTGCAGATAATGACTCATGTTGGCTAGTGGACCGAGGTCATTATCTCTCCATAATAGGATAGGCTCAATTCAAATATGATCAGGTTGTTAAATAGAAGATCAGAAAATGGAAGACGTGGAGAATGTTTTGGTGATCATTAAAAAAAATATATCCAGGTATAATGGAGTATTGTTCACCATGTCAGACTAATGATGTCCTGTAAAAGTGAGGAGGAAAAGGGGAAATTTCATCAGATATGAAGAGAAATAATTAACTGCCTTTCTGCCATGCCTTGGTCAGGAAGCTGGCATTTCAATTAGCAACTTCGGTACATGCACGGACCCTCTGGAGTTTGTAAGGTTTGGGGAAAGGTGTCATGATGCTATTCCTGTAGAAACTCATCAAGCATCAAAGTTGCCCTTAACTCCAATTACGTGTCTTCACTCACAGAGCTCATTAAAATGCTTCACAGTCATAAGCCACCTAGATACCTTGAGGCAAAGAAGCTCCAGTAAGAGAAACAAAACGTGGATAAGAATATAGTTATTTAGAAGGCTCTGGCCTTTGGCAGGTACCTGCTTAATTAGCTCAGCCTGTGTGAACTGTGACTTACACCCGTACGATTCAAACATGGATAGTTTGTTGCCGCTATGGATTCATTTAATGGGATGTATTTTAAACTTGACCTTGTATTTAATCCTGATTTCTTGACCAGATTTAGTGAGCAAACGAACCATACAAACAACAAATAGAAACTGAGGCACAGGCGGCTTAAGTAAAGTAACCAGTGAGGGGGGAGCCAGGAATTTATCTGGGAACCCCATGCCCTTTAGCACAACATTTGGAAGCATTATTCCTGCCCCTGTAACTCACCTCCTCAGCTTTTCTTAATCGTGGGGATGGAGCCCCTTCGCACCCATTCAACCCAGTTATGAACTTGAGGGCTTCCTTGGTTGCTCCCACCCTCCTCACATCTGGCAGCATGAGACCCACAGCCTAGGGGTTATCTCTGCCCTGACAGCCACTCCTTCAATCCGTGCTCCATCATTTCCTGCCCTGACTATTAACGTGGCTCCAAACCGATCTCATTTGTTCGTTCATTCACTCATTCATTCTACAAATACTACCTAGTCAGCCACTATGTGCCAGTCTTCACTAGTACTCCTTGTCCGCTCACCATAGAGGTGCCAAGGTGACCTTTCCAGAGAATAAATTTGATCCTGGCACTCCTATGCTTTAAAAACTTAACTGGCTCCCTATAATTTAAAGGATCATATGCTTTTTTTTTTTTTTTTTTTTTTTTTTTTTTGCGGTACGCGGGCCTCTCACTGCTGTGGCCTCTCCCATTGCGGAGCACAGGCTCCGGACGCGCAGGCTCAGCGGCTATGGCTCACGGGCCCAGCCACTCCGCGGCATGTGGGATCTTCCCGGACTGGGGCACGAACCCGCGTCCCCTGCATCAGCAGGCGGACTCTCAACCACTGCGCCACCAGGGAAGCCCCATATGCTTTTTATAAGATGAATTCTGAATGGTTTGAAATGCATGTTTGTTGAATGTGTCCATGGATTTTTCTGGCCAAAATCAATTTTAGAAAATCATTAGTAAATATAAGCAAAAAGCACACAGCTGGTTATGCACAAAGTTCCAGCTTCCCAGATTGTTCTTGTCTATGAATTAAACTGGAAAATATCCCACAACGCAGTAGCCTAAAGAGCTGAAGTTAAGCTTTCTAAGGAAATTGCTTAGTGGCACTCTCAGTCGTCTAAGAGGAAACCTACGAGACTTGGGGGTTTTTCTGTTTTTGTTTTCTTTAAACGTTCTTTTAGTCTCAATCCATTGCTGGCAAATACAACATATTAAACTTTAAATTAATGCTAGTTCCTGTTGTTGATTACATTCTAAAATTGAAGTATAGTTGATTGACAATGTTGTGTTAGTTTCTGGTGTACAGCAAAGTGATTCAGTTACATATATATTAGTTTTCACATTTTTTCATTATGATTTGTTACAGGATATTGAATGTAGTTCCCTGTGCTATACAGTAGGACCTTCTTCTTTATCTACTTTATGTATAGTAGTTAGCATCTGCTAATCCCAAACTCCTAATTTATCTGTCCCTCACCCCCTTACCCCTTTGGTTAACCATAAGTTTTCTATGTCTGTGAGTCTGTTTTGTAAATAAGTTAATTTGTATAATATTTTAGATTCCACATATAAGTGGTATCATATGATATTTGTCTTTCTCTTTCTGACTTACTTCACTTAGTATGATAATCTCTAGGTCCATCTATGTTGCTGAAAATGGCATTATTTCATTCCTTCTTATGGCTGAGCAGTATTCTATTGTATTTGATTACATTATTATTATTCCTACAGCATCCTGGAAACACTCGGGTCTTCCTGTCTCTGAATATTTTTTTCAATCCTGTCTGAGTAACACTCCATTACCTTCTGAAAATAAGACTTTCATAGTAACTCTTCAACTCTGGAGGTTGCTAAACTCTTAGGCCAAGCCATATTCTCTTATGTGGCATGCCCCTCCCCCATGGTTCTTTCCTTTCAGATACTCCATTACAAGCCCTCTTCTCCACTCAGACCAGTGTCTCCATCATCCAAAGCTCGAGCCACATTTGTCTCTTAGCCTTGCTGTTCTCCTTGCCTGGAACCCCCTCCGTCTCCCATGGCAGAATACCACAGTGGTTCACAGTGAGACAAACTCTCCCATTTACCAGCTGCATGACCATGGGCAAATGAATTTCGCTCTCTGTGCCTCAGTTTCCTCATCTAAAATATGGGCATCAAATGGTTATTGTGAGATAATGTATACCCCATGCCTGGCACCTAGTAAGAGCTCAACAGATGCTAGCTGTTGTTGTTGTTACAAAGTTCTAATTCCAGTTCATCATGAAACCTTAATCATCTGTTCCCATCTACACAGTAATCTCTCTGTCTTCCCACATTCCTCTGCACCTGTGGTTGGGAGTTTGTAGTATTTAAATATTCTTATTTCTGTGCATTATTCTCCCCACAATAAACTGCAAAGTGAACTAGGGCATAGATTGTGTCTTATGTCAACACAAGAGCCTACAGGAGGCAGACAAGGAACAGAAAATAGATTGGGTGTAAGAAAAATAGGGAGGAGTGAGGACTCTGGCCAACCCGAGGGCACATGTAACTCTGCCCAACTGTCACGCGGGAATATGGGCCCAGTGTTGCCAGATCTCAGCCTTTTCAAAAGAAGCCAGAAATCCAGATTCTTATGTGAAATGTCCTGAATTTTAGAAGTTGGGCCAACACTGTTCAGGCCAAACAAAGAATGTTTGTGAGACCCCATTTTGTGAAAGCTGCATTTTTCAGGTGACCCCCACGAGTTTGTGCATAAGCTGGTTATTTGGACCTTTGAACTCACTTTTATAGGGAAACAATACTGTGAATGGCATTTAGGGGTCCAGGCTAAACTAGACAGCTGATCCCCATTCACACCAGCCCCGAGGCTTAGGACAGTCCTAAGAAACCTAATCTCTATGTGAAACCATTTTCCCACAGGGAAATACATTTAGAGTTTCAATGTTGGGGACACATAGAATGTAAGCCCTTTCAGGACAGGGCCTTTGTTTTGTTCACCACTGTTTCCTTAAAGTCTAGAACACTGCCTGGCACTCAATAAATATTTGTTGAATTGAAGATTACCTGTGTCTTTATCCACCTGTCCACCATTAATCTGTTCTCCATGCGCAAACAAGGGCTATCTTGCACACCATGGTATCCCCAGCACCTGTTGGGTGATAAGAGATCAGTAAATATTTGTTGAATGAATATATGACTGACACAATCTATCCATCAAACATTTACTGAATACCTGCTGTGTGCCACGGAGTCTGTTGGACTTTAAAAATGCAGAAGTGAATCAGACACCACCCCAGCCTCAAGGAATTAGGCTGCCTAGAAGGGATTGCATAAACTATTTCCTGGCACACTTATAAAAATTGTCAGGCGTTACTCAGTGTTCCCCTTCCCAGAAGAGGGGGGAGTGGGTGCGACTACCTGGGATGGCTCAGCACAGGCATCTTCATTTGTCCGAGCGTTCCTCGGGTTGCTTGGTCCTCTGTGTCACCCGTGGGGTTTGGATATGAAATGATTGAACTGATTTTCTTTCAACCACATGTTGCAATGAGCCGAATGAGCACTGCCCTTTCAAGTGGGCACCTCGGGAGGCCGTGTCCTCATTCCACTTCAGTTACAACAGCGCTGGACCACTTCTTTGGCAAGTGCCCTCAGAGAAAGTTAGAAGCCACTTGAGGACATTCAATTCATTGTTTTAGCATCATGCCTTATTTTTGAACCCCTAGAAAAACAGTTGGGAGAAAAAGGTTATTCCAGTCACTTTAGCCCTCAAACTTGGTTCCAAATGACTTGGGGTTGTTTCCTAATATCCAGTTCACAGTCAGAGGAGAAATATTTTCTATTGGTGAGTTTATTGAACAGTGTGTGCCCCACACTCTGAAGGCAGTGGGGCCCAAAGAGAAGTCCCCAAACTGTCACGTGCCCCAGCAGTTTTGTTGGAAGAGATGTTTAACCTTCCAAAGTGTCCATGACAAAGGAGCCTGATTCTTTTGGACGCCTACATTCTTTTCTTTCTTTTTTTTTTTTTTTTTTTTTTTTGTGCGGTACGCGGGCCTCTCACTGTTGTGGCCTCTCCTGTTGCGGAGCACAGACTCTGGACGCGCAGGCCCAGCAGCCATGGCTCACGGGCCCAGCCGCTCCGCAGCATGTAGGATCTTCCTGGACCGGGGCACGAACCCGTGTCCCCTGCATCGGCAGGCAGACTCTCAACCACTGCGCCACCAGGGAAGCCCTCTTTTCTTTTTAACAGTGAAAACTTTTATATTTAGAAGTAGCCAGCTGGACTCAGTGTAGATGATCCCAACTTTGTTGGCAACATCCAAAGCCTCATAGTCAGGAGCCAGTCAAACATATGCCTTCTTCTCTCCGTCAGGCCTGATCAGGGCGTTGACCTTAGCCATGTCAATGTCATAGAGCTTCTTCACAGCCTGTTTAATTTGGTGCTTGTTGGCCTTGACATCCACAATGAACACCAGTGTGTTGTTTGTTGTCTTCTGTTTTCTTCACGGCTGACATGGTGGTGAGGGGGAACTTGATGATTGGATGCCTACATTCTGGTGTTTGGGTTAAAGAGGGAAAAAAAAAACAAAACTGTATCAAGTTTACTTTTATGTTCCCAGTATCAAGCACAAATTCTGGACATCTTGAGTGCCCAAAAATGTTTTATGGAGCAGAAAAGTGGATGATAATGAGGTCTAACACCTACTAAGCTCTCACCGTGTGCCAGGCCCCATGCTGATGCATGTCACACGTTACATGTGATTGTCATGACAACCTTGAGAGGCGGTTACAGTCAGTACCTCCAAAATGAAACTGAGGGCTGAGGTTAAGTAACTTACTTACCCGAGGTCACCAAGCCAGCAAGTAGTAAGGCTGGGATTTGAATCCAGATGGAAAAGTTCCTACCCTGAAACCCTAACCTATAGTCATTAAGAAGATAATGGGTGTAGAATCATATAATCCCAGTACAGCAGGGAAGGTGAGCCTAAAGGAAACAAGCAGTTCAACTCCCTGCTGTGGTCATATAACCTCCCTCAGCCGTGGGTTAGTGGCCGTCTAGCTGTCCAGCCTGTGCCGGGGCATTTGTTTTCCCAGGCTATCTCACTCTGCTGCTCTTGTTAGCCAAGAAGCCCCAAGATTTTAACACCTATCAGGAATGGCTACACAGCTTGGCTGAGGGGGGCACCTGCAATATCCTCTATCATTTTTTGGAGTTTGGGGGAATCTGATTCACCCAGAATGTGGTCAGGCCAATGACAACACAGAGGAAAGGGACTGGGAATTTGGACCGGAAAAGTGACCTGAGGTCATACCCAAAGGGACCAGGGGTCTGATCCTGCTAACCTGCTAACTCCGTTTCTGACCTTAGGCAGACTGTTTTGTCTTCGTGGGCCTTGGTTTTCCCATCTGTAAGAAAAGAGTTATTTCTCGGGTCTGCCCAGCTCTGGAGGAGGACTAGAAAGAACAGATCCTTCTTTCTTGGGTTTATTCACTGGGCTTTTGTTTCCCCAGGCTGGAGGAGAACTATGAGATTGCAGAAGGGGTCTGCATCCCTCGCAGTGCCCTCTACATGCATTACCTGGACTTCTGTGAGAAGAATGACACCCAGCCCGTCAACGCTGCCAGCTTTGGAAAGGTGAGTCCAACTTCACCAGACTTTTTCCTTTTCTTCCCTACTTCTAAATAATTTATGCACAGTTCCTAATCATGTTTTAAATCATTTAATTTTTTTTTTTAGGTTACCAAAGTAAATACGTTGGTTACTTTGCTGTAAAAATTTCAAACAGTTGTTAACAGAGTAATACCAAACCAAATACCAAAACAGAGTAATACCAAAGTATTAAATATTTCAAACAACTCAGACACGTTGTAAAGTAAAAGTGAATGTCTACCTTGAATTTCCTTGGTACTTAATTTGCAGACAGTAACTTCTTTTCTCTGAGCGGCAAATATTGAACTTGCAGGTGTGTTATGTATACGTCAGTGAGCCTGGGACAGGCAAACTGCTTGGCTTGGTAACGTGAGAGCCTTAGAGAAACTGGGAAGTGGCCTTGTATCATAGCTTGGAGGTCTGGGAGTCCTCAGCTGGGGGTGGACTGTTTGTAATATCACTGCAGGCCTGACTGTTCTCTATACACTTATGCTAAAAATACATCCCACACTCAGGGCTCTCTCTACAAAAAATCATCACCATTGGTCATTCATATTCAGCTGGCCAAGGAAGGCTATTGGAAATCAATTGAAGACTCATCACGTGTTTATTTGATAAAGATCTGGATTTTTTTACACCCCCAAAATATTCAATTTAATTTGAGTCAATACATCGAAACTCTTTCTCCTTTTATTAGCTTCTCTTTCCTGTGTGTAACTATTTTTCCACATCGGCTAATAAAAAATAGGCAAGCTTGTCCTGTACCACTATTCCTTACCAGTTTTCTGAGTGCAAGCGTCACAAGGACTGAGATGGCAGGAAGGGGTCCATGTTTCAGAAATTCACTTTTCAGATCCTCAACAGATAAATCATCAGCAAGAAAAAACAAAGGGCAATGTTAGCCCTGAGCCCACCACCCCGGAGAGTCTGAAACTGAGTGGCTGAGAATTGGCTCCACTCAGTACATGGGAAGATGCTCTGTGGTGACTTAGGAAGGGAAAAATGCTTGTGTGATGGGTTAATGTTCCTTCTCCAAAGTGAAAAGAATTTTTTAAAAAAATCAGTGGCGAAACCACCTTTGCTGTTTCTTTCATTCATTTCTTCAGCCGGGCAGTGTTGGCTGAGACTGGCTGTGTGGCGTGCACTGTGTCAGGCAGTGGAGACTCTGAGGGATCCCGGTATGGGTCCTGCTGTGGAGGGGCTCCCAGTCTAGAGAGGGGCACTGAGAGCCTCTCAGCAGTGGGAGAAGGAAGAGCACAGCAGGAGTGCATCCCTGTCCTGTGTCTGGGATCCTGGAACATTCTCTTGCATCTACACGCTCCCTCCCAGAGGCCGAAACGGAGAGTCAGGTTGGGTGAACCAAAAGACCAAGAATCCTAGCTCTCCTGGACTTATCACTTAACCTCTCTGAGACTCAGTCCTCTCAGCTGTGAAATGGGAATTAACCCCTGCCTTCTTCCTGGGATGTTGCAAGATTCACCCGAGAGGATGGCGGGCTGATGTAGGGTACTGTGCACTCAGTCATCTGGTCGCTCAGATATTTAGTAACACCTACCATGTGCCGTTACAACTGTTATTATGAATTTTCCATGAGATGCTTGTGCACAGATACAGATAGCCATTTGTTAACGTAGATTCTGAAACAAAAACAAAACCAAAAAACAAAAAAATTCAGCATTTCTAGAAACTCCAATTTGCCTGTGTAAGGACCTTCTATTCCTTTTTCTCTCAAATTCTTTTGTAACTCTGTTGTCAGCTCAGGGTTTCCTTGACCTTGTGATCTAGGTAAAATCGATTTAACTCTTCCTCTCCTCCCAGCATCCCAGTTCCATTCCTATTTCAAGTCTCAAATCTGCCACCAAGATTTCAGCAAGTCCCAGGGTGTTTGCATCCTCAGGGTCACCTTGACTTGGGACTCCTCTTTCTGCATATACCCCCTCTCCCCACACCTGTGCTATCAGTGCAGTAGCCTCTGGCCACACCCAGTTGTTTAACTTAAACAAAATTAAAATTCAGTTCCTCAGTCACACTAGCCATATTTCAGATGCTCAGTAGCCACATGGAACTAGAGGCTACCACATTGGACAGTGCAAATAAAACATTTCCATCTCCACAGACAGTTCTAGTGGACAGCCCTGTTCTGTACCCTCATGAGCTAGGGATGAAACTTGGGGTCCTCTTTGCTTTGCACAAGGCAGTCCACAGAAAGCATCCATGTAGACTAAAGCGTCCTAGGAGACTGAAGTGTGCAGCGGTAGTTTACATCCCAAACGTGGTCCCATGGAACAGACATCCCCATCCCAAAACGCTCCCTGGCCCTCCTGCCAGTTCCCCACAGCCGGTCCCGCCCTCTCTGCTCTGCTGCCTCTCCTGTCCTCCTCTACCGCCTCCTGCTGCCCCCTGCACTCTCCCTCTCCTTCCTTCTTGGGACAACCTCCACCAAATTTCCTCCATTCTCTAGTCCTCGCTTCCTGCTGGCATCTATGCCCACAAGTCTCATTTAATCCAAATGGTTTTTCAGAGTATTTTCCCAGATAATAAGTTTCCTCTCTAAGAAGAATTACAGTGCCAGGTGCTTCCAAAATAGTCATTTAAAAAGGCATCCAAGGGCTTCCCTGGTGGCGCAGTGGTTGAGAGTCCGACTGCCGATGCAGGGGACACGGGTTCGTGCCCCGGTCCGGGAGGATCCCACATGCCACAGAGCGGCTGGGCCCGTGAGCCATGGCCACTGAGCCTGCACGTCTGGAGCCTGTGCTCCGCAATGGGAGAGGCCACAACAGTGAGAGGCCCGCGTACCACAAAAAATAAATAAATAAATAAAAGGCATCCAAGGGTAAGCTGGGACGAAGTGAGAGAGTGGCATGGACATATATACACTACCAAACATAAAACAGATAGCTAGTGGGAAGCAGCCGCGTAGCACAGGGAGATCAGCTGGGTGCTTTGTGACCACCTAGAGGGATGGGTTAGGGAGGGTGGGAGGCAGACGCAAGAGGGAGGGGCTATGGCGATATATGTATATGTATAGCTGATTCACTTTGTGATAAAGCAGAAACGAACACACCATTGTAAAGCAATTATACTCCAATAAAGATGTTAAAAAAAAAAAAAGCATCTGAACTCTGTCTTATCTCCAGTCCCAAAACAAGGAAATACTCTAACTGAAATTAAAGCACAAATGCAAAAGCTCTCTGCAGCTGCCTTGCCATCAACTTCAAGTACACTGGAAATCAGGGCTGTCCTTCCAGCCACGGAGGACAGAAGGTACCTGCTGAGGGTTTTCGCATTGAGCTTGTTGAATTGAAATCCCAGACACATTTTCCCTTCCTGAGGGCTCCCGGCACACTGCAGCTGCCACCTCCTTGAGAGAAAGGGACTAGTTCTGTGAAACCTTGGAGTGTAATCGTGGACAGTCTTCCTTTGAGCCGAGCCGTCCAAACTTATGATTCATCTCTGAACTTTTAGCTTAGAGCAGGCAAAGTTCACTATTTCAGCTTAGGTTTTAGAGAAAAATTAGATTGGTGGTCGTCCTCCCACCTGGCTTGCAAGTGGGCTGAGGTGAAACAGACATCAGTGGTAAAGCTGTCCCCATGTCGCCTGGCTGGGATCCTGTTCTTGGTAAAGTGGATGGCAGCGATCGCTTTGCTGCAAGTAAGATCCGAAATAAAAATCCCCTCTCCAACACCGTGGGCAAGCTCCGAAAGCACCATCTTCCAGTAATGTATTGCCTTTGGGTCCTGGAATTAATTTTGGAATTGCAGAGCGTCCTGAGGCTGCTAGCTGAACTGACTTCTTGTGCCTGCTTTTGCTGTTGGCTGGGGTGATGAAAGGTCATCCAACTTGGAGTCACTTCACTTTTCTGAGCTCCCGTTTCCTTACCTTTAGATGGGAAGTGTCCCAGATTACTCCAGGGATAAAATGAGACAGTGCTTATGAGGATGTTTTTTAAAACTGTAAAGTTCTCGATCAATGGAAGAAATCACTATTTTCTAAAATTGGCTGCATTCCGTTCTAACTCCTCTATCTTCTTACCATACTTTATTTTTCTTTATAGCACTTATCACTGTCTGAACTACTATATATATATGATGTTACTAATATATATGTATAGTTATCTATATATTGTGGTATTATCTATATATTTTATTACATATAATATATAATTATCAATACATGTAACTAATAAATATGTAACATATATATTTTTTAGTTGCTTGTGTTTTGTCCATCTCTTTTTCTAGAACAGAAGCTCCATGAGGACCTTTTTGTTCACTATGCATCCCTAGCCCCCAGAATAGTGCCTGGCACATAATAGATCTTCAGATATTTGAAGACTGAATGATTTACATTATTGCTGTTTGCTAAGAACACCGTGAATCGTTTGACATGTGGCAGTTTGCTTAAGCCTTATGGTCACCATACAAAATTGGCATTGTATCCACTTTCCATTAGTCCATTTACTGAGTAGGGATGAACTTGTTGAGGTACCGATGGAAACTGGTTGTATTTTCACTTACTTTAAAGAGCTGCCTTCAGAGTCCTCTGTCCGTCATTCCTGCTCTGCCCTCTGACAGCATTGCAGGGCAATCCCACAGCATCAGCCATCATATCAGTCTTGGCTGGATCATTAAAACTCATTCTCAGCTATGAAAAAGCCCAGTTCTGTCCAATTTAAAACTTCCATCTCACATGGAAGGCAGACCTCCCCCAACGATGCCTCCGAATTTGCTCTGTGAAAGGGAAGGGGGGGACTCTTTCTCTCCTCTTCTGACTCCTCCAGGGTCGGGGGAGGGGGACAGAGGGGGAGGGTATCTAGAGGAAAGGCAACAGGAGTCTTTTTGACCAGCGGGTGCTCTCTGAAGGCTCCTCCCAGCTATCAGTGTCCTGTGCTGTGATCGTCGTCCATAGGCTGGGGGAAAGGGGTCCGGTGGTGGGTCTGGGGGGAGACCCCCTGGATCTCTGTCCACACTGGCTGAAGGGCTGTGCTCTCCAGCTGACCTCCCACTGCCCACCGCTCTTGCTTCTCCACTGAGGATTCACCCTATGGCTCTGGCCTTATGCTGGAGAGTTCTGACCAGCTCTCTGAATGCCTCGTGTTACGCTTTTATTCTTAGAGAAGCCCAGAGGAGCCCCCACGAGTGTGACGGGTATGGAACAGGCCCACCTTGGTGACGTGCAAACAGAAAATGGCTTTGCTTTGTTTCTCAACCATGTTACGGCCAACTCCCTTCCCTGACCCCTGATGGTTTTGTGGCAGGTTCAATAGCTTTTCGGTTATTGATTATAAAAACACGCCTCAGCAGATGTAGAGAATGGACTTGAGGACACGGGGAGGGGGAAGGGTGAGCTGGGACGAAGTGAGAGAGTGGCATGGACATATAGACACTACCAAACGTAAAATAGATAGCTAGTGGGAAGCGGCCACATAGCACAGGGAGATCAGCTCAGTGCTTTGTGACCACCTAGAGGGGTGGGATAGGAAGGGTGGGAGGGAGACACAAGAGGGAGGAGATATGGGGATATATGTATATGTACAGCTGATTCACTTTGTTATACAGCAGAAATTAACACGCCATTGTAAAGCAGTTATACTCCAATATACTGTAAAGCAGTTTATACTCCAATAAAACAAAAAACAAGCCTCTTTTCAATAATTTAGGTGCTCTTGTAGACACTAAAGTCCAGTGCAGTGCTCTAGTTGAAACCTACAGTCTCTCATCCATTTGAAAACTCCTCCCCTCCCCCCACCTCAGGACTGACCACGTGTGGCCTGGGGACCTGCAGTGGGGGAGGGGAGAGTGGTCTGACCTTCTGCTCTTCCTTAACCTTTCCTTCCTGCTACTGGTGCCTCCAGGCTTGTCAGGGTGAGAAAAAACACTTCCAAAATGATACCCCTAGTTCTCCAGCAAAAGCAGTGAAATAAATGTTTAGAAAGCAACACAACTGTAAATTGAAACAAACACAAGGTAATATCAGAATTGGCCTACACATGACATCATACTCACATAAATTACCCAAGCTTATTAAAGACAATTCTTTTTAACAGATATTAGAAGTGTCTAGCTATATCTAATTATGAATGCAGCATTCACAGATGTTTAATAAAATTAATAAAAATAGCGAACATTTACATAGTGCTTTCTATTACCTGGCACTGTTCTAAGCACTTGACATATGTCAACCTTGTCTAATCCCCCAAACAACTCTATGAGGTAGAAACTATTATCCCCATTTCATACAAGGGTAAACTGAGTCCCAGAGAAGTTAGGTAATTTGCCCAAGGTCAAACAGCCAGTAAGTAGATGTGTGATTCAGCATGTGACCCTGAGAAGTCTGGCTCTAGAGTCCCTGTACTTAACTGTCTCACTTACACAGAGCAACTTATTTTGGGGGTACGGTCCGTATGTGTAGAGGCAGGTTTTGTGTAAACAGTTGTCCTTTTGACTTTGGTGTTGTCATTAGCAGTCACTTGGACACCTCCATATGATCAAATTTGGGAGTGAAGTCTCAGCCTGTCTCTCAGGGTCAAGTGCGCTGGTCACTGCAATTGAGAAATTTCCCCTCAGATCTTCCCCCCAGGGTGTTCCAGGCACTGGGAACCCCCCTGCCAGTATTTCCCATTCTGCTTCCCCCTCAACACTTGGGTTCACCCAAGTGAACCTTAGGTATGTATTTATTAGGTATGCATTTATCTCAGGAGATGGGAAATGGAGTCCTCTAGGGGAGGAGGCTGCAAACGGACATATGCATGTGAGAAACTGCAAAGCAAGATGGCAGATGTGCCCCCTGAGCTATGAACACCCAGCATCGGAGGGACGCAGAGGAGGAAACTGCTGCCTCCTCGGGGTGGGGAGTGAGGGCAGCCTGAGAACCAGGTCAATCCCGGAGTACCTCTAGGTACCTAGTATTGCCTTCTCCTAACCTGCAGACTTGCGGGATCCATGGAAGCTGAAGCGAGTGTTTCAGTTTCACCAAATGCTTCTTTCTCCTGCTTTTCCACTGGTCTTTTGGAAACTAAAAACTCCACCTGCCCAGAGATGGAGCATAACTGTGCTTAGCAAGAGCTAAGCTTTTTCGGAAAGAAAAACTGGACCTCAGATTTCTGAGCTAAGAGAGTATCTCTTACTAATTGGATTGCTTTCCACGCATTTGTAACAGGCATTCTGGTGGAGGATTAAAGGCAAAAGAATGTCTTCTTCCACAGACTTTTACTGAGGGTCCACCATGTGCAGTAGGCGAGGAGTTTCCAATAACGCCAGGTTTTGGGCCCTGAATTTGAGGATCTGTCACTCTTACTCTTTGTATTACCCTGGACAGGTCCCATTTCCCTGTCTGAACCTCAGTCCCTCCATCTATCACGTGGGGAAGTTAGTCTACAAAGGTGTGAGGATCTTTACCATATGAACTGGAAACACTTTTCAATGAGAAATCATGATGACAATAACACTGACACTCTTTGCCAGGCCCTGGCCCAAGCCCTCTGCACATATTACCTTATTTAATCCTCACACAGCCCTGTGAACTAGATGCCGTTTTTTTGTTCCTGTTTAAAGATGAGATAGCTGATTCCAGGGTCCCTGGAACCTTTCCTATGAGGTAAATCCTGGGTGGACATCAGAAGGTGTATCAGTTAGGAATTGTATTCGGGCTGTGTGTGAAAGATGCCTCTCCTCATTCCCAAACGATGGCTTAAATAAATTTGTGGTTTTACTTTTCTTCACATAGAATAAGTTTAAAAGAAGGTAACCTATGCTAGTATAACAGCTCTATAAGAGCATCAGGGACCTGGGCTCCTTCTCTCTCTGTGCTCTGCCGTTCTTAGCAGATAGCTTCTAATTTCTAGGTCACCTCATGGTCCAAAGTGACTGCTGGACAACAAAGCCTAAATTCCAGGCAAGAAGTAGAAAACAGGGTGTAGGGAGAGAAAGGTCAAAACTCCAGCTGAGTCAGCTGTCTTTAGAAGCTTTCCCAGAGCCCTGCCCAGTGATTTCCCCTTTTGTCTCACTGTCTGCCCTTGGCTGTCAGGGAGGCGGGAGAATGTAGTCCATCGCCTCCTGGAATAAAAAATTAGAGTTTGGTTAGAAAGGGAAAGGGGCAGACAACTAGCCATTTTATCCACATAAGGGCATTTCAGAAATCCACGTATCCTTTTTCTTTTAAAAAAATGAGATCTAATTGACATCTAACATCGTATTAGTTTTACGTGTACAACGTAGTGATTTGATGTATGTATGTACTGCAAAATGATCAACGCAATAAATTTAGTTAACATCCATCACCACACAGAGTTACACATTTTTTTTTTCTTGTGATGAGAACTTTTGAGATCTGTTCTCCTGACAACTTTCGATCATACGGTACAATAATGTTAACTATAGTCAGCATGCTGTACATGACGGTTGTACATGACAACCCAGGACTTATTTATCTTATAACTGGAAGTTTGTACCTTTTGATCACCTTCACCCATTTCTCTCCATGTGTCCTTTTATGTGTCACGACTATAAAATGGAACCCAGGATCCTAAGAGAGTGCAGGGTGTACTCTCAAATGTGGAGCCCATGGGAGGAAACATAAGTGCACCAAGTGAGTAGCTTAGACTGTGTGGGGTAACATGATTTATGGTCAAAGATTTGTTGAGCTTGTCAGGAAGAGGCTGTTTCATGGATAGGCAACTAGACAGCTGTGACACAGTGCGACTTGAATATGTCGGGAGGCCCTTTAACCTCGCAAATACACCTCCCCCGAAGGCTTGCCGATATCTCAAAATCCTCAGTTCCTTTCGTTTAAGTCTGTGGAAATGCAACTACAAAAGAGCAGGGTAATTCATTAATACTGACCAGTTACTAACATCTCAATGTAAAGAAGTTTAATCTATTAAGGGAACTTAAAGATCTATTGGTGAGACCTTCTCATTTTCCAGACAAGGACATTAAAAGTCAAAGAGATTGAGTGGGCTTCCCAAGGTCCGATGTGTAGTGGCAGGGCTGGATCTGAGGGGAAGGGGGGAGACCAGTGGATGCCACCTGCTGGGCAGGGACCCCCCCCCCCCACCTCCAGTAAGAGGTAGGGAGACAGGAGGAGGGGAATCTGGGGCGGCAGATGTACTTGTATGAATTGAATTTATTTATATCCTGCCTTTTCCCCGTGAGGGCTTGAGGTACTTAGCCATTTGGGCTGTGGGTGTTGCTTCCTTGAATATGTGGCTCCTTCCTCCCCGCCGCCCATGCTTGAGCAATGCAAGAAACAAACAGACAGACAGACAGACAACAGTGTTCTGGGGACCTATGCTTCTTTCAGCCACATATGCCTGGAACAGAGATAAGGCTAGAGGTTCCTCTCGTTTTACATGACTGCCCTCTTCCTCAAGAGCGCTCACAATCTGCCCTGACCCCAGGTTGCTTGCGCACCTGTGGAGGGACACAGAGGGAGATAAAGGTACTCTTGAGGCATCTTTAGGATTCTTCAGGGATGGTCTTTTTTCAATTTACAAAGGAAAAAAATTAAGCACATGGGCAGTTTCCTTCTACTTTAAATTCTTGCATATGTTTTTCTTAACCCTTAGTATCTGCTGTGATGTCAGCATGTCTGATTTCACACCAGATTCCGTATTTTGTTATTTCACACGTCTTTACTGATGTGCAGTGTAAAAGCTCAGAAATCAAATTGTGTGGGTTTGAATCCCAGCTCCACCATTTACCAGCTGTGTGAACTCAGGAGCTTTCTTAATAGCTATGAGCCTCAATTTTCTCCTCTGTAAAATGGGGACATGGCACCAACCACCTGAGGACTGTTGAGATAATGACTGTTAAAAGGGCTGCCTTAGCACAGTGCCTGGTAAGTATAAACACTCAGTGCACTTTAGCTATAATTATGATTTCAGTTTACCATCGCAACATTTCATGACTTTAATACATCATGTTTTTAATATATCATCACTAACATATGAATGTTTCAACCTTCCTAGCTGCTCTTCCTTCTGAACAATTTTGAGAACAATTGTTCTAAAAATTTCCCACATCACACACATGCTACCATCACCACCCTCACCCTCTCGTATTATCATCTTCAGAATTATTCCCTTTTTGACTTAACCTCTATCTTATGTAACTCACCCCATTCTAGCTAAATGGGTGTATGATGACTGTCTCTTCTCACACTCACAGACGTGACACATCATCCCAACATCCCAAGGACAATACTGGGCTCACGTATAGATTTTTGGACTTCTTGGAATTGTTACCCACGGTACTTATCGGGGGCAACAGATCGTTACCTCTCTAGCCATGGGTGTTTGCTCGGAATCCTTCATCAATCCGTATGCATAATCTGAAATTCCATTTCTGTCTCATTGCTCTAGATGTAAATTTCTTGTAATTTTTAAAAATTTCTTTTGTGGAATTTCCTGTGGAACCTGCAGCCGGGTAGAACCCACCTCAACCTCCAGTGCCTGGCACCCAGTAGGTGTTACTCCTCCCAAAATTGTTAAATGGATAGAGTTATCCCAGCATAGTAAAATGACTCTGGCAAGCACCCATTTCAAGATGGCAGCATTGATAGAAAGTGTTTAGGAAAACTTATTCATACTACCAGACTTAATTATTTTTTCTTCTCTGAAAAAGGCTCAAGGTCTATTGCCAACAAAGAGAGCACCCCACTTTCAGACTTAAAAGTTGTGACAATTAGAATCCCTTTAACCTCTTTCCCTAACCATTTCTCTCTCTTGTTCAAAAAATCGTCGTGTGTGTTTTTTAAGAGAAGGCACAAGTACTTGCCATTGTACTGAATTTATAATTTCTTGCTGCTTGAAAAGCCCCTTTTCTTTTTCCCACACCCAGATGACCTCTGAAATAAGACCGGGAGCTCTTGTTTTAAAACCGTCTTAAGCATACTTGATTCTTTGTATACACGAGTTTGTCTCCCTCGGAGTGGGGGAGAATATCCACTTATTCCATTACACTGGAACTTCTTTTGGATCAGTTCCTGTTGGTGGCAAATCCTTGCCTACTGAGGGTGGATTGAATTTTGGGGAACAACCAAAAGCCTTTTTTCAGAGCGTCCCTGATGACTAAGTTGGGAGATCAAGCTGGATCAAGCAAGACCATGGGACTTGGGGTCAAAGTCAAACAAGGCCTCTCTGTAGAGTAATGAGGCCGAGTGGCTTTGCTCTGTGGCTCTGAAGGTGTCTCTTGAGGTGACACCCACAGAGAATGCTGAGGGTTTCGTGCACAGTCAGTGGACCCTTGCTGGCTCCCTTGGGTGTCGGTGAAAGTGATGAACAGGAGACGGTGGGACTGGATCCCTGCTGCTTCTACTCGCTGGCATCTGTGAATCCGAGCAGCCTGTATCACCCTAGACCCCGGTTCCTCATTTGTGAAACGAGGACCATCATATTCTCCTCCAGTGTGGTTTTTAGGATAAATTTAATACCGAGAGTAAAATACTTTGTCTAGTGCATGGTGCCTACTGATGCCCAATGGGTGTCAGTTCCTCTTCTCACTCTTCCCCTTCCTTATCTTAAATGAGGCCTGTGGTTTGAAGATGCCATTTCAGGAACGTTTGCCCCAAACTCACTCATGTTTCTTAAAAAACTACAACCACAAAATTATGTCAGGGTACCCTGCGTGCTGAGTTTCCTTCCACCTGGAGCCGTGTGTCTAATGGAGAGAAGAACGGACGGAAGAGATGAATAACCTGACCACCACCTGAAAAAGGATGCCAGCAGCCCCGGAGAGACTGGATCGCCAGAGCTTCTCCGCATCCCACCCCTGCCTGGCCCATGGAGACCCCAGCCCCGTCTGCCCAGGCTGAAAGAGCAGAGGGTGGGATTCCTGAGTAATTAAAGGGAATTTGGAAGGCTGGGATGTTGCGGAAGGTTAGATCAGTAGCTAGAACAGCATGTGGTGTTCTTTAGGCAGGCTTCATTGAATCCATACAAAAAAAGAAAGAGGGGCTGCCTGCCGTCTGCCCATTTATCAAACAGTGAAGCTCAACTCTCACAGCTCCACAAAAGTGTTTGACTGTTTGCTGAGTCTTGCTCCAGAAATTAAAAGCTGAACAGCCTTAGCAGGGCTGAACCGACCCTGCATTTTGAGACTCAAACTAAATTGTGCTGGGCTTTCAGATTCAGGGACCAGCTGATTATTTGGTGAAAGGAAAGGAGAATAATTTGTAATTTGCAGCCCATAAGAAACACTTAAAAAAAAAGCAAACTCCCTTCCCACAGGTTTTTGTTGCGGCTGGAAGGAGGAGGTGCTGTCTGCGACAGCTTTCTTTGCTCAGAGTGGGAAAAGTCTTGACCTCCAGTTGGGCAGAGAGCGATGCGGTGCAGCAGGGCCTCCACCCATCCCCCACCCCCAACTCCTAACAGGCTTCCTTTCCTCTTCGTGCTTTATTTGAAATGACCTTTCTCTCTTTCTGGAGGAGGAGGAGAGGATTTGGCCATCACATATTTTTAGAGAAAAAGTATTTTCACAAATGGAATTAAAGATTCTAACCACGCAAATATATTGCTTGGGAGACCATAAGATAACCACAAAAGCCTGGAAACTGGGTTTTCTGAGAATCCTCTGAAGAGCCATCAAAGGATTTGAAGGATACGTCTGTCGATGAAGAGAATGTGCTAGAAAAGGGTGATGCTCCTGGAGGACATCAAGCGGGGGGCAGAGCCTGGACGATAGGTTGAAACAGTGTCGTTATCCCCATTTGATAGATGAAAAAGCCTGATGCTCAAATGGAAGAAAGAGGCACAGGTCATTTTTTGGCTCTCCAATTTAGCACATTTTATAAAGTGGTAATACCCTTCAATACTTGATGGGATTGGGAGAGGAAGAGGACGACGAGAGGTGAGCTGGAATGAAGGCAGAACCTGGTGGGTTTGGACTTTGTTTGGAGTCTTCAGGAAGGAGTGGTTGAGGTGAGGCATGCCTGGCAGCAGGGGCAGTGAGCCCATTGCAGCAATCCAGGTGTGAGATTATGGCCCTGGGGCCGATGGAGATGGAGATGCTGGGAGAATCAGGATATATTCACAAGAGAGGGAGGATGGAACTTGGTCACAGACTGGAAGTAGCAGGTGCACCGGTTTGGAGAAGGAAGAGCTCTTACCTGGTCAGGGGATCAGGAAAGGCTTGGAAGAGGGTGTAAGTGGATCAGTAGAGATTCATCCCCACCTCTGAGAAGGTGCTCATAGTTCGTGCCCTGCCAGTGGGAAATCAGAAGCAGCATCTCTTTTTTTTTTTTTTTTTTTTTTTTTTTTGCAGTACGCGGGCCTCTCACCGCTGTGGCCTCTCCCGCCGCGGAGCAACAGGCTCCGGACGCGCAGGCTCAGCGGCCATGGCTCACGGGCCCAGCCGCTCCGCGGCATGTGGGATCTTCCCGGACCGGGGCACGAACCCGTGTCCCCTGCATCGGCAGGCGGACTCTCAACCACTGCGCCACCAGGGAAGCCTGTGCAGCAGCATCTCTTATGAAGGACAGTGTGCAGGCTCCCTCTGTCTGACCACACCTGCCTGCTCGATGCTGTATTAGAAGAGAAGGGAGTTAGAAGAAATGTGGCTAGACTTAAACATCCCTGGTAATAAAAGTGAATGAATGAGTCATCAGGATAATCACTGGTCATAATGGGCAATGTTTATTGAACCCTTACTAAGTGCCAGGCACTGTTGCTAATTATTTACATATGTTTACTGTTTAAATTTTCACAAAAATTCTCTGAGGTAGGGGTTGGTATCATTCCCATTTTACAAATGAGGAAGCTGAGTCATTTGAATGTTAAATAACTTGCCCAAGGGCCCCAGAATAACAAATGGCTGAGCTTGGATCTAATCCAGGTAATCTAGCTCCAAAGCCCTTGCACAGAACCCCTCTACCGTACTGCCTCTTCACAAACACCATCGCTGTACACACCAGGAAAGAGGCCCATTGGTTGTGTTTTCACCTTGGCAGAAGGCCCCTCCTAGGTTTCTGGCAGATCTACGTGGTTGTCCTGGGAAGCAGCACTTAGCGTCGTCCACTTGTCAAATGAGTAAAGGGTACTCTCCAGGCCAGGGGTCGGGCTTCATGCCTTCATTCGACAAACATGGACTGAGCTCTTCGCATGTGCCCTGGGCCAGGTCCCTGCTCTCGTGGAGCTTATGTTCAAGTGGGGGGAGATGTGAAATAAACCCTCAGAGAGTAAGCGAGCGAGACAACTGCGGAGAGTGCCGAGAGGAGGACAGAAAGCAGGGTCGCGTGCTGGGGTGCTGCATGTGTTACTCTGCACCCACTGGTCAGAGAAGGCCTCTGGGCAGAGGGACCTTGCCCAGAGGCCCGAATGTTGTAGGAGAAGGAGCTAATCTTGTGACGATCTGGGTGAAATTGCATTCCTGATGGAGAGAGCTGCAGTACAAAGGCCCCCAGTGGGGGGAGGAAGCCTGGAATGTTTCAGGAACAGGGAAAAAATAAAATAAAAAGCAAGCCAGTGTGGCTGGGATGCAGTGAGGAAGGGCAAGAGTCGGAGGAGAGGAAGGCCAGGAGGCAAGCAGGGACCGGGTTACAGAGGCTGAGGTGGGGGTGAGTACCAGGTGCAGCGGAAGCCTTTGGAGGGCTGTAAACGGGGGTAACAGGTTCTGGATGAAAGCGTACACTGCCTACGTTGTGAGGAGGGGGGTGAAGCCCAGAGCGGCCAAGTGAGACCCCCCTGAGGATCCAGAGCCCCACCGTCACTCAGTGCTCCCCCCCCCCCCCGGCGTCCCCAGCACCAGTGGTCTTCTCGGGGTTCCTCTTGGACTCCTAATAAGTCATCCCAACCAAGGGTCTGTGTTTTCCTTCATTCTTTAGATTGCTGTTTGTAAACTCCGGCACTGTGCTCCCAGCTTTTCCCAGCGCGTAACTGATTCTTGTGTTGACTTACAGATCATAAGGCAGCAGTTTCCTCAGTTAACCACCAGAAGACTCGGGACCCGAGGACAGTCAAAGTAAGCACCGACAGCCCTTCCACCTGCAGAGTGCATGTCCACGGGCCTCCAGTCAGATTGGGACCCCAGGCCTTTCATCCTGAGCTCAGTCCACAGGCCTGGGGGGGAAGTCTGTGGCCGGCAGGAGTGGCCCCCTCTCCCAGGAGCCCTGAGAGCAAGGCCGTCCAAAAGGCCAGCTGCTTTAAGGAATCCGACATGGTGCCACCCTGCCTTCAGTTGTTTTTGTGAAAGAGTCTTGGGCATTCTTTAAAAGGAGCGCCTTGTGGTTTCTTGACCAATCTCCAGGTTACTAGGATTGTTTTGGTCAACAAACTCTCTACTCTGACAGTATCCAGTCTGCCAGAGAAGCAACCCTGTACCAATCCCTGCAAGGGAGATGGGGTGGAAAGCTCCAGCCATGCTGTGGTACCCAGGATGTACTGCTTCCCATTCATCCATTCGGAACCAACCACCCAACCAATGTTTGCTTCACATTTTCTGCATGTCAGATAAATGGTGCTAAGTGCTGGGGACACACGAGCAAACAGGTTTCCGCCCTCCTGGATGGAACATGTATTCTCCAGGGGAAGACAGACAAAAATGATCATCAGATTGTGAAGAGGGTTGTCCTAGAGAATAACAAAAGGTTGGTCTGGTTTAGAGAGGGTAGCCCTGGAAGGGCTTACTGAGGAGGTGACCCGAGGAGTGAGAGGCTGTGTGGATGCCTGTCTGCCAGGTGAGAGTCAATGGGAAGGGACTCTGCCTATTTAGCCCAGGCTTCACTAAAATCTGGATTTATAGAGACTTGCCTCGAAGGGTGTTTCAAAAAACTGTTGGAAGTGACTAGGTGTTCCATGAAGAAGGTCTGTTGGCCATGTAAGTTTGGTAAGCACTGAGCTAAACAGGGTCCTTTATGCAGGACTTGTCAGAACCTTTATTATACTACTGTACACCGTGATTCCACTAGAGGGTGCCTTATTATGCAGCATTTCTAAACGTTTTTACCATGCTGAGTAGCAGATCAACACATACTGACTTATAAAATAATGAAACTTTTTGTTAAAAAACAACCACCACATAGGACTTGTAAGACTTGTCACTAAAAATGTTTCAAAAGCAGCATGTCCAATACTGCCCCCTGACTCTACCCCTGGCCATCCCCAGGCAGCACATTCCCATCCTCCAAGGGTGGGTTTAACTTTGAAGCCAAATTAGGTAAAGAAAGTGGAAAGTGGATGATGAAACTGGGGAAAACCCTTTGTAGTAAAGTTCTGAAAATAAACGAGGCTCATTTTTTTCATGTGGCTCAGAAGCTCTGGGGGCAATTTCCAAAGAGACTTACAGAAAATTTTTGAGCAAGGGACATATTGGAATAAATTTCTAATAATTTTTCAGGGTGACTCCTCTCATGAACAAATCTCACTCATAATGAAAAATTCCAGTATTTGTTTAAAAATGAGCTTTCAGCCCTGGTAAGAGTATAGAGTAGAAAACCCAGATTCTTCCTTATTTGTTTGCTGGTGAGCACAGTGGTTGGCACACAAGGGCAAATCAATCCACAGAGAAGTGGATGGTTGGAAGACTCTTGAATGAATGGAAAGGAATTATTTTTCTCCAGCTTATGGTCTTTTTAGAGTCACTGGCTCCAATACATTGTTGCCATTTCTGAGATAAAAGTGTACAAATAGATAGTAAAGACAGGCAGTAAAAGTAGTAAAGATAGAACAGCATGGTTTCCCATCCTGCATAAGTTTGGAGAAAGTTTCCTTCTGTCTACATGTAAGAGCCTGCTTTTGTTTTTTTGTTTTCTTTTTCTTTAACCTAGAGGTTGGCAAATTGGGCAATATCTTCTTTTAAAATTCAGTTTCATTGTATTCTCTCCATAAGGATCCTCCAAGGTTGGTCTCACCTTCAACCAATTGAAAGGTAATAAGAAGCTCTAGTCTCCAACATGCCATTTGGCCTTTTAGAGAAAATCCCTCAGCAAATTTACTTGGACAGAATAAATTGGGGGGGCAGGGGGCTGATGGAGAGTGTGTTGACGTGCCTTACAGACCTGAAATAGAAACCTGAGAAGTGGTCAGAGCACTAGCTTCGCTGCAGTTGCCAATTCTAGCAACATACAGTCTGAAAAATCAAGAAGCGGTCTGATCTGAACATGTTATTACTAGCTTGATCTTAAGAAAGTGTAAGGGGGGACTTTGTAAAGTTAGGGAGGCGTGTCATAACTGCCCTCCCGCCTGGAGGGGCTTCCAGAGCAAATGGAACCCGCCCCCACCCCCACTACCAAAGGAGTGCCCTCCAGGTGGAAAGGCAGTTATGACAGTTGGGAAGTAGAAGGCGTAGAAGACAGAGATCAGCTCAACACAAAGAGGAACTTTCTGATCACTGCACCAACCTAAAATGAACTGGGCTACCTTCGGAGGGTCTGAGTGCTTCATCCCAGGAGGCATTCAGATTGAGGCGAGATGCCCACTGAGCAGAAGTATCACAGAATGGTATCAGGAGTGAAGGGGGAGCGGGGAAAGGGAAGGTTACCTGTGCTCAGCTCTCCTCTCCCTGGGAAGCCTCTCTCAGAACTCAGACTGCTTTCTCTTTTGTATTATTTCGTGACTGTCACCACCATATCTCCATGAGTAGAAAAGAGTAGTTAATACGTTGTAGAGCATTTCTGAAAGTGAGGTCCATGAATTACTTACATTAGTATTGCCATGTGATCGTAAAAATCCACTCTGGATCTGCTAAATCAGAATCTTTGGAAGCAGGGCCTGGGAGTCTGTATTTTAATATGTTTTGTAGGTGATTCTTATTAGTAGTAAAATTTGACAGTCACTGGCTCAGTGCTTAAAAGCACTTTTAGAGGTTCAAATCCTGCCTCTACTGCTTACTCACTATATGATCTTGGGTGTGTTACTTAAATTCTCTGGGTCTTAGTTTCCTAGTCTGTAATATGGGGATAATAACTAGTTCTAGCCTCCCAGGGGTTTTGTGAGATGAAATCGGGCAATGTGTGTAAAGTACTTAGTACCTTGTTAGCTGCTGTGTTAGAATAGTAGGTAATGGCGGTCTCATAGAGCCAGGAATGTAATGCAGGGGCCTAACCCAGCAGGCTTGCTGATCTCAAATGGATGTGCATCAGAATTACCTGTGGTGCTCATTTCAGTGCTGATTCTCGGCCCCTTATTCCCTGTCCTGAATCCTTAGGTCTGGGAAGGGGCCTTGGAATCTGTATTTTTATTACAGTCCATAAGTGGCTCTGACAAACATTAAAGTTTGTAACATCACCATGTGGTGTGTTTTCTTAGTGTAGCACAGTGGCTCTGTAGTCAAACCTGCTTCCTGCCCTAAACAGCTGTATGACCTTGAACAAATTACTTAAGCTTTCTTGCCTCCATTTTCTCATCTGTAGAAAGATTATAATAATCCCCATTTCATAGAATTATTTTACAAATTAATGTATGTAAAGCACTTTCCAAAGTGCCCAGCACATAGCAAGTGTTCAATAGATTGTAGCTAAAACCCAAACAAAATGCAGCCTCCATCCCTCATTAGTCTTAATTGAAAACATTGCTGTTATTAAGCCCATTCTGAGTTAATAAAAGGTCCTGGTCTTTGTCTTACATTCAGTGTCAACTGAGACACTGAGTTTATCCTTTTTAAGATACAGTTCTTTAAGACTGCCATTTATTGATTAAGAAAAACATAGACCAAATGAATTTTTGTTGGTGGTACAGTTAACAGTCATAAACACGCTCTTCTTCTTGGGTCCGTGTATATAAGAGATTAAGTACAAATGGAAATTTTTTTATCCCACTTTCTGCTTTGCAAAGTATTTGACTTAACATTTTCTGTAGGAGGCAATTTTGGTTATTTTTACCTGTCTGATTGATGGCTGGCAACGTGGAACTTTGGTTTAATTCTAGACTTCCAACATGTTGAGCCTTGCAGAGGAGTTAACTCTTCTAGCTCAGGGAGGATGGGTCCAGCCGTCTTTGGCCTTGGGCTCCCGCGGCTCAGGAACCTCCACCTGATGAGGGTGCATGTGGGTCTCTCTCTCTTCCTTTGTGGCCCAGGTATCATTACTACGGCATCGCGGTGAAGGAAAGCTCCCAATATTATGATGTGATGTATTCCAAGAAAGGAGCCGCCTGGGTGAGCGAGACGGGCAAGAAAGAAGTGAGCAAACAGACGGTGGCATATTCACCCCGGTCCAAACTTGGAACATTGCTGCCAGAGTTTCCAAATGTCAAAGATCTAAATCTGCCGGCCAGTCTGCCAGAGGAGAAGGTGACCACGTCTGAAGTGTTGCTGGGAGTGGGTGGTTTCTCTCTCTCTCTCTCTCTCTCTCTCTCTCTCTCTTTTTCTCTCACACACCACAGCACACTCACACACACACACACACACACACACACACACACACACACATACACTTTTATTACAAAATGGTGAGTTTAAAAATATAAAGATAGAAATCAGATTCAAGTATGGACTTTAGTTGACAATAACAATGTATCCGTGTTGGTCCATTAGTTGTGACAAATGTTCCATCCTAATGCAAGATATTAACGGTAGAGGTAACTGGGTTTGAGCTATAAGGGAACTGCCTGAACTATCTTCAAAACTGTACTACAACCCAGTACTATTCTAAAATTAAAAGTTTCTATCTCTCTACCTATCTATCTTACTTACCTTCCTACCCATCTATGATGTTGTACTGTCTCATTTCACAAGGGCCCCCTCCTCTGGATTGCTTTTATATAGGATAAAGTTTATTTTCCCATGTGCTGCAGAGGATGTGGTAAAATTATAGTCCCATAGACAAAGAAGATTTTATAGGTATAGTGAATCGGATAGTTTGGGCCATAGGGTATTGGGAAGAAATAATTGGAAACACAAATTTGGAGACTTTCCCCTGGGTGGTCACATCCTAATGCACCTACCTTGTGCTGCCCAGTGTGCCGGTAGGTGATGAGTTTCTACATATCACACTGGGTTGCAGTGGTGAATGAGACTTGAGTCCTGCTCTCAGGAAGCTTACAGTCGAGCAGGGAGACAGATGCTTGCACAAGCAAACTAAGTTTATATAAAGCATATATCTAGGTTCTAAAACAAAAAGAATACCTGAAAAGAATGCTTTAAATCTAAGAACTAGATAAATCCTTATTTTTTCTCAAATTTGCTTTCTTGCTCAACAAACTTCCTGTACCATTGCTTTAAAATTCTCAGTTAAATGGAGCTGGAGATGCAGTTCTTTTGCTAAGCAGATTCTAGAGAATTTCCAAATGTCTTTTTGTGATTTGGGCAAAAGCACCTCTTCTTATGAGTACATGCTGGGTTTTAACTTTTCAGTATCTCAGCTGATGAGAATTTAATTCGGTAGGCCTCTACTATGTGCCAGGTACTGTACTAAATGCTGGATACACAAGCATGAATAATATGCTATTTTTATTTTCCCAGAGTCCACAGTTTCAGGGGGTGGAGATGGGGCAGAGAGAGAAACCCATGCTTTCCATACCACAGGGTGAGTGCTCTGAGGGAGAAACACACTCAGGTGTTATGGGAGCACAGAGGAGGGAGCTGAGAGTCAGCGGGCCCCACCTAGTGAAAATGAGTTTTGTCTGGGTCTTGCAGGATGAGTAGGAATTAGGCGAATTTCATCCCCTCCACATAGAATAAATGACTTGAAATTGAAATTCCAAGGGCAGAAGTAACACGTATTAATGTATGCCTTTATTGTTGATCCCTCCTCACCCCTCACAGGTTTCTACCTTTATTATGATGTACAGAACACACTGTCAGAGAATACTGGACACTGTAATAAGAGCCAACTTTGATGAGGTAGGTCAACAAGTGCTGAGCTGTGAATACTCTGCGTTAAAATACTATGATAACACGAACTTCTATTTCACGAGCTCCCTGCTAGTTGCCAGATCTCTGGAAGCCCTTGATGTACATTAGCTCATTTAATCCTCACAGTGATCCTAGGAAGCAGGCATTGTTACTCTCCCCATTTTACCGATTCTCTGTGTGAACAGCAGTTGGCATGGCTTTTTACGTGCTCTGTCTAGTGAACTGCATCCTGCCCAGTTGGCCTCCTGGGAACACAGTTTTGCCAAGGTGTCATTACACCCAGAATTATACATTCAGAAAAGCTAAAGGGAAGCTTTTCTTTATTTTTGATTTAACCTTTTCCTGAGGCTCATCTGCTTCAGTGCATTTGGAGCTGGTTACCCTCCATTCTCAAGGTCTGGTCCCCGTGTCCATCTCACACTGCCGGTAGGGCCATCTTTGAATACAAACAATCTAAGAATTTCATTTCATTTTTATTTAAAAATATTACAGTTAAGGAATGGGGAGGAGAAATAAGGGAGGATTGAAGCACTGGTTATATAACCAAAGAGACAATAAAATCTTCTTGCCTAAAATGCCATCCAAAAGTATCTTCCAACAGGATGGCAGGAAACCGCACATTTCACCCCATAAACCTGAGGCCTTTCTGTTGAAAGAAAATGCCTTTCAGGCAGGAAAAAAAAAAAAAAAAAAAAAACTAAACTAAACCAAAGACACCACCCTGAGATCAGGTGTGGGCATTCAATTTCAGGGAAGATAACCCAGGCTCTACAGGGGCTATAAAAATCAGTAGTTATTGGTGAAAAAGATGCTGGAGATTCCCTTTTTGTGTGTTTTAGGGGGGCATGTGCTGTTGGAGATGGAGGGGAAGAGGATGAGGTAAGGCAGTGAATGCTTGTTGAGCACTTGCCGGTACTTGTGCACCTTGTTTACTGTTCCCTCAGGAGCCCAGTGTAGCAGTGGTACCACCGTATGTGAGCTGTCGCTTGGTTCTCAGACATGGCTCCAGAAGAGGTGGCAGCGTGTTGGCAGAGAAGGACTATTCTTCCTGCTCTTGACTTTCATCCACTAGATTCTTAAATTCCCCAAATTCCTTGAGTGACCGTTTACGTGGAACTATTTTCTTTTTAAAGAAAGCAAACTCACTGCTTTCTCTCGTATTGTAGTTTGGCTATGTCTCACGAATCAAAGACGGTGCACTGAGATCTGGGCAAACCATGACTCATGACTGGTTAAGACAACACTGGCTTCTGTAACAGATAAGCCCCAAGTCTTAACACAGTGAGACAATAGTGTCACAATCCAACGTGGACGCCCTTGGTTGGAAGGCTGGTTTCTGGGCGTGGTTCAGGGACCCAGGCTTCTTCTACCTTGTGGCCACACCCTGCCCTAGAGCCTTGGAGTCCCCTGTTCAGCTGATGGATGGGGAAAAGGATTACAGGGAAGACATCCCCTTTTTTAACCTTGTCAGCCCAGAAATAAAATGCATCACTTTTGCCCATAGTCTATTGGCAAGAGCTGGTCTCACAGCCCCACCTTGAGGTAAGGGGAGCTGGGAAGTGTGGCCCGTCACTGGGCGGCAGCTTATACTACTAGAGAAGAGGAGCTCTGGTGGATAGCTGTCCCTCTCTGCCACAAAAGTACTAACAACAAAACTGGTGACAGTCCTCCCGTATGTTCATATCTAGCTTTATACATCTCAAAACTTGATCATCATCTTACTTCACTGAATTCCATTCATCAATTCCAACACTTGTTGGGCATCTAATGGTGCCATATGCTGCTCTAGCCCCCAGAAATGGGGTGACAGGACACGGTCTTGAGGGAAAAAAAAGGCACGCACACCAGCAATTAGGATGCAGAATATATGGTCCAGAAACCTTGTGAGGGCTTGAGTGCTCCTGCGGGAAAAGTGCTAGACTCGGAGCCTAGGCTTGCATTCAAGACGTGGCTCAACTCCTCGTCCTAGAAATGAAGATAAAAATATCATCCCTGCCTATCCAGTTCACAGGATGACTGGAAGGAGGAGATGAGACAATGCCTGGTAAAAGGTCATACAAATGCTTGCTCTCGTCAGATACGTCAACCAGAGAGTTAAGAGAGGTCGCACAGTAGGTTAGATCTTTGTCACCTAACACTGCTGGTCCAGTATTTCTTTCTACCCCTGGGCAGGGGTATTTGGTGGCCGTTTCTGAGATGGCTGATCGAGATGTTGTTCATTCTACCCAAACACGAAAGAATGAAGGGGGGTATTTTACCTCTGATGGGCATGGCTTTCTCCTACAGCTGAGAAAAGTCATTGGTAAATAAATGGTGGATGCATCTGGTACACTGTGAGGGTGTAGTTTGTTTCAGGTCTTCAAGATCTTCAATATCCATTGAGGTCACAATGTAGACCTAGTATATTACAATCTTCCGGTATCTTATTGTTTGCTCATTGTCTGTCTCCTACCACCACCATGGAAGCCCTTGAGGGCAGGGACCTCGTTTGTCTTGCGTCTTGCTTACTACTGTATCCAGGTCAATTATACTCTCAGGCTCTCAGTAAATGTTTCTTGGGTGGGTGAGTGGATGGATGGATGGATGGGTGGATGGGTGGATGGGTGGATGGATGGAAAACCGCCACAGACTTATAGCATTGTCAGGCAAGCACAAAGAGTCCAAGTCTGCAGGTAGGGGACTTGCTGCAAAGCCTTCTCCCAACTACATTGCACAGAGAGCTGTAAAATCAGATAGTCCTGTGTTTGAGTCCCAAATTCACCACTTCCTAGCCTGTGACCTTGAGCAAGGTACTTAACCTCTCTGAGCCTCAATTTCTTTTTCTGTAAAATGGAGATAATAACTATATCTACCTCACAGTAAAATTGTGATGATTACATGGAAATTGTATAGATAAAGTGTCTGATTTCAAACTCAGAGCATAATAAGTGGTAGGTATTCTGGTAGTTATTGTTTTGTCAAGTTCCTTTTAACACTGTAGCAATTAAGTACCCATGACTGGAAGTCATCAGATATGTTTCCACAAGGTGCCAATATATTAGGAATGAACTAAACATAGGCATGGAAAAGAAATAGAAAACTTACTTAGGTATTCTTAAGGAAATCATCTCCTGATACTTCATTGAACAGAGAGAAAAAGGGCTGGGAGTTCAAGGGACTAAAGTAGATAATCCAGGAAACTTGGTTTAAATAATCATTTTCAATCATTTACCCCTGATTCGCTCACCATTTATGCTTGCAAGGAGTGAGGAGAACTTTTCCCTTCTGTCTAATTATGTTTCCATTTGTTAAATGCCTTCATCATGCCAGGCATCTTACAAGTGATCTTATTTCATCCTACCGATAGGCAGACACCATCTCCATTTTGTAAAGGCTGGTAACTCTCATATTTGTATATTCGTTTAGTCCGAGCTCCAGATTCAAATGACTTGCCGTCTAACTTACGGTGGTCTAATCAGAGCTCTGATTTTCACTCCCAGGTTTGTTCTTCCCAAGTCTTAGATTGCCACTACCACACACAATTGCTCAAACCACAAACCTCGGTTCTTCTTTTCCCCTCACGCTTCCTATCTAGTCTATCAGGACGTCCTGTTGGCTCAGCCTCCTGATATGAACACTGTGTCTGTCCATTTCACCCCTGACTTCCAAGTATCAGCCCTTGAGCTTTACACTGTTCTCCCTCCTTTTTTTTCCTTCTCACTCTGAGGAACTAGTCCACTGGACATGAAATGCTCTTAAATGCAGAGTAGGAAGGGAGGTCAAAACTGGATAATATACCCTCTACAAAGGCTGCCCTGGTACCAGGACTGATCAGGGCTCCCTGTGCCACTTGAACAGACTTGAAAAAGACAGATGGCTGCTAATGAGAGTGACTTTCTACAGATTTGTTTTAATGTACACAGCAGCTAATGTTTGCCAGAATTTCTGCTGGAAATTGACTACTCATAAAAAAAAATAAAAAAAAAAAGAGTAGGGCTACATGCAAGGAGAGCTTAGAAAGGCAGATGAATTCAGAATCTACCAAATACTAGGAATCAACTGGGCAATGCTTATTCAGAGTTGGAAGGACACGCAGGGAGGTCCAGGACCTGGCCAGAGGCCAGTGCCCAGGGATGAGATGGGATCCGGAGACAGCAGAGGGTTGTCTGGAGGGTAAGCACCTTGTCTAAGAGATGTGGCCACCTCCAGGCCCAAGGCGGCCAGCAGTCAGCCACCAGGTGTCCCAATAAGAACAGGAACTTTGACAGGTGAGCAGAGCCGCCATAGGGATCCTGGCTGGGTGACGCTCAGAAACGTAGGCAAGGGGTCTCAAATGTCTTAGGGCAGTGCACTGATTTCTTGGGCCTCATAGTTGTAGTGCCTCCATGATACAAATAATAATAATAGTAATAATAATAGCAGCTAACCTTTATTGAGCATTTACTATGTGCCAACCACTGTAATAAGTACATTTTAGGACTCTTTACCAAAATCTAGTAAATACTACTTTTATTCCCGTTTCACAGGTAAAGAAACTGAGGCATAGAGATATTATACCCCTAGTTGGTAGTGGTGACAGGATTAGAACCCTGGAAGGCAGTCTTCACTCATTTGGATTTTTTTTGTTGGTTTTAATTTTCAGTCTCATTGTAAACTTTGCAATATTTTCACTCTCGTGGAATTAACAGAACTGTGACTTTGAGTTTCATAATTTACAAACCTGACCTCCTTTACCACTTTGATCCTGTTTTTGGAAATTACCATTTTCCCTCTAGGAAGTCAGGGGGCATGCTTTTCTCCTCATTCCTCATCCCCAAAGGCTCCCATCCAGTGTTTACGCTGGGAATTCCAGCCTGGCCGTGGGGATCAGGGAATTCTGTCCATCTGAGGCTGAGCTCAGGTCACCAAGCTAGGGTCAGAGGAAGCCTGGTCAAAGGAAAGTAAGACCCTACTTCTAAGAGGGGCTTGGAGGACAACTGCAGGTCCCCAGGCTGGGGCAGAAAGCTGGGATGTGGGCAGCAGTCCAAGAAGAGGCATAGGTCTCAGGAATGGGGTAGAAGCCCACGTGAAGAGCAAACTAGCCACTAGACTGATTTGTGAAAAGACAAATTCATCCATTCCCTGACTTGCTGTCTGGCTTTGGACAAATAAGTTAATGTCTCTACACAATGGGAGCGGTGATCCTAAGCTGTAGTATTAACTGAGAGAACCTGTGCTAAGTTCCTGACGTATAGTAGCACTCAATAAATACATAACGCTGACACCATTAACAATACCACCTCCAAAGTGTTAGACTTGGGTACTAAATGACCTCCTGCCTTGGGTCAGGATCGATTTGGGGAACCAGGAATGTGGGAAGTGCTGTACACAAGGGTTCAGGAGTGCCCATCTGTGGAGGAAAGAAAGATACATAGTTCAGGAACCAAGTTGAGCTTGTAAGAATTCACAAAACTTCAATTATTTGTTCCCTAACTTTAAGATGAGTCATTCCTCAGTGTTAGCCAAAGTCTAGGTATCTTTAGTGTTATTATACGTACCCAATACCCATCTTCTACCGTGTCACTTCCCTTCCCTTATCTTGTCCCACCCCCCACCTGCTCTCTCCCTGACCTCCAACTCAGACCCTGGAAGATACAGGGGTAGGGGGCCTGCTCTCCTCGTATTAATAACGATAACTCCATTTTGAGTGCCCGCTAGATTTCTGTCCTGTGCTAGTGGTTGGGCTTGGGTGTCCTCGTACCTTACTGTCCAGATGGCACCGCCTAGCGTCCCATAATGACGCTAGCCAGCCAAGGCTGCACCAAGGGCTCTTTGAGAAAGTGCTCGAATTTGGCCACGAAGAGGCCTTTGCACTTTATCCATTTTGGGGGCGCACAAGATTGTATCAGGAGACTTCTGTCTGTGACACCTACTCTTCTTCCTCCTAGACACAGTCCTCTTACCAGCAACTCGCACAACGTTCCCTTCCTTTCCAGAACACCCTGGGGTCCCCGAGGCACCAACAGGCCCAAAGAATAGTTGTAGTGCTCTGAGCTTTTTAGAAGCAACATCCCACCTTCCCTTTCTTAAACTTTTTACCCAGACCACGCTCAGCATGAAGGGGCAGATGGGTTAACTTGCTACTGCTCTCTGCCAGGGCAGGATAGACCCCAGGCTGCCAGGCCAAGTGCTTCTCTAGCAGGGGGCATGCACCCAGACGGGCAGGGTGAAGGCTTGGGACAGGAGGACCTTCCGGGGCCTCGTGAGCCACCCAGGCTGGGACGGCCTCTGCTGCTGCAAGGGGAGAAGAGAATAGCGCTGTGGACTGGGCTGGCCTTGGCTGAGTCCCGGGGCTCTGCTGGGAGGGCCTTGTGTAACCTCAACGGTTCTTCTCTCTGTGGGTTGATACAGGTTCAAAGTTTCCTTCTGCACTTTTGGCAAGGAATGCCGCCCCACATGCTGCCCGTGCTGGGCTCCTCCACGGTGGTGAACATCGTCGGCGTGTGTGACTCCATCCTCTACAAAGCTATCTCCGGAGTGCTGATGCCCACTGTGCTGCAGGCATTACCTGACAGGTGGGCACGCTTCTTCTCATATCCCCTCATGGCTGGTCCTCAGCAGGTATTGTTCCTGCTTCTCATTTATTGAATAGAACCATGTGCACTGTCTGGGGGCCTCCCTTGTAAAGACCATTAATATTGGACTTTAAAATATTAAATTTTATTTATATTTTTGAATATAAATAAAATTTAGTATTTCCAGTATAAGTAAAATTTAACATTTTGAACCTCTTGTATCACTCAAAATTCAAAAAGGATGATATGTTACACAGTGAAAAGTCTCCTAATCTTCTTCCCCACATACCCAGGTCGTCTCCCCAGAGCATCAAATGCAGTCATTTTCTTAGGGCCCCGTCCGGATCTGCTATGCACATGTAACCAGTGCATGACATATACTTTTTCTTACTCAAATGATGACATACTACATATGCTGTTCTATACCTTGTTTCAAAAAAACAAGTCTTGGAGATTGTGTTGGGCAGCTTCTGTGCCCCTTCAGATGCAGGCTCCGCTGTGTTCCATGCTGCCTTCTGCCCGGTGAGGGGTAGGTGGGGAGGGTGGACTGCATGGAACTCCTTACGGGGCTCCCTTTCCCTCTGGCTTCCAGCCCTGATCAGCTGGTGGTGGGGAGGGGGTCAGAAGGGACATCAAAGGGAGGGAGGAGAGTGAAGTCAGGAGATTGCCTCCCTACCTCCCTCCCTATGAGGTCACCCCCGGCTGGCCACGTACCTCCACTGGGCTCTGCTGCCTTCCAGGCCGCCTCTCTCCCTCCAGGTTGTCCTTTCGTCATGAGGTGGATGACAGCCTGCTGACCCTAACCCCTGGTTGCAGCGGTCACCTTTATGGGTTCTCCTATGCCTATCCACGCCTTTATGACTTGTCCCTTATAAACAAACTCTAGTGTTTTGAGTGGCATCTGTTTCCTGTTGGGACTGCTACAGAGAGCATTTTACATCAGTCTATAAAGAAGTGGTTTTTTTTTTTCTTTTTCACACCTGCATATTGTTCCTCTGTGTTGAGTTAAGTTAGTTGTCTTGATGTTTCCAATCTTGTCCTATTACAATGCTGTGATGAATGATGTTTTTAGTACATTCTTTTCCGTGGTGCAGTTTGTTAGTTTCCTGGGGCTGCAATAACCAAGTACCACAAACTGGGTGGCTGAAAACAACAAACGTATTCCCTCACAGTTCTGGAGGCCACAAGTCTAAAATCAAGTGGTTGTCAGGGTTGGTTCTTTGCAGGGACTTTGAGGGAGGATCTGATCTGTGCCTCTCTCACAGCTTCTCATGGGTGCCGTCTACCCTTGGCTTGTAGCTGCATCACTCCAGTCTCTGCCTCCCATCTTCACATTGATTCCCACTCTGTGTCTTGCTGTCTCCCGTAAGGACACTTGTCACTGGATCTGAGGCCCACCCAGTTAATCCAAGGTTTCATCTCAAGATCCTTAATTTAAGCATATCCACAAAGGCCCTTTTATCATATAAGGTCAACTTCACGGGTTCCAATTGGACGTATTATGGGGGGGAACAACCCTTCATCCTACTACATAGAGTATATGTGCAGGATAAATTCCTAAAGGGCTGAATTCCTGGTTCAAAGGGTCTGTGACTTAAACTTGTCTCAGTGAGGTTTTAATTTGCATTTATCTTATTACGAATGGAGTTGAATATCTCTTCATGTCTTTAAGAGTGATTTCTATTTCTTTCCCATGAACTCTCTGTTCTTATCCTTTGACTGTTTTTCTATTTGGTAGTTGATGTTTTTCTCATTGATTTCTTTTTTTAAATTTTATTTTATTTATTTTTTTATACAGCAGGTTCTTATTAGTTATCCACTTTATACATATTAGTGTATATATGTCAATCCCAATCTCCCAATTCATCACACCACCACCACCACCACTTTCCCCACTTGGTGTCCGTACGTTTCTTCTCTGCATCTGTGTCTCAATTTCTGCCCTGCAGACCAGTTCATCTGTACCATTTTTCTAGGTTCCACATATATGCGTTAATATACGATATTTGTTTTTCTCTTTCTGACTTACTTCACTCTGTATGACAGTCTCTAGATCCATCCACGTCTCTACAAATGACCCAATTTCGTTCTTCTTTATGGCTGAATAACATTCCATTGTATATATGTACCACAACTTCTTTATCCATTCGTCTGTGGATGGGCATTTAGGTTGCTTCCATGACCTGGCTATTGTAAACAGTGCTGCAATGAACATTGGGGTACATATGTCATTTTGAATTGTGGTTTTCTCTGGGTATAGGCCCAGTAGTGGAATTGCTGGGTCATATGGTAATTCTATTTTTAGTTTTTTAAGGAACCTCCATACTGTTCTCCATAGTGGCTGTATCAATTTACATTCCCACCAACAGTGCAAGAAGTTTCCCTTTTCTCCCCACCCTCTCCAGCATTTGTTGTTTGTAGATTTCCTGATGATGCCCATGCTAACTGGTGTGAGGTGATACCTCATTGTGGTTTTGATTTGCATTTCTCTAATAATTAGTGATGTTGAGCAGCTTTTCATGTGCTTCATGGACATTTGTATATCTTCTTTGGAGAAATGTCTATTTAGGTCTTCTCCCCACTTTTGGATTGGGTTGTTTGTTTTTTTCATATTGAGCTGCATGAGCTTTTTATATATATTGGAGGTTAATCCTTTGTACATTGATTCGTGTGCAAATATTTTCTCCCATTATGAGGGTTGTTTTTTTTTTTTTTGCTTTTTTTTTTGTGGTATGCGGGCCTCTCACTGTTGTGGCCTCTCCCATTGCGGAGCACAGGCTCCAGACACGCAGGCTCAGCGGCCATGGATCACGGGCCTAGCCGCTCCATGGCATGTGGGATCTTCCCGGACCGGGGCACGAACCCGTGTCCCCTGCATTGGCAGGTGGACTCTCAACCACTGCGCCACCAGGGAAACCCGAGGATTGTTTTTTTGTCTTGTTTGTAGTTTCCTTAGCTGTGCAAAAACTTTTAAGTTTCATTAGGTCCCATTTGTTTATTTTTGTTTTTATTTCCATTACTCTAGGAGGTGGATCAAAAAAAGATCTTTCTGTGATTTATGTCAAAGTGCGTTTGTTCTTCCTATGTTTTCCTCTCAGAGTTTTATAGTATCCGGTCTTACATTTAGGTCTCTAATCCATTTTGAGTTTATTTTTGTGTATGGTGTTAGGGAGTGTTCTAATTTCATTCTTTTACATGTAGCTGTCCAGTTCTCCCAGCACCACTTACTGAAGAGACTGTCTTTTCTCCATTGTATATCCTTGCCACCTTTGTCATACATTAGTTGACCATAGTTGCATGGGTTTATCTCTGGGCTTTCTATCCTATTCCATTGATCTATATTTCTGGTTTTGTGTCAGTACCATACTGTCTTGATTATGGTAGCTTTGTAGTATAGTCTGAAGTCTGGGAGCCCGATTCCTCCAGCTCCGTTTTCTTCCTTCAAGACTGCTTTGGCTATTTGGGGTCTTTTGTGTCTCCATACAAATTTTAAGATTTTTTGTTCTAGTTCTGTAAAAAATGCCATTGGTAATTTGATAGGGATTACATTGAATCTGTAGATTGCTTTGGTAGTATAGTCATTTTCACAGTATTGCTTCTTCCAATCCGAGAACATGGTATATCTCTCCATCTGTTTGTATCATCTTTAATTTATTTCATCACTGTCTTATAGTTTTCTGCATACAGGCCATCTGTCTCCCTAGGTAGGTTTATTCCTAGGTATTTTATTCTTTTTGTTGCAATGGTAAATGGGAGTGTTTCCTTAATATCTCTTTCAGATTTTTTGTCATTAGTGTATAGGAATGCAAGAGGTTTCTGGGCATTAATTTTGTATCCTGCAACTTTACCAAATTCATTGATTAGCTCTAGTAGTTTTCTGCTGGCATCTTTAGGATTCTCTATGTATAGTATCATGTCATCTGCAAACAGTGACAGTTTTACTTCTTCTTTTCCTATTTGTATTCCTTTTATTTCTTTTTCTTCTCTGATTGCCATGGCTAGGACTTCCAAAACTATGTTGAATAATAGTGGTGAGAGTGGACATCCTTGTCCTGTTACTGATCTTAGAGGAAATGCTTTCAGGTTTTCACCATTGAGAATGACATTTGCTGTGGGTTTGTCGTATATGGCCTTTATTATGTTGAGGTAGGTTCCCTCTACGCACACATTCTGGAGAGTTTGTATCATAAATGGGTGTTGAATTTTGTCAAAAGCTTTTTCTGCATCTATTGAGATGATCATACGGTTTTTATTCTTCAGTTTGTTATTATGGTGTATCACATTGATTGATTTGCATATATTGAAGAATCCTTGCATCCCTGGGATAAATCCCACTTGACCATGGTGCATGATCCTTTTAAGGTGTTGTTGGATTTGGTTTACTAGTGTTTTGTTAAGGATTTTTGCAGCTATATTCATGAGTGATATTGGTCTGTAATTTTCCTTTTTTGTAGTATCTTTGTCTGGTTTTGGTATCAGGGTGATGGTGGCCTCATAGAATGAGTTTGGGAGTGTTCCTTCCTCCGCAATTGTTTGGAAGATTTTGAGAAGGATGGGTGTTAGCTCTTCCCTAAATGTTGGATAGAATTCACCTGTGAAGCTATCTGGTCCTGGGCTTTTGTTTGTTGGAAGATTTTTAATCACAGTTTCAATTCCATGCCTTGTGATTGGTCTGTTCGTATTTCCCATTTCTTCCTGGTTCAGTCTTGGAAGATTATACCTTTCTAAGAATTTGTCCATTTCTTCCAGGTTGTCCATTTTATTGCCACAGAGTTGCTTATAGTAGTCTCTCAGGATGCTTTGTATTTCTGCGATGTCTGTTGTAACGTCTCCTATTTCACTTCTAGTTTTAATGATTTGAGTCCTCTCCCTCTTTTTCTTGATGAGTCTGGCTAATGGTTTATCAATTTTATCTTCTCAAAGAACCAGCTTTTAGTTTTATTGATCTTTGCTATTGTTTTCTTTGTTTCTATCTCATTTATTTCTGCTCTGATCTTTATGATTTCTTTCCTTCTACTAACTTTGGGTTTTGTTTCTTTTTCTTTCTCTAGTTCTTTTACGTGTAAGGTTAGATTGTTTATTTGAGATGTTTTTTGTTTCTTAGGTAGGATTGTATTGCTGTAAACTTCCCTCTTAGAACTGCTTTTGCTGCATCCCGTAGGTTTTGGATCGTCGTGTTTTCATTGTCATTTGTCTCTAGGTATTTTTTGATTTCCTCTTTGATTTCTTCAGTGATCTCTTGGTTATTTAGTAACGTATTGTGTAGCCTCCATGTGTTTATGTTTTTTACATTTTTTTCCCTGTGATTGATTTCTAATCTCATAGCATTGTGGTCAGAAAAGATGCTTGATATGATTTCAGTTTTCTTAAATTTACTGAGGCTTGATTTGTGACCCAAGATGTGATCTATCCTGGAGAATGTTCCGTGCACACTTGAGAAGAAAGTGTAATCTGCTGTTTTTGAATGGAATGTCCTATAAATATCAGTTAAATCTATCTGGTCTGTTGTGTCATTTAAAGTTTGTGTTTTGTTATTAATTTTCTGTTTGGATGATCTGTCCATTGGTGTAAGTGAGGTGTTAAAGTCCCCCACTATTATTGTGTTACTGTCAATTTCCTCTTTTACAGCTGTTAGCAGTTGCCTTATGTATTGAGGTGCTCCTATGTTGGGTGTATATATATTTATAATTGTTATATCTTCTTCTTGGATTGATCCCTTGATCATTATGTAGTGTCCTTCCTTGTCTCTTGTAACATTCTTTATTTTAAAGTCTATTTTATCTGATATGAGTATTGCTACTCCAGCTTTCTTTTGATTTCCATTTGCACGGAATATCTTTTTCCATCCCCTCACTTTCAGTCTGTATGTGTCCCTATGCCTGAAGTGGGTCTCTTGTAGACAGCATATATATGGGTCTTGTTTTTGTATCCATTCAGCAAGCCTGTGTCTCTTGGTTGGAGCATTCAATCCATTCACATTTAAGGTAATTATCGATATGTATGTTCCTCTGACCATTTTCTTAATTGTTCTGTTTTTGTTTTTGTAGGTCCTTTTCTTCTCTTGTGTTTCCCACTTAGAGAAGTTCCTTTAGCATTTGTTGTAGAGCTGGTTTGCTGGTGCTGAATTCTCTTAGCTTTTGCTTGTCTGTAAAGCTTTTGATTTCTCCATCGAATCTGAATGAGATGCCTGCCAGGTAGAGTAATCTTGGTTGTAGTTTCTTCTCTTTCATCACTTTAAGTATATCATGCCACTCCCTTCTGGCTTGTAGAGTTTCTGCTGAGAAATCAGCTGTTAACCTTATGGGAGTTCCCTTGTATGTTATTTGTCATTTTTCCCTTGCTGCTTTCAAGAATTTTTCTTTGTCTTTAATTTTTGTCAATTTGATTACTATGTGTCTTGGCATGTTTCTCCTTGGGTTTATCCTGTATGGGACTCTCTGGGCTTCCTGGACTTGGGTGGCTATTTCCTTTCCCATATTAAGGAAGTTTTCGACTATAATCTCTTCAAATATTTTATTGGGTTCTTTCTCTCTCTCTTCTCCTTCTGGGACCCCTATAATGCAAATGTTGTTGCGTTTAATGTTGTCCCACAGGTCTCTTAGGCTGTCTTCATTTCTTTTCTTTTTTTTTTCTTTATTCTGTTCTGCAGCAGTGAATTCCACCATTCTGTCTTCCGAGTCACTTATCTGTTCTTCTGCCTCAGTTATTCTGCTATTGATTCCTTCTAGTGTAGTTTTCATTTCACTTATTGGATTGTTCATCTCTGTTTGTTTGTTCTTTAATTCTTCTAGGTCTTTGTTAAACATTTCTTGTATCTTCTCGATCTTTGCCTCCATTGTTTTTCCGAGGTCCTGGATCATCTTCACTGTCATTATTCTGAATTCTTTTTCTGGAAGATTGCCTATTTACACTTCATTTAGTTGTTTTTCTGGGGTTTTATCTTGTTCCTTCATCTGGTACATAGCCCTTGCCTTTTCATCTTGTCTTTCTGTGAATGTGGTTTTTGGTCCACAGGCTGCAGGATTGTAGTTCTTCTTGCTTCTGCTGTCTGCCCTCTGGTATATGAGGCTATCTCATTGATTTTTAAGAGCTCTTTATTTTTTAGAAATATTAACCATTTATCTGTAATAAGAGTTGCAAATCTTTTCTCATTTTGTTCCTTTGTTTTTGCCGTACAGAAAATATGTTTGTGTAGTTGAATTTATCAGTCCTTGTTTTTATGGCTCCTGGATTTTGTTTCATTGTTTCAGAAGTCTTTCCCACTCCGGTTACAAAATAATTTTCCCTTGGTTTATGCTACAAACTTTATGCTTTGATTCTGTACTTTTGAACTTTTATACAATTTGGAATTCATCCTTGTGTAAGATGTAAAGTATGGCTTCATTTTTTCCCCAACAGCTCTCCCTATCCCCATACATATGTTAACTATTCCATTTTTTCGTCACAGATTTGAGGTGCCTCCTATTTAATGTAGTAAATGTTATATGTATTGGTGCTATTTCTAGACTTGCTAGGCTATACCATAGATATTTGTATATATTCATGTTCCAGGGTCACGCTGTCTTTAAGTTTTGCGCTTTTAAACATATTTTAATATTTGATAGGCTAGCTCCTCATACTTACTTCTGTTTGTAGAATTTTCCTATTATTGTCTCTTATTTTTCCATATTAACTACTTTAGCGTCAGTTTGACTATTTAAGTATTTATATACATATAAAAATTTATATATAAATATATGTATGTTCATTGGGATTACATTACACTTATAGATTAATTTAGGGAGAATTATATCTTTATGGTATTGAGAATTTCTAGAAAAGAACACTGTTTGCCTTGCCATTTATTCTGGTCTTAAATTTTGTGGCCTTCAGGAATGTTGTATATATTTTTTCGTATAAATCATATATATTTTTAAAATTAAATTCATTCTTACTTTTTTTTGTTGCTATTGTAAATGCAGTCTTTTCCTCCATATCTCTTGACTGGTGGTTGTTTATATATATGAAAGCTATTGGTTTCTGTGTGTTCTATTTGGACCTGACTGTTTTAAATTTAACTATCTTAATGTTGTATTCCTTTTGGGGGCTTCTCTTAAATTTTCCAGGTTTAGAATTATATTATCTAAAAATATCTTTCTAATTTATTTATCTTATCTAATTATGTTGGCTTATTCCTCAAGAACATGTTAAAAGCTCTTGACTTTAATGAGAATGCATCTATTGTTTCTCGGTTAAACATGATGCTGGCTTTGGATTAAGAATGAGATATTCTATCATGCTAAGGAATATCTGTATTTTCTTATTTCATTAAACTTTTGATGAAGAATGGTTGTTGCATATTATCCAATGCTTTCCATCATCTATAGAAGTGATCATATTACCCATATCCTAATATTGAACCATTCTTGAATTCCTAGAATACACCCACTTACTCATAGTCTATTATTTTCTTTAATGTGTTGCAGGATTTTATTTTCTATTTTATTTAGGATTTCTGCATCAGGAGTCAGAAGTGAGATTGGTTTGCACTTTTCTTTTTTGTTGAATCTTTGTCAGTTGTTGGTATCAACATTATTTTTGCTTCATAAAAGGAATCTGGAAGGTTCCCTCTGCCCCTACTTTTTTTCCTAAGGTCTGAAACAGTTTAAATAGCATTGAAATTATTTGCTCTTGAAGATTACACAGAATTAATTTCTCTTTGAAGGCATCTGGGCCGAGTGTTTTGCGGGAGTAAATCTTTGAAATTTTTCTTCTGTCTTTCCTATAGTAATTGGTCAGTTTAGGTTTTCTATCTTCTCTGAGGTAAGTTTTGGTAAATTATATTTTCCTAGAAAATTATCAATTTCTTCTAGATCTTTAAATTTACTTGCTTAGGGTTGAACAAAGTGGGTTTGTAGATTCATTGAGTTCCCTTTGTGTCTGTGATTATTTCTGTTTTACTGCATTTTTGTTTGCATAGTTGTGTTTTCTGCCATTCCTTTGTGAATAGGTTACCTAATTTGTTTAATTTTTTTCAAGGAAAAAGCTCTTGGATGTATTTATTGGTATTATTATTATTTCTTTTTCTCTAACATATTAATTTCTACCTTTATTTAATTAATTTATATTTTAATAAATTTATTTATTTATTTTGGCTGCATGGGGTCTTTGTTGCTGCGTGCAGCCTTTCTCTAGTTGCAGTGAGCGTGGGCTACTATTCATTGCAGTGCGCAGGCTTCTCATTGTGGTGGCTTCTCTTGTTGCGGAGCATGGGCTTCAGGCACGGGGCCTCAGTGGTTGCGGCATGCAGGCTCAGTAGCTGTGGCTCACGGGCTCTAGAGTGCAGGCTCAGTAGTTGTGGTGCATGGGCTTAGTTGCTCCGCGGCATGTGGAGTCTTCCTGGACCAGGGATCAAACCCGTGTCCCCTGCATTGGCAGGCGGATTCTCAACCACTGTGCCACCAGGGAAGCCCTGCCTTTATTATTTTTTCTTTCTTTTTTTTTTTTTTTTTTGCGTTACGCGGGCCTCACACTGTTGTGGCCTCTCCCTGTTGTGGCCTCTCCCGTTGCGGAGCACAGGCTCTGGACGCACAGGCTCAGCGGCCATGGCTCACGGGCCCAGCCGCTCCGCGGCATGTGGGATCTTCCCAGACCGGGGCACGAACCTGTGTCCCCTGCATCGGCAGGCGGACTCTCAACCACTGCGCCACCAGGGAAGCCCTGCCTTTATTTTTTTAACTCCTTTTCCTTTCTTAAGTTTACTCTGTTACTCATTTATTCAACACATATTTATTGAGTGTCTCCTATGTGTCTGACTCAGATCTAGGAAGTTGGGTTATATCAGTGACCAAAAAATTGACCAAAAAATAGATGTTTGATGTATTTACTTTCTTTTTCTTTCTGAATTTTTTTGCTTTTTTTTTTTTTTTTGGCTATATTGGGTCTTTGTTGCTGTGCACAGGCTTTCTCTAGTTGCGGCGAGCGGGGGCTACTCTTCATTGTGGTGCACAGGCTTCTCATCATGGTGGCTTCTCTTGAGGAGCACAGGCTCTAGGCGCATGGACTTCAGTAGCTGCAGCACACAGGCTCAGTAGTTGCAGCACGTGGGCTCAGTAGTTGTGGCTCACTGGCTTAATTGCTCCACAGCTGTGGGATCTTCCTAGACCAGGGCTTGAACCCATGTCCCCTGCACTGGCAGGCAGATTCCTAACCACTGCACCACCAAGGAAGTCTGGCAGGTGGATTCTTAACCACAGCATCCCCAGGGAAGTCCCTATGTACTTTCTTTTAGTTTTGGTTAGTAACATAGGTATTTCAGGCTCGGCTTTTTCCTTTGAGCACTATTTTAGCTTTATCTCATAGGTTTTTTGGGTTTTTTGTTTGTTTGTTTGTTTTTGTTTGTTTTGCGTTATGCAGGCCTCTCACTGTTGTGGCCTCTCCCGTTGCGGAGCACAGGCTCTGGACGCACAGGCTCAGCGACCATGGCTCACAGGCCCAGCCGCTCCGCGGCATGTGGGACCTTCCCAGACCGGGGCACGAACCCGTGTCCCCTGCATCAGCAGGCAGACTCTCAACCACTGCGCCACCAGGGAAGCCCTATCTCATAGGTTTTGATATGTAATATTTTAATACTGTTATTTTCTAGATATTTTGCAACATTGATTTGGAGTTCCTTCTTGTCCTAAGAATTTAAATAGAGCATTTAAAAATATCCAGTTGTTTGGAGCTATTATTTCCTGGTTATGTTATTCATTTTAACTTTACTACTTTGTGATTAGACTGTTTTCTGAACTATTTCTTCTTTTGAGACTATGCTTAGATTTTGTTGTCTAATATATGGTCAGTTTTGTTACACTTGAAGAAGCATTCTGTATCTTCATACAGACCTTTTGACATATATGCATTTGGACCAAATTTATTGTTATTTAGTTCTTGTGTTGTCTTAGTGTTTGTCCACTTAGACTGTTATGGACTGAGAAAGGTTAGTAAGTTAAAGACTGATTTCTAATGTGTGCCAACCTATTTCACCTTGTATTTCCTATTATTTTGTTTTTGAATGTTAGTGCTTTGATATTTCTAATTGCTTCGTCTTCAGTGTGAGTTGTAATGCCTTCCTTATGAATTACAACATCTTCATTGTAAATTGTACTCTTAGCATTATAAAGTCTCATTTAATTTTTTTTGGCCCAGAATTCAATTTGTCTGATATTGAAATCATGACCTCTATTTTCTTTTTGTTTTCATCTGAGGGAATACATTTGCCCACTCTTTTATTTTTAACCTTTATAACTCACTTGTATACAGAACCATTATAATTTGTTTTATTATCCAATCTGATTTTTCTCTTATAAGGTACGTCCAGCCCATATACATTTATTGATACAACAGATACTTTTGTTCTTAGTTCTATCAGTTTATTTTATATTATTATTTATATTTTATAGCTTTTAATTTAATTTTATTTTTTAAATTCAAGTTTATTGAAGTATACCTTATATTCATTAACATTCTTTAGTGTATACAACAAAATATAAAATAGTTTCATCACTTCAAAAACTTCGCCTATTTTGTCAGTGCCTCTCCCCACTGGCAGCCCCTGGCAATCACTCATTTATTTTCTGTGCTTATACTTTCACCTTTTCCAGAATCTTATATAAATGGAATCACATGGTAAGTAGCCTTTTGAGTATGACTCACTTCACTTAGCATAATCCATGTTGTTGTGTGTAACAGTAATTTGTTCTTTTTTTAAATTGAAGTATACTTGATTTACAATGTTGTGTTAATTTCTGCTGTACAGCAAAGTGACTCAGTTATACACATATATACATTCTTTTTTTATATTCTTTTCCATTATGGTTTATCCCAGGATATCGAGTATAGTTCCCTGTGCTATACAGTAGGACCTTGTTGTTTATCCATTCTATATGTAATAGTTTGCATCTACTAAGTCCAAACTCCAGTCCATCCCTCTCCTACTCCTCCTCTCCCTTGGCAACTTCTATGTCTGTGAATCTGTTTCTGTTTTGTAGGTAGGTTCATTTGTACCATATTTCAGATTCCACATATACATGATATCATATGGCATTTGTCTTTGTCTGGCTTAATTCACTTAGCATGATAATCTCTAGTTGCATCCATGTTGCTGCAAATGGTATTATTTCAATCTTTTTTTATGGCTGAGTAGTATTCCATTGTGTATATGTACCACATCTTCTTTATCCATTCATCTGTCAGTGGACATGTAGGTTGTTTCCATGTCTTGGCTATTGTAAATAGTGCTGCTGTGAACATAGGGGTGCATATATCTTTGCGAATTATAGTTTTGTCTGAATATATGCCCAGGAGTGGGATTGCTGGATCATACGGTAATTCTATTTTTAGTTTTCTGAGGAACCGCCATACTGTTTTCCGTAGTGGCTGCACCAATTTACATTCTCATCAACAGTGTAGGAGGGTTCCCTTTTCTCCACACCTTATCCAGCATTTGTTATCTGTAGGCTTTTTAATGATGGCCATTCTGACTGGTGTGAGGTGGTACCTCACTGTAGTTTTGATTTGAATTTCTCTAATAATTAGCGATGTTGAGCATCTTTTCATGTGCCTATTTGGCCATCTGTATGTCTTCTTTGGAGAAATGTCTGTTTAGGTCTTCTGCCCATTTTTTGATTGGGTTGTTTGTTTTTTTGTTGTTGTTGAGCTATATGAGCTGTTTGTATGTTTTGGAAATCAAGCCCTGTTGGTTGCATCGTTTGCAAATATTTTCTCCCATTCCATAGGTTGTCTTTTCATTTTCTTTATGGTTTCCTTTGCTGTGCAAAAGCTTTTAAGTTTAATTGGGTCCCATTTATTTATTTTTGCTTTTGTTTCCATTACTCTAGGAGACAGATCAAAAAAAATGTTTTGCCATTTATGTCACAGAATGTTCTGCCTATGTTTTTGTAGTAGTTTTATAGTATCTGTCTTACATTTAGGTCTTTAATCCATTTTGAGTTTATTTTTGTATATGGTGTTAGAGAATGTTCTAATTTCATTACATGTAGCTATCCAGTTTTCCCAGCAGCACTTACTGAAGAGACCATCTTTTCTCCAATGTATATTCTTGCCTCCTTTGTTGTAGATTAATTGATCATAAGTGCATAGGTTTATTTCTGGCTTTCTATCCTCTTCTGTTGAACTATGCGTCTGTTTTTGTGCCAGTACCATACTGTTTTGATTACTGTAGCTTTGTAGTATAGTCTGAAATCTGGAAGGGTTACACCTCTAGCTTTTTTCTTTTTTCTCAGGTTTACTTTGACAATTCTGGATCTTTTTCAGTTCCATATAATCTTTAGGATTATTTGTTCTAGTTCTGTGAAAAATGTCATGGGTATTTTGATAGGAATTGCATTGAATCTGTAGATTACCTTGGGTAGTATGGCCATGTTAACATTATTAATTCTTCCAGTCCAAGAACACAGTAAATCTTTCCATCTCTTTGTGTCTTCAATTTCTTTCATCAGCATCTTATAGTTTTCAGAGTACAGGTTTTTTGCCTCCTTAGGTAGGTTTATTCCTAGGTATTTTATTCTTTTTGTTGTGATGGTAAATGGGATTGTTTTCTTTTTTTCTCTTCATGCTATTTTGTTGTTAGTGTATAGGAATGCAAGAGACTTCTGTGCATTAATTTTGTATCCTGCAACTTTACCAAATTCATTGATGACCTCTAGGAGTTTTCTGGTGTTGTCTTTAGGATTTTCTATGTATAGTATCATGTCATCTGCAAAATGACAGTTTTACTCTTCCTTTTCAATTTGGATTCCTTTTATTTCTTTTCCTTGTATGATTGCTGTGGCTAGGACTTCCAAAACTGTGTTGAATAGAAGTGGCAGGAATGGGCATCCTTGTCTTGTTCCTGATCTTAGAGGAAATGCTTTCAGCTTTTCACCATTGAGTATGATATTAGCTATGGGTTTGTCATATATGACCTTTATTATGTTGAGGTATGTACCCTCTATGCCCACCTTCCAGAGAGTTTTTATCATAAATGGATGTTGCAGAATTCTTTATATATTCTGGGTACAAGTTCTTTTCCAGAGTTGTGTTTTGAAACTGTTTTCTTTCAATCTTTGCTTGGCTTTTCACGTTATACACAATTATCACTTGAGGAGCAGAATTTTCAACTTTTGGTGAAGTCCAATTTATCAATATTTTATGATGTGGATTTTGCTTTTGGTGTTATATCTAATAATCATTTGCCAAGAAAGGTCACAGTTTTTTCCTAGATTATGTTCTAGATGTTTTAGGTTTTACAATTTTTACATTTTATAATTTTCTAGACTTTACATTGGTTCATTTTGAGTTTTCCATATGGTGTAAGGTGTAGGGATAAAGGTTCATTTCTGCTTTTTGCAGATGAAAGTCCAAATATTCTAGCACCAATTGTTAAAAAGACTTAACTTTTATTTACTGAATTACATTGAAGTTTTGTGGGGACTTACTTGGCTGTGTGTGTGTGTGTGTGTGTGTGTGTGTGTGTGTGTGTGTATTTCTGGACTCTCAATTCTGTTCCTTTCCTTTATATGTCCTCCTTTCACCAATATCACACTGTTCTGATGACTGTGGCTTTGTAGTAAGTCTTAAAGTCAGTTAGAATGGGTGCTCCAACTTTGTTCTTCTTTTTCAAAACTGTTCCTTTGCTTCTGCATATTAAGTTCATAGAATCTGCAAAAAGTTCTGTGAAATTTTGTTTAGGATTATATTGAATCTATAGATAAATTTTGAAAGAATTGACATCCTAACTATATTGTGTCTTCCAATCCATGAATGTGGTATATCTCTCCATCTATTTAGGTCCTCTTTAATATTCTTCATTGGTGTTTCATAGTTTTGGAGTTTTTAGCAAATAGATTTTGTACATATCTTGCTAGGTTTATATCTAATTATTTTGTGGGTTTTGGTGCTATTGTAAATGCTACTATTTTTTATGTTCAGTTTCCAGTTGTTCATTGATAGTTGAAGAAAAATGATTGATTTTTGTTTGTTGATCTTGTATGAGATCCTATTAAACTCACTGACTAATAGCTTTTTTGTAGATTCTTTGGGATTTTCTATGAGTATAATCATGTACTCTAGGAATAAAGACACTTTTATGTCTTGATTTGCAATATGTATACTCTTTTCTCCCCCTGTCTTATTGCACCTCTCAAATGATGTCCCCATTTAAGTAGGGGTGGCATTTTTGCATTTTCCCTGATCTTAAGAAAAGCATTCAGTATTCATTATAAAAATGATGCTAGCCATAGGTTTTTTTTATGGATGCACTTTATCAGGTTGGAGAAATTCCTTTCCATTTCTAGTTTGTTGAGAATTTTTATCATGAAAAGATTTTGAATTTTGTTAAAAGCTTTTTTGTACCAAGATCATCATATGGTTTTTCTTCTTTAGTTTGTTAATAAGGTGGGTTACATTGTTTGACTTTCAAATATTGAAACAGGCTTTCATCCCCAGGGTTAACTCACTTGGTCATGATAGTTTCATACATATGTATAATTGCTACATCTGAATGGCTAATATTTTGTTGAGGATTTACATTCATGAGAGTTATTGATCTTTAGTTTTATTTTCTTTTAGTGTCTTCTGGTTTAGGTATCAGGGTAATCCTGGCCTCATAAAATGAGTCCTTCTCTTCCTTTTTCTGTAAGAGTTTGTATAGAATTTTATCTAAAATTTTAAATCCATGAGCTTAAACGTGTTCATAGTATTTCCTTATTATCCTTTGAATATCTGTAGGATCTGTAGTGATGTCCCTTTTTTCATTCCTGATGTGGGTAGTTTATATCATGTTTTCTTTTTCTTGGTCAGTGTCCCAAGAGGTTTATCAATGTTATTAATCTTCTCCAAAAGCCATCATTTAGTTTCTCTGATTTCTTTGGTTTCTTACTGTTTTTCTGTTTTCAATATTATCGATATATGCTTTTATCTTTTGTTCTTGCTTTGAGTTTAATATACTCTTCTTTTTAAATTTTCTTTAAGTGGAAGCTTAGGTCATTGATTATAAATCTTTCTACTTTCCTAATAAAGCATTTAATGCTATAAATTTTCCTCTAATCACTGCTTAGCTGCATCCCACAAATTTTGATGTTATGTTTTCATTTTAATTCAATTAAAATATTTTCCCTTGTGACTTTCTTTTTGACTCATGTGTTATTTAGAAGTAAGTTGTTTAATTTCCAAATATTTCAGGATTTTCGACATATCTTTCTGTTATTTCTAGTTTAATTTTCTTATAGTCAGGTTACATATGTTGTATTGTATCAGTTCTTTCACATTTTTTTGAGACTTGTCTGGTGGCCCAGAATATGTTGGTGAATATTCCATGTGTACTTGAAAAGGCTGTATATTCTGCTCTCATATGGTGGAATGTTCTATAAATGTCAATTAGGTCAAGTTTATTGTTAGCATTTTTTATGTTTTCTATGCCCTTGTTGATTTTCTGTCCATTTGTTCTATTGTTTACCAAGAGAGGAATATAGATGTCTCTAACAATAATTGTGGATTTGTCTATTTCTTTTTTTACTTCTATCAGTTTTTGCTTCGTGTATTTTGAAGCTCTATTAAGTACATACACATTAGGATTGTTGTGACTTCTTGATGAATTGCCTGCTTTTCATAATGTAAAACCTTTTTTTATCACTGGTAATATTTCTTGTTCAGAAGTTTACTTTGATTAGTAAGATAGCTACTCCAGCTTTTTTTTTTTTTTTTTTGGCAGTACACGGGCCTCTCACTGTTGTGGCTCCTCCCACCACGGAGCATAGGCTCCGGACGTGCAGGCTCAGCGGCCATGGCTCACGGGCCCAGCCACTGTGCGGCATGTGGGATCCTCCCGGACCGGGGCACGAACCTGCGTCCCCTGCATTGGCAGGCGGACTCTCAACCACTGCGCCACCAGGGAAGCCCCTCCAGCTTTTTTTTTTATTAGTGTTTGCATGGTATATCTTTTTTCCACTCCGTTACTCTATGTCTTCATACTTAAAGTAGATTTCATATTCTCAACATATAATGAGGTCTTGCTTTTTTATCCAATATGACAGTTTCTAATTTTTAGTTGCTATGTCTAGACCTTTATATTTAATGTAATTAATTTACATGGTTGGATTAAAATCTTCTATCTTGCTAGTTGTTTTCTGTTAGTTCCTTCAGCTTTTGTTTCTTTTTTTCCTCCTTTTGTTCCCGATTTATAGGAAGCACACAGGATAAATGAACAGTTAAGTGTCACTACAAGGAAGAAATCAACCAAATCAGAATGTGGGGCATTCCATGGAACAAATAACATGATGTTGCCAATAAACCAATGGCATGAAATAGAATTTTTTTTAAAGGCTTAAGAAATAGAACAAGGCAATTATATCTTTTATGCAACGTGTGGAACTTGTTTGGATCCTGATTCAGACAAACTAGAAGATGTCTTTGAGAGGAATAGAGAAATTTGAGTACAGACCGAGCATTAGATAATATGAAGGAACTACTATTCATTCTGTTGGGTATAACAATGGCATGGTGGTTTTAAGTGTTTGTGCATGTATGTACATATATAAATACATATTTAAAACTTGTCAGTTAGAAATGCATAACATCTTGAATTCACTTAAAACACTCTAGAAAAGAAAAAGAAGCATGTGATAAATTAAACTGGCAAAATGTTGCTAATTATTGATGCTGGGTCATGGGTATTTGAAGGTTTGAAGTTTTTCTTAATAAAAATGTTAAAAACAAAACTCAACAAAGTAGAGCACACACTGAAATAGAGACCACAGAAAAGAACCAGGTCTGATGGGGAAATGATGAATTCTGTTTGGACATGTTTAGTTCGATGGACCTTTTTGGGGTTTGAAATGGACGTGTCCTGCATGCAGTTGGTCCAGAGTTCTAGAGATGGTGACTGAAGCTGTGGGCATGGAGAAACTATCCAAGGAAGGAATACAGTGTGATAAGAGAGGGTCCAGGACTAGACTTGGAAGAACTGGACGATGTAATGGCCAGGTAGAGGGGGCTGAGCTTTGTGACTGGGAAGAAGTAGCCAGAAGATGGAGGGGTCACAAATGCCAAGTGAAGTAAACATTTCCAAAAGGAGGAAGGGCTAACGGAGCCGAATGCTGCCAGATGTCAAGCAACGTGAGGACCAGAATGAGTCTATGGGTTTGTGTCATGGATGGAGGTTGCTGCCTGGGTGGGAGCTTTGTAGGCAGAGGTACAAGAGTGAGGTGAGGAGTGAATGGGAGGTGAAGAAGAGGAGACGGAGAGTCTAGACAACTCTGAAGAAGTATGTCTGTGAAGTGGAAGAAAGAGGATAGTAGCTTGAGGAGATAGAGTGAGGAAAGAAGACGGTCTTTTGTTTTTAAGGTGAGACATTTTTGAACATGTTAAAATGACAAGAGGAATGATCAAGAGAGAGGAAAAGGTGAATATGCAGGAGAAGGAGCAGTCAGCAGTGGAAGGTTCCTGAGAAGGCAGGAGGGGAAGAGATGGGGCTGGCTCCTTGATTCTATCAGGTAGGCTGACTTCTTTGGGGTGTTTTCCCTGAGAAGTAGGAGGTGATGCCACCTGCTGGTGGAGAGGGGGGAGGTGGGGGTTTGGAAGTGTGAGGAACACGGAGAAGGTTGTAGTAAGTCATGGAAAAAGAAAGAGTGAGTGAGCAGAGGAACACAGTTAGGGCTGCTTAGCTAGGGGGAGAATCCAACGGGGACTGAATGAGAGCAGGGTAGGCAGTGTTGGTGGAAGGCAAGGATGGTGTGGGTGGGGAGAGGTCCTTGTGGCAGGCATGACTAAGGAGGACCTCATGGAGGACACCGGACCTATGGTGATGAGCAGATGATTTTGATGGTGAGAGCCTGAAAATGGTGCTTAATGTCTCCTCGACTCCAGATTCCCATCTCATATTGCAACCGACTTCCCCCTCAACCCTTCACCCCTCTAGCCACCCCCCCACCCCACCTCCTGCCCCCAAACAGTCCTTGACTTTCCAAATCTGACATGGCTTCCAGGTCTGTGTCAGGGTTGTTTGTCAGTTTAAAAATGTACTCTTGCTTCCCAGTTCCTACCAAGAGGCAAACATTTTAGTAAGCCTGAGTCCCGGCTGTGTGGGCAGGCGTGGCGGTATGCTGCAGATGGGGTTCCTGCCTGCCTGGGGAGCTCCAACAAGACTGAGCAGCATGAGGAGGAGAGGCCAGTTGCAAACGGTGCTCTCAGGTCCACTGTCCACTGTCATTACCCCTCCCACAAGCCTCTTCAAAAACACGAAGGATGGTGTCTTACTCGCAGACAGGGTTCTGGATGATGCCAAGCATTGCAGTGGGCTTTTCCCCACACCTGTGTATGCTGTGTCTCCCTCGTCGACCAGTGTGGGCACCAGAGCACATTCTGTCCACGCCCTTCTCAGACCCACCAGCTCTCCACAGGGCATGGACTGCTGACCCTGTCCCTGAGGTTGCTGCTTTCAGTGGCGCCTAATGGTTGCAGTCAAAACACCATCAGAGGAAATAAGACTCTCTAGGGGCCTGTGGGGAGGACTGGGCAACACACAAGGCACTTAGCATGTGTCATTTCTCTTTCTAGCTTAACTCAGGTGATCCGAAAGTTTGCCAAACAGCTGGATGAGTGGCTAAAAGTGGCTCTCCATGACCTCCCAGAAAATTTACGAAACATCAAGTTTGAATGTAAGTATGAAGTTTGGGAGCAGGGGGGAAGGGAGGGTAACATTTTAGTGCCAGATATTTTACATAGGTTGTTAATAAAATAATAATAATAGCTAAGAATTTACTGATGCCTACAAAGCACCAACTATCATGCTCAGCACTTTCCATGCGTTAACTTCGTTAATCCTCACAAAATGTTTATTATGGGTGGCACACCTCTCCTTTACAGAAAATGAAACAGATTTAGAGAGGAAGTAAGCAGCAGAGGCAGGATTAGCCCCTAGGTCTGTTTGATGCCAGAGTTTCTGCTGTCACCACCACACTCCTTATCCCATTTAATCCTCACCCATCCCTGCAATGTAGGAAACAGTATCCCTCTTCTACAGGTGAAGCGCTGAGAGGCAAAGAAACTTCGCCAAAGCCACACAGACACGCAGATGGTAATTAGGGGCCAGGAGTCAAACTCACGCCTATCTGACCCTAAAATGGAGATTTCCCCGAAGCTCCTGTCCACAAAGTGGGGGTAATAGAAGACAGACGAGAGCTTCAGGGCTTCATCTATTTAATTCTCTGCCTAATGAGAAAGCAAAATTAATATTTCTCATGGGGGATTCGGACTGTGAATCTTTTCTCTGCTGAGCATCACCACTCATTCCCCAGCATTCATGTGGCCTGAGAAAACTGGTCCTCTTTCTCTGTGTCGATGTGTCTTTACTTGTGGGAAGTCTCACGTGCTATTAAGCCAAGGTGAGATGATGTTAAGCCAAATAAAGTTTTAAGATATGTGTTTCTTAAAACCCCATTTGAATACAGCTGGCCATGCTTGCCCGAAATAAGTACCAGCAAGGAAAATGAAGGAGATCCAATTACCCTCTCTCCACAGGCAAAGGGGGCCCTTTCAGACGTGCTTTGAGGCCGCCTGCCGTGCCCATCACCTATTGATAAAGCCTGCTTTATTTCACGGCTCTCAGCTCTTTTCTTTTCATGAGCACTAAATTCCACATCACAAAGTTAAAGAAAAAGTAATTAAGGAGAAGGATTAACGATTGATCGGCCTGGAAAATTAGAAGTTCATCTGTCCCCCGACTCCACCTGCCCCCCCCCTTCCTCCACCCCATGCCCTATTTTTCCAACCAAGCTGGTTCTGAGTACAAATTAGAATAATCCCAGGGAAATTTCTGATTGTTTCTTGACCAGTTCAGAAATTAATGAGAAGAATGCCCCGTGCCCATTTTAATTACGCTGGCAAAGCAAATCTGTTGAAAGTCCAAAGCCAGGAGGTTTGTCGGACCTGCCACCTATGGGAGCGTGGGGGCGCCCACTCTCCCCAGGGAGCCTTGGGGGTGCACTGCGAGAAGGTGCAACGAGTGGAGACACACACCTCTCCAAAGGACTCTGTAAGGATGAAGACCTTGGGCTGGCACATGGCTTGTCTGCTTCGAAACCTACAGATAGGAGATCACCCCACTTCAAAGCATCAGCCTATTATGTCAGCATAGGACCCAGGATCATCCGTACAAATAGGTCGTGGAGACTGTTGGATGAAAACGACAGATGATGAATGCAAAGCCACATTCAAGGTGCCGCGCAGGGTTCTACCCTAGAAGCAACCCTGCTCAATCAAGGTTTCCTAGTAGACATACTACTTTTTAAAGGGCCTTCTTCAAAGCTTCCACTTGATTCCTGCAATTATTTATGGGGAGAAGTGATTGAGCTTGCAATTAGCGAAATGAAAGACAAGTAAATAATTGCTTTTACTCACGGTTGATTGACGCCACAGTTTCTCACACCTGCCAGTGTGGAGTGTGGGCAACTTTGAAATATGTACCCCAAATAGCGTCATCTTAGGAAATAGTTGTCCATATGGGAGAACAAAGAAGCAAATGCAGGGTTTTGCCAGTGGGTGCAGAAAACAGGATTGGACAGTGACGAAGTTAGGCAAACAAGGAAGCTACTTTTTGAAATCGGCCTGCGGAAAATCCAAGGTCAGACCATAAGCATAAAATGTGTCATACTCACTCTTTTCTTCTTGCAGTGTCGAGAAGATTTTCCCAAATTCTGAGACGGCAAACATCACTAAATCACCTTTGCCAGGTAGCTGTCCTGTGTTATGTGTTCTAACTACTGCTAAGTCATTGAAAATGAACGGCAAATCCACAATCACTCTGGAGAGGATCTGTCAGGGTGTGGTTGTTTAATAGTACACTCTCACCATTATCTTAAATTTCTACAGATAAGGAATTGAAATGCTAGCCAATCACTAAATAGTTTCAAGTAACATACAGAATAATTTCTGACATCATTTCCCCATTAACCTTTCATATATTCTAGGTCCACAAGTTTTGTGTTTTGCTTAAGTACATTGGGGTTTCTCAGCCACTGTTGCCTTTTTGGGCTGGGTAATTCTTTGTTGTGGGGAGTTGCTTTGTGTATTGTAGATGCTTAGTGGTATCCCTGGCCTCTACCCACTAGATGCCAGTAAGACCACCCACCCCCAAGTACCACTTTGGTTGCGACAGTCAAGAATGTCTCCAGCCATTGCCACGTGTAGCCTGGGGGGTGCAAAATCACCCCAATTTTGTTTTTTCCCCAGGTTTCTGTTCTTTTTAGCACAAAAGTGACATTTGCTTACTATTAAAAAATTTTTTTAATTAATGAAAGTATATACGTACAGTAAAAAGTGAAAGATCCAGCTGTAGCTCTGAGGTTCTAACTGATGGCATAAAGTTTTGCATTTCTGTTAATTTTGAACCTCAAGGAAGGGAATCTAAGTCTGTTAAGGCAGGCCATTAACATTCATTAAACTGTTAATGACCTTAAAGCCCAGGGGACAAACTGGTGGCTGCAGGTCAAATCTGGCCCGCAGATGTGTGGGGTTATTTTTGTTTGATTGGCATATGTTCAAAAAATTTTTTTTACTTAGTCACTAACAGTTGAAACTAGGAGATGACAACTAAACACCCACATTTTCTGTAGAAAAATTGTAAGAGCTGGCAACCCCAGAGCTAATTTCCCCGGGGCAATAACCAGCTGGATGGGCCGAGCTTTTCTCTAGCAGGCAGCGTCCTCTCATCACCTCCGCTTTCTCTTACACTTGGCCCACCTCACTCATGCACTTCACCTGCCTGCCTTGTTTATGTGTTCGGGTTTGTAACCTCTCCCTTACATTGTTGGTTCTGGGTTGGTGTTGGTTACTCAAGGTCAAGGTGGGAGGGGGAGGGGTCTCTAGTTAGAGTGGCCTGAAGGAAGGCTCCAGGCCAGGAACCAGAAAGTGTAAAACTACCGCCACCCACCCACCGCCTCACACACACACCCCCCTCACTGTTCCAGCCCTGCCCCTGGCATAAATGGCACAGAGGGAAACCTTCCACATTTGTACTGTTTCAGAGGCCACACCTGGGCACTGTTCTGGGGTAGGGCAGAGCCTCACAGGTTAATGGGATTCAGGAAATAAAATGAATAGTAACAAAATAAAGAAACACTGCCAGGGTTAGTTTTCAAATCCTACCTCTGTGCATCAAAAGGTTTTAGGAGGGACTCAACACAAGCCTGAGGGTTCTATTAATATCACTAAACATATAGTATCTACACATAAAGATGAAAAATTTCTTGTTTAATTTTTTCTATTAAATTTCAATTGCATAAATATGTGCATCTTTTTAAAACAAAAACAATAATAATTTTACAATAACAAAAACAGTGATTAGATGGAAGCAAATATTTCCAGACCCTTAATGATGGTAAATTCTGGGTCAGGGAAACTCATATTCATCATGGGTATTGGGTCTTGGGAATTGTCATTTTTGTCTTTGTATCTTACACGTTTATGAAATATAAAAGATTTTAATGTGTATATAAAATAAATTGATTTGAGATATTCTTTATAAAAAAAAAAAAGGAAAGACTGCATTGTTTCTGAGGGTGCATGCCGTCTGGTTCTTCTTCCCAGCTTGGAAGAGCCGGTTTTGGGTCATATCAGGGAACTAGATACGGTTTTAGGACATAGTTAAAAGTAGACATTTAGGAAGTTTAGAAAGGCCTTTGACCCTTTAATGTACCATGTAGGTAAAAGCATCCACACCCACGCCTACAACCACCTGCATGCTCACGGGCATGCGCACACACACACACACTCGCCACTTCTCACATAGACGGTTCGTACTTTAATCAGCAATTGCTACCTTTCCATCTTCACTGGACAGCTATCAGACACATCTCTGGATCAGCCAAAGGACTAGGGTTAGTGCTGGGAATGAAACACCATGGAGCATCTTAGCTAATATCCCAGCAAGCTTTCCTAAACACACACAAGGCAAGTCAGACTAAACAACATCCAGCCAAAAACTCACCCCCAGATACTTAAACCCAAGAGCCAACTATTCAGGCCCTTTTGGATATACACTGAGCAAGCAACTTGGCATTCATATCTCAGCCATTCATCCCACAAAATCTTTTGAGTGCCTACTGTGTGCCAGACATTTACACTTAGTGGTACTTGCCCAACAAAAAATAGTGAAAAGTGATAAGCGTTATGAAGGAAAGAGAATGGAAATAGAGAATAACGGGGCATTTTAGATCCTATTTAGATAATGTGGTTAGAGGAGCCCTCTCCATGGGTACTGCATTTAATTTTGAGCACGCATGATGGCAGGGTGGCCGGGGCAGGGTGAGAGAAGAACATTTCAGCAGCAGGAGCACCCTGTGCAAAGGTCCTGGGGTGTCAGAGCGATCACAACAAAGAGAATCGACCTGCATGAGAGGAGCCTCATTTATTGAGCTCTTACTCCCTGAACTGTGCACCTTGCAAGCATTATCCCAAGGAGTCTTCAACAGTGGCCCTCCTGAAGAGATAGGTACTAGTACATCTTCATTTTATAGATCAGGAAACTGAGGTTAATCTGCTTGCCTGCCCCCAATCAATCAGCTGGTCTGTAGCAAGGTCAGGATTTGCACTAAGTATATTTGAATCCAGAATCCTAGACCTTCACATTCAATTATCATTAGAAACCAACCCAACTCACTTTTCATATATTCATATATTCTAGGCCTCTGTGTTGTGCAAAGACTTCTACAATGATTTAAGTAAGATTTTATTTTACCTGTGCTCGGACAGTCTACATGTAAAAGGGTTGTCAGTATTTACATTTGATTGGAAATTCATAAGCATTAGGCGGCTTATAATGTCCATGTGTCTTTGAAATCTTGTTTTGTTTTATTAAAGACGTTTTTGAAAACATGCAAGTAAAGGAAATGATTCTGGAAGTGTTTTTCTTTGCTTTTATCAGTATTGTTACAACTTGGTAGTTCCAAGTATTGTTGTTCCAAGTATTGTTCCAGCTTACAAATTTAAGTTCTACTATGAGGGTTGCTGAGGAAGCCACAGATTAAACGCACACACACTCACACACTCACACACACACTCACACACTCACACACTCTCACATTCACACAGACCACATTAAAAGACCACTGAGTCGTAAGGTATAGTTTCCTTTTCTTCCATCTCAATTGTTCATATTTGTTTTAATTATTATAGTTACATAAAAAGCAAAAGCAGAAAGCTAGACCATAAACTGCTTCAGAATGCACTTAGATGAAAAATACACCTTGTAAAATTTCTGGGGTTGAATCTATCATAGGCCCAAGGGTAGCAGGACCCTTCCTAGATCTGAGCCTGTTGCTTCTCACACGCTGGAGACACGGGTTATTAAACACAGAGCTCTCGCCCACAAGCTCACATCAGGAGGCTGACAGATCTCTGGGCTTCATCCCATTGTTCCACGGGGTCAAGACCAAAGGGGCTGGGAACAGCAGGTTTGGTCTGGCCTAGGCCACCATGGGGTAGTTTCTTTTAAAGAGAGATGTGAGGAGAGAGCCACAGAGAAAATGGTATACGGATCTTCTGAGTTAAAGACTCATCTTCTGAGTTTTCTTGAATTTCAGAGTACTTTGCAAAGTACCATAAACAGATTCATTAAAAAGAACTAAAAGGAAATAAAGGAAGGGGTTTTAACCTAACAACCCATGAGCTAATGAGTTGATTGTATTGGATTCCAGGCATCTCGAACAGTGATCCACAGTGCAGACATCACATTCCAAATGCTGGAAGACTGGAGGAATGTGGACCTCAACAGCATCACCAAGCAAACCCTCTACACCATGGAAGACACTCGAGATGAGCACCGGAAGCTCATAATCCAGTGTAAGATGCTCTACCAGGGCGTGTGTCTTTTTATTTGTTTAAAAAGAAAGAAAGAAAGAAAGAAAGAGTATCTTGGTACATGATTAGGTGGCATTCCCACCCTGTCCTTCTCCCTGGGATCCCATCCGCTCTCTTGTTCCTGTTGAATGGGTCGGCCTAGATGGAGGGGCTAACTGATTTACAAGGACATGGGTCAACCTTGCTGGAGAAAATGGGTGCTGGGGCATTGGGCAGCACACAGTGTCAGGCAAAAGGCCCCACCCGTGACCCTCGATGCCAGGTGCTGTTCCCTAGGTGGCATCAACAAATGAGGACAAAGGCTTGCTGCCTCTCTCAGTGTATGTCATTATGTCAGCCTGGAGGAAGCTGGAAATCCCGCCTACTTTTCTGTGGAGGGTCACGGGCGTCAGCCCACCTATTTACTGGCAGGTGAACCTCTCAATCATAGTAGATGTTTGAGAAGGGGATGGAAGGTGATTCACTTCTGTGAATACATGTTCATGCCCCTGTGGATAAAGATGGTGAGAGTACCGCTCCAGGTATTATCCTGATGTGGTCGGGTTGCTCTTCTTAGCAGCAGAGGACGCGGAAGGCCAGAGAACACCACCATTCTTAGCACATCTGTGCTGTTCCTCAACAGCCCATCACAGCCTCTGCCCAGGGAATCCCCTGGACCAGGGTCTGTTGGCTCCTTCCTTATTTTACTCAGCCGTTGCTTCTTGTGCCTCGGGGGAAGGGAGCGTGAGGACAGAGGGTGAGTCCATCCGCCCCCATCAGCTCTTGGAAAGCTTGGTGCTGAGGCTGTGCTGGGTGTGGGGGATACAGCAGCAGCTGTGCCTTCTGGATGGGGTGAGGCCCGAGGCCCTAATAGTGACATTCAGGAAGCTGCAGAGTGGCTGTCCCCCGCCCCGAGAAGAGGGGCCTAGTCTTCTGAGAGCCCCAAGCCCCTTAGGTTTCTACTACACCCCCTCAACACTGTTGCCCTGAAGGAAAACTTTCTTCATCCAGCCTAAGCATGTCATGTTTATAAACAGAGTTCTCTAAGATGTTCCTATTAGAGACCTCTTTTCAAAAACAAATGGAGCAGCTGAAGCACTGGATCACGTGGACCTTCCCTGGGGCTTCTTCTTTCCTAGTGACCCCAGAGCTCCTCTCAGGCTCTTATTTCTTCCTGTGCAACAGCCTCCAGCCTGCTTCCCCCTGTTAAGAATTTTAGAGATTGTGACAAATAATAATTCAGCTGATAGAGTGCCTAGTTTATGCCAGGTCCTGTGTCATGATCTCAATCTCCACATCAACCCTTTGGGGAAGATTCACTTAACAGCCCCATATTACAGATGAGAAAACTGAGCCCCAGAGAGGTGGTGAACCTTTCCCAAGGTAGCAGAGCTAGACCTGGAACCCAGGTCTAGTTTTGGTGTCACCGCCATGCACTTGTGCATGCCCGAGGAGAAAAAAATAACGAGATGTGGGCAAGCTTTAGAGGTTCCAGGATCTTTCCAAGTGCTCACAGTCATGCTTCCTGTTGTGTTTTTCCTTCTGGAAGGCAATGGAAAGCATGCCTAAGAGCCCCCTAACAGTGCTAGCTATACTCCTGATGGCCATGTCCCCAGGGCCTCACACAGGGCCAGGGGTAGAGGCGGGGGCCAGCAATGTTTGTAGAGGACCAAATAGATGGGTGGAAGCCCAGAATGATCCAACTTCCTGGTTCTGCTAACCACTCCTAGCAGCATTAGACTCAGCTCTCTTCTCCCCTCAGCACCTTTCATGGGGGGAAGAAAATGTGACCCAGACTCATAAGGAAAACTACAATCACCATTGCTTGTTTTAGGGACCAGGCTCTGAGCCTTTGCTGGAACAGCACGAAGGTCATTGCTGCTTCTCCAAGAAAGAACCTTTTGGGGCTTTCTCTTCTGGCTTTCTTAGGCTGAGGGCAGAATATTGTCCTTTATTTTTTATTTTTGCGGTACGCGGGCCTCTCACTGTTGTGGCCTCTCCCGTGGCGGAGCACAGCCTCCAGACGCGCAGGCTCAGCCGCCATGGATCACGGGCCCAGCCGCTCCGCGGCATGTGGGATCTTCCCAGACCGGGGCACGAACCCGGGTCCCCTGCATCGGCAGGCGTACTCTCAACCACTGCGCCACCAGGGAAGCCCAGAATGTTGTCCTTTAAATCTGTGATTGTATTCTTCTAGAGGAAGGGAGTCATAATGAGGTTCAGTGCAACCCACCTGGTACTTAGTGAATGCCTGTCCTGGGTCTAGCACTGTGTTAAGACGCTGAGCAAAGAGCAGTGAATAAGATGGACACTGCCCTTGCCACGTGGAGCTTAGAGCGAATGGCAAATCAGAAGTTGAACAAGTAATTTCCAAATGGCTGTGTTTTACCGAAGAGGACATACTATGTGATGCAGTGCCGGGATGAGGGGAATTGAGGAAGCCTGAAGGCAGGTGGCCTGGCACGCGGGTGTCATCCTTGCTCCTTCCAGACAGCTGGGAAGTAAGTCCCTGAACACAATGAGCTGGACCAAAGGTCGGTTGGAATAGGACTAGGGGCACCTGTGTGCCGCACCCTCCTTTCCTTACAACCAGTTGACAAGTCTGCGGATTCTTGCTTTAGGGGGTTACCATCACATCCATGATGTAGATGCTGGCTGGGGATGCCTGACTTACCTCAAATTAAAAAGTACACATTGGGACTTGAGCATGATGATTAGAATGAGTCTTAAGTGGTGCTGTGGTAAGAGCATGCGGTTGGGATGCCCGACAGACCTTGATTCAAACCCTGGTTCTGGTGTGCTGTGACCTCGGCTTCCAAATCTGTAAAATGGGGATAATGCAAAAGGATTAAATGGGACAATGTGTGCCACATACATGGTACACAGCGTAGAGCTAGTGTAGAGAAGAGGTTGGGAGGCAAGCACTTGAGGCAGGCTGTGTTAGAAACTTGCCTCTGCCATTAACCAGCTGTGAAGGTCACTCATCTCTGTGTGCCTCTTTTGCCTCATTTGTCAAAAGGCTGGGTGTGTGTGGGGGGTGGGTAACAATAGTACCTACCTCCGCGGGCCGTTCATCCTTTCAACAAACATTTGAGCAACTACTGTGTACCAGGCACTGTTCTAGGTCCTGGCCTCATGACATTCACATTCTAGGGGTAGTCTAAGGTCGGAGTGTGCCCGTAGAAAACATTTTAGGAGAGTGCCTGGCATGCGGCAAGCACTCAGTAAGTGTTGGCAGTTAGCACTTTCATTGCCATCTCGATCATTATCATCACGGATTGAAGCACAGTGGCTCAGACGCACAGGCAGTGCCGTGAAGAGCGAAGGAACACCAGAGGGAAAGTCAGAGACTGGGTTCCAGTTCCTGCTCTGCCACCAACTCACCCTCTGACTCTGAGGGGGTCATCTGATCTCTAAGACATAGCTTCCTCACCTATAAAATGAGACAGATCAACTAAATGGGTTTTGTAAAGTCCTTTCTCATTCTAAAGTATATGTTTTTGGGTCCTGGAAGCTGACCTCTTGCAGCAGTTATCAGTTAAGTAAAATAGAGCAGATTGGCCAGTCCTGGAAAATGGGACAACAAAAGCTGCTCAGACAAATGAAAACTGTAGGAACATGTGAATCCTGAATCGTGGTTTGATTTATTGAGCTTCACATACAAAAACACAAAGAAATGTAATAACAGGAGGTGTTCCGGATTGGAGATCACCACAGCAATGTTTCTACTTTCTGCAGTGCTTCACTGATTACAGAATCCTTCTATATTCAATGATTTGACGTGTACCTGAAGACAGGTTGTAAAGTGATATGATGATCCTCCTTTGACCAGTATGGAAACTGGAGGGCACAGTGATGGTTTCCTTTACACAAACGTTTCTTAAGCGTCTGCTACGTGTCAAGCACTGAGAGGCTGGTTAGGCTGCTTGTCCAGTATGGTTGTGGTTCAGAAACATTTGAATGGTCAAATGTGCCTTACCACGGGGCAGAGAGCAAGAGAGCAGCAGTGCGTCTCCCCTGTCATGCAAGCAAGCGCATACTGGATAAGAGCTATAGCACAGGTAATGTGCCAGCTAATAAAGCTATCAGGCAAAGAAGTAGCAGGGGGACACACCCATGCACACCCCTAACTATAGCAGTGTTCTTAGCGATACAGTGAAGGTAGAATGCAAATAGTAAAGTGCTGTGAAAGTACAGAGGGAGAGTGATCAGTTCTGCCGGCAAGGGGCATGGGAGGGTAAATAGGATTTCATCGGAGGATCATTTCAGCTGTTTCATGACAGACTGAACAGTCTAAGCAGAGGGAACTGCCTGAGAAAAGCGGGGATGGCAAGTAACCCGGGGTGGCCAGGGCTTAAAGTGTTCACAGGCACGGAAGATGAGCCTGGAAAGGTAAGTTGGGGTGTATTCTCTAAATCCTTGAATGCCCTGCTAACACTTTGGAGTTTTTTATTTTATTCCGTTGTATTCCTTTGTTCTTTTAACACCTGTGTGTGTTTAAACACAACTGCATGGTGTGTGGGGTCTCCTCTGTTTGACAGTGTATCAGGAGTTCGACCATCTCCTGGAGGAGCAGTCTCCCATCGAGTCCTACATCGAGTGGCTGGACACCATGGTGGACCGGTGTGTTGTGAAGGTTGGTAAGCTGAAGCGGAAGGTGCAGGCCCGGGTATGGCAGCCCATCACTCGCCTTGATGGCGCTTGGGTAATACAGAGCCCCGCAGTGAGCTAGCTGAGTGTTTCCTCGGCAGCCTCGGAGCCCTAGGGATGCAAGGAGAGGCCTGGGCCCCCCTCAGGAGTGGGGGAGGGGTGCGTCACGAGGCAGGACTCTGAGTCTCCCTCCCCTGGTTCAACCAGGTCAGCATCTCTCTTAGCGGTTGTATGTGTTGAGTCTCGACATAAGATTTCATTTCTTAAAGTGTGTTTTTGCTGTTAAAAATAAAAAGTCTATAACATTGAACTTAGAGACCCGAAGCCTTCCTGTCATTTCAATAAGAGACAGTAATAAATGAAGGTCAAATCAACCACGCATACAGCCGTTCACTCTCTTGTAGGTGGCTGCCAAGAGGCAAGGGTCCTTGAAGAAGGTGGCCCAGCAGTTCCTCTTGATGTGGTCCTGTTTTGGCACAAGGGTGATCCGGGACATGACCTTGCACAGTGCCCCCAGCTTCGGTAAGGCCACCCCAGCCCTCCCCACATGCAAACACGTCTTCTCCGGGCTCCATGTACCAAGTCCATCTCTCCGGAGTCAGGCATGGTCTTGCTGTCTCTGAGACCACAAGGACATCACCCGGAAACATTCTCTGTTCTGGGGGGACACGATATTGTTAGGACTTTCAGGGAGAAAGATGGCATTGCACGCTAAAGGAGAAGTATACATATCTGAAAATGAGAGGCTTGCACACAGATAACATTATTTGAGTTTAAAGAGGAGTAAATAGCAGTGGCTGTGCTCCCCTTTTTCTGGAAGTCCCCAGTCATGGCTGCTTCCACTGGTCTATTTTGCCAAATTTCATAGTGTGGATTTGCCAAGACTGGGCACATGAAGAAGCCTCCGAGTCCAAAATTTGCAAACGGCTTGATTGACAGGCCAGTGGTGGGTAAAGTTTTCTTTGATAACGTGCCCCAGTGTGATCCCCAGTAAACGACTTTTGCATTCATTTTCCCTTTTGTTTCACTGACCCCTTGGGTTTTCATCACCTCCAGGACACATCCCTACCCCAAGTCCTTGTCTCCTGTTTTCCAGTTTAACGGGACTTGAAATCTCTGACCGGAGGTGCTTACGGTAGTCTCTGCGGGCAGGAACCTAATCACCGACTTGGGGTGAATGCCATTTTTCACTGGAAAGAATGGCATACGCATTGAGTCCAGGTCATCATTAGCAAAGTGAGGTGGAACTTTAAGGCATTATCCAGACATTTGAAATCTCAAAACACTTTGGCCTCAGTTTTCTAGGCATTTCGGCAAAGGGCTGTTTGTGAATTTTCTGGGTAATTGCTTCAGTTCTCTGTTTTACTTTGCAAGTAGAGATGTGGTTTTGCTTCTCATTATCTCCAATTAAGCCAATCAGCTCTGGGTTTTGCTCTGGGTTTAATTTGACACTTTTCCATCTAGCTTTTTATGGTCTTGTCACTATTTCCCAGTTGTGCTATACAATGCAGTGAATATGTGGTGAAACAAAGAAGGCACTATTTTTTCTAAACAGCTCTGTCCATGAAAGACTGTGTTTACCCAATTGGAGAAGCGTTTTGTTGTGGATTTCTTTAATCTCAGCGTTGGGAAGTTCTCTGAACCTGCCTGCACCATGGCTACAGATGGAAATTCTCTTTGAGCTGTATATGGAAATGCTCTGGTGACTGCTACCTGGGCAGTGCCACCAGGCATGGCATTTTGATGACTTCCAGTTCAGCATAGTTAGTGTTAGCACATGTTACCTGTGGCTCTGGGAAGATCATTTGTGCATAACTGCTTTCAGTTAAGCTGATGGGTGAAAAATAATTCGAGATTTTTTTCATTGCTTCAGAAATCAAAGAAGAACGATACCGCACAAATAAGTATATATACATCCACAAAGCAAGCACCCTTTCCTTGTTTTATATCTTATCCTTCAAGTTGCTGATTCTTATACTGACTGTATATTATCAAACACCCTTCATTAGACAGGGGAAGTAGTCTATGTTGTAACAGCCTTCGAAATCCATTTGTATGTACTAAGTTAACAGTCAATGTTATGGAAAGTAGAACAATTAGAATAGGTTGAATTTATTACTAAGAAATATTATTCCTTAAAATGTGTTTATTTCTTTTTGAACCACACACATTCTAGGATACACTGGAAACTCAGGCAAATGGCAAAAATGGTCACAAATCTTTTAGAAAAGGAAAGAAAAAAGATATTAACCCAATTTCACTTTTACAGTATTTTTCAACCCTGAACAGATGGAAATAATACCTGTCTCCAAGTCCATTTAGCAAACTATCTGAAATTGTCCTGCTCATCCGACTCATTGTTGAGTTTTACAGCTTGGGGTGACAGGCAAGTTGAAAGAATTTGCGGCAGACAAAAGCCCAGCTCCCCCTTTCTGCCTGTATATGTCAAAGACACAGTTGGTGGTTGTGTTTGGGTCATGTGTTCCCTGTATAAAAACAGCTAATTAGGAAAAAGAGCCCTCTGTTCCCTGGTCCCTCCCCCAACCACAGGGGCCAGCTCTATATATCTTATAACTCCCACACGATCCCGGTAGCTGTGAATGGTGCAGGGTTTGTATGTCCGAGTCGCAGGCTGACTGTCACAATGATCGTGTGGAATATCACAATGATCCCGCGGGGGGACTCTATCACCTCTTCGCAGAACAGCCTCTTTCAAAGGTAGTTGACTCCTTTCTTCTCCTTAATTCCTTTTCACTCTTTTCTCCCTAATTCCTTTTCACTGAAAGAGCCTATGCGGTGAACTAAAGTAGCCAGACTTTCTTTCTCTGCTGCAGCAGCACTTTCTAGCAAAATTAGTCAGCAAAGGTAGGGTAGCAGGCAATGAACTTTTCATCCTAATGGGGCTGAGGAAATTAGAGGTTCTATTTAAAAAAAGCAACAACAACATATTTTCAGTTGACTGCTCTGATTTTAGTTCGTAGGATACCTGGATCCCAAGTCAGTGCAGGTGCCTTTACCTTTCACTATGGGTTTTTACCAGATGCCCCTGTTTCACTGTTAGGAACATCCGGAAGGCAACAATAGTTCCTGAAAGTGCTTCAGCATGAAATGCTGTGAAAGGCTGCCTTGGGTTTGACGGCTAAGGGGGCAGGGCTACATATCATTTCCCAGGTTTTCACCTTTTTACACGCTTGTTTTCTGGCCTAGCATCAAAGCTCACCCACTCGGGCGGGGCCGGGGAGGCCACATGGGATCAACTCTCAGGCCAAGTGGCCATGACGGACGGAGCCTCCAGACTGCTTCTCAATGTTTAGATGTCCTGGCCTGGCTCTCTTACCCAGAACCTGCTAAATTGCAGAATCTTGACATTCAAAATGTCTCTTAGGCCCCCTCCAAGCACCAGGAGGCAGGAATTGCTTTCCCTGTATTCGGGAGAAGAAGCAAGAGACCCAGAGAGGAGAGGGGGCTTGCCCAGGATGCACAGCAAACTAAGCTGAGCTCCCCTGGGGATCTATCCCATGCTAGAGCCACACTGCCAAGGCCTCTTTAACTTCCTTCAGCTCAATAGTAATAAGAAAAGCAAAGTAACGTTTATTCAGGGCCTAGTGTACACTAGACATAACAGTAGGCACTTTCCCATTTAATTCTCACAACAACTTATGAGGTCCACTATTACTGCCCTCAATATAACAGACAAGGAAGTCGTGATAGAACATGAAGCAAAGGCAGGATAATGCTACTCTTTATAACAAATGTGTAGGAAGCACATAGAACCATTTAATTCTCACATCAACTCTGCAAGGCAGATAATAATAGGTACCTTTTCACTGAGTTGGAGAATTTTCTTGCCCAAAATCAATATGGCAAGTGGCAGAGCCCTGTTTCAAAATCAGATGTGCATGACCACAAAACCCATGCTTTTTCAATTCCCACAACTGAGACAAATATCCTGGGCTCAGATGCATGGCACAAAAAGCCTAGACAAATTTGTTTACCCCTCATTGATGGATTTTCTAAAACCATATTGATAGACTAAAAAATTTTTTAAGCTATGAGAGAAAAGAACAATTATTAGACTATCATGAGTAATAAGAGATGCCAGGAGACAATGGAATAATATCTTTTAAGTGCTGAGAACAAAGAACTGTCAACCATTATTCAAGAGTGAGGGCAAAGCAAAGATATATTCAGTTATACAAAAACTAAGCGAACTATATGGCACCCATAGAACTTCACTTAAATAAAATTAAAGGATGGGGGCTTCCCTGGTGACGCAGTGGTTGAGAGTCCGCCTGCCAATGCAGGGGACACGGGTTCGTGCCCCGGTCCGGGAAGATCCCACATGCTGCGGAGCGGCTGGGCCCATGAGCCATGGCCGCTGAGCCTGTGCGTCCGGAACCTGTGCTCCACAACAGGAGAGGCCACAACAGTGAGAGGCCCGCGAACCGCCAAAAAAAAAAAAATTAAAGAATGGATTTCAATAAGAAGAAAAATAAAACCATAGCTAAGGTCTGGGATACAAGAAACAACAATATTCTAGTTATTGTTGTTGTTTAACAAAAGTGTAGTGGTTTAAAACAGTATTATGCTTACAGATTCTATGGGTCAGGAATTTGGACAGGGTCCAGCGGGGATGGCTTGTCTCTGTTCTATGATGTCTGGGACCTCAGAGGGGAAGACTCAAAAGCTGGAGTTCATCGACGGCTGGAGGCTGACATCCTCTGGAAGCTTTTTCCCTCACGTGTCTGGTGCCTGAACTGGGATGACTTGAACACTAGGACTGCCGATTGGAGTGTGTTCAGGTGGCCTCTCCATGTGGCTCAATTTCCTCACCACACAGTGGCCTCTGACCAGTTGAACCTCTCACATGGAAGCTTAGGCCCCATGAGTGAGTGTGCCGAGGGGGGAGCCGCATTGCCTTTATGACCCAATCTCAGAAGTGAAAGTTTCACTCCCCCTTACTCTGTTGATCAGAGCAGTCACAAACCTACCAAGACTGAAGGAAGTGCATAGACACCCCCCCCACAATTTTCCCAGGAAGGAGTGTCAAAGAATTCGGGAGCCCTGTTTTAAGATGAGAGAAATTTTAAAATATATAAGCAAATTTAATTAACTTCTGGTTGTAATTTAAAAACTAATTTGTGTGTGTTTCAAGAAGGTAAAACCAAATTCCAGGAAACAATAAAACACAGGGTAGCTGGGAGAGAATCTTTAAGGAATAGTTAATGCATGCTAAGGTCTTTGTCTTGAAATACTAAATAACTGTAGACTTTGTTGAAAAAAATTTATAGTTTGGATTTAATAGATGTTTGGATATATGATCATCACTAAAAGAATAGAATCATAAGTTACCAAAGAAAAATGGAAAAATGTGAAAACTTAAATGGCAAGAATTGAGAAGATAAAAGAAGCTTAGAAAAAGGATCGTAAACTCAAAATATGAAACAGGATGCTAGAAATAAGATCAAATAATAACCACAGTAAATGAAAAGGTCTCTTCCCTCAAAAAACATCAGGCATAAATTGCAACGTTTACTAAACTTTTAAGAAGCATAAAATCCTTAGTTTATGAAAATGAACATGAAAACAAAAGAAGGAAAGCTGTACAGTTAATTTTATGAAGCTAATATAATCTCAGTTTCAAAATCTTGGAAGAGCTGTAGAAGAAAAGAATATTATGACTCAACCACACATAAATATAGATGAAAACATTCTAAATAAAATACTAGCAGATCAAATCCAGGGCAAATTTTTATTTAAATCATGGTTAATGAGGCCTATGCCAAGAATTCAAGTATGATTCAAAGTCAGAAAATTACTATTTAACATACTGCATTAACAAATTAAAAGAGAAAAGTCATATGTTCATCTCTATAGATACAAAGGAAAAAATGTATTTGATACAGTTCAGCTTTCAAGTATAATTTTTAAAAACTCTTGGCAAGCTAGGAATAGAAGGGGATTTATTTAATATGTTAAAGAGCATTCAAAAATCTACAGAAAACAATATACCAAATGGTGAAACTTTAGAAGTTTTCCCATTCCCGTCATGAATAAGACACAAATGCCTTCTAATGCTGTTTCTGATAGATACGTACTGGAGGTCCTAGCCAATGCAATAAGAAAAGGAAATGAAATATAAGAATTGAAAAGGAAAACACAAAATTGTCTTTATTTCTAGACATGTCATGATGGCTGACAAGAAAAAGAGAATCTACAAACTAATAGAACAAATAAGAATTCAGGCAGGTTACTGAATTCAGTTTTTTAAAAATCATTGACATTCTTACCATTAACTAGAAAATATCTATCTCTATGTATCTATATATCTATATCTATATATCCCATTCACAATAGCAATAGAAATGTGCCCAGAAAAAAATTCTAACAAAAATTATTTTAAGACCTTCAAGGAAAAAAATTTTAAAATATTACTGAAATATACCCTGTTCATATCTGGAAAAGGATATGCCCTTCAAATATATAAATCAATTGGAATTTCCATCTGGTTCTTAACTTTTTCTTCCTTTGATTTTGAAAATCTGATGTTAAAATTCATATGGAAAAGCAAAAGCCTGAGAATAGTAAAGGCATTTTGAAAGTAATAAAGAACAGGTATAGGGACTTGCTTACCTGACGTTCAGGTTTATTAAGGAGTAAGACAATGTGGTCATCTAACAGTGCTAGACAAAGAGTAGTGAAACAGCAGAGATGCCCAAGACAGACTGACATGAAACTTGTCTTTGCCTCATCAAATTCTTGCCTTTCTGTCTCAACAAGAGGATTGTACAGATGATCTGTGTGACAGAGATATGGCATTAAAAATCAGTGGACAAAGGTTCTGGGACACGCATTTTAGGATAAATAAAATAAAATTAGACCCCTTCCCTAGAAACAATTTTCCCCTTCTGAAAAGAAACATCTAAATGAAAAAAAAAAAAAAAAAACAACCAAAACTTAAAACCTTTTAGAAGAAAATACAGATGATAAGTTTATGACTTTGGAATAGGAAATTATTTCTTTAAAAAAGTACCAAAAAGGATAAATCATAAGGAAAATATTGGCAAAGTTGACTGCACTTGGATTTTAAACTTTTGTTTAATAAGCACAACATAGACGAAATTAAAAGATAAAAGCCACAGAGGGAATTCCCTGGCGGTCCAGTGGTTAGGACTCCACACTTTCACTGCCGAGGGCCTGGGTTCGATCCCTGGTCAGGGAACTAAGATCCCACAAGTCGCATGGCGTGGCCAAAAAAAAAAAAAGCCACAGAAAGGGGGAAGATATTTTGCAATGCATATAATGAACAAAGTATTAATATCCAGAATATATGATAAATCCCTCTAAATACATTTTTAAAAGACAAATACCCCAATAGAAAAATGGGCAAAGAATATGAATAGACAGTTCACAGAAGAGGAAATTCAAATGGGCAATATCATATGAAAAGAGATGGACCTTTCTAGTAATTAGGGTACTGCAACTTATAAAGACAATAACATTTCACACCCTTCAGATGGCAAATACTGTATTTCCTATGCTACCAGTAAGGATGTAGAAGATTTTGGTGAGCAGTGTGGCACTATCTCGTTAAGACTTAAGATGCAGGTGCTCTTGGACCCATTGATTCCACCTCTGGTCCTAGAGCCAGGTATTTTTTGTACCTAGGCAACAGGTACAAAAAATATTCATTAGAGCCAGTTTCCAATAGTGAAAACTGTAAATAACCTAAATTTCATCGACAGGAGAATGGACAAATAAATCGTGGCATAGTCACACAATGGCCATTAAACAAGACCTACATGTGTCAGTGTGGATAGACCTAAAAACACCCAAAGTATCAAGTGCAGGTTGTAGAATACTCTGTAAAGTATGGTACCATTTCTATCAAGTTTGAAAATAAAAAACAATATCATGTGTTTTTATGGATATATAAATATAGGCAGTAAGAGTATAGAAATGCATGTAAACAGTAAATACCAGATTCAAGGCAGTGATTACATCAGGGCATGAACACAGGAAGCAGAGAAGTAGGATTAAGGAAGGGAACACAGGGGGTTCATTTTTTATCTTCAAGTTAAAAATATGATTCAATATGGTATGGTAAATGTTGGTAATTCAATATGGTAAAATGTTAAAATATTATAAAGCTTGGTGTTGAGTACACTGGCGTTCATTTTAAAATTCTTTTTTTTTGGCCGTGCTGCGCAACACGCGGGATCTTAGTTCCCCAATCAGGGATCAAACCCCTGCCCCCTGCATTGGAAGTACAGAGTCCTAACCCCTGACCACCAGGGAATTCCCTTAAAATTCTTTATACTTTTCCATATGTTTGAAACTTTTCATAAGAAAAAAGAAATGCTTTGATTCTATAAGGTGCCATTAACTATGTTACCATATAACAACAACAATCTCCTTTTGTCTCTATCCTAGTACCTTTTTCCATAACGGGCTCTGATGCTCAATAGCTCTGTAACTTTAGGCAAGTGGTTTAAAATCCTCTGAGACTTCATTTCCCCCATGTGTTAACTGAAGATAATAATACCTCCTTGGGACTTCCCTGGTGGCACAATGGTTAAGAATCTGCCTGCCAGTGCAGGGGACATGGGTTCGAGCCCTGGTTCAGGGAGATCCCACATGCTGCAGAGCAACTAAGCCCGCAAGCCACAACTACTGAGCCTGCGTGCCACCACTCCTGAAGCCCACGCACCTAGACCCCGTGCTCCACAACAAGAGAAGCCACCGCAATGAGAAGCCCGCGCACTGCAATGAAGAGTATCCCCCGGTCACCCCAACTAGAGAAAGCCCACACACAGCAACAAAGACCCAATGTAGCCAAAATATAAATAAATAAAAATAAATAAATTTAAAAAAAACCCTTCATAGTGTTGTTGGAAAATTAAAAGGGCTTAGCACAGAGCATATGGTGAGTGGTCAGTGCTTGCCCATTTGATTCATTCATCCAACAAATAACCAATGAGCCTCTACTGTGCCTGGCACTGTTCTAGACACCGGGTATAGAACAGTGGGGAAAAAAAAAAGAGATAAAAATCCCTGCATTTATGGAGCTTACAATCTAGTGTAGGGAGGCACATGATAAAGATAATTTCAATATATAGTATAGCAGATGGTGTTAAGTGCTAAGGGAAGAAATAAAGCAGGAATGTTAGCTATAATTGCCTCTATCCTGTCTTTGATGTTTCTCTTTTCCTCTCCCTCTCTCCCTCCCCTGCCTCCTTCCCCTCTCCCTCTCATCAGTCTTTGTGTACCCTGGCACTGAACTGTTTGTTACCTAATAATCTTAAGGATTGATTTTTGCTAAGGACACTGTAGCTTTTGTGGAGTCAGTGACTGAGCTTTAAGTTTCCTTTGTACTAAGAGCACTTTGCACAATAGTAATAAGCAAGAAGCAGTAGCTCTACAAACTCTGTTTGAAAGATGATTGAAAATTATCAGACCAATTGGGTAACTGATGAGAGTCATTAGGAAGAGAGCTTGAAACCCCAAATCAACACTTCCCCTGGAGTACTGGCCTCCAAACCCAGCTCTGATGTTTTCTAACAGTGTGGTCTTAGGCAAGTGTCTTCACCTCAGATCTTGTTTCTTTATCTATTAGACAGGGGTGCTGTATAGATGATCCAAGGTGCCTGCCTGTGCTAAAACTACTAAAGCCATTTTTATTATCTAGGGTTTTCCATTCTAATTCGGTTTCATAGTGTCTTTCTCTCTTTCTATCCTTATTGACTTAGAGCCACATCTCAGCAAATACTTCTTCATTTTGGAGACCTTTTCCTTTTAGGTATTTGACGCTATCTTTTGACTTCTTTGACTCTATGAACAAAACAGTCACATCACAGGGTGTTAGAACATTAATAGCAAAAGGGACCTTAGTTACTATTTATTAAGCATCTAGTATATACTTTTCCTCATTATGGTACTTCTGTAAAATAGGTTTGACTGTTTCCCTTTTAGAGAGCCATATTGCACGATTGAAGAACAACTTCAGAATCAGACAGTCTTGGATTCAAATCCCATGTCTGCCACTTAATAATTGTGTGACATTGGACAGTTACTTTACTCCTCTAAGTCTCAGTTTCCTCTTTTGCAGAAGGAGGGTATCGCTCATTTCAAATGGTTGTGATGAGAATTAAATGCAATAATAAATCTGCAGCAGTTAACCCAGTGGCTGCCACAGCGCAAGGGCTCAGTAAACGGCTGGTTTTATTTTTAACATTTTCAAGGAGCAGCTCATCCAAGGTCCCAGTTACTAAGTGGCAGAGCTGGAGCTCAACCTGGGCAGTTTGATCCAGATCCACGCAGTTACCCACAACGCTGTACCTCCTCAGTGGTTCACAGGACTCATTTTGGGGAAGTAGATGGAAAGTTTAGTCTTGGAAGTCTGCATTTCACCATGACTCAAAAAAACCCTGAGCCTTGCTGAATTCCAAGTGGGGTCAAAAAAAAGACACAGCATCCTGGAGATGAAGGAAACATGTGAAGAAAGTGCAGGACAGGGGACGTGGACGTGGAGCTCTGTGGGCACAAGGATCATAGGTGGTGGCAGGCTCTGGAGAGACGGGGTATTGGTGTAGATGTGCATGACCTGCAGGGCATCCAGTGGCCTCAGAGTTAAGCCGGGGATTTTCTTCTGTAACATTTCTGGAGCAAAAGAATCAATCTATCTGAAATGAATGTGTGTGTGTGTGTGTGTGTGTGTGTGTGTGTGCACGCACACACGCACAAAGAAGCCAGGTGCAACTAAAAAGGAGAAAGTTAATAAATTCCACCAAAGAGGAGTCATCCAGAAGCCCCCAACTGGCCCTCATCACCTTATTTCTGAGACCTGAAAAGGCATAGAGCCCAACTCAAATGGCCCTTCTGGGGACCATGTTCTTTATTTTCCCCATCTGTGCTATGAGGAGACGGGACCAGATGATCTGTAGGGGAAATGGGAACGGATTTTCGGAGCCAGAGCAAACTGAGGCCAATCCCTACTTAATTCCAATGGAGAGACTCATTTCCATGTGTGTAAGAGGATAATACCACCTATCTCACAGTTCGGTGAAAGGATGAGACCTGTGTTAAGTGCTTAGCAGAGTTCTTGGCACATAGTAAGCATTCAATAAATGGGAGGTGCGATGACAATGATGATGATGACAGTAATAGTGGTGTTGATGATGATGCTAGGATCACAAGATAATAAATAATGCCAGAGTCTCATAAGGCTTCTAAAAAAAGCAAACTCAAGGGAAATAGGAAGAGGAGGGCAGCTTGTAAATAGTCGGTGAGACGTTTTGGACACTTCATGGGACAGCAGGATGTCCATGTGGAGATGTCCCTTTGAGAGGTGGAAACATGGGACTAGAGATGAAGGCTTGGTCTCTCTGACGCTGGCATCCGTGAGGTCTTCATGACAGCAGACATGAAGGCCCCTTCCGTATGTGGATCTTCCACTGTCCATGCAGCATGATGTGCAAGAAAAGATGGTTTGGGGGACTTCCCTGGTGGTCCAGTGGCTAAGACTGCGCTCCCAATGCAGGGGGCCCGGGTTCGATCCCTGGTCAGGCAACTAGATCCCACATGCCTTAAGAGTTTGCCTGCCACAGCTAAAGATCCCGCATGCCACAACGAAGATCCCGCAGGCTGCAACTAAGACCTGGAACAGCCAAATAAATAAATAAATATTTAAAAAAAGAGATGGTTTTGAAGTAATGTACTGTGTCATCTTGCACAAGTACTTGACTTTGCAAAACAGGAGTAAGAGCACCTGCCTCACAAGGTGGTGGTAGATATTAAATTAGAGAATATAATACTTTGAGCACAAAGGCTGGCACATGGGAAAAATCTTTTAAAATGATTGTTCACATCCCTTTTTATGAAGTAATCTACTCTAAATTTAAAATGAAGAATACTGCTTGAGGATACCAAATCTTTTCCATTATAATACCTTTTGTAACAACCATGTGCTAAACGGAAGTCTCAGAAACATTTAAGGAAATAATTCCGTTGTTGCTAATTTAAAGTGTCAGTTATGCTCCTGGAATTATGTTGTGTACATTTGTAGACACCAGTGAGTTAGAAGGCAAAGTCCCTGCCATGAATATCCTTAAGTCCAGTCGGGAAAATAAGATAAACTTGTGGAAGAGAGAAAAATGCAAGGCACTATGTCAAGCAATGCTGAACAAAGTGAGGGGTGCCCAGACGAGGATGACGCCAGTGCGAATGTGAGAGCTCAGGCGCGTTTTGACAGATGGCTCAATAGGTGCCATTTTTGATGATGTCCTATTAATAAATCGAGCAAGGAAAAGACTCGCTTGCCGCAGTGTTAATGACACTTACCTTATGCTAAACACCAGGCTAGGTGAGGAGATGACAAAGGAGAGCAACCTCTGACCGCAAGGTGATCCGTAACTGAGAGGGAATGAGGGTCCAGGACAGAGGGTCAGAGCACCGTGTGACGTGTTATCGACCAGGCTGAGGGGCACACCCGAGCCGACATGACTTACCTTTCTGTTTGGATCTTCTCTCACCAGGGTCTTTTCACCTAATTCACTTGATGTTTGATGACTATGTGCTCTACCTGTTAGAATCCCTGCACTGCCAGGAGCGCGCCAGTGAGCTCATGCGAGCCATGAAGGGAGAAGGAAGCACCGGTAAGCCGGCATTTCACTGGGAATCGTCCTCCTTGTCAATCTGATTTGTATCTTTACTTCTGTGCTCTGTGTTTCTTTAGCTCCGCATCCCCAAGAATTTAGTTATGGTGAACAAGTCAAATGGTGGGAAACCAATAATGTCTTTTTCTTCTTGAGAGCGGGCATGTGTGTACGTGGGAATTCCCTTGCGTGCCACCACGGTGATGGGAAACCATCAGAGGTTTTAAGCAGAGGAGTGACATGACACAGATTAGAAAGAATATTTGCTTTTTAAAAGTCCCTGAAAGACAACTTGCCTTGACCTTTGGCTCTAAGAACCCACCCTTTCTCTACCCATAGCAGAAGTCCGAGAGGAGATTATCTTGACGGAGGCTGCCCCACCAACCCCTTCACCAGTGCCATCGTTTTCTCCAGCAAAATCTGCCACGTCCGTGGAAGTGCCACCTCCCTCCTCCCCTGTCAGCAACCCATCCCCTGAGTACACTGGCCTCAGCACTACAGGTAATGAACAGCCCCTCAAAGGCTCTGAGTGGGGAGTTGATGTTAAAGCCAGAGCTATCTGGAAAAACATTCTCCCTCCAGCCCCCTCCCAAAACAATGCCAAAATCTGAGTATCCTCCTGGATTTATGGATGACTTGCAGTTATCCATTTATTAGTTTGTATGTATTCCTTATGCTTCTGTTTTCAAGTTGGCAGATCACGTCCATGATAAAATCTCCACCCACTGCCCCCCCACAAAAAAATAAGTCACTAAAATGATATAAAACACAGCCATTCTTGAAAACAAGAAAGGGAGCCCTCCATGAGTCAGAAACTGAGAGGCATCTCTGGAAAGTGGGGAGACGGGAAGTCATATGCTAAGTCATGGTAGTCAGAATCAAGGCAGGGGCAATAATGGAGGTTCAAGCTAATGCTACACGGTCCCCAAGGAAGGGGAGAGTCCATCTGGTTGGAGACCTCACAAAGGAGGGGATTTGAGCTGAAACTTGATTTTAACTGACAAAGGTATTACAGAAGGGCCTCTGGGGAGAGGACAGTGTGTGCAAACGCCCGGGGCAGGAAGTATGGGGCCTTTTCGGGGAATGGTAAAGTGGTTAAAATGTAGGTGGTCATGAAGAAGTGTTACTAGCCTGGAAAGGTAAGTCGGAGTCACATCCTGCAGGATCTTTCATGCCAAGACAAGGTTTGAAAATGGAAGAAATGTTACAAGGGTAATAATAGCTAGTTACTAGTGTCTAAATGTTGCTTTACCATGCACAAAGGGCCCTTGCATAATTGTCTCACTTGATATTCACAGTAACACTGCAAGGTAATTATTGTTCCATTTTATGGAGGAGGAAAAGTAAAGGGTGGAAAAGGGTTAAACTCCTGGTCCCAGGCACCACAGTCAGCAGTTACCATAAACAAACTGATTCATTCAGTCATTCAGCAAATGTCCTTGCTCTCAAGACTTGTGGAAATGATACACTGGTTGTGGAATCTGCAGTAAGTGTTAGCTAATATAATAAATAGAGTGCGTGTGTGCACACGTGTGTGTGTGTGCACCTCCACGTTTTTACACATGGTTGCTGTGGGGATTAGATGAGGTAAGAAAAGCCAAAGTGCTTTGTTAACAGTGCACTGCTATCCAGATAGCAGGGGTTACTGTTAGGAGTGCCTACAAGATGAGGGCTGCAGCCAAGAGGGGTATAGGAGTTCAGGGAGGAGCAGACCCTGTCCATCCCACCGGAACCTGGGCAGGCGGAGGAGAGTCTTCAGGAGAGAGGTGAGTCTCAAAGGCAGCCTTAAAAGACGAGAAGGACTCAGCTAACAGAGAAGTGAGCACACAGGAACCAAAGGCAGAAACAACCTTCTGCTAGATGGCCCTGGGTGAGGGTGGGGCAGGTGAACAGACCAGAGTGGAGTGGAGAGCTTGGTTAAGACTGTGCTAATTAAATTCATTATCTTCTACTCCCTCATTTACCCAAGTACCAAATCCGGAAATCAGCTCTCCTCTCCCTCAGCTCTTCCTGTATTAGCTAGGATAGGCTAAGTTACTGTAACAGATAGACCCAAACATGGATGGCGTTAACACAGTGGAAATCTATTTCATGCAGGATGTTTCAGTCAGAGAGGAGGCTCTCTTTAATGCAACCATTTAGAGACACGTGTTCCTTCAATATGAGGCTCCACCGTACCCCAGGGCAGTGGTTCTCAAAGTGTGGTCCATGGACCAGAAGTATCAGCATCACCTGAGAACTTGTTGGAAATGCTCATTACCAGAGCCCACTGCAGGCCTACTGAATCAGAAACTGTAGGGTGGGGCCCAGCCATTTGCTCAAGAAGCCTCCAGGTGATTCTGAGGCTGACTAGTTTGAGGACCACTGACTTAGGGCTTTGTCAAGTCTGCAACCAGCTAATGGAAATGGAGAGTGGGTCTGGAGGAGGAAGACCGACCCAGAAAAGCCCTGGCCTGAAGCTGGCGGATGTCACTTCCACTTAGATTCCATCAGCGAGGACTTAGTCACATGGCCTCATGTAACTGTAAAGAGAGGCGGGGAAGTGTAGGATAGGGTTCCCAGGCAGGGAAGGGGAAACAGATATGGGAGAGACAGCTGGCATTCTCCTCCACACCTCCCAAGGCCAGTTGTTCTAACACAAATCTTGACCCACCCTTTCCTTCCCAGCCCACTGCTGCCATCTGGTTCAGGCCTTCCCCTGATGTCCACCTCTCATGGACATCCACAGTGACTCTCAAGCTGGGTATCCTCCCGGTTAGAATCTTCCTCCAGCCCCTCATAGCATGGGCTTAGTTATATCCCAGTTCTAACTAGAATACACTGGGAACTAAATTATGTATTTTTGAAGATCAAATAGGATGAGATTGTCGTATTTAGGTGCTATCTTTTATCTGCTTATTCACTCACACGTCCATCCATTTATTCGTTTATCTAATAAATATTTCTCAAGTGGTTTCTGTGAGCTAAACACTTCAAGAGCTGGTGATACAAACAAGTGAGTCGTGGTCCCTGCCCCTGGGAGTTTATTGTGAGAGGTTAGGGTTCTGATGAGCATGACAGCAGTTACAATATAATGTCACGAGTGCTGAGTTGGGAGAAAGGTCAGAGTGTTAGGAAGCACAAAGCAGGGCTTCCAGCCTCTATTTGGATGGTCTGGTCGGGGGCCAAATAATAGAGAAAAGGTATTCCAAGCAGAGGAAGTAAGTAGTACAGAGGCCTGGAGGCAAGAGAGCATGTCATTTTCCAGGAGTCTTTTGATTAATTCTTTCACTAAAGTTTCCAGAACCAGAGCTACTCAGAGAGGGAATGAACAGATGCTTAAGAGCCTTTAAGGTGCCTGCCCTCTTTTGCACGTTGCCAGGGGCAGAAACGTGCCAACAAACCCAGTGGCCCTTTGTCAGAGACAGCTCAGGAGACTGGGTTCTTCAGAGCAGTGATAAAAAAAAGCAGGGTTGTCAACAACTGGCATTAGATGGAGTGATGATTTCACTTTGGGTCCACAGCTGGAGAGTCTTCCTCTTCTGTGGAAATTCAGATGTGAGCATCCCTGCATTTGTTTACATAGATGCACTTCAAATCGCATTTAGTTTTCTACTTGGAGCAGAAAGAACTTGACCGCCTCCCACCTCCCTCCCATGTTCTCTCCCTAGTGGGTTGTTGTAGTTCCTGTTTAGAAGGCTCCAGAAGAAAAGTACAGAACGACGTTATTCGCTGAAAATAAAAAGGGAAAAGAACTTAAGCACTGTTCACAGCTCCGCAGCTGCTCAGGGGTCCATCGGAGACTGGAGTTGGGGGTCTCCTGCCTCACTAAGGAAGGAAGGGCAGTGAGAGCAGTAGGAGCCACTTACCTGAATAATCCTGCCCACGTACTCCCACCACCGCCCAGCAGACACACATGTCAGTCAGTCAGTGATAACATCCTTACTTCTAAAATAAACAGGGAAAATATGCAAATGAAACAGTTCTGCATTATGAAGCAGAAACAATTTGAGTGGAACCTTTCTTCCAGTGTAGCAACAGATCAAACAAGAGGACAATAAGGAAATAAGGGGAAGGAGGAGTGCGAAGGAAAGATTTCCAGGATCTCATGATCATTCTCAGCCAGCTAGTGAGTCGGCTCCTGGCTTTCTTTGTAGCAATTTGGAGGCCTCACGCTATGGCAGGTGTGATAGTCAGAGGCACAGGAATATCATAAATGTGTACAGAGATTTCTGTGCAATGTGTTCAGGAGTCGTAAAAGTAGCTTCTTAGAAATACAAATGTGAAACAGGTTCTCTTCAGATGAGTGTAGCCTTTGAAGATTTTGGCACATTCCAGCTTTGTTCTCAGATATCTCCAGGGGGCATTAAAAATGTTATCCTGTATAAAACTATCTGTAATATTTTTCTCAAGTACCACTTTTGAAATACTCCATTGCTGAATTGGACTGGACCTTGGCATGCATTGTGGGTCATGGTCTTGGAGGGAACGTAAACATAATTTCCTAACAACATGTATGGTTTTATAGCTATTACAATACAAAGCACAAATTATCCATGATATACACCTAAATCTTAGGAAATCTATTATAGTAGGCTTCTTAAGTTTGGGAATTTGTGCAGTTTTTTATTGAATAATGTTGTAAATTGGAGAACAATTATTATAAATTTTATAAAATGCATTTGCCATGTTTTTTTTTAAGTTAACTCAGCATATGGTTTTCATGACCAGCTAATTTTTATTTCCATCTTTAAATTACTGCTTGATTTGTATACCATTACTTTCCAAGAAGTATCTAAAGTGGTTAACAATTAAAAAAAAAAAAAAAAGCAAAACCAATTTTTTTAAAAGGACCCAAGCCAGGAAGCAAGAAATGAAGAAGTAGTAGAGAAAATTAAACAAAACAAAACAACTCTTGGCTGAAACAGCTTATTCACGCCTTAAATGAAATTTTATGTGATCTAGTGACTTTGTTGGGCTTCTAGGACTCTGAATATCATTGCTCAGATGATATACGTGTCATCAAGTTTAGCTCATTGAGAGTCAGGGCCCATCAGGTATCTGCAGCTCTTCCACATAGCAGTGTCTCACTGTTGATGGACACTTCCCCATTTTTCAGCTGTGAAAAAGAGAACAGTATTATGTGTGTCTGGTGAGCACAAAGAGAAAATTAATTCATTGCACATAACCTTTTGGGAACCTTTGACACAAGGACTAGTGAATACAAAGTAGTGTGAGAATGAGTTATAACTCACTAGGAAAACAGCCACCCATCTATATCTGTATCTAGTTCTCTGTCCATACCTGTATGTATTTCTAAATATGTTTTAGGATGGTATTTATTAATTGTTTTGAAAAGTCAGAGGGAAAAGGAAAGGCATATCAAGCACCCCAAACCACCTGATGCATGGCCAGTTTTGGTTGGGTATGTCAGAGTCTGTGGCAATGCCATGAGAAGAGACTGGGTAAAAGGTTCCATTTCAACAGATTTCCACAAGGTAGAATCTGGCCCATTTATCCTTTTTTTTTCTAATGTTGTGGGCTTGCCACCTTCCTCCTGGCCCAGCAAGTTCAGAAACCTTAGCTTTCTTTTTTTAAATTGTTTTTATTTTTATTTTTTTGCGGTACACGGGCCTCTCACTGCCGTGACCTCTCCCGTTGCGGAGCACAGGCTCCGGACACGCAGGCTCAGCGGCCACGGCTCACGGGCCCTGCCGCTCCGCGGCTTGTGGGATCTTCCCGGACCGGGGCACGAACCCGTGTCCCCTGCATCGGCAGGCGGACTCTCAATCACTGCGCCACCAGGGAAGCCCCTTAGCTTTCTTTAAGGAAAACTGGTGCTCCTCCTCTTCAGGAGCATGGCAGGTGGTTCCAAACGGAGCAACCCACTTCACAGGACACTGGGCTGCAATTCTTTAATGTCTTTTAAAGCAAAACGTTAAGATCCCGCTCTGTGCAAGTCAGGCCCCCGAAGGGTTCTAAGACCTCGTTTATGATGTCATTTTAAGTATTCCCTCCTTCAGCAATGACAATAAAAGTTAACTATTAAACTTATGTTTTCAACTTCCCACCATGGGTTCCCTGCAACACAAAACCAGCAAATTAAATCATTGAGATGCTAGGATGCCTAAAGAAATATAAAGGCAAATTCCTCATAAATAGCCCTAACTGTAGAACATCTGGCCTGCCCAGCTGCGTTTTCTCTGCATCAGTTGAGGATGTAACAAAGATAACTGGTGGTTAGTCTTTCCAAGTAACAAAAGCTCAGTTATTCTGAGGGCAGCTGAAGTGAGTGGGAGTTGGTGGACATTGCGGCCCCGCCACAGAGCCGCAGTGACTCACTCACAGAGCCCCAGAGTTGTCCCTGCCAGTGAATTCCTCCTCGTCCATCCCTGCTGCCTCCTTTTCGCCAAAGGAATGAAATTAGGCAATAAAAGCTGGGGTTGAAAATAGATTGTTTAATCTGCCCCTGACTTCACACCACCAGGGGCTTGGCTTCATGTTGGAACCTCTGGATTTGTTCATTCATTCATCTGTTCATTCATTCCGCAAAAAGTAATTCCACGTCTAATCTGTGCCATGCCCTGGGGTACACAAGCGAGAAAAACAGGCACAGTTGCTGTCCTCATGATCCTTACATTCTAGTGGGTAAGAGAGTCAATACAGAAGTAAGGCACCAGGTAAATATATAATTTTGAATGGTCATAAGTGCTATGGGGACCCATCATAGATGGTGGTCAGAGGAGGCCTCTCTGAGGACGTGACATTTATCTGAGACCTGGAGTATGACAAGGGGCCAGCCACATAAAGGCTGGGGAGAAGAAAAGATCATTTTAGGTAGTGGGGATCAGCATGTGTACAGGCTTGAGGCAGAAAAGAGCCTGGCATAGTGAGGACTTGACTGATGTATATAAACAAGGGAGAGGGTGCAGGAGAGGAAGCTGCAGAGGTGGACAGCGGCCAGGTCATGCCATATCAGCTTATCTCTCTGGGAACTGATGCATTTGCTGCCCCTGGTCAGTTTTGTCAGTCAGATTTTGGCCATGGAACTGTTGGTAAAGTGTAACTCAAACAGATGAGGTTTTCAGCTTCAGCAAATATTCTCCTTAAGCACAGCCACCTTTAGGATAGATGATAGCCAGTGGGAGTGGAGATAGATATAAAATCTTCTTTCTCTTCTCAGTTTTGAAGGTTACAGGAAATGTCTGTTTAGTAACAAATACTCCGAAACAAAGCTGTTCAAATGGAACTTTCTGTGACGATGGAAACTTTTTTTGTTTTTTTGTGAATCTGAGCTGTCCAAAACAGTAGATACCAGCCACTTGAGGCTACTGAGTACTTGAAATGGGGTTAGTGTGACTAAGGAGCTGAATTTTTAATTGTATTTAACTTTAGTTAATTTAAATTTATACTGGCTAATGTATAGGGAAAGACAGTTCTAGAATCTAGACGTACGTAAAGGAGCTTATTTCTCAGGAAGGTACTAAGAAAGGCTTAGGCTGGCCCAAAACCTCAGCAACATCTGTGATGGTCCATAGAATCCTAGTGGGGAAAAGGTTCAAATGATTTAGTCCAAAATCTGACAGAAGGGTATGGCCAGGTAGGCTAGGAAGCAGTTTAAATGTTCACAAGTCTGTACCAGAGTCTCACAGCTTGTGATCTGTAATGGCCCTGAACATACACGATGCACGACAGGAGGCAGTGTTTCCTAGAGGCTTGCTACTCAAAGCGTACTCCATGGACCAACAGCATCGTCATCATTTAGAAGCTTGTTATACATGCAGAATCGCTGGCTCAACTCCCAATCTCCCACTGAATCAGATCTGCATTTTAACAAAATCCCCAGCGATGCAAATGCACATGCAAGTGTGAGAAGCAACTGTTATTGTGGAAAGGTTATGGAGTTGGGCAGATCTGGGTTCAAATCCCAGCTCTGCCACTTACCTGACCAAGTTTTGGGCCTCAATTTTCTCAGCTGAAAAAGGAGGTAATACTACTTACCTCAAAAGGATTATTGTGAAGATCCAATGTGTCAATATATAAAAAGAAACTAGTATGAGAACTGGTTTATGTTGGATGATCATTCGTTCATTCACTTGTTTAACAAATCATTATTGATTGCCTCTTATATTCTAAGCATCCTCCCTGTCCTGAGGCACCCCTTTCAAGAAAAGAAGAAAAATAAACACCACCAACAACAAAAACTCAGGGAAGAAGAATGTTTTACTGGGGATGGGAAGAAAAGAAAATATTCCTCTCTAGCAGTTTCAATACTATAACATGGACAACAACTTTATAGGATTCTCAAATCCTATAGGATCTTTAGAGGATTCTCAGAGATCAGGGACTCTCACCACTATTCTCACACTTTTAATTAGACGTGGGGGAATGGGGAGGGGAGAATAAGAGAAAGATGGGAATTAGACAAACATGGAAGGTTTGTTATTGTTTTACCAACAAATAAAAAGCATTAGAGCTGTCTTAAAAATTAAGCACAAACTATTAACTGCACAGATTTTCTTTTATTAGTTTCCTTAAAAACGAAGAAGCAGCAGTCCTCACTGGAGGTCCCACCGGTAGGAAAGGGAATGCAAGGGGGTGTTCTTTTCTGCTCCCCAGGGAGAGAGCGTTTCTCACCCAAGCCAGTAGGTGTTAATCTGCTTAAGCCTGCCTGAGTGGATCTGTTAGGTTGCTGGCACATGGCCATTTAGGGGTTTTGTTTCCCAGACCACAGGAGCCCATTTTTCCGAGAGTTCCACTAGCTTTTTGTTTGATAACGTCTATTTCTAGCAGCATTTACTCCTTCAACAACAAATTCAATGGAACAAAAATTTACTGAACACCTACTATTTGGCAAACCCTCTGTTGGGGATACAGAGATGAATAAGGAACCGTTGCTGTGCTCCAGGAACTCACACAAAAGTAACTTGTGCTGCATTCTCTCAGGTGATGGCTATTCTCACTGTGTCTTCCTACTGCTTGCGGAGCTGGGGGAAGAAAATCCTTTGGCTTCCCCGACTGCCCCTTTTAAAATACCCACTGACCTCGCTGTGCTCTCCTGAGGTCCCAGGGCCTTGAAGGGTTAATTACTTGCTTGCTGTGGCTGGTTCATTGTTTTCCCAAACTTCCCACCCCCTCCAATTACATTTCTAATTGTGAAATTTGTTTAATACATTTTAATAATGTTTTTCTTTTCACAGAGGCAATACACATTCTTTACATAAAAATACAGATAAGCAAAATGAAAAAAATGTTAAAACCATCCTCAGCAATAACCTGTTTTAATAAAAAAGGGTATTTTTAAAAATTACAACAGTTATGTAATTTCATATGAAGTTCAAAATATAGAGGAGAGCAGTCAGGCATAATCCAGTCCTCTGAGACGTGATCATTTTGAGGTTTTTTTTTTTTCCTTCTAGTCTTCTTGCATTTATTATAAATGACACCTAGCACACAGCCTGCTAAAGTCATTATCTTTGGGGGGAAAATAATGGTGTGCTTTTAGCCATACTGCTGGATAAGGATATTTGTGATTTTGCAGAAGAACATGGGTTTAGAAGTTTGCTGTAATCAGTTAAATCACTGTTGCTATTCAAACGTTTCACCCCTGGTGACAGAATCTGACCCAAGAAACTTGTCTTTTCTTCCTTGGAATCTGAAATGGGAAATAAAGAAATTTCTACTTTAAGAAAGTCTGATGTAAGAATACCTGAATTCATAATGAAGAGTGCTTGAACATCATTAAAAGCCTACCACGTGCCAGGCTTTTTGACATATATCATCTCAGTTAATCCTCACAACAGTCATACAAGGTATGACTTACATGACTTATATGACTTACATGATATAATAGGCGTAATTATCCCTATTTTACAGATTATGAAAGAAAGGCAGATAAAATTTAAGAGGCTGGCTCAAGATCTTACAGCCAGTGCATGGCAGAATTAGGACCCAGAGCAAAGAGACACTATGATAGCGTTCCACTTTTAAATGAAAACCTTTCCTTTATCTTCCCACAAGAATTTCAAGATTAAACATGGTCTGCGTAGAAGGTATAGGATTGGAGGACCAAAGTTTTCTCTTTTAGTTCACCTTAAAAATGACCTCCCTTAACCAGTTCTTCAGTCTTCCATGTGCCTACAAGGAGGTGCTGAATCCTATTCCCGCTACCTTTTAAAATAGGTTTAATCCTTTCCATTATATCAACATTCTAAATTTATCAGAAATTAAGTTGATGACTTTATTATCACTATTAGTGATTTCTTAAATCACCATTTTTTATTCTATCTCAGAAAGCTCCTAAGCCTCTTGAAGGTTCTAAATTTTGTCAGTTTCTTTTCCCAGTCCCTAGCACTTTCAAGGTATCCAATTAAAAAGCAAATTAATGGAATTAATAATATGTATGGAATAGGTCACCGTTAAGGTCACTGTCTAATAATCTTCAAAAAGACCTGGGCAGGCAGAGTGCAATAATCTACTTATCTTTGCTTAAAGCAATTTGTTGGATCCCTAACACCTGTTTAGTTGAGTGCTGAGAAGTTATTTGGGGAGCCCGTCTGAGCTACATCGCCCTGAGCTTGCTTTTGTCCTCTCTCCTTCCCTCCCTCTTTTTCTTTCTTCCTGTCTTCCCTTTCCCTTTTCTTCCTTTTAAAATTTTCATTGAAAATCTTTTGGCCACCAGTCTCTGCACTAAGCACCAGGGACCTCATGGTGGGCAAAATAGACAAGACTCCTACCCTCATGGAACTTACAGTCTGGTGTGGGGAATTAGGCATTAATTCTATCATATTCATGAATGGGTGTAAGATTACAAATTGTGGTGGGCACCACCATGCAGTAAGGGATCTGACTTAGTCTGGGGTTAGGAGACAGCTTCTTTGCATTGAGATATGAAGAACGAGTGGGTACTAAGGGAAAACTGAGGATTCCAGGCAGCAGAAACAGCATCCTTAACACCTGTTTAGGTAGCCAAGGCCCTGTGTTGCCGGGAATCATGGTACGCTGGAAAACGTGAAAGAAAGCTATTGTGGCTGGATCAGATAGCACAAAGGCAGAGGGTAGGGGATGCTTCTTGTGAGATCAGCAAGGACCAAGACACATGCTTTATAAAGATTTTGGCTTTCAGCTGAAGAGCAATGGGAAGCCACTAGCATTCTAAGGAAGAACTGGGGGTGTGAGAACTGTTACTGACTGATGCACCTTCGTTTGTCTCTGCAGGAGCGATGCAGTCATACACGTGGTCTCTAACATACACAGTGACAACGGCGGCAGGATCTCCAGCTGAAAACTCCCAACAGCTGCCCTGTATGAGGAGTACACACGTACCTTCCTCCTCGGTCACACACAGGATCCCAGTTTATCCCCACAGAGACGAGCACGGGTAGGTGACTTTCCCGGGATGTTGCCTTGCTTTTACGTTTGATTTGAAAGGGGAGGGTGTACTCGGTAGTGGTTTTCTGAGGACAGGAAGGTTGCGCCCTCTGTTGAGTTCTCAGCGTGCTCTTGCCCCTGTACAACTGTCTCATGCAGTCCCCACAATGACCAGGTGAGGTAGGCGGGTCACCCCCGCCTGACAGATGAGGAAATTGAGGCTGCACCGAGTCCAGTTCCCCAAGGCCACACAGCTGGCAAGGGTCAGGCTGACTGAGCCTGTGTCTGCCTCCCTCTCCGCAGCTCCCCTGGATGGTCCTCGTGCACTTTGTAGCCTTATCACACAGCTTCATGGTGGGTCCAAGTCTTTTATGACTCGATAGGAGGAGGGCTTCCTCACCCGAGGCTGGAGGTCCCTGGAGGGCAGCAGTCATTCATGGGGTTCAGAGAATCCCCCTGGGTTCCAGTGGCGCTTTGGACCCTGAATAAATCAATCATTGATTTTGCCCATATTTTTTCCCCTAATCTGTAGTGATGTTACAGTGATGAATAAGCTACAGATCCATTTAAAAGGGTAACAGCTTTTTGCCACTTTGCATTGTCTTTATTAAAAGACATTCCTCACACAGTGTCTAATGTGCAGTTATCTGAAAAACACTTATGATGTTAAAAAGGGCCCTTCTTGTCACGAGACTCTGCCATGTAGGTACAGTAAGCCTCACAAGCCAGGTTCCAACAGACCAGCTCTGGGGGACACAGGAGGGGACGGAGGAGGACCGCTCAGGTCCCTTCCACGTGGTAGCCTGAGGCCTGGCTGTGGGCATACTTGAAGTTAATTCCATAGGCTCAGGTGCCCCTGACCCATCAGTGGGGCAGCCACCATTTCCTCACGGGGCCTCCTAGAGTAGTTCCCCACACATTTAAAATCGACTTTGACATTGTTTCAGAGAGCTTCCGACTCTGCAGAAATGGCACAACAGACACCCACATGGTCATATGTCAGCGTCTTTGCTGTAAAGATGTTATTAAGCATAGTGGTAATAGTATCCTATGTTTCCACAAGACTATTTTATAATAGAAAGTGACCCTCGGGGTCATGTGCAGCACTTTTAGTACAGACGTGAGAAACAAGGGTGCGAGTAGCCCAAGGTCCCACAGCTGGGAAGTGGTGGAGCCAGGCTTAGAACCGGAGGCTGACGCCTGGTTGGCTGTGGTGTTTCCCCCCTGCACCAGAGACATGGGAAGGCAAAGGCCTGAACAATACAAAAACAGAAGTCCCAAAGTAATTTCTTCTTTTTTTCCTATTTGACTTCAGGCTATAATATGGGGCTTTTTACCACAACAGGAGAAGAGGCTTCCATCACTAATGATGTTTTGCTCAGGGCTAGTTTTCATTCCCTGCGCATCCGCCGGGTGGTGAGGGAGGTATGCTGAGGGGAGGAGGAAAACCCACCTGGGAGTTTAAAACTATCACAGCAAAGCCGCAGAGTGGAGATGGTAGGAAACAGAAAGAAGAAAAATGGGGGGAAAAAAAGGAAGAAAAGAACAAAAAGGAACAAAAGTAGATGAGGTTGATTTTTAAAGGTGTCAAACTGATTTGTTCTCCCTGCTGTTACTCACAATATTCAATGTGCCTAATGCGTTTTAGATACACGGGAAGCTATAACTACGGGAGCTATGGCAACCAGCATCCTCCCCCAATGCAGAGCCAGTACCCGGCCCTCCCGCACGACACAGCCATCTCGGGACCGCTCCACTACTCCCCGTACCACAGGAGCTCTGCACAGGTGAGTCGGTGGCCCCGCTTGTTGTCCAGGCCTTGGTGTGCGTGGTGCCAGGTCTAGTCAGTTCAACACAATTAATAAGCACTTTCTGCATACTGTGTGTCTCCAAGGAAAGGACGGTCTTTTCCTCAGTGCCATCTCTTCCCTCCAGTGGCTGCCCACAGTGGGTGCTCAGCCAGAGTTCACCCCTACTTGCTTTCACGTACATGGGTGCCGACCACATGTCTTTAGTTCTGTCCTCCCTTTGACCTCTCTCCCAGGAGCCAAGCAGCCGCAATGTCTGTTGTCCTTTTCTTCGGGCAGCCACTCTCAGACTGAATCTTTTGTGTCCTCTCCCACCACCCACTCCTGGTGCAGCCAGACCCTCATGGAGTCCTGTGAGGACTGTCATGCCAGCATCATCCTGACTGGTCTCTTGGTTTCACATCTGTTCCTTTTCAGTCCAACCCACACACACAGCCTTACCAGAAGAGTCCTCCTGAAATGGACCCTTATCCGATCATTCTCAGGCCTTTGGCTCTTCACTGTCTAACAAACCACACTGCTCCTCTGTGGCCTTGGTGAGTGGGGATAGTGGCTGCACCTGTCGCACCAGTGTTGGGTGCTCCACTTGTCTCAGACGTGTTCCTGTGCACTGGGCCCCAAACACAACTGGTCACCAGTTCCATCCTATTCTGCATCCTCGTTGTCTCTGCACGCTCCCTGTCCTTGCCTCAGGTCAGGTCTTTATCCAACCTGGATGATGACAAAAGCCTTCCCATCTGTTGCCATGCCACTGAACTCGCCCCATCTCTGGTCCATCCCCAATACTGCAGCTGGAGGAATCTTTGGGGAAAAAAAAGCCAACTGGCCATAACACCCTCCCTCTTTTGCACGTCATCGCTTTCAAAGTCAAGTTCAACTCCTTAGCACGTCTCTCAAGACTCATGATCATCTGGGCTCTGCCTGCCTTTCTGGCCTACCAGCCATACCCCACCTTTGCCCCAGCCATGCCAGCCCACGTGCAGTTCCCCCAGGTCTTCGCAGATACTGTTGCCTCGGGCTGGGATTCTCTTCCTCAACCTCTTCTGCTTGTTGTTCAGGACAAGCATCCCACTGTCTGTGCGGCACTTGCTGACACCGCCCTCGTCCTTCCTCCAGGACCGTATTCGGTGCCACTCCTCTGTACTCACATAGTGCGTTGGGCTTTCTTCTGTTGGCATACTTCTGATCACTGACTTTCCTGACACCCACAGGAGACCCCAGAGCTCCTTGAAGGCAGAAATTAAGTCTAGGATCTCCGGGTCACAGCACCCATCAAAAAGAACAGCTAGCTTTTACTGAATGCTGTCCCGTGCCAAGCACAGTGCCGAGCCCTTTCCACACCTCCACGGTAACCCTTGCAGAAAGGAAGCGAGAATAACTTGCCCAAGGACTTGAACCCAGGCAGTGTGACCCTGGCTGCCCAGGCTCTTAAGCAGCAGCCTCCGTCACCTCTCATAGAGGGCATCCACTGTTTATTGAACAGAGGAGTGAACAGGAGGTGGGGCAGCACAAACAACTGTGGTGTGCGGCAGGCAGGGCAGCAGGTTTGGGAGGCAAGATGAGAGCTATGCTTAGGAAAGAGCTCCTGCAGCAAGGGCCAAAGGACGATGAAGCAGAGAGGAAGGGGCCTGGCAGAACAGGGAGCGCTGCCAGGAAGCACTTGCAGGAGTCCAGAACAGAGGTGGCAGGACGTGAGCTGGGATGCAGGCTGCAGTTACATCAGCTGTCAGCACAGACCTGCCTCCGGGGGCGGGCACCGAGCAGAGCGTACCCACAGTCCACGGGCCCTCGGGGCAAACAGGCGTCTGTTTTGATTTCCATCGGCAGTACCAGGGGGAGCCCTGGTATAATCCCCGGACAAGCCAAGAAGTGGATTCCTCCAAATCATCACCTGGGGCGTTCAGTATAGGTCCCAACTGTGTCACACAGAGAGGCCTTTCCCCTAGGGACTGCTTCTCTTGGGAGCAGAGTCTGTGCTCCCCCACGGTGATCCCCTAAGGGACTTAGAGCTGCTGCCATAGACTGGGTCACACACAGAGTCTAAGCAGCCCACTCATTCATTCATTCAGTCGCTCTCCCACGACTGTCGAGTGCCCACTATGCGGCAAGCACTGCTTAGCCTCTGAGAATACGGGGAGAATGAGACGGAAGCGTGCCTGCTTTGGGAGAGCTTCGGCTCCAGTAAGGAGACACTGGCAAGATCAAGCGAAAATCCCAGCCACGGCTCCTGGCATTACCTTCCCTCTTTCCTCACTCCCTCATTCCTCCTCATGAAATTTCTGGAGCTGGTTTTTCTGGGCTGTTATTTTTAAAGCCTTTAGCTACAAAAAGAAGCCAAAGGCTCCTAAAGGCCCGTGCGGTCCCTGGTGATCAAAGACAGGTCGAAGCATCCACCCCGGAAACCACAGCGGTCCCCAGCTGGAGCATTATCGTTTAATCGCTGGTCCTAATCGAAGGGCTGAGGACTAAACCAACGCCTGTGGAGGAGCCCGCTGAACCCAGACTAGGTGTGGGAGGTGAAAGGGTCCTGCAGCGTCGTCACCACTGTGTCCTGTGGCTCTCAGGCAAGGTCCTTTCACGACCTCTGACCCCCACCACCCGCTCATGCCCTCCACTTGGTGCTTAATGCCTTTGTCTCCATTTGTAAAGTGGGGTGGGGAGCCGTTAGTTATATAACATCTCTGCCCAGGTCGATGGGTTAGGGTTAGGGTTAGAAAGGTGAGATCAGCACTTCTCCTGCGGAGGGTACTGTCTAAAGACAAAGAATTCATTAACATTTATGGGTCAAGCACTGTTTTAGGCACTTTCAAATACAGAGGCTCACTTAATTCTCAGAGCAACCTCAGGAAGAAGGCATTTTCTCCAGGTGTTAAAGACGGGGAAAACCTCAGAGTGTAATTTGCCCCAGGTCATGCATCCAGTAAGTGACAAAGCGGACTCAAAGGCAAATTCTCCAAATCTCAACCCCAGGCCGGTGGCACTGAACACTACATGGTGTGTGTTTTGGAGGGTGGGAGGTAAATTGGAGAGGTTACTGCAGCTGTTCTTAATAAGTTTCAAGTTCCCAAAGAGAAGAATCACACACCCAAGATACTGTGTTTCTTTCCTTTCCTGGTACTTTGGTTTAAGGTTGATCACATAGGGGAAAATCCACTGCAGGGCTAATTAGTTTTAGCTTTCCAGAGCAGAGGTCAAGCCGTTCTACTCCTGAATACTGAATACCACACTTCATTACATCAGACTCAGTGGGGAAAAGATTAGTCTGAATGGAAGAAGAAGCACAACCACAGAATATGGTTAAAGAATGCAGTTGGTCATTAGCACAAGAAACTAACTTCTGCAAGTAAATGCCTACCAGGTTTGCCTTAAAGAATGGATACAACACCTCTGTGAAGTTCAGTAATCGCAGACATCCCAGCATTTATATACACAAAATAACGTGAAGTCATTTGTTTTTTGAAATAGGGCATTGTGTGCCCCTGTTTATACTACTCATTTATACAAGACATGCTTTCTTCATGGGTACTACAAAGGTAAACCTCCAGTCCTGTTTGAATCCTCGTAATTTCTCAGTTAGTGAGTCCAGATGAATCAGGTTGCACAGGGTAAGGTTTGAATTATTTCAGAAAAACACCCTTCTTTCAGCTATACTGCACTTGTCCACACCAAAATAAGTGAACAAGGGATGGTATCAGCTGCCCTTTCCCAGGTTCCCCATTCTCATGCCCAACCAGAAAGAGAAAACAAACCAAACACATGGTCACAAAGTATTTCTGAGCCTCATTCAACACACATTCATGGAACCTCTACCCTGTCAGCAGCCATGAATGTGAAGTGGGCCCTTGAGCTTAAAAGCCATTTGATCAACCAGAAGCAAACTGGCTAGAAAGACACTTAGGGTGGGCCAGAAAGTTGTTGCGCATTTCTTGTCTGTATGGCCAAGGCCCAGCCTTGCCAGCCGGTCACACAGCTCTCACGGCAACTCCAGTGGACCAGCCCAGGGCCAGTGGGTCCTCGATCTCAGTGGCCCAGTGACTGCTACAAAGTTTGCTTAGCGTGCTCCACTTTGGGATAGCATCTTGGGCCGAAGGGAATAAAAGAAGCCCACCATAGCGGTATAAAATCTCTGACTGTAGAGCCAGGCTTCCTGAGTTCAAATCTCAGCTCTGCCTCTGATTAGCTCTGTGCCTCAGTCTCCTCATCTGAAAAATGGAGATAATTCTAGTACCTATTTCATAGGGTTGTTGTGAGGTTTGAGTGAGTTAATAAAGGTTAGAACAGGGCCTAGCTCATAGTTAACACTCTGTGTGGATATTTTCATCATTATCCTTTGTAACACCACTGTTATTATATTTTCATAATTATAGAATTAATTTCTGTCTTCCTCAACTCTACTAGCTCTGTGAAGGCAGGGACCAGGTCCTTTTTTCCTGACCATTTTATTCCCAAGACCCAGAACAGACCTGGCCCTTGCTGGGTCCTCAGGACATACTCATCAATGAATGAAGGGATGTATGGATCCTTACTCTGGTAGTAAGTTGCTGTGTGACCTCACGTAGATCATTTCCCCTCTCTTGCCCTCAGTTCCCTCATCTGTAAAGTGAGAGGTAGGACCAGGTGGTCAGTCACTAAGGCTCTTCCTTTCATTAGTGGACCACGATGCTATGACCTGAAGAAGACGAACATCCATAATAGTTACCACGTTTTGAAAACTTACTGTGTGGAAGCTCGAAGTGTTGCACATGTATTAACTCAGTTAATCCTGACCCGCAGAGCTCAGCAGATGTGGACCGTCTGGCACAGTCTTGGGGGAGCTATGTCCTGGGTGGGGGGTGCCTGTTGCCAGAACTTTGGTCAGTGAGAGCCGCCTTTCACAGGAAAACAGTTTGTGCGCCCGACGGGGGCCACCTTTCACCCGTGCTCAAGTAGCAGTCCATTTGGCGAGGGTCAGGGATAAAGGGCTCATTCTTCCCTCTCCAAGTGCAGGAAAGTCAGCCCTCGGTGTGAGTAGTCACTTCTCAAAATAGCACTTCCTAAAATGGTTCCAGAGAGGCCCGAGGTCAGTCTCAGCTGAGATGGACTCATGTCACGGCCCCTTGAGGGAACCTTTGCCCACTTGTGCACACACACGTGCACCTACACGTGCCCACAGACACCCCTCACACACCTCTCACGAGGTGGGGACTGGTGACTCATCTCCATTTTCACATCAGTAGCAACAGTGTGGTATTTGACCTAGAAAAGGCTAACTTCTGGTTAGGGGCCCTCAACAAAAAGTGCCTTTATCCTGAGCAGAGCTCTCGAGACCTCAGGGTTTGTGCCCAGTGGGCCCGAGGAGCCCGCGTGAACCCGGATGTGAAGTGTGAAAGGTGAGGCGGGTGCTCCCGCCAGACTAAAGAGAGGCCTCACTGGCGGCTTTAATGGCCAGGCCGGGCAGCGGCACTCCAGCCTCTCAGCTCTCAATGGTCTCTTCACCACGGGGAAGACGAGTCACTGACTCATTTGCAATTAGATGACCTAACGGGACAGAATTTTCCAGGCCGGATTCTGTGGTAACAGAATTTTATTGTCACATTGGAGATATTTTGAGCCAGTCTCATTTCCAGGCAATTACTCTTTTGAGCCTGTGACACAACCCCTGGGCACAGCTGCATCTAGGGTCCTTGCTTCGGCACAAAAGACACGCTCTCTTGGGTTCTGTGGGGAGGAGCCTCCAGGTCCACACGGTGACATGGTACCTACACAAGCCAGGCAAGTAGGACTCTGTCAGAAGCATCAAGCTGAGGCCTGGTCAGGGTTGTAAGACCCTGTGGTCTGTAGGGGAGGGGGGAGCTTAAAGGAAGAGTGACAGAGAGATTCGAGTTTAATGGGCTGTGTTCCAGGAAAGGAGTGTCTTCCTCTCTGAATTCTCTGCAGTTCAGTTGTGGTGGGTCATGCCTCGTTTGGGCCAGTCAGATTGATGTGGAGGAAAGTCACCAGCTCAGGACCGGGCTTTTCTGCCAGCTCTCCCACTAGCTTGCCATGTGGCGCCCCACTTTATGGATCCTAGTTTACTGTACAACATCTGTACAACGTGGGGTTGGATTATATGATCCCTAACGTTCTTTCTAGCGGTAACGTCCTGGTGTTCATTCACCAGATAAGTTATGTAGCACCTGCTAGGTGCCAGGCATCATTTCAGATGTTGGGCATATGGTAGCCCCACCAGGAGCTTAGGAATATAAGCCAGTGGAAGGAGACAGCTGACAAGCAGGATGCTAAGATCCCGACCTGAGAGATGGGGGGTGAGGCACTTAGCTTGGAGAGAGAGGATGTCTGGAAACGTCTCTCTGAAGAGGTGACATTTGAGCTGAGGTCTGAAGAATGATGAAAAGGCAAGCATGGAAGGAGCTTGGGGGTAGCGGTGGGGAAGAAGTGTTCTAGGCAGAGGCAACAGGTGGGACAAAATTCTCTGAGGTGGGAACCAGCTGGGCAGGCCAGAGGACCAGAGGGGAGGCCTCTGTGCCAGGGAAGGGACATGCATCCGGGGAGCTTACCTGAGAGACTGTCAGGAGGGGGAAGCCACCTTTTGGAAAAAATTAGAGACCATTTTGTAATAATACTTCTTAATATTACCTGTTTAACACCCGGGATCTTGATATCTTGGGCAGGGCCCAATCTCAGTACGGTCTCTTTGGGGTTTAGAATGGGTCCTAGGCTAGAATCCCACCGCCCAGGCCTGAGGGTCCACCGTGGCTGCCGTACACGCAGCTGATTTGGGGATTATGAAAGGCTCCGTGCGCTCTCCCTGGTGTCCTTGGCAACACCCCTGGGTGCCTTGTCCCCCCAGATCCCAGATACCAGCTACGCCCTTCTCCCGCTTGCCTACCTGTTCTTCTGACTGCGGAAGGCGTGTTGTCTGTCCTAGGTAGGACAAAACCCTCACTACTAGAACTTGGCGCCCTCCTCCTTGACCTGTGAATAGCTGGTTCTCTTTGCATGCTTTGGGCCTAACAGCCTTCCCCTGCTGCCCCTCGGGCTGCCACTCAAAGAGGCAGAACAGTTCCCCTCTGGCCCGCTCGACTACAGGGGGCACCACTGTTGTCATAACCCCTTCTCCTGGCTGTCTAGGCTTCAGCCTGTCTGTCTCCCTCACAGGGGGCAGCTTCCCACCGAATCCCTCGGGGCTCCACTCTCCAACTGTCAGGGAAGACAGATGGGGAGCAGAAGAATTCCGACATTAGCACATATAGGCGCTCTCCCTACTCGTTGCCCTTGCCACCCTTGTTGACTGGCTCCTGCTCTTGTTGGGGTGGCCCTTAGCACAGCAAGGAAATCTTTGTGCTGCCTGGCCTGCAGACCCCAGAGCTCGCAAAGGGAGCCCAGAGCTCCTCCCCTTCCTCCCCTCTGATGGTACTAAAAGCGGCTTATTTGCATAGCTGTCTCGGTAACTGAAAAGAATGTAAAAGAAGCAGCACTTCAGGGGCCCTCCTCTCATTCCCGATTCTTTCCAGAACAGCTTCCCCTCTTCTTGTAGCTATTAACACCTGTTTTCCTGGCCTGCACAAAAGCACCTTCCCTCCCATTTGGCTTATCTTGACTCCTTCTTCCACATTCACACCAAGCCCAATAATTTACCATTTCCTGCTTGTATATCTTCTAGGACTTCAGTGAATGTGAACCAAAAAGAGAGATGTTCTCTGAATGATAGGCACTAATAATAACCTTTGAAGCTGTTGACTTGCTTCCTCTTCAAAAGCCTGCTTTTAGGTTGCAGTTCATAATTGAATTCAACTGTAAAATGCTATTTTTAATGATGTCATTGTGTTTTTCTTGGCAGTATTGTTCTCTTGGGTTGATGGAGTGGGACCTATCACATCTCCTAAAATGATAAAGCTCAAAACCATCCATCCATATATCCGTATCTATTTGGACATGCTGTTCCTCCTGTACACACACACACTCTCTCTCTCTCTCTCTCTCTCTCTCTCCCCCCTCCCTCCCTCCCTCCGTCCCTCCCTCCCTCCCTCTCTCCCTCTCCCCCTCTCTCCTGTATTCCCAGTGGGGTTATTCCTTCTTTTGGGTTTGACTTCCCCAAATATTGCAGATTAAGAGCTCAAAAAGTCAGTATTTTTGGTTGAGTGGCTATCAGCCTAGCTCTGGCTGTGAAATCCTTTGCATTTCTCCTGTTATGTACTTCCTAGACCAAGAGTCAGTCTTTCAGAATTTCACTGATTACTTCCCATCAACTTTCATTAACAGCGTCTTAAGAAATTTAACTTAAACTGTGAACATGACTGATATTGTGTATGTGCAACTTCAAGCTAATTTTAACTTTGTGGAATTTCTTTCCCCTCAACAAGTACCCGTTTAATAGCCCCACTTCCCGGATGGAACCTTGTTTGATGAGCAGTACTCCCAGACTGCATCCTACCCCAGTCACCCCCCGATGGCCAGAGGTGCCCACAGCCAACACGTGCTACACAAGCCCGTCTGTGCATTCCACGAGGTATGGAAACTCTAGTGACATGTACACACCCCTGACCACGCGCAGGAATTCTGAGTATGAGCACATGCAACACTTTCCTGGCTTTGCTTACATCAACGGAGAGGCCTCCACAGGATGGGCTAAGTGACTGCTTTCATAGAAATCCATATTTAATATTAATAATAATTAATAATAATAATAATAAACTCAACACCCACCCCCCAGAAGAATTTTATCTCAATACATCATAACTCCTGGGCTATTCCTAGGCGTCCATCTTCCTAATGAATATGAGGCTGGGATTCAGTGTGGGATGATAAACTTTAGTTCAGAAATGGGACTCACTAAAAGTCAGTGAGGTTGGGTTCCTGTAGCCAAGCCAGACTTGACTGTTTGTATAGAGCACTATCTCGGGCAGGCCGACCTGTCCCTTTTCCCTCTGTTCCATGCCTTCACTTTATGTTGGCAACCATTGCCAGTAAATTACCTATTTTCCTGTTGACAGAAGCTCTTTAGTCTTGAAGGGTGGATACTAGAGACGGAATCTGGTTTGTGCTTTTGGATGGGCACATAATTTAACCAAGAGCATTCACCTTTCCATCTGGCTGTCATCTTACTGTACAACAGACAGCCCCCTCAGATATGTCCTAAGCATCCCTTCTTCCTGGTGGTGTCGTCACTGCTTCCTGGAGCACCAGGGCTAAGTGGAGGTATCTGGAAACTCTAGATTCCCTGTTACACTTATGTCTGTCACAGTACCTGCATTGCCTTGGAATGTAAGCACTGTTTAGGGGGAAGGAAGAGGCCTGTTCTGTATGCCTTAAGTTGAGTGAGGTTTGTAGGGGACCGGTTCTTCTACATACAAGTATTTGTCCTAAGTTTGCACAATGGCTAGTGTCAGCAAAAGGCAGGAAAGGGGTTTTTAAAGTTCTGAGAGAATGTGGATTTATGGCATTGAGTATCATACTCAGCTCTGCTATATTAACTCTGTGAAACTGAATGGACCAAACTTTTAACTTACCAAGCACCAAGTGTGAAAATGACTTTCATGGTTCCTTCATAAGACTATAATAATTTCCGACACTTTGATAGAAAGAAATCAAAGCTGTGCCTTTGAACCTATACTATACTGTGTATGTGTGGAAATAAAAATGTATTGTACTTTTGGAAAATCTTTTCGTAGGCATTTTTCTGTTAGATTTGTAGCAACTTGTGAGGTTTGTTAGAGATTAACATAGGTTTTCTTTCTGTATTATAAAAAACACCAAGAAATTATGGTGGACCTATTACCCTATGGGTAAGAAATAAATGGAAACATGACATCGGATGTTTTAGCAGTTGTTCTGTAAATAAAACATTTGATCACACCACTCAGTGTGATAATCATGTCTACAGCTAAAATGGACATAGTTTTATCTGTACAGTTGTGCAAGATATGAATGGTTTCACACTCAAATAAAAAGTATTGGAATGACCTGCTTTCTTCATTTTCATTTTGTATTTGATAATGACCTGTGTGTGTGTGTGTAATATAAATGACATTCTGAATACTTAGGGTATAAGTAGGCGAAACAAAACTAAGTGGTCTTCTGTGGTTGTGCTTATCCAGCTCCCTGTGATCTTGTCATCATTAAAATGTGGATAGGCCACACATGCAGTCCTTAAACGACGATTTAGCACCCACAGCCTGATGTAGGGAACCAGTTCTACATACAAGGATTTACCTGAAGTTTTCATGATGGCTAGCGTCAGCAAAGGGCAGGAGCCTTTCAGCTCTTGCAGGGAATATTATTCTTCAATACCAGCATCATTAAGAGGTCCCCTGGTACTTAGTTCATTATGCTTTAATGATCACTGGTTGTAAAGATATTTCAAGCACAGTGCTTTAAATGCCAATAAACTTGTGGAAAAGAACAGTAACAGTACTAAATACTTAGTAAGTACCAACAAATTCTTCTCCAAAACTGCATTTTGATTCTAGGGTTGGGAAGTGAGGACACAAGAGGGAAAATGATTAAATGTTTTGCCCAAATGTTAAGAGTCTAGGATCTATGAGAAATTCAGAGCCACAGATTTCCAGAAATGGCAGTAGTGACTATTTTAACTAAAAGGCATGAGAATTTGACAACTCAATTTGCATTTTGAAAGATTTATTTTTAAAGCCAAGCTCTTACTTGCTATTACATAACATACTTATACCTGAAATTTTAATTTTAGGATTAAAACTATACATTTTACATAGCATCCCCTTTAAAAAAATTAGCTATGTTGTTCTACCAAAAGGAAGCAGATGTTGGATTCCACTCTCTGATGGTAAATTAGTTTGCTCTTTTAGCCAAGACCATTAGTTGGTTTTATATGAGGCAAATAAGGGAGAGGACGAATAAAATTTCATATTTAGTCCCTGAAAATAAGCCTGAGAATAACCAGACCTATTGCTCTCCTGCAATCCAAAGCTCGTGCTCCACAAACGAATGGGTGTAGTAAGTCTGACTTTCGACCTACTAAGCACAAAAAAACTAAGCAATTGCCAGATTCTCTAGCCAGGTAGCAGCAGCGCAGAATAAACAACACCCGTGTACAAGTAACAACCACAAGCTCTTTAAATGCACAGATGTTTAGGCAAAAATAGTCACAATCAACAAGAGCCTGAATCCCAGAAAATAGAGCGGTTGCTCGAGGAACTCTGCAGAGGAGAGAATAAGGGCCTCCTCGTCACAGCACAGCGGAGAACCGGGAGTCATCGGCGCCGTAGGAGGAAGGAGGCAGCTTCAGATGAGGCAAGTGGCCACTGGACGCTCTCTCCAGAGCACAAGGTCCCCATGTCTTGGGAGTTTAGCATACTGCTTATGTTCCCAATTGTTCTAAAGCTTCCACTTCAGAACACAGAGGGATCTGATTAGAAGAAGACAACAGCTGCTGTGAGCTCATGACTCAGCTGCATCTTCTCTCCCTCTGGTGGCCCCTAGCCAGCCACCAGGAAGGGAATGGGCAAGGCCGGCAGCTGGGAGCAGGGCCAGCCGCTTGTCAGAGGGTGCACAGAGGAGTCTTGGCAATAAAGGGACCCTGCCCTCTTCAGGACTCTCTCTGAAAAGGACTTGGCCAGCTTGAAGCTGGCTGAAGTCATGAACAGCAGCCAGGATGGCTCGCCCACGTCACAGGCCTGTGGCGTCCTAGGCACCCATCCTGCTGTGTCCTTGTCAGGCCTCTAGTATAGCCCAGGTCTGGAAAGAAAGGGGATCTGTGGCCCCTCAGAGACAGCAACCCAGTTACAGACCAATCAAAACTGTCTGCCATCGAGTGAGCCCAACCTCACTGAGGAGAGGGGCCGAAATCATGGAAAGAGAACTGAAAGAGAGCCGTGGCTTTGCCACCATGTGACCTTGGAGGGGTCACCTCCCCACTGGACCTCGAGCGGACCTCCTCTATGACTGTGACATCCTGAATTATAGTCTGTGTGCTGATGGACCAGGGCGGGCAGATCTGGGTGAGGAGGGTGGACAGCTTAGGGAAAACAAAGAACAGACTGGCAGCTGGGCAGTGATTCAGGAAGGCAGCAATGAGAGAGAAGGCGACGGCTCCACCAGCTGGTGCTAAAGAAACGGACTGCGGTTCATGCCCAGGAGCTGAGTCCCATATACCTGCACCACCATCACCAAGCAACACCTCTTCCTCGTATCCAACCCCAGCCTCTCTTACACGACTCCACTGGGGATGGCAGTCTCCTGCTATTTCCCCCTCCCTCCAGACTTGTCCTGAATATTTGCTTTAAAGTGACATCAATCAAAATGTCTGAAATGAATCTGGAGAAGGAAAGAGCAAAAACAAACAGGCTATTTGTCCCAGCTTCTCATACCCCTTAAAGGCAGAATCGAAAGATTTTTTTTAAAAATCATGGGAAGGGGCTAGTCTCCCTTTATTACAAGGGAAAGAGTGTGGGGAGGGTCAGCTGTAGATCTCTTGAAGCTCAGAGTTCAGACTTAGTCAAGAGTCTGAAGTATGCACATCATCATCATAGGAAGCTTAAAAGAAAAAAGGTGGATGTACTTACTGGCTTCAAAGTGAGGTAGAACTGAGATTAAATCTTGGTTCCACCAGAGATGTTATAGAAGGGACATTCCTGCTCTAAGTAGGACTAGACTTCAGCAGTTCTCAACCCTGGCTGCCCGTCAGAGTTATTCTGTCAACTTTATAAAAATACTGATAGGTAGGACCCACCCACAGTCAATACTTGACCTGGAATGTGATGAGGAATCAGTAGCCTTTTAAGCTCCCCAGATGATTCTAATATGCAGCCAGGGTTGAGAAACACCACCGCTTCCACCTTGAAGTTCTAAGATCCAGGGACTGCTCTTCCCCGAATAGGCACCCCAAGTTTCTTTTTACAGACTGGCAGATGCCAGTCATCCACACTGTTCACAGTGTCCCCACAGCTGACAAACCTTTCCCTGACTGTACTGTTTTGTTTGTCCTTCAGCCCAGCCCACCTCCCTACCACTCTGCCGCCTGCCCTCCTAACCTGGCCCTTCTCTGCTTCAGTTCCTTGGCAGCCTCCCAAGCTAAGCCAGCCCTTGTGGTTTCCTCTTCTTCCAAGGAGGTCAGAACCTTTTGTGCTTCATCAGCCTCCTCCCTGAAGCTCTTCCCCCATTCCTCCTCCTGCACCTCGACCACCCCCCACTCCAGCCTTCTCACCCCCATATTTTGCTGCTACTGGTGTAGGTGGGACGGAAGACGTAGGCCCAAGAGTTGAGAAAAGAGCTGTTGCTAGGAAAAGAGTGTGGGTGAAGAGAGAGGGTGGGTGGGAGAAATAGGGCTCCCCAGTTTTATTCCTCCGTTTGTCATCATAAATGCCTCCAGAGCTAAAACCAGTTGTTTTAAGAGCTATTACAAAAAATAACGGGGTCTGACCGAGACAGCAGGGGTGAGAGCATCAGCCTCAGAAGCAGCTGCAGTGCTGATCCTTGATATTTAAAATAGTCTCCTGATGGAAGGGAAAGCCACTGGAAGAAGTTCAGAAGAGTGAATTCTCAAAGAACTGCCAAACGATGCCCCCACCAGAGATGGAATCCGAAATGTCTTGGCCCGGGCTACACCTCTCGGAAACAAACTGCAAGATGTCTTCTTAAGAACTGAAATGTAATCAAGACAGAAGGACAAGCTTTAAATGAGACACGCTTTCCTCATCTCACACTGAGTGACATATGGTCCATTCCTGAAACAGCTCTGCCTCACTCCATAGAGGTTTCCGTTTCTGGGGGTCTGCTGCATGCCAGGCCCGTCAGAGGCATCATCTCCACTTCTCAAAACCTCCTTGAGAAGTGTCAGTGGTATAATCATTTCTCTTTACAGGTGGAGAGACAGAGGCTCTGAGCAGTTTAGTGCCCTGCCAGAGTCATACACAGTAAATGGCAGAGCTGGGATGTGGAAACTACGTTGCCCCACTCCCAGAGCCTGTGCTCTTTCTGCTATAGCGCCCTGCCTTCTTCCTCCTTCCTACTTTTGTTCCCGCCCCACCCCACCCCACCCCCATTCCTCTCTCCTAAGCGGCTTTGCAGTTTTTAAATCAACCTTGACCGTGGTAAGAGAATCTGCTGGGGTTGACGAGAGTTTCAGAAGTTCTGGGAAAGTTTTGTGTGTTAAATGAAGGCAGATTGTAAGCTGCACCTGAGGTGGCATCCACTCACTGTAAGTTAACAGCAGACCAGTTTTCCCTCCATCACTTCCCAGGGTACATACAAACCAATACGTTATCAAGGACCAAGACTTGGTCATTCTATAGAGAAACAGGAACAAAAGAAAATAATAATGTAAAAAAAAATACCAGGTCACAGGAGGATTTTTATTACTAGGTCAAAAAAAAGCTCTGCAGGGGAGGTGCAATGAGCCAAGTATTCACTAGAATGAAGTCACTGGAGGGGGTGGAGGGGGGCGCTGGCTCCCTCTTGCTGTTCAGGTCACTACCCTTTGACAGCAGTGGCCTCTGACCTCGACAACCCTACAATTCTGTTTTGACTGACCCTGAAACCCATGAAAGTCAGATGCAGGCACTGCCCAAAAGTTGCGATAGAGCTGACTAATATGGGAAAAGCTCCCGGTATGTGCCCCCAGCTGAAAGGAGCCGGCAGTTCTTTGGCGGGAGATGCAATTTATTCTGTCCTCCTCCTTTCAGGGAAATGCTAATCCTTCATAGGCAACTGGAGGGGAAGACTAAAGTGTGTTGATGATGAATGACAATAATCCTTTGTCCACTGCCACCTCCTCCTAGGGTTGAACCTTAAGAGTTTAGTCAAATGTTGGTAAGTAAATTAACGCTTTACTGCATACAGAGCTAAAAAGGAAGTGACGGGAAGAAGGGCTGTGAGAATATATTTCCTCTGACATGTGAATCTCAAAAGCTTAATTGCAAAGACATTGATATGGGGTGTGTGTGTGTGTGTGTGTGTGTGTGTGTGTGTGTGTGTGTGTGTGTGTGTGTGTGTGTAGTGTTTTAGGCTCCTTACTTACCTACACACATATATGACAGTCACTATCCCCAAACTGTCTTATGTCAAAGCGTGTCAGTGTTAAAGACATTAACTACAAGGTTTAAAGATCAAAGCAGTGTGTTGGAATTACTTTTGTGTTCTTAAAAACAACATCAGCAACAACAAAACTCAAGCATTTGTGCATCGATAGGAATAACATGACCTTTGTCCCCACATCTTCCAACATCATTGTGAGGGAGGTTGCATTTTGTATTCCAGTTCAGCTAACATTTGAGTGGCTATTCCATGCCAGGTCTGCTGTGCTGGCCACTCTGACAGCCATCTCCTTTAACCCTAAAGACATCCTGCAAAGTAGATATTATTATGTTCATCACAGTTGAGAAAATCAATGCTCAAAGAGGGCAAGTAGAGTCCTTTGGCTTTCAAGTCTTCCTCTGAGATACAAAAAACTGGTTGCCAGAAGGGTTTTAAGGAATTTGACAAATGATGGGCTTCTGAGACTCACACAGTGAGTTTGGACTAAAAACCAGGTTTTCCAATTCCCAGTCCAACTTCTTTCGCCACATTACAGCATTGCCACCCAAAGCGCTGGGTTTTCCCAAGAGGTGTTTGGATGGGATTCCAAGCCAGCGAGATGCAAATAGGTCTGACCCACATTCCAGCTCTTGGATAAATAAAAACTCCTAAAGGGCAGCGCCCATTTTGTGTGCTTAATTTGAGAGCCCCACTGTGGATAGTCAATCAGTATTGAACAACTATAGGTAATTTGCCAAGGACTAACAGCATGGGCTCAATTTTAGCAATTAGAATACTGGGAATACTGTGGAGGAACCTCATAAAGGTGCTGAAAGCCTGGATCAAGTAGTCATAAATTTCTAAGAGTTAAAAAAAAAAGCTCTGAAGTCATCTAATTAAACTCTAATTTTATAAATAAGATCCTGAGAAATTAAAATAACGTGCACAAGGGTTTGACACCAGTCGGCAACAGACCCTTTTCTGTCTCCCAGTTCTATTTGTGTCATATGGTATTGTGAGAGAGTTTTTAGGAATGTAACACGTTGTAAGCTCAAGTTGGATTGGCTGGTTATAGAGTCAAAAGTGATAATAAAATGTCTCTCAGATTTAATTTTTCCTTATCCTGCTGACCAACTGACCTCTAAGGAAATCTCCCTTGCTGGCTTTCAAATTCAACCAAGTTGATTATTATTTCTCAACAAGTGTTTCATTAGTTTTGGCCTCCTGAACTTCTCTCCTGGCATTTCTCCCTATCTGCTAGCCCTCGAAGCTCTCTGTACTATTCTCTATATAGTTCTCCTCCTCCAAGAAGGCTTCTCTGATTACTCTTCTTCCATCAATGTTTATCTTACTTTAATTTGCATAATATTTACATTTAATTTGTTCCTACCTATCAGTAGAAACGATTTGCTGATTGCCTGGATGTTTTTTATATCCCCAAAGAACAGGATCAATTGATTTTACTGTTTTTCTTTTTTATGGTACCTAAGACAATGCTGTGCTCCAATGAGCACCAAATATTTGTTAAAGGTACAAATCATGTTAATTAGCTTTGCTACAAAAGGGAGACTTCATTCTTGATAGAAAATGAAATTAAGATAACTTTTACCTTGCTATATTTTTCTGATTTCTCAAAGACTAATTAGTCAGTCACGTGCACCTAAGTTTGGTAGTCTAGCAAAAAATTAGTTTAGTGGTGGATATTCTACCAGAATATTAGTCCAGTGGTTCTCAACCCTGGCTGTTCATTTGAATCAACCGGGAAGCTTTTAAAACTACCAATACCCAGGCTTCACCACAGATCAACTGAATCAGAATCCTTGCAGGTATGCCCAAGCAATGATTTGCATGTATCATATTGATATTTTGATTTGCACACATTGATATGTACAACCTCACTCTCATTAACAGATCTGTCTAAAGAATGAGCGTGTTCAAATGTGGTTTTGTTGTTGTCCTTAGAATCACAAAATTTTAGAACTGAGAGAGAACCAAGATTCTATCTGGATCAGTCCCTTTATTTTACAGCTGAGGACACCATGGCTTTAGAGAGATTGAGAGAGTAGCCTCACATAGTGGCACAGTGGTTGTTGAGTGACAGTTTGTATCTTGAATTAGCAAAATTCTCTGAACTCCAGTTCTGGAGCTGTAGCGACTAGACCAAGCTGTTTAGTTTTTTAATTTCTGCTTTCTTCTAAAGAAAATGTATAAAAAGTATTACATGTGAAAGATTTGGATTCTAAAAGCTGTTAGCACCAGGTGCTCCTTTAAGACCCTCAATTTGGCACATTCCAACTAGTCCATTGTCACGGCAGAGGAAATGCCACCGCAGGATATATCAAAGTCGAAAATAAATGACTAGTAACTATTTACAGGGTTTTTTCATTAGCCCTGACCTATAAGTTCATAACATTTTATGCTATCAGAGCCCAGTGTTTCTAGCCCTTAACTATACCACTTACTAGCACACTTATTGCTTATGAGCAAGCTAATCAACACACTGAACTTCCCTTTTCTTTATAAAACGGAAGATAGTGCCTGTCCTACTGACCTTGCATTTTTCAGCTATTACAAAGATCAAATCAGATGATCTACGTGGAGATATTTTGAGAACAGTAAAGCACTATTCATATATATGTACAGAATTCTATTACTACATCTCAGAGCAGTGACTTGTGAATAAATATTTGTTGCTTTGATTACCCAGGCTCTAAATCCTAATTCCTTGGCACCAAGCCATGCAAGAATCAACAGGAACTGGAGTTACCGCTGGACCAGAGACTCTAGTCACTGAAAGTATCACATAACTAAATATTCAGGGAGGTAAAGTGATGTAGTGACCCAGGATTTAGCTAGTCTAGGCTCTAGTCCCGGAGTCTGCTTTTAACTATTGATTTTGGACAAGTCATTTAATTTTTCTGGGACCAGAGTCTCGTCAGTGGTCAAAGGATGACTTGAATTAGAGTCAAAGATCCTTTTGATTTATAAAATCAGAATATTGGTGCTTAATTAAGATTTACTAAAGTACAATTTCCCAAGCCATTAATTCATGTGGTTTCACATTTTTTAAATCTCTTTTTGGAAGTACAGGGCTGGAGCCTAAAAACATAGCCTATTTCTGGTAAACAGGCATTTCAAACACATGTGTATAAGACCCTCTTTAAAAGAAACCTCTACTCAGATACTTTATGCTTGTTAGTATCCTGCGCAGGAGCCCTTGCTCCAAAAATAAATATATGGTTACCCAAAAAGCACGTAGTACAGTACTGGACAGAGAGTAAGCACCCGAATATTTTACGTTACAGCTCTCAGTGTGAGTCCCAGTTGGTGTAATCTAACTAATCTGAGCCTGATTTCCTATATGTAAATGGGAACAATACCTTCCTCAATGATCCACTGAGACGGTGTATATTAAAATGTTTTGTAAATGATTAAAAAAATAACTGGAAGATATTACTATTACCTAAGGAATACAGCTTACTATACCGTGACCTTTCCATGAACGTGCTTTGTAAAGAGATAGATTAAAATCTTTCTGACTTTATTATGGACACAGCACTTACCCCAATACCTGGCTCAACAAATATGCTCAATAAAGGTTTGCTGTGTGAAAAGTCTAATCCACAGAAAGACCAAAAGCTCCATGAGCTCAGATTGCATACTTGTTTTTATTTCTAAGTTCTCAGAGCCTAGCACAATGTCTGACACATAGAAAAAAAACCCCTCTAATTCCTCTTTAGCACAGCTCAAGAGGGAGAGGCAAGCAGGGCTGGCATGAAAGATGATTCTGGTAAAGGCTGCTTGGAATGGAAAACTGAAAGTTACTTGGAGAATTCATCCACTCTCTAGCAACTAGCTTGGGAGAGCAGAAAGAGCATAGATAGGTTCCAAGTTCAAATTCAGTTTCCAAATTCTGCAACCTCGGTAAATTAATCTATTAACCTCTCCAATACTCAGTTTCCTCATATTAAAATGAAAATAGTACCTCCCTCATAGGGTTAAGCACTAAAATGGAAGCTCCACAACAGCAGGGGCTTCATTTTGAGTCCACTGTAAACATACTGAACAGTTTTGAACGGTATTGAACAGTGCCTGGCACAGCATAGATGCTCAAATATTTGTTGACTTAATTTGTGAGAAATTGACTGAGATAACACAGGTAAAGTATTTAACAGAATGTCTGCATGTAGCGAACACTGAGCAAATGTGAGCCTCCATCATCATCACCATCACTATCATTACTAGTATATCCGTATTATCACATTTACCGGCGGTTGTAGAGCAGCTGCCTTTGGGGAAAGACGCTGATACAAATCTCGAATTCCCCATTTACTGGCTTTGTGACTTAGGACAAATTACTTAATCTATTCGGGTTCCTACGGTTCCACAAAAATCTCAAGTGTCGTGAGAAATCACCTAACCCTGAGTCTGCAGTCCCGGCGGCACGCGATACAAGGCGGCTATTATTATTAAGGCAAAAAACCGCCGAGTCCCATTTTTATCCGAGAACTGCCTGCAATTTCCCACATTATTGTAGCTGAATACATAGCATGACCGCAAACAAGGAAGGAAGGAAAGAATTTCAAAGAGACCGAAACCGCTGAACGAGAAAAGAGGGAATTAAACCGGTGCATGACAGTTCCCACCAAGGGGTGCCAGTCTCCGCGGCTGTCAACCAGTCCAACCAGCAAAGGCTCGAGCAGGACGGTCAGCTCCGTAAGGAACAAAAAGGAGGCAGAGCCGACGCTTAGGCCCTCCCCCTAACGGTCTCTGGGCCGCTGGCCTCAGGCGGCCGCCGGACTCCAGTTTCCGGCCTTCACAGGACCACACTTCCCAGCATGCCTTTGGAGGGAAGTCTTTCCCGCTGGATGACTACTAATCCCGACATGCCATTCGGCACCCCGGTAAGTTAGATGGAAGAGTGGAATGACCCCATTGCACGCAGGGAATTGTAGTCCATTTAGCTGCTGGCTCTTAGAGGGGCGGGGAAGAACCGGGTCGCTCTCGTCAGCTGAGGAGAATGATTCATAGAAGAGGGTCAGGAGAGAACAGTTCTGTCTGTGAAAGCACATTTAAAAGGCTGGACTCTTCTCCGAGGGAGGGAGAGGCAGGAGCGCTAGCAGGGCCTCGGGCCTGACTGACCCCTCAGGCCGTTCGCCAGGCCTCTACCGAGTCCTGGGCCTTGTCGGGGGTGGCCGCGGGGCGCCGGTTGCTGGGGGACCAGTGACGTCGCGGGGTGAAAGTTGAGGGGCGGTGACGTCGGGCCTGCCCGGGCGGAGGCTGGCGGGTTGGAGGCAGAGGGAGGGAGGGAAGGAGGGAAGGAAGGAAGCTGGGAAGAAGCGAGCGAGCGAGTGGGGGCGCGAGGCGTTTACCTGGAGGCAGCGGCTTGGGCGCGCAGAGCGGCCGCGGCTCCCCCGCACCTGCGGCCATGGATGAGGAGCGCGCCCTCTACATCGTCCGGGCCGGCGAGGCGGGGGCTATCGAGCGGGTCCTGAGGGATTACAGCGATAAGGTAAAGAGCCCTGGCCCCGGGCGTGCGGTATAGCACCCTCGGGCCGCCCCCCGGGCTTGCACATCGCATCCCTCCCAACCCCCCTCATTCCGGGGATGCGCATTGCTCTCCCCTGAAAACGTTTCCGGCTTGGGCATGCGTGTTTGTGCCCCCAGCCTTTTCCATCCGTGCATCCTGTATCCCCACCCCGTGCCCCCACCCTCGCGCCCACCCCTCTGATTCCGGCCCAGCAGTGTGTCCCACGGTCCTCTTCCCAAGCGTGCAAGTCACACCCCCGGAATCCGTGAGCGTGCGTCTGTGCCCCTCTCATGGATGCATAAGTGCACGCGAGTCCTCCTCACCTGCCTAGCTTAAAAATAACGTGTTTCTGTGTATAAACACGGGCCTTGACATGCATAAAACGTATCGGCCACGATGGCAGTTCCTTATATACGTACAGGACTGTACAGTTTTCAATGCGTGATGTCTCATATATATGGTCCAACTTGATTCTCAGAGAGTTTACAGGGTAGATAGCATCATCCTCCCCATTTTATAGATGAGAAAACCGAGGCACTAGGAACTGAAATCACGCCAAGGTCATGGACATACTATGTTGTAACTGGGGGCAGACTAACTCCTAATAATACCTGTTGTTTGTATCACATTAACAGCTTTCCCATCCATTATCTCCTTTAATCTTGACAGCAATCCTGTGAGGTTTTATCTGCATTTTGCAATTGAGATTCTAGATCGGTTAAGTAACTTGCCCAAGGTCATACTTCTGAGCTGGGATTCCAACCTAGGTATTATTCTTTCCACTTTACAACTCTGCATGAAAAAGGTATCTTGTATATCCCAGTCACTTCTCTGAATGTCTCTTTAAGCAAGACCCGTTAGCTCTCCGTTACTTTACCTTCCAGGAGTTTTATGTGCTCACTCTTGAAGGTAACATACCACACCTTTATTCTTCCATTTAGAACACCACTTTATAGAAATAACTGATTTCTGTGAAAACACACCCAACACCATGTCACACCCTAGATACAACATCTTTCTTCCTTTCATTTGCCTCCATTCATAATTTCCCTTTCTGTGTTTGCTGTGTGCCCACCACTGCACTTCCATACACTTTGTATTGTTGAGCTGCCAGTATGCCATTTCTGCTCCATGTGGAGAAGATAAAAAAAATAAGGCACCTTCACTCCCATTTAATCTTCCCAACAATCCTATGAGGAAAGTGGTGGTATTCCCATTTCACAAACGATAAAATTTAGGATGATGTCACCTCAAGTCCACACAGTCATTGAGAGATGGGGCTGAGATTTGAATCTGGGTTTTCTGACTGCTCTTTTACAGTACCATGCTGCTTTCTTTGGGAGGATGCATGGATTCAGTTCTATTCATATCTTAGCTTCCTCACTTTCTGATACGCTTTACTGTTGCATATCTGCGTAATTTAGGAGAAATTAATTTAATGCACAGATGTACATATTGTGGAGATTACAGTCATCCCTTGGTATCTGCAGGGGATTGGTTCCAGGATCCTATACCTCCCCCATGGATACCAAAATCCATGGATGCTTAAGTCCCTTATATAAAATGGCATAATATTTGCATATAACCTACCCACATCCGCCCTTATAGTTTAAATCATCTCTAGATTACTAATAATACAGTGTAAATGCTATGTAAATAGTTGTAAATACAATGCAAATGCTTTGTAGCTAGTTGCCAGTTAATTCAAGTTTTGCTTTTTGGAACTTTCTCCAATTTTTTCTCCAAATATTTTTGATCCATGGTTGGTTGAATTCACGGTTGTGAAACCTGCAGATATGGAGGCCCGACTGTATATTCATTCAACTTGATTTATAATTGCCTTCCAAAAAAGATTTGAGGCAGCTACAAACTGATTTTCAAAAGAAGGAAATACAACAGAAAACTTGGCCATTGTGTTGAATCAAGTAGTGTTTATTTAGCACTTATTATATCCCAGGTATCCAGCAATAAATAGGAACTTTCTTCTATGCAGAAGGGAGGAGGAAAAAACCTCGAACTGGATCTTATCTCCTCCTTCAATATTTTCTCCTTCCCTTCATGGCTAAACTATTTAGAACTCCAGATTTGCTTCCTCCAGTTTATCTCTTCCTCTCCTTGATCTCCCTCCAGGTTGGTTTCCATTTACCATTCCTGGCCAAGTGCTGTCAGAGCTTAAGTTCTGGACATCCCCAGCTCTCCTTTCACATTGGGAATGGCTTTAAAGTTGTAATGCCCAGTGTGTATCATCTGGGGTGGTATTTTGGGGACCACGCTTGAGAATGCTGTGTCTTGACGTGGACTGGCGCGGCCAGCTCCTTCAGAGAAGAGCTCTCATGTTTAATGCTGATTATAGTAGGTCCAGAGTACAAAGAAAATAGCTGAGTTTTATGTTGGCAGTGGGGCTTTGCCCCGCAAGGCAGGAGACACTAGAGGCAGATGAAGAAGAAGGGGAAGCATGATTGCAGTGGTCTGGCAGTAAGAATGGGGAGGTGGAATTAAATTGCCCTGCTCTATGGGAAATGGAGTCTGAAACCCTGAAAAAGCACCTGGTTATTACCATGTGCCTCATTTTCCTTATCTGGAAGCATGGATTTGGGAAATGTTTAGAGTGAAGTGATTATGGGGCATTGAGGAGTCTAACCAAGAAGGGAAATGAATGATGTAGAGAGAGAATGATTGGTTCGTCGTTCTCAAAAGAAGGCAGCAAGTATAATGGAAAGAAGGTGGAATTTGGAGTCAGATAAATCTTGGTTCAGATCTGCCATTTATTAGTGTCATGACTGTGGACAAGTTATTTTAAGGCTGAGTCCCAGTTTCCTTATCTGTAACATAGGGTTCTATCACCTAAGTTATTATGAGACCTGAATTAAGTGAAGTATAATGCTGAACGCTGTGCATAATGCATGTAGGAGGCATTCACTAATGGTCAAGGTGCTCAAGAGGTCCTGCGGCAAGAGCACGGGTTCTGGAGCCAGACTGCCTGAACTCTGATCCCCGGCTTACCATCCGCGTGGCATAGAGCAAGGTACTTAACTTTGCTGTGTCTCAGTTTCCGCATCTGCCAAACAGAGATGATAATAGTACCCACATCATAGGTTTGTTGTCAGGATTAAATCACTTATATGTGTAAATCATTTAGAACAGTGCCTGGCACTGAAGAAAAACCCATAACTGTTAGTTTTGAACAGAAAAAGTCAGGAATTAAGCATGTGGCATGGAGTTGACATAGCCTGATAAAAAAAAAAAATTAGAGAATATACTCCATTCTTTCTCTTTTTCCTTGACCCGTGCACTTTTTAATGGTTAGCAAAATACCTTGTACCATGTTTAAAGTAACATTTACCTGTCTGGCTCCAGGTAACATCTAATTTCTACTGTGTTAAGGAGATTCTAATTTTCAAGATTTCTTCCTTCATTTACTGACCCTTCTTTTCTTGGGGAGAAGGAAGATCTATCTATCCTAGAAAAAAATGAAACTTGTCTGTTTCTCAAGGGCATAATGCAAGTTGACTCAGCATAGGAAAGTATTTTTTAAAAATAGGAAGAGTGGTTGCCCTTTTTCACTTTCAATTCATCTAACAGCATTTATTGAGTGCCTGCTATGTACTATGTATTATCCTACGTGCTTTCACATGTCATCACATATTAAAACTTATGAGGGTGACTGAAGTATTCTCCCTTTTTTTCGGGACTAGGAAATTGAGGTTCAGAAAGACAAAGTAACTGTCTACAGGCCTTAGGGCACATAGATAGAAGTGGCAGACCTAGTCTTCGATTCAATATCCAGGGCTCTTTTTGCAAGGCCCTGTTGGCTTTCCACTGTCTATTCTGTGTTATTGAGCACAGAAGAGAAAGGGTTTTCAGGACTATTTCCTTTGGCTACTGTTGGGTCCCAGTCACCCCACTCCAGTAATAGAATGAGCTATTAATGTGGGAAGTATATATTGCTCTAGTCTAGGCTGTCCAAGCTTCTTCTCCTCTCCTAGGGCTTGTTCTGCTAACAGATTTAGTAGAGAGATTGGTTGGCATCATTATGATTATCAACAACAAACAGTGATCAAGAGCCTTGAGGGTGCATAGTAGTATCTTAGTTCCTTGAATCCAGGGTATTTAGACAAGAAGGAACCTCAAAGATAATTGGGTCCAACACTCTCAATTAATAGGAGAAGAAACTGAGGCCTAGCATCATCATCAATGTTGATAACCAGAGAGGTGGCTTGGTGGCCATAGAGGCCACCTAGACATATGATTACCCCTTAGCAAGCTCCAGTAGGATTCCATTATGGAAGTGTGGCAAGTTTATGGCCAAATGAAAGGTAAAAGTTATTTAAGATACAGACAGACATGTAGGTCTCTGAGAGTAGTCCTCATAAGAGAGGAAAACAACACTGATAGCAGTGAGGTCTTTATTTATGTGCTAGAAGAACCTGATTGATAGGGACCTAATATTGGGACAGTTCTAGAAGTACAGCCTCCACATTTGAATAGGATATATAAATATCCTGGACTATGTAAGAGGACTTTTTGTTTTACACTTTGAGGTTGCTTCTGAATGGATTGGCATATTCTAAATTCACTTTGTACTGCCTCACAATACCAGTATATTTGCTAATTAAATTAAGCCCTCATGTTAGTTAGGGCTTTTGAAAGCTTGCTTTCCTTCCTTCCTTTATTTCTTTTTTTTTTTAAATGTTGCGGTTTTGTAACAGGATCAGCCTTGCATTTAAAAAGAAAAATAAAAATTAGTCCTTGATACTATTCTAAATTATCACCTTGAGAGATATAATTCTATGTAGAAACCTTTTAAAAGATATTTTTATAACTTAACAAGGGGCTTTCCAAAAGACGATTTCTTTTTCTGTTCCCTTACCATAAATGCAAAAAAAAAAAAATAGTTTAGGAAAACTGTTACATTGGCAACTAGGTACATTTATTCCAGATAATGTGTGGAATTAATATTTCACATATAATGGCAAAAATTAAGTTTCTTGTTTCTAAGTGCAATTATGTGTTTTCATTTGTAGTGAACCTTTACTAAGCTTCAGTTTATAACCATACAATCTAATAATTCTTGATCTTTTATTCAATGTTAGTTTTTACTAAACCTTGGGTCTGTAGATTCCTAAGTTATAGTCTTTGTTGTTTCTTCCTTCCTTTTCTTCTTTTCTTTCTTTCCTTGCTCATTCATTAGTCTATTTACCTTTTATATAAAATTTTTCTTTTAATTATAAAAATAATATACCAACAATGAGTTTTGTCAAAGGAATCACCAGCAATTCCACCAACCCTATATAGTTGTTTTTATTTTTGCATTTAACACTCAAGCCTTTGTTTGAAATCATCCATACATTTATGTAGGTACTGTCATCATAGACATACAGTTTGATATTTTACTATTTTTCCACTTACTGCCATCATAAATAATTTTTCATGTTGTTATAGAACTTTTTAACCATTTTTTTTTTTTTTTTGCGGTACGTGGGCCTCTCGCTGTTGTGGCTTCTCCCGTTGCGGAGCACAGGCTCCGGACATGCAGGCTCAGCGGCCATGGCTCACGGGCCCAGCCGCTCCGCGGCATGTGGGATCTTCCCAGACCGGGGCACGAACCTGTGTCCCCTGCATTGTCAGGCGGACGCTCAACCACTGCGCCACCAGGGAAGCCCTAGCCATATTTTTAAAAAAATGGCAGTATAATACTCTCTCAGATGAATGCACAGTGATTTATTTCATCAGTCTCCTGTTGTTGGATATTCAGGTTGTCTCTTTTTTTCCTTCCATAATACTCGATAGCACTGCAGTAAATATGATTACATATATAATTTTTCTCTCCCCTGGATGATCTCATTAGGATAAATTTCTAGCAGTAAAAGTTCTGGGTTAAAGGCTGTGAATATTTTTATGGTTTCTATTAGGTGCTGCCAAATCACTTTCATTTTTGAAGTTGGTGTCAATTTGTACTGCCTCCAGCAATATCACTCCTGGATTATTGATGCCCATTTCTCAGAGGGCTTTATGTCCTCAGTCTTGCTCTTCTTTGATCTGGCCTGTAAACTACCACCCAAAATATTCTTCCAGAATGAGTTCACACCTCCTTCAGAGTCTTCCCCTGGTTGCCTGTCACCTATATGCCAATTCAGGTATAAATTTTTCAATCCAAGGCCTTACCACCTGACATCCATTTTAATTGTTTTGCAAACGGTATGTGAGGCAGCTTCTCTTAGGTTTCCTCAAATGGCCCTTCTCTATTAACTCTAAGTCTTCCCTCTGACCATTTCTTACTTTCAGAACTGGTTCTCTGTCAACATTTCTCCATCTCATTTAATTTCAAAAATTGCTTCTTCTGCGAAGCTGTCAATGCAGAGCCACCTGTAATGATGATATCTTTAGTACTTACTGTGTTTAACTCCTGGTGGGTTGCCGTGTTGCCAATGAGAAATACAAAGGAAAGGCAGAGAGATGTTCAGTAAAGATTTTTTCTAAATGAAAACTTAGGATCCGTAAGAGCACTTGGTTCTCTTGAATAAAACTTGAGAAGAGATTGAGGAACTTGGTGCTCTATTTTTTGGGTACCATCACTCTCTGGCAGTGGACAACTCAACTTACTCCATTCTCTATTTCAGCTACAGAGTGGAAAATATAGTGTTGCCAGTCATTTCAGGAGAGTCATGACATTCTTTTCTTTCAAATATTTTTCCTCAATATCATTGGCATCATCATTATTATCATCCTAATAGTTACTGAGTGTTTACTATCTTCCAGGCACTGAGATGGTACATTATATGTCGTAGCTGTTTTAACCCTCATGGCAGCTTTGTGAACTAGGTACCCCCTCTTTTCACATGGGAAATACAGTTATAATTTGTTACTTGCTTAACTAATAAGTGGTGGAGCCATGATTTAAACCCTCATTCTTACAGAATTACTTTTATGAAATGCCAGTCTATCAATTTCTTCCCTATCTGCAATTCTCTGGTGATTTCTTATTGCATATGATAAAGAAAGTACAAACTCCTCAGCAACATTGGAAGATCCTTCCAAATCTCTGTCCAGTCTACTTTCCCATTCTCATCTTTCTCCACTCCTCTCATCCCCTAACATGTGTCCTGTGTTTCTCTCTGACAGAGCTGCTTATTTTACAAATACATCATACCACTTCACAGATGAGCCTTTGTTTCCATCCCTAGAATGCTTTCCATTTGCCTGGCAAACTCCTATTCATCCCTCAAGGTCCAGCTCAAATGTTCTGTACTATATGCAAAGAATTCCAGATTTCCCTCGGTAGTTAGTGGCTCAGTACTGTGTCTCTTCTGTATATATTTTTGCTTTAGTCTTTTGTACTGCTTTACAATTATTTGCTTACATGTCTCTCTTACTTTAATAAGAACTTTGAGACATGATATGGGAAGACAACTTTTTTATAGACATTAGGTATTTTTAAACATAGCAAAATCAAAAATCTGTGTATTTAAAATGACACTGTTTCCCCTTTTTCCCTCTTCAGCATAGGGCTACTTTCAAATTTGAATCAACAGATGAAGATAAAAGAAAGGTAAGCCTTGGTGTTACTGTGTGTGTGTGTGTGTGTGTGTCTGTATGTGTATGTATTTCATTCATGGACTTGATAAACAGTGGACTTGATTTCATCTCATAGTTTACTTTTCAGTTCCCCTTCAGTCTGGTTTTTAGAAACTCTGAGAATAAAAACAAGTGCCAGGTTTAGTATGGATTACACATAACACCCTCCTGCTCCATCCCCATAGGACCATTACATTTGCATAAATCAGGGGAATGGGAAGGGTTCAGAGGGGACTCTCATCCATATCTTCTCATCTCCAGCGATTAACTTTGTTTGGTGGCAGGACTGCAGGCTGCCAAAAATGCATTGCTAATATTGTAATATTGGGTTTATAGTAAAGCTTGGCTTTGGGTTAAGTTTTGGAAAAACAGCTATTCATGCAGCTGCCCCTCAACCACATACTGTTCCCTGCACTAGCAGTTATTTATGTTGTCAGCAGTTGTCTTGGTCACTGACTTCATGGGCAAAGAGGAAAATGGGGTCAAGAGGCTTAGGAATAGAGGAGTTATTATGAGAGGGTGCATCAGAGATAGAGCTATGAAATGTCATGTTGGCCTGTTGGGGTCGCCTGTGGTTGCTTTACTTAGTTGATTAGAGCATGATGCTCAAGGAGAAGCTCACCAGTTCTGCCTGTCTGTTTGCTGGGCCCTATACTGCTATCCCTGGCCTCACAAATGCTAAGACCAGGTAAGAGCATGACTGAATCTGTGTAAACGTATTGTTGCTGCTAGAGAAATAGCTTGAATCCGGTGCTTTGCTGGTAGTGGTTTGATCATACCTTGAAATCATCCCTCTATTCACCTCCACCCCCATATTTACTGTCTACATCCTGCTCACTTTGCCTCTTAAGATTTCTCAGTACATTCTCTCCTTAACCCCGGCTCTAGTTCAGTCCTTCATCTGGATTACTGTACCAGTTTCCTAACTATCCCTGCTTTTTCCAGTTATATGCCCTTTCAGTCTGTTGTCCATAGTTCTGTAACAACAATCTGACTGTGTGAAGCCCAGCCTTAAAACCCTTGAGTAACTTTCTTTGTCTATAGAATAAAGTTCAAGCTTCTTAACATGACCTAGATGCTCAGTGATCTGAAGTTTGCCTACTTTTTGCAGCCTATTGGTTGATTCTCTCCCTTGTAATTTATGCTCTAGCAATATGAAATATTTCCAGTTACATACACATACACATCCCTTCTGTTTCCTACTTCCTACCTTTGCATATACTGGCGGTATGTACCAAAATTACAGATGTGTTTTGCCCTTTGACCAGGCAGTGTCACTTTTAGATCTATTCTGTGGACAGATTGAAATAAAGTAAACAAAGTTATTCACTGAAGCATTGTACATAGTAGCAGACGATTGGAAACAATAAAGCCTCCAGCAATTAGGGAATATTTGCAGAAACTTGTATACATTTGCATAATGGAATATTGTGCTGTGGTAAAGAGGGAGGAAGAGGGAGAAGGAGAAAGACTGTTATGTGCTAATGGGAGAGATAGTTACATGAAAAGAAAAAAGAAACAAGGTGTTAAAAAGAACATGTTTTTAATATACTCATGATAGGTATTCAGGCTAGGAAGGCAGCTGCTATTTGGTTTAGTTGGGAGGATCCGTACTATATAGATTCTGTGGTGCCTTGTAAATCTGACACTAGAATCTTTGGTAGTGCTTTTACTGGTCAAAATAAGTGCATGAAGACAGAGATCCCCCCCACGCCATATGACTTTCAGTTAAGGGGAAAAAAATTTCCCACACAGTTATTAATAAAGCATGTTTGTTTCCTGTAGGATAGTAGCAAAACCTAACATTTTCCAAGTATTTTACTGCCTTTTAAATCTTTGGTGACAATAACTACTGTACTAGTGTTACTTTCAGTATTACGTGTAGATTGCTGCTTCCTGGGAGGTCTGATATAAACAAATGTCATTAGGGACCTAGCTAGGTAATCTTCATTAATGGAAAAACATTGGCAAACAAAACTATTTCAGTCTCCAAGGGTTAAAACCATTAGAGACTCTTCATGCCTAAGTCCCTAAAAAGACTTTGAAATCAAAATTATTGGACTTCTCTAAAGGCTCTACATCCTAACAGCCTTTTAAGTTCTCAGTGTAGAGAGGCATGGAATAGTAGGCATGTCTCCAACATTAAACCCAATCTTAAAATAAGAGGAACTCAAATTACCATCCAGTTTGTTTTGCTGCCCTAGTTCTCTTTTTCTCTTTCCTAAACATGTCTCTGGAGCCTTCTACCAGCAGCTCCTCGGTAACAGCAGCGCCCCTTTCAATAAACTACAGGTGCTGTTGCTCTGAAAAACATACCTCTCTTATGTAAAACCTTGTGGCAACCTATAAGTAAATGTAAGGAAATAAAGCCTTTCAAAAAATAAAACTTGATTATACGAACTTTGTAGGAATTGGTTATAAAGTAATGATCCTTAGACCTAAGTCCTAACACGTAGCATTTTGCATTTTTAGAAAGATTTGCTTTTCATTAGTAATACAGTAATGTTGTAATATGGTGAGACTATCACCATCCCAGTTTTATGGATAAGAAAACTGAGGCTTATGTTAATGACAACTTGTTAACACTCATATCACTCGTAAGTGGTGGAGCCTCGAATAGAGAACAGGTTTTCTGGCTATTGTGTGCAGCTCCTTCACTGCTCAGTGCTCCATGGCTCCCACTCATTACCACTTGAGGTATATCTCAGAAGGTTTGAAATTATGACTCAGTACCTTGTTTCATCTCTTATTTCATACCTTGAGACACCATTTAGGCAACTAGACTTAAACTGGAAAATATCAAAGGAAATTACCAACTAGGAATGCTTAAATTTTTCCAGAGAAGTAAAGTCAGATACAATTGCTAATGTTTGTGCATAGAATGCAAATAGTTCCAGGTGCATGTGGCTCATGATATATTTGGGTATCAGCACCTGTGCTTATTGAAGCGTTTGCTTTACATCTTCTCTACCTCAGTTGGTGGCTGTGATTATCTACCAGCACATAAACACATATACCATGCAAATATGTAGGATGGAGGGAGGTATGATGAATAATCTGAAAATTTACAGCTTGAGGAAATGAAAGCTCTTATATTGGTTTCTAAAATACAACTGCTCTCAAGGCCAATAAAGAGAACTAATTGCAATAAATGTTGAAAAATACTGTCATAAAATGATTAAAAGAATTGCAGCTCTTTCACCTGTAAGATAAGAATACAACCATATTAAATGCAGAAAACTTCACTTGTTGTCTGAGATAAATCTTTATGTATTTAGTAATTTTCCTCAAAAGAGTGAAGTTAAAAATAAATTTCAAGCGTTTATTTCATTAACTTCAAACTCACATAGGTAAGCTCATACTTCTGTGAAGGCAGAGAGTAATTACTGAGTTGAGAACTCTTTGAGGACAAAAATTCTGGCTTACTTTTCTTTGTATTTTCAGTCCCCAGCACTGCATGTGGCACAAAATAGGCACCTGTTAAATGAATAAAGGGGACTTGGAGCTTGAGTGGAGGCCAGAATTCCTATAACTTGTACATACGGTTTGGTTTTGAGTTTGATATTCTCTTAACTAGAGAGCAGAATCTCACGCACATTTCATAATGTTATTTACTGAAAAAGCAGAATACAAAAGTATTCATACAGAATGATTACAACCATGTAAAACTAATAAAAACTATGCAAAGAAGAATGTCTACAAGGAAATTCACTAAAACAGTGGCTTAGTATTATTACTGTGGATGATATTTTAATTTCTCTTTTCTGTATTTTGAACTTTTCTGTTATAGTAAATGATAATGATATAAGAATATGCTAATTACATATTATATGTGATACTATATTCTTTTATAGTAGTGTGATTGGGGGCATAAGCAAAGACCAATATACTTTTTAATCATTTATTTTCTTTAAAATTGGGCCTTTGTGATTATCTTACACATTCCTTTTGGGGGAACATAAAAATGTTACTAGGTTTGGAGGTAGTATCACTTGTGGAGCCAGTTTATGGAGTGAAATAAATTTATTTGAACACAAAAGTCCATTCTACCATTTGAAATATTTCTTCTTTTT